>NC_140074.1:4550000-5200000 GCF_964194135.1 Talpa europaea | reverse complement strand
GCGGAGTCGAAGTTACTTTTCAAAGACGTTATTTTCTCTCAGAACTGGTTGTTCTGCTGCTTATCAGGGCCCTTACCAGGGCCCGTGCAAACTGGGCAGAGCCGGCTCCCGGGATGCAGGTGGCAGCAGTTTCAAGTTCCCCCCTTCTGAACCCCATCTCTGCCCCGGCCTCGACCATACAAAGATCATAAAAATATTCACTTATGTTCGGATTGTATACTAGCATTTAAGTATTGACTGAATCAAGAACACAGTGACAGGAAGCGAGCACACGCGTGTGTGGCGAGACCAACCTGGTCTTACCCAAACTCCCTAAGAGGCCCTGAAGCCGTCATGTCCCTCCAGGGGGTCCAGCTCAAGGTAGCTTGTGGGCCCCTGTGTCCTGCAGGAAGTTCGATAAGGCAGAGTACCACTTCTCAATGGCCATCCAGCACAACCCCCAGAAGCCCCAGTACTACCTTTACCGGGCCAAGGTCCGGCATCTCCTGCAGAACATTTTGGGGGCCCGCCAGGATGTTGTCACAGTCCTTCTTCTTGATCCCAAGCACCCGAAGGTTTGTTCCTGCTGGGCCAGGAGGGTGGGCACTATACCTCCCACATCCCCACCTAAAATACTACCTATCCTGAAAAATCTGGTTTGGTACCAATAATAAGAGCTGCTGGTGCTGGAGCATTCACTTGTGCCAGGCACTGTTCTGACCTGGCATCACTGTTTAACCACCTCTAGTAGCCTACAAGACAGATAATATTATCACCATCCCACAGATGAAGAGGGTAAGGCTCAAAGCAGCCAGTCCCCTTGCCCCAGGTGCGCAGCTGAGGGGTCAAACCCTCCTCTGTGGGCTCCAGAGCCCCTGCTTGGACCAGGCATCAGTAATCCTTTCCTGAATCAGTCTTCTCGCAAGGTCTCTTGACAGTTCTGGGACAAAAGGATCTTGCCCTTTATAAACAATTTCTAAACCCTTCCCTCTTCAGCCTTGAGGTGGCCAGTAGGACTCTGCCAGGGCAGGCTAGCACCACTCCTGGCCCCCTGGCCTGGCCCACACCTTGCTGTTCACCCCCTTTCCTGGCAGCTGCCCTCCATGCTGATGAGCCTCTTCCCAGGCATGTCAATGAAGGAGGTGCTCAGCAGCCAGGTGGCCCACCTGGCCAGGTTGCAGCTGGATCGAGTGATGGAGAACTTCCTAACGACCGACGTTGCTCAAGGCATTGTGGGGTAAGTCCTGGAGCAGGGGCCACGAGCCAGGAGCAGGGCATGGCAGGGGCTCCAGGCTCCTCTGGGCCCAGCTGCCTCCTCAGGCCACTGCCTGAGGGGAGGGAGGGAGGGAGAAAGGAAGGAAGGCAGCCTCAGTGAGGCTCACTCTGGGGCCTTGGCCACAGGCAGCTCAGGGAACGGGAGCTAGAGCGCCAGAAGGCCCGGTCCCTGTGGCAGCAGGAGGAGCCCTCCCAGGAAACCTCCGAGGAGCTGGAAGCCACAGATAAGAATCTGCAGACAGAGTCAGAACACCCTGAAGAAGAGACCCCGGCCTCAGAGGAGGAGGAAGAGGTGAGTGGGCCACACGCCGGGCCTGGGGTCCTCGAGGCCCTGGGCGGAGGGCATCCCAGGCCAGCGCTGAGGGCTGCAGGCTGCTCAGGTGGCGCTCTGCTCCCAGCCAGCTGTGTGTCTTGGGCGGGAGACAGCGCGCTGTGAGCTGGGCCGGGGCCTGGCAGGGGCAGCCCTGAGGGAGAGTGAAGAGGGGGTGGCCCCTCGCAGACGCCGTCCCACGCCTGCACTTGCTCGCCTTGAGTTCTGTGCACACTGGTCAGAGCTTTAATTCTAAATTTCTAAACATTTTATTGACTGTAACAAATATAGAAAAGTATACAAATCATAAGTAAACTCTTGGTAAGTTTCCACAAAATGGATACACGCATGAAACCATTACGTAAGAACCAAGCAAGAGCACCTCCCTGCTCTTGGAAGCCCTCCCGCCCTCCCTCCGCCCAGCGCCGCTCACGGGCGTCCTGGCTGGTGGACAGACACGCGTGTCCACGGGCCCCGGGCTCCTGTCCTGCGGCGCGCCGAGTGTCCGGGCCGTCTGCCCCCTCATTGCGCGGGTGTTCCGTGCTGCGGGTGCCCCGGTGGTCTGTCTGCTCTGCTGCGGATACGCATCGAGTCATTGTCTTCAGACAAATCTCTGCAGCTGCAGCAAAAGGAATCCCGCGCCCCTTGCCGTAAATGGAAAACAGCGAGCATGACAACTCACTTAGAACACAGAAGACAAAACTTTGATCGCCTACCCCTGGAAGTTATGGGGGCTCCCTCCCTGTGGGAGACAGTGAGCTGGCACCTTGGCTGCCTCGGCCCTCGCCCCACCGTCCCTCCCGCACATCCCTGCAGGCGTGAGGAGATGTGAGCAGGCCAGAGGCGAGCAGCAAAGAGCCCGGCTGTGGGGTCCTATAGGCTTGGATTCAAACCCACTTCGAACCCCTGGGCAGGGCACTTAGGTGCCCAGAGCCTTGGTTTCCTGGCCCATAGAAGTAGTCATAGCAGCAGTTCCCTCCCCTGCGGGGAGGATGAAGCAGATGAAGGTTTACAGCTTGCAGAAGCCTGTCTGCCCTTGAACTCATTTGCATTTTGAAGATGGGGAAACTGAGGCTCTTGTCATCTCTTGACTCTGCCTTTCTCACAGCACTGTCCGTCTAGCCTGGCCACTCTCCGTCCAGTACAGTCAGCCTCTCCAGGTCCCCCACCCAGTCTAACCTGGCAGCCTGGAGAAGCGCTAGGCTGGGGACAACTGCCACCGCAGGGGCCCAGAGCCTGCTGGCTTTCCAGAGCCCCAGCCAACAGCCCAGGGCCTGCCCCAGCCCACAGCTGCCCCATCTGTCTCCTGCCTTAGGAGAAGCCGACACCTGGCCCGAGCAAGGTGATGTCCCTGACTGACAGCTACCAGACCTCGTCAGGCTCCAGCTTGGCCTGTAAGTCCCAGATGCCCCTGCCAAAACCAGAGTGGAGAAAAGTCAGGGGTCAGAAACCCCTTGTCTGGGAACAAAATCGGCTCTGCTGCTGACAGCGTGACTCTAAAGTGGGGGTAATAAACCCAGCCTTGCAGGGGTGGCGCGAGCCCACGCTCAGCGCAGAGCCTGGGATGCCTGGTCCCCGGGTCTCACGACAAGCCATTCACAGTTGATGCCCACTCCACCCTTGATCTCCTGACTGGCCTGTTCCTTTCTCTACCCCCTTGGCTTCTCCCTGAAATCAGCCCATAAACCTTGAGTGTGTCTCTCAGGCCTCTACCCCAAATCCACCGGACGCTAGCTGGGAGGGGGCAAAAATGAAAACCCAGGACTGCGGCTGCAGGTCGAAGGGGCGGCCATGAACAGTCACAGCATAGAAACAGCAGTGCCAGCCTCCTTCCTGCCGGTCACTGCAGCGCCACAAGAACATGTCCCAGGAGTCTGTGCGGGTGCCACTGCTGGGCTGGCGGTACCGCCAGTGTCTGCAGGGGGGTGCTTGGTCCTGAAAGAAGAAGACGCAGGTAGACAGACAGCCAGGACAGCCAGCCAGCCAGGACAGGCAGCCAGCCAGGGCAGCAGGGGAGGGTAGGAGCATTTAGCCCCCTTTGGGGGCTCAGGGAGGACTTCAGGACCTGAAGGAAAAGTAGGGGTTAACCACCTTGCCAAGGCAGTACCTTGGGAGGGGGCACACAGAGCCGGGGGACTGCTGCAGGAGAGAGCTGCAGGGGACAGAGGGCAGGGGACAGCCAGCAGAGTGGAGACCAGGCTAGGTGAGTGGGCCCTTATCTCACAGCACTGGCGCACCTGTTGTGTGTGGTGGCCTAGGGAGGCTGGGCTGGAGGAGCTGGATGGCCTTCCGCTTTGGCCAGGGTGAGGCCTAGAGGCATCCTGTCTCTGGAGCTGTCCGAGGAAGGCAGCCTGACGGGTGTTCTTGGACATCCTTCCCAGGCAGGGCTGTGTCCATCTCAGAGACGGAGACGTCCACTATCTGCCAGGAATACAGGAGCTCCTCAGCCACCATTGTGACATTCTCCGACTCCTCACTGCTGAAGTCTGGATCCTCAGACTTGGGGAACTGGGAAGACCAATACCTGATAGATAGCCCCAGAAAAAGCAAGGCCACCCAGGACCAGAGCCAGAGTCCCAGCAAGATAGAGACCTCCCAGGGCCAGAGCCGGAGTCCCAGCAAGACAGAGACCTCCCAGGGCCAGAGCCGGAGTCTCAGCAAGACAGAGACCTCCCAGGGCCAGAGCCGGAGTCCCAGCAAATCAGAGGTCACCCAGGGCCAGAGTCCCAGCAAGTTGGAGGCCACCCAGGGCGAGGGTCCCAGCAAGACACAGGCCACGCAGGGCCGGAGTCCCAGCAAGACACAGGTCGCCCAGGGCCGCCGGAGTCCCAGCAAGACACAGGCCGCCCAGAGCCGGAGTCCCAGCAAGACACAGGCCGCCCAGAGCCGGAGTCCCAGCAAGACACAGGTCGCCCAGGGCCGGAGTCCCAGCAAGACGGAGGCCGCCCAGGGCCGGAGTCCCAGCAAGACGGAGGCCGCCCAGGGCCGGAGTCCCAGCAAGACGGAGGCCGCCCAGGGCCGGAGTCCCAGCAAGACGGAGGCCGCCCAGGGCCGGAGTCCCAGCAAGACGGAGGCCGCCCAGGGCCGGAGTCCCAGCAAGACACAGGTTGCCCAGGGCCGGAGACCCAGCCAGACACACGCCGCCCAGGGCCAGCGTCCCAGCAAGACGGAGGCAGTCCAGGGCCAGAGTCCCAGCCAGACACACGCCGCCCAGGGCCAGAGTCCCAGTCAGACGGAGGCCGCCCAGGGCCAGAGTCCCAGCCAGACACAGGCCATTCAGGGCAAAATTCGGAGGCTCCACAAGACCAAGGGGACCCAGTGCTCAAGGAAGAGGTTCAGAAAGGTCAAGGTTGCCCGAACAAGGGGTTCAGGTTGGGGACTGATCCGAAGTTCTAGCAAGGTTTTTTATGACTCAAGCCAGAGCCCCAGCAACACTGAACTCGCCCAGGGCCAATGCCAGATCCCCAGCAAGACCACAGACGCCCAGACCCAGACGCAGAGCTCAAGCCCAGATTCCAGCAATAGCGAAGTCACCCAGGACCTGAGCCAAAACCCCAGCAGCGTGCAGGCTAACCAGGACTCCAGCTTGAGCAGTTAAGCGTCTGTCTGAAGGCGCCACTGAGCCCCCTTGCTTCTTTCTGGGGATTCTGCCCCCACAAACACTGGCACTCAGCAAAGCAGTTGCCTCTGGAACAATTAGAAACCTCAGCCGATATCCTTCTGGTCCCGTGGCTAAGTTTATTGTGTTTCTTCTCTTCTTTTACAAAATTAAAAACTTTAAAAACCAGGTCTTCTCTTCACAGAGACCGAGAAGTCTCAGCCTGGCTTGGCATTGCTGGGACTTGGGGTGGGGGGTGGAGAACTGGGGGATGGTGAAGGAGTAAGGTGCCAAGGGTGACAGACTGAGGAGGGATGGGCAGCCACGAGCCACAGTCCCTGAGTTACAAGTCACATTGTAAGAAGGCTCAGGCCACAGGGCAAGGTTAAGGCTCACAGAGGTTCTGGGGGAGCCAGGAGCGTCCTTAGAGGACGCAAAGGCCAAAAGAGGTGCCCTCAAGCCAGTTAAGAAGCCAAGATCTGCACTGGCGCTTTGTCCGCGGCTGGTCAGCATACTCCTCGTCTTCACGTTTGCGTCCTGGGCCCCACTTTTCAGGCGGCTCAGAACAAGGGTCCCTCTAGCAGAGCCTCAGGACAGCCAGGCCAGGGGCAGGGATGCCACCTGGGACATCAGAGGAAGAAGGCGATTCGGGAAGCCACCATCTTGCAGCCATTGGAGGAAAAGAGCTGCTCCTCCTCAGGGAAGAAGGTGGTGCTGTCCAGCACAGCCTGGATGACCTCATCCCTGGGCTCTAGGTCCAGCTGGGCCAGCTCATTGAGCACGCAGTGCCGGACATGGTGCCGCTGGAGTGGTAGGAAGGGCACCAGCGCATCCAGAAGCTGCTCCTCCATGATACCTGAGCGCCAAAAGCCATCTGCAGGGAGGGCGGGGGGAGAGAGGCTGCTTCGTAAGCCCGGAGAAGCAGGGCCCTGTCCCCAAACGGCAGACTCCTCAGCCACCTTCTGGCCGTGGGGCTTGGGGAAGCTGTATGACAGCCAGGAGCCCCCAAACTTGGGCTGGGCAGGTAGGGTCAGTGGGCAGAGCATCAGATGCCAGAGAACCCGGAGCTCCTTAGGAAGCCTGGCCCAAGGCACCTGGGAGCAAAGCCCCAAGCCTGCTGGAGCCAGGCCCGGGCAAGGTGGCGCGCATGTGTGTGCGTTGGGGAGTGCAGGGTGCTCCTGAGCACGAACTCACGGTTCGGGTTGTCGAGCACAGCTTGGGAGATGAGCGGCTCCAGCTCCTGCAGGCGGATGTCCTCCCGCTCCCGGCGGCTGCGCCACGCCTCCAGCACCACCCGGTTGATCTGCTCACCACCAGTGTTGCTAAAACCACAGGGTCCCGGGCCGAGACTCAGACAGCAGGGCCAGGATTTGGCCCTCACTTCCCATATGCCACCTGACACAACCTGAGCCGTGGGGCCCAGCTCAGTGTGGAAGGGCCAAATGCCCTGAAAACACTTCTCTGCTCCAGAGCCTGTGCCCTCCACCCCGACCCCTGGATCTTCACCTAGATGTGCCATGCACTTTACAGTTTACAAAACCCTCCTGGGTCCCTTCACTGACTTTCCCTCGCCCAGCCGCTAGGACAGTGGGCCCTGCTGTTGAGGAGAATCATGTGCAGAGGTGATTTGCTGGAGGAAACCCAAGTGGGACTCGGAGCTGGGACGAGCACTCCGGTCTGGCTTCTCCCAGGCCTGTGACCTGGGCCACGGATGAGGAAAGACTGTGACCCTGCAGGGCCTTCATAAGCAAATGGTCAGGATCAACAAGATGGAGTTTTAAGACTGCCCGGGGAAAGTCAGCCACTTGGAATGCCAGCGTCACCAGTGAGCACGGGAGGGCTCTGGGAAAACCGGAGGACTCGGGGGGATGACATTCTGCTGTAGGACCCCAGGCCATGAACTGACACCTCTGCCAAGTGTCCCCACACCATGGCCGCTGCACAGCCGGGCCCACCTGATGAAGATGAAGATGGCTTTGCGATAGTTGGTCCCGTACACAACCCAGGAGGGGCCCAGGAAAGGTCGCAAGACCTCCATCAGGCCTGGGGCCAGCTCGTCCATCTCATCGAAGAGGAAGAGGGAGCGGCCGCAGGCAGTGAGGTTCCCCTGGACCCAGCTCTTAAGATCCTTCTGCAGGGGAGAGGCAGGAGTTCGAGGAGGCCTGGAGCTTGCCCCCAAGCCCAGACTTCTTCCCAGGGAAGATATGGGGGTCCCAAAGAGCGCCACTTAGTGGTGGCCCTGAGAAGAGCAGAACTTGTTTGAGCTCACACAGCAGTCAGAGAAGAGGGCCTCAAACCCCAGGCCTCCTGCCCTGACTCCCGCAGCTTTCTGCACAGGGGGAGGCTGCTTCCTGCTCCCTGAGCCTGCTCTCAGCAGCGCTGACAGCTGAAACCTACCAGCCTGGAACAGACCTTGCAATCAACAACAACAGTTCCAGTGAGAGCTTCGATTGATGCTTACTCTGGAGTCCCACACCGGGACTAAGTTCTTTACAGAGAGTCGCTAATGCACACAGGCTCGACAGACACTTCTACAAGCCCATTCCTCACAGCAACCCTGGCAGGTCCCAAACCATTACTGCCCCTCAGGAATTCAGGCGAAGACTCTCTGCCAGGTGGAATGGCTCTGTGCGGGGTGGGTCCTGAGGGCTGAGGTGCCCACTGGCTGTGTAGCCTGAGGCAAGTGACTCCCTTTCTCTGTGCTCAGGACTCCCTCCCTAGGGTCTCGCACCCCAGATCCAGGACACAAGCAGCCTACCTTGTAGCGCTCCATGTGGCCGGGGTGGGGGAAGTGGACAACGGGGGAAAAGTGGTGCACCTGGGGGCTGTGGAGGCCGCCCCGGAAGAGGTAGTGCGCCATCAGGGAGCTGACGTAGGACTTGCCGGTGCCTTTCCAGCCGTGCAGGGAGAGGACCAACGGCTTGGTGGGGGCGGGGTCCTGCACGAAGGCCTTCAGTGCCTTCACCACCAGCGCCCTGGCCAAGTGCTGGCCGGCCAGGTGCTGGGCCAGGTCACACTCCAGACCTAGGACCACAAGAAGTGCAGAGTCAGAGCGGGAGAGGTCCACGGGAGGTCACGTCAGGATTTAGGGATTCTTGTGTTCGGGCGATTTCAGAAGCCGGCCGTCGAAAGGGCGCGGGGTCTGGGTTGCCTGGGCCACCCTCCGACGTGACTCAGCTCGGCAGCGCCCCCACCAGGCAGCCCTTTGTATTGCGCCGGCCCACAGTGAGCGCCCGCTGTCACCGGTCCGCGGGATCCCGACTGCCGCCCATTCCCAAGGCAGGCCTCTCCCCCGACGGCCAGCCCGCTGTGGAGGGCCCGGCCGCCCCCAGCCCCGCCCCAGGGCCCCGCTGTCACAGGCCCTCCTCCGCCCTGGCAGCTCTCTGCCTGGCCCCAGACAGCCTCCACCCTGGCGCCAAGTTCCGCGCCCCAGGCCCTCAGGGTCTCTCATCACCAGGCCACCGCCGGCCCCGCGGGCCCGAGGTCTGGGGTCCCGGCCCTCGGCTCTACCCTCCGGGTCCCGCCCCGGCGCACCCCGGCGCCCGAGGGCACCCGCGGCTCGCCTCACCCTTCAAGTCGGGCCGGAAGTCACATTCGCAGAAAGTTCCGAAGCTGCAGCTCAGCGAAGTCAGGTCCCACGAGGCAGCCGTGGCTGCGGCGCAGACCAGCCCGAGCAGCCCGAGGAGCGAGCCCCAGGGCGGGCAGCCGCGCGCCGCAGCCGCCATCCGTGTGAGGCGCGGGCTGGGTCCGGGGCCGCCGACAGCCTCTCCCGGGAACTACAACTCCCGGAGTGCATCGCTCCGCGGCTGCCTCCGCCCTCGGCCTACAACTCCCGGCTTCCCTCGCTTCCCGCTCAAGGCCCGGCCCGTCGTCCCCCCGCAGGACCGGAAGGTGCCTGCAGGGGGAGCCCGCGAGCCGCCCATCCCAGAATGGTAGGTCGCGTTTCTATGGCCACGGTAACCAGGGGACCGTCCTAGTAGACTAGCTCAGAAAGAATACTGAAGGCTTATGACCGCAAAGAGTGACGTAACAAATGAAACAAAAACTTGTTTGGCACCTTGCATCTTGCAATGCGCCTTTTCCGTGCTTTTTTTTTCTTTTCCATGACTAAAGAGCGCTAATAGCTTTTGGTGAGCGCCAGTTATGTGTTAGGTGCCTGACATATCTTATAGTAACAGCATCTGTCACACAGGGAAATGGTGATATTTCAATGAGGCACAAACACAAAGTGTTTTGCTTCAGAAGATAATCAATGATCGTTGACCGTCCATTATGTGTGGGGCACGGGGGCCCCGTATCCAGCAGTTACTATGTGCTGGGTGTTTGACAGCTATCCAAGAGATCTCTCTTGCTTATTGGGACCCAAGAGGCTAAGTCCCTTATCCAAGGTCACCCAGTTAGTGAATAATAGAACTACATCCAAGTCTGTGCTGCCCGGAATCTAATGTACAATTACCCAGCACCCCTCTTGGTCAAAGGCGTTCAAAGGCAGAGGATCCCAGACGTTTCAAATTCTGTGAACAGCCTGTTCTGGAATCCGGATCACATTGCCTACCTTCCCCCCCCCCCCCCCCCGTGAAACCTAGAAAACTGTCTTCATGGCTCTCAAAAATTTTCTGCTCCACCACACACAGACTTCTGGGGTCACATTTCAAATCCTACACATGCGCAGGACACATAGCCTTCTTCCTTCTGCTGCTGTGACCCAGGAAAGGCTCCTTCTCCCTTTAGCTTTTCCCCAGCAGAGTTGGATTCCTAGATTTTATTTATTTATTTTTTAAAGATTTATTTATTTATTTATACAAGCAATGGGTACAGTCAGAAGCGCAGGAGGGTGAGAGAATTCACCAGAGCCAGAGCGGGGAGCAGAGCAGGCAGAAGGACCGAAGTACACTGCTGAGGGGAGCAGCGGGCGGCAGGAGAGGTCTGCGCGCCATGTGGGACCCTCCTGTGGTGGCCGGGGAGCAGTGGGGATCGAACCGACCGGCGCTGCAGAGGCTGCGGGCAGCTTCGCAACCCAGCGCTCAACCGCTGCGCCACCGGGGAGGCCCGGATTCCTAGATTTTAAAAGCCCTCCTACCCCATGTGCATTTGTGGGAAGCTTGGATTTGGCTTCCCGAGACAAGGAATGGAGGAGGAATACGGAAAGGCGGTCTTTCCCCCACTGACAGATGTCAGCTCCTCCAGGATAGGGCCTGAGGGAATATGGGCTGTAACGCTCATTCCTGGTACAATCTGGGAATGTCCCAAGGGCTTTCACCAAGCAAGGATGCTTCCATCCACCTCAGGACCCCGAGAGGCAGAAGAAAGAGTCATAAAAGTTTATTATATGAAAGAAAGAACATGGCTTCTGTACATGTATTTACAGGACAGACTTATTTACAGCCAGAGGGGAGCCTTGGTGTCGGTGAGGAGCTGACGTCTGCAGGAGAGTGAGGAGGTGTGAGGAACCTCCCGCAGCGCCTACACAGGACACCTCAGCAGGGTGGGGAGCAGCAGAAGCTGAAGAGAGGAATGGTCGTTCCCTTGTTCCTGAAAGGATTCTTGGTGAGCATGTGGCTCAGAGCCCAGAGTCCATGCAGGACACTGGAGGTGTGAGGGGGATCCTGGAGTTGAACCCAGAACATTCTCGGGCTGATCACAGTGTCCCTGGGGTGCTCTGGGAAAAGCTCGGTGACCCTCTATCCCCGTTGCAGCTGGTAGCCACAGAGGGGAAGGGTCCCTGGAGGTCACAGCTCGCTGGAGCGGACAGCAGGCTCCAATTTGTGGGACAAGGCAGTGAGGACCTTGTCAAACTTCTCGTAGCGCCGGGCCTGGCTGCTGCTGGCACCCTGGCTGCCCCAGAGAAGGCGCATCTGGAACTCCGTGCTGAACACCTCCAGGAGCTCTGGTCGGGCCTGGAACCCTGCAGGGTGGGGTACAGAGGTCAGGGGGCCCCCTTCGAGAGGGGTAGGCCAGTTCTCCTGCCCAGAGCACCTACATGTTCAGGGTCCCACTCCGAGGGGGACCTCCCCCACCCAGTTGTGCCAGGGATCCAGCAAGATTTATTGACAAACGTGACCGTGCAGGTTAGTAACTGGTCTTTCCTGCTATTTGCAACATATCATTTTTAAATGACTAGAAGGTAAAAATATTCATGCTAAGTTGGGGGGGGGTAGATCTTGGGTGATTTTTATCCTATTTTTTTCCCCTAAGAAACATACATTTTGTAAGAAGAAGACAAAAAATTTTGTTTGCTTTCTTTCTGAAAAAGAAACCCAGGAAAGACATGACGAGAATGCTCACAGCACTGAGTGCTGGGGCTTGTGGGTGATTTTCTTTTTTTAATCTTGTTTTACTCAGCTGTAATTTTCAATTTGTCCACGGCAAACTTTTATGACAAATGATGCCTAAAGCAGTAAAAGATGGATTGTTTGAAGCTATTTTCTCTTGGCTGCTTTTGCTGCTTTCACAAAATGGAGTTCTACCTTTGACTAGACTGCAAGCCCCTTGAAGGCAAGCCAGGTGTGTCTCAGCCCCAGGGCCACAAGCCAAGTGCATTGCAAACTACCCTGTAAGGTAGGCCTGGCAGAACGCCCATTTTACAGATGGGAAAACTGAGGCTCCCAGAAGCTATGGTACTCAGCTATGGTCCTCTTTGAATCATCTGTGCCTGTTCCCCCCACACACACCTGGTGCCTGCCACGGTTGCTTGTTGAACTGATAAGCGAGGAAGCAAAGGGATGAGAAAAAAGAATCAGGGAGATGGGGCAGGGAAGAGGAATGGAGAAATGTGAATGGGTGCTTGGAAGAGAGGGGAGGGCAAGTCAGGTGGAAGGAGGCCCAGGCGTGCAGGACCAGAGACCAGCTCATTGCTCAGATGCCATCGGCGACTCACCCTGCAGCTTGACCTCGGCGTTGGTGTGGTACAGGCCTCCATGGTGTGCCACTGTGCGGGCAGCCTCCAGGTGGGCCAGCACCACCTCCACCCCGTGTTCTGTGCTGCCCCAGGGCTCCGGACCCTCAGCTGGGGCTGAATCACACTCCAGCAGAGTGATAAGCGGCAGCACGTGAGGGAACGTGGTGTTGCTCAGCGGCGGGCCTTCTGGGGGGAGGGAGACAGCAGGTACTTAGAGATCCTGGAGGCCCTGCCGTCCATGCAGCTCCAGAAACTGAAGGTGGGTGGGTAGGGAAGGGGGCCTGCCTGAGATCCCAGAGGTCCCCCAGGGCTCCTGACTCCCAGGACAAAACCTTCCTTGGGATTGCTCCTGCTGAGCCCCCTGCAGCCTTGGCCCAACCCGAGGGCGGAGGCTGGGCCTGGATGTGGCACAGGCCCAGTTCAGGAAGTGAGCGGGAGGTGAAGGGCCTGGCCCGAGCTCTTGTCAAGCTATCCTCGTCGTCCACACACAGAGCGACTCTGCCTGCCCCGGGAGGACTGGAACCTGCTCTGGTCACACAACAAGGTGGGGAGGTACCTTTGCCCTCATTGAGGCTCTTGAGGAACGGCTTGAGCTTCTTCTCATAGAGGATGGCGCCCTCTGTGTGGCGCTGCCGCAGGGTCATCCACGTCTGCTCCAGCCGGGCAATCTGGGGAGACCAGACTGTGAGAGCAGCCAGGGAAGGGGTCTACAGGGCCCCAGGCCGCCCTGCTGCATGGACACCCAGGGAGGAGCTAATAACCACGATGTCCACCATTCGCGGAGCAGGGACAACGCGTTTTACTCATCCCAGCTCCCAGACCCTCACGACGGCCCATTTTACAGATGGGAACTAAGGCTCAGAGAGGGTCATTCCAGAAATAAGTGGCAGGGCTGGGAGTCGAACCATTGCCTTTGGGATTCTGGGGTTCCCCTGACGAAGCAGCAGAGAGGAAGCGCGCATGGGTGAGACCCGGGCTCTGCGAGCAGACCTGGTTTCATGCCCACCTCCTTCCGCCCCGGCTGTGTGAGCTTAGGCCAGAGCTGTGCTACCTCGATTTCTCCGTAAGTAAAGTGGGGACAACTAAGGCACCTACTTCATAAGGTTGTTTGGAGGAGTCAGGGCTTGTAAAGAACCCTTGCTAGGTGGCACTTGCTAGGTGGCTATAAACGAGAGCCACTTGATATTTATTCCTTAAACTCATATAATGCTCGACATTCACGGGGGGGGGGGGGGGGGGGCTGAGGCCTAGAGAAGGGGTCGGGCTTGGCCTCAGAACAGGTCAGCCTTTAGCGAGCCCAGTTCTAGTCATCCTTTCCCCCAACGCCCCAGAGTCACAGATTCCCAATTTTACATACAGCCATCCCGAGGGAATGCACCCAGCGCTGCTCCGGAGGCTACCCGATTACCCGATGCCCGGCTCTACTGGACCCTGCCGTACCTGGGCCATGTCCAACGCGCCCATGACCGCCGCGAAGCTGAACATGTTGCCCATGGTGCCCCGAAGCTCGGCCGCCAGCTGGATGGTCTTGTGCAGCAGCGCCGCCCGTTCCTCAGCGGAGCCGGTGCAGCCCAGGATGTCCACGGCCAGCATGATGGACATGGTGCGGAACCTGCCGGAGCCCGCAGGTCAGAGGGGCGGGGCCGGACCCGCGGGCGCGGAGCGGGAGGGCGGGGCCACAGCGAGAGGCGGCAGAGGATGGAGATTAGGGGGCGCGGCCAGCGAGGGAAAGCAAGGCTCTGGCTTCTGATTGGTCAATGTGGAAAAGAGGCGGGGCAAGAGCGGAAATAAAGGGCCTGTCCGGGCGAAGCCGCGGTTCCTAGTGGGCTGCTGAGAAGTCGTGATTGGTCGGCGGGTGGGGGCGTGGCCAGACCCCTGGGAAGCGGCTGAGAGGCCGTGATTGGCCAGCCGGCCGCCGCGGAAGAGGCGCGAAGCAGCCCTGGGGGTTCCCCGCCAGGCGCCGAGCGCGGGGCTCGCCTCACCTTTCCAGCAGGTCTAGACGTAGCTGCCGGCCATGGGGGAGGGTGAGCAACTCCATGCCCCAGCGGACTCCCATTAGGGTCTGCATCTCCTTGGTAACGCCCAGTATCCTAGCAACCTGCAAGGACGCCCAGAAGGCTGATTAATTTCCTGTCGCGGCCGGCCCAAGCCATCTGGGAGTCAGAGCTTTATCTCGGAGGGCAGCCTGGCCCGGAGGTCGGGTTGAATGCCAGCTCTCCTGCTAGCCCTCTGACGGGGAGCAGATGCGCCTCATGGCTTCCATCTGTGAAATGGGGAATAAATGGGAAAGTGCCCAGAGGTGCCTGACATGTTAACATGCTGTGAAAGTTAAGGACCAGGACACCCTTGTTCCAAAAGGCAAGTCTAAGAACCAGGGAGGAAAAGGCCTTGACCAAGGTCACACACAGCCTGGAACCCAGACTGCTCCCTTCACGCCTAGTGCCCTCACAGAGCCACATCTCTGCACTGTCTTTGTTTTTGCCTCCTGAGCTCGGAGACCAAACTTTAGAGCGAGAAACTGAGGCACAGCGAAAGTTGGGGTCCTTAGAGGGTCAGATTCAAAGAGAGGCTCCACTTTTGACAATTCCGGGACTGAGGTTACGATTTTTGCGGATCTTGTCCACCAGGGAGCGTGGGCCAGGAGTGGGGTCATTTATATTCCCTGGACCAGCTCCCCCGACTTTCCCCAGGTTCAAAAGTGCCCCAGTGATCCGGGCACCCCGCTAGGTTTCAGTCCTGCTGGGTTCTAGTGCTAAACCGACATCAGATGGAAGCCAGACTATCTTGATTTTTGCTTTTTTAAAAAGGGAAAATGGAGACTCAGAGAGGCATAGTGATCAGCTTAGGTCACACAGCAAGTGAATGAGCGCCTCGAAGCCAGCGTCCAGCTCACCCTTCTTGGGGAATTCAGGGGTCAGCTCCTCACCACCCTGACCCTTGTCCCAAAAGCAGAGGACAGAGGTGCTTCTGCCGCCCCCTTGTATACCCAGCACCTACCAGGCAGTCAACCTTGGTGACGTGCCGGGCCAGGGTCCGGGCGTCCACCTCTGCCAGCAGCTCCTTGACCTTGCGCAGGAGGCCCACCTCCAGCGGCCGGTTATCCTTGGGGATCAGTAGGGACTGGAAGGTGGCTAGGTTGAAGGAAGAGGTGGCTTCCACAATGGGGACTGTGAAAGACCTGCCCCAGTCCCCCTTGGGGGTCCCATTTTCTGACAGTTCCTTTAGCCGCTCCCCGTAGCTCCCAGTCTGCCGGCTAGAGGCCTCAGATGCTGCCCACTCATGGCTGCCACGGACAGGAGGCTGGAGCTGGCAGTAATGGCCAGAGTCCGGGTCACTGTAGCTGCTGAGTGATGGTGAAGGGGAAGCCTTGGAGAGGCTGTGGGAGGGACTGGAGTAAAGGCCCTTGTCCGACTCCCCAGGAGGCTTTGGGGCACCACCAGGACACAGCTGAGGTTCACTAGAGCGGCGGGTAGCAGGGGAGGCAGGCAACGCCGTGGCAGAGGGGGTGGCAGGGGCGGCGTGGACACGGGTCACTGCAGGGAGAGAGGGAGAAGATAGGTTACTGCATCTCCCGCCTGGAGGGGTTCCCCCAGCCTCTTCCCAAAGACCAGGCTCCAGCCACCCTAGAGGGTCACCCTCCCACCTCCCTGCACCCAGGCCAGGCCCAGCAGACCCTGGGAAACCAACGAGCCCTCTGTGCTCCTCTGAAACCACCCGGGCCCCTGGAATTTGCACATCGCTGCCCTCTCGGGAGGTCACTGAGCTGCTAGGAGGAGCCATTAGCAATTCGGGGAAGCTGGGCACCTGCTGGAGCTCACTGTGCCGCGTGGAATTCCCTCGCCATGAATTAGTAATAACCAGTTATTGAGCACACACACGTGCCAGGAGCCGGGACAGGCTGGGATACACCGGTCAGCAGCAGTGAGCCCATCAGCCACAATCAAAGCTGATGTTTATTGAGCTCTTCGGCCTGAGAGCCTTCTCTGTGCTTTAGTCTGTGCAACCCTCCCAACATCCTGGGAAGTGAGAATTTTTATGACCCTCATTCTACAGATGAGAAAAATAGAGGCTCAGAGACATGAACTGGCCTCCCCGAGGTCACCCAGCCAGCAAGTGGTGCAAGTGGGATTTAAAATCAGGCACGAAAACCTGCTCTACTCGCCATGGACTTAAAAATTGACCAAGAAATCATTTCTGGTGTAACCGAGAGTGACTTTCATACTTGGGTATTGTTTTTGAAGACAAACTTAATGGTTATGACACGTTGGGGGCCCTGTGTTGGGGGGGCAGGATTTGTGACAGTCTGTGTAGACAGCAACAGAGCAAGGGGCGGTGCCCAGAAAAGGTCGCCCCAGGGAGCCCCTCTCTCAGCACCCTTGGCCTGCCATGTGGAAGTGTGCAATATGGCCTGTTGAAAACATCTTTTCTTCCAGAAATGAATGAGAGGCATGTGTCTGCAATAGAAATTTTCTTTGTATTAAAAAAAGAGAAGCAGAGAGCTACGTACTTTCTGCTCAGTTTTGTTGTGAACTAAAACTGCTCTAAAAAATAGACTAAAGAAAAAAGGGGAAAAGCACGACATGACTGGCCATTTGGAATTGGGGGTGCATTAAGTCCCAGCTGAAGCACCCTCCTCAAGCTCGGCACCCGGCCGGGAGGGAGGTGGGCTGAGAGTCACTGCATCAACACATTCCGCAGCGCTGAGCCCAGCCCCCACCACAGTGAGCCCCCCCCCGCCCCCCCCCCCCCGCAGATTCCCTGTGTTCTGGAAAATGCACTAGGAACCCCTGCATGCACAGCACCTGGTGCCTACCAGGGCCTCAGTAAATGGCTGCTGAACGAACAAGTGTGGAAATGCTCTGGATGTCAACATCAGTCGTTCAGCTGCAGATTTTTAGTGTCAGCTCTTGGCGGGACTGCCCCCAGAAATGGGGCAGAAACACACTCCATCACACGCCATAACAGACATCATCAAAGACAGACAGCACAGACATGTATATACAAGGTCATCCCCCAGATCCCCCCATAGTCCCCACCCCAGCTTCGCCCCATACCAGTACTGTAGGCAGGGGAGCTGGGGCTCTCGGAGATGGGGGACATGGGCGAGTGCAGGTCTGGGATCTGGTCCATGCTGAGGGCACAGTTGCGAATGGGTTCCCGGTGGTGGGGCAGCGATGCACTGTGGAGCAGACGCCATCGTCAGCAGAGAGCCCAGAGGTCAGGGTCCTCAGCCAGCCGTAGGACCCCCACCTCTGCCTCCATTCTAGAGCCCTGAACGTCAGAGGCAGAAAAGGCATGGAGATCACAAGCCCAACCTCCCCATGGACGAGTGCGAAGACCTAGCCCCAGAAGAGGAAGGGCTTGTGCAGTCCACAACCTGCCCAACTGCTCTCTTTCCTGGAACCTGGCCCCAGCCTCAGGAATGGTGTGGGGAGAGGCTCTAGCAGGAAGGATGGAGAGTCAGAGGAAGCCACGCCCACCAGCCCTGCCCCTCCTCAGGGGGCTCAGGATGCCTGGGCACCCCTGGCCTGTGGATCCTGGCACTGTTCCAATCACTGGTTCCAAACCACAGGCCAAGTGGCTGGTATCCAGCCCCACACTCTTGGCTGACGGCACCCAGCCCAGACAGAAAGGTGGCACCATGAGGGCCTACCCAAGTGCTGGTGATGGGGCTGGCAGGTCTTTTTGCAAACAGGAAGGTCATAGAATTAGGGGCTCAGACTTCAGAATCAGGGGCCTGGATTTCAATCTTGGTCCTACCATTCTCTGACAAGTCTCTTCCCCTCTGAGCCTATTCCACCATCTAAAAAGGCACAGGGGGCCTCCCTGGTGGCACAAGGGGTTAAGACACAACCTATGAAGCTGTCCGCAGCCTCCGCAGCACAAGTTCGATTCCCCTAATTGGCCAGGGAGCTACCCACATGGCGCAGCAGACCTCCCCTGACTCCCCTCCCCCGCTGCTCCCCTCAACGGTGTGTTTCAGTCCATCTGCCTATTTTGCTCCCCACTCTGTCTCTGGTGAGTCCTCTCACCCCCCACACCTCTGGCCTGTACCCCAGCTCCTGTATGCATAAATAAATAAATCATAAAAAAATAAAAAGGCACAGGGCCAGGCCCCCTCCTGGGGACAGGATAACACCCAGGGCCCCCCCTAGGCTGGAGGGAGCCATTTGCATGAGGGTCCTTTATCAGCGGAACATGGATGTGCAGAAGTGGCAGGGCCAAGGGCGCCCAGCTGGTCCTGGCAGAGCAGGGGCTGCACTGTGTTCGCCCGACCGGACCTTCCTCCTGTTCTCCCTGTGTGCTGAGGCTCTGACAGTCACTTGGCCCCAGTTTGGGGTGACTGGGCCTCTTCTCACCAGCACTGTCATTACTGATGTTCTGAGGAGACCTGCCGGAGGTGGGCCAGAGGAGGCCAAGCGCGGGTCCTCGCCTACCTGGTCGGGCAGCCGTCGCTGCGGGTGACCTTGTCAGCGGTGAGCCCGTCGGTCATGGTGACGCTGCGCCGCTTCATGTGGCTGCCCTTGGAACCCGAGGGGCTGGCCGGGCTGGCAGCCTTGCCGCTGCCCTGGCTCAGGCCGTAGCTGGCCTCCAGGTAGCGCAGCGGGAAGGTGCGGTTGACCGGGCAGTAGATGATGGCGCCGCTCTGCTCCGACACGGCCTTGCGGCTGCCCACATGGTACCGCACCAGGGCAGGCACGTGGTCGAAGCTCTCCTGCTCGAACAGGTACTGGATGTGGGTATAGCTCTCGCCTGCCTTCACCACCACCTTGTTGATCTTGAAGTGCAAGGCCTGGTTGCGCCAGCGGCACGTGAGCACGTAGTCACCCAGGCTGGTGAGCGAGTCTCGGATGAGGAAGTCGCCGTTGCGCTGCACCAGGGTCTCGGAGACCTGCAGGAGGCAATGCTCAGACCAGGGAGGCAGGCCAGGCCCGGGGTCGGGGACACGGGACAGAGGTAGCTCGAGCTTAGGGGGGAAATAGAGCCCAGCATCAGAGGGGGCACCTCAGCCAGGGAGCCTGGGTCTGGGGCACAGAAGCTCAGGAGTGGTTGGATATAAGACCCTGGTGTAGAAGTCACTGGATGTGGCACCTGGAGGTGGCACCACTAGAGGCTCAGGTCTCGGAGTTCCTCCTTCTCAGGGCTTACATTGGGCAGTGTGAATTCCCAGTGCTTGTTTTTCCAAATATGGAGTGTTCAAGTGCATCCCTGGGCCTTGATACCTGCAGGCTGCTTGCTCTGCCTGGATCATACTTCATGCCCCACCCACCTAGTGAGCTCCTGTCCATTTCACCAAGGCCTCTCTACCCAGTGCCCCTTGCTTGCCCGTCCCCCACTGGGCTCTGTAGCCCTCGCCCTGGGCCAGTACCTTTCAAGGGAAACCATCGACTCCTCCATCTCTTATCCCTGTTGCCTAGCACAGAGCCTGTCAGAGTTGGTGCTTGGCAAAGATATACAGCATGAGCAAAAGAGGGAACAGGTGACCATCAGCCCAAGTGTGTGCCTCCCCCCAGAAACTCAATTTTGCAAAAATAGAGTGGTCTAAGGACTGCTACTCACTGGACAAACACACAGGACCTGATGTGTAGACCAGTGCCAATAACAGTAACAAAAGACAATCAGAGTAATAATAACAATAACTAAGGACAATAATCACCGAGCTCACTGCATGCCAGACACCATATTAAACACTATACATGTATTATTTAATTCTCTCTATAAAACTTCAAGGTAGGTACTATTTTTCTCCCCCATTTTACAGATGGGGAAACTGAGGCTCAGGTAGGCAAAGTGGCTGTTTGAGGCTGCAGTCAGTAAATGACTGAGTGAGACCTCATCCCAGCCCATGCCGATTGGAAGCCCCACCCAAGGGGAGAGTCCTGGCCTCTGATTGGGTGCACCGAGCACTAGGTCAGAGCCCTCCCGGTGGTGGGCAGAAGTGAGTTCCCGGCGCAGGACTGGCTCACCTCGCGGGGGATGCGGCCATGGTACCAGGCATGGCTGCGCAGGTCTGTGCTGCTGAGTTTGAGTTCTTCCTCCAACTCCTTGTGCAGTTTCTCAGGCGAGGAGTCTAGGATGTACTTCTCCTTGGAGAACTGGGAAGGAGACAGCAAGAGTTGGCATCCAGTCTGAAAGCCGTTCCTCCTTCCCTCCCAGCCTCCACCAGCCCAGATGGATCCCCCATTCCCAGACTCTGGGGACATTTGGGCATAGGTGCCGGGAAGGTCCTCACCCATGAGTCCCTATCCCAGCAGGAGTAAAGAAACCTCAACTCTGCTGGGGAGCTGCGGGTGTTTTGGTGGTGGGAGTGGTGAGGTAGCATACATCTGAACAGGTGCAACCCTATACCCCTAAATCACACAGTGTTATAAACCAATGTTACTGCAATTTAAAAAAATACAATTTTTTAGAAAGAAAATAGGAATCTTGGTTCCATCACACAGTGCCCACTGCATTCCAGGCCCTGTGCTATGAGCCAGCAGTAAATGAGGCAATAAACAAGCCAGGCCTGTCCTCAAGGAAGCTCCTAGTCCAAGAAGGGAGGCAAAAGGGACGCAAGCATCTGCGCCGACCGCGGTCAGCACCACAGCCCTGGACAGCGGCAGAGCGGAGGGCGGCTTTGGCAGCGAGGGGGTGGCGGCAGCAGCACACTGAGCCCGGGAACAGCTTCGCTGCGCTTGAAGGGGACAGAGGAAGGATTCGACAGGTGGATCTGGAGGTGAGGCTGCAGGTATCCACGCAAAGGTGTGCACAGAACCTGGGGCTGACCGGAGGATACGTTCTGGGAGGCTGAATTACACAGTGGAAGGGTGGGGGAGGCAGCTATAAACGGGGACACGGAGGCCCCACAAGACATCTGCCGCATCCTGTTCAGTTGCAAAGACCCTTCCTCCCTCGCCCTCCCAAGCAGTCCTTGTCAACTAGGGACTGTGGCCCAGCGGGGGAGTCCAGGGTCACTCACTGGAGTGAGTGTTCGGTCACCCCACCCAGGGGAGAATCCTGGTTTCCTGGTTAATGTGGCCTGGGGCGCGAGGCTGACAGAACCCCAGGGGCCCTAAGGGCAATAGGAGGGTGGGCGCTGCTGCCAGGGGTGTCCCACCTTGGAGCCCAGCCCGATCCCAGCTGTGCCTTGGGAGTCCCTCTGCCCGGGGGGCTCCTGTCAGTGGGCATGGTGGCGGGTAAGAACTGCCTTCCGCGTTGGAAGCATGAAGGGGGGCAACACTCCAGACCGTGACAAGCGCACAGATGTCCTTGTGACCACGAGGTCATGTGACATTGCTTCCCCTCCCTTCCCCGAAATCCAGGCCCCAAAGATGGCTGCCTTAGGACAGAGAGATCCCAGAACTTGCCAGAAGGTGGGACAGATGAAAGGGCACTACTGGGCTACGGGGCCTGGCTCAGCTCAGGCCAGTCCCTCCTGTCCTCTCCTCAACTCCTCACACTTTGCACAGACTCAGAGCCACTGCACTCAGGACACCCCAATTCCCAGCTTCTGAGAGTTCTCAGCTCTCTGACTGCAGCCCGCCAAGCCCTCACTCTGGACAGGTGCTCTGTCAGAGGCCGCGGCCCCGAGGTCTTCAGAACGGATGACTTCTGCCCTGGGGGAGCCCCGAAGACACTGACATGAAGCCCCAGGTTTTCTGAATGTTCAAAGTGCACAGAAAGCCCCTAATCTAGCCAGGGAGTGGAGCCCCTAAAAGCTGACGTTTCCATCGAGGCCAGAAGAAGGGCTGGGTGGGCATGGAAGGGCGGGAGGAGGGGGGAGGTGGGCTTTGTCACAAAGCCAGACCCTGCTGGCAGAGTCAAGGCCCTGGGGGGGGGGGAAGGGGTTGGGGCAGCAAGGGGGGCTGCCCTGGGGAGTTGGGCTTTACCCAGAGGCTATAGTCGAGCCACAGAGGGCTGCCAGGTGCTGGGGGCAGGCTGGGACCCGATGCCGACTGGTCGGTGACCTGGTGGCAGTGGCATGACAGGGCGGGCACGGGGATGGGACCTGGGGAAGGTGTTTCGAGCAGGTCAGGCTTGGGGGAGGAGGCGGAGGTGTCAGGGGAGTCCAGGCTAAGATCGTGGGAGCCCGGCGCTCCCTGAGGCGGGCGAGGCTCCCGCAGGATGGGCTTGGAGACGGTCTGTGAGCATCTGGGCTGTGGAGAGCTGGACAGAGGTGAGGGTGGGGGGTGTGCACAGGTGCTCGGGGAAGGTGGGGCCTGCGGGGGGTGGTTCTGGGCAGATAAACTGATGCTTGGGAAGGGCGGGGAGGTCTAGGGCTGGGCTGAGGTTCAGACCTTCCCAGACGACCTGCCCATCTCCACGGGTTTCCTAGGCCTCGGGGTGCCCGGCCTGCCTCCCCCTCAGCCACGGCCCCCCTCCTGATGCCGCATCGCGCCCCGGAGAGGGAAGCGGGGAGGTCGCAGGGGGAGGATTCCAGTGCCCCCCGCTTCGGGGTCCTGCTCTTCGACCAGTCGTGCGTGGCGGACAAACAGCCGCAGCTGCGGCAAGAGGGACAGAGAAGGGGGGTGTTTGCGTGGCAAAGAGCCTGCCACTGTGTGACCTTGAGCCAGTCGCTTCCCTCTCGGGGCTCCTCCGCCCGGAAGGAGGGTCTGGAGACGGGGCTCCACTTCCCAAAGCCTCATCCCCGATCAGAGCATCAGGGGGACCACTTGGTTCTCTCGCGCACCTGAGGTGGGGAGCCCCAGGCCCGAGGCGCCCTCCTCCTCACCCCGACCCAGGGGTCCCCAGTTCCCGAGAGGGGGGAGGCTGGAGGCGCAGATGCAGCACCCCTGCGCTCCGCGCGCTGCCATTGGCCAGGGATGATCTCACCGCGCGGCCCGCGCCGGCCCGATTGGCTGCGGCGGGGCTGTCACCCCCGGGCTGCGCGCGTGTGAGCCGGGGGCGCGCGGAGGCGACGCGGCCGGAGTCCCGGGGGGCGCGGGGGGCAAAAGCGGCGGAGACCCCGGGTCAAGGTCTTGGCCCTTCCCCGCCAGCCGGCGCGCAGCGACCCCTCGGTCCCCGCAGCCCCGCACGCCCCAGCAAACCCTTGCCCCGAGGAGGCTCCGCAGAGGCGGGGTCCGGGGCCGCCCCTCCACCCCCGGCGTTTAACCCTCTCGCCGCCGCCACGGCGTCCCTCGCCGCCCGGCCAGCTGGGGGGAGCCCCGCGCCCCGGGGCGCCCGCGTCCACCTGGCCGTCGGGAGGGACCGGGCGCCCCGGTCCCAGCGCCGAGCCCCGCAGCACCCCCTCCGCTCCCCGCCCCTCACTCGGCGCCCGCACCCCAACTCAGCGCGCGCGGTACAATGGGGAGCCGGGCTGCCCGGGTCGGCCGGCGGGGCCCGCGGGCTGCGGGAGCACCGGCCGGACCCGGGAGACCCGCCTCCCCCCGAGCGGCCCGGCCCGGCGGCTCCCGCGCGAAGGGCAGCCCGAGCCGCAGCCCCGCCGCCGCGAGTCCCGGAGCCGCAGCCGCCCGCGCGCCCCGCGAGCCCGGCGCCCGGAGGGGAGGCCGGCGACCCGCCCCCTCCCGAGCCCGCGGCCCCTGCCCGGCCCCGGGCGCGGCGGGTCTCCGGCTCCCGAGCCCGGGGACAGGGGCCGGCGGTTCCGGACCCGCGCGCCCGGCGGGGGCCGAGGCGCCCCCTCACCTGCACCTGCACGAAGGAGCCGCGGTAGAAGCAGCAGGCGGCGGCCGACAGGGCGCTCCACAGGCTGCAGCGCTCGGTCATCGCGGGGCCGGCGGCCGGGCCGGGGCCGCGCGGGGGCCGGCGGCCGGCGGGGCAGGGGCGCGCGATGACCGGCCGGGCTGGGCACCGGCTGCGCGTGCCTCTCGGCGGCGCGATTACCTCATCGCCTGGCCGGGGGAGGAGCGGAGAGGCGGGGCGGGGAGACCCCACCCTCCCGCCGGCCCGGGGAGGGGAGGGGGCCATTGTTCCTCCCTCCGCCCGCCCCCGACTCCCCGCCCCTCGCCCCCCGCCGCGCGCCCCCGCCCCGCGCCCCCAGCCCCGCGCCCCGCCCGCCGCGCCGGAGCCCCGCGCGCCCCGGCCGCCGCGAGTCGGGCTGGATGGGGGATGCCCCACGGAGGGCCTGCTAAAGGGGGCGCCACGGGCAGGGGTGGGGACCCCGGGGCCGCGAGGGTGGCGGGCTGAGCGGCGCGGCAGGGATTTTGAGTTGAATCCTATCCAAAGCCGGAGGAATCCCTGCGCGCCTGTGACCGATCCTTTGTGGCCCCGGGCAATCGCCCGTCGCCCAGGGTGTCTCCTCTCTGATGTGGAATCGGGGACTCAGCCGGGAACTGCGGGGTGCTGGGCTGGCTGACTCGGGGGATGGGAGCGCCCGCAGGGCGCAGGGGTCAGGGCGGGCGCCAACCGGCTTCCAGGCGCTGAGCCCGGCACCTCCACGCTCTCAGCGGCTCTCCCAGCCCGGGTCACTCCTCTAGGAGACACGCGCGCTGCCCTCACGAGCTTCCGGAGCACTGGCTGGGCTGACTAAGTTGACAAACATCAAGTAAGGGCTCGGCAGCAGCGCGCCGTTGTTCTCAAGCTTAGTGTCTTAGCATTGGAGTTTCTGTTCCAGAACCGCAGGCCCTTCAGTGCCAAGTGCATCATCCCTGACTGCATCCATCAAGCCCGCGCTCAGAGGCTTCAGACAGGCTGTGTGGCCTTAGGCGAGTGCGTCTGCCTCTCTGGGCCTCAGCTGTTTGGTTGTTTTTGGTCAATAACTCTGAGGCTCTGAGCATGGAGCTTAGCGCTCGATGGGCTGGAACTCTAGAGTCCTCGCCTCAGAAGCAAACGATTCACATCCTGGTCTGAGGACAGTCCAGTTCTAGAAGCCGAGTACCTCAGAGAGGAATGGATTTTGGAAGCTGACTATTGATTTCACTATCTCTGAGGTGTGAAGCTAAACCCAACATTCCTTTGACTTCATCCTCCAGGGGATTGTCTAATCAGTTCCACAAGCAGGTATGATTTATTTCATATTTCATTACATTTTTTTATCCCCATAAATGAAAGGAAAAATACAAAGCTAATAATCCTCACAGAGACCTCACTGCTATCAGTGATGGGGCTTTTACTACCTCTCCAGGAAGCTAGGATTTTGGGGTGCTAAACTATGCCCCCTGTCTGCTCCAACCAGTGGTTTTGCTGGTTCTCCCTGAGGCCTTGGTCTTCCTTTAGCGTCAGCGCTGTGGGTGAGCAGCCGGGGCCCACGTCCCAGGAGCAGCTCCCACTCCACTGCCCACAACCCAGAATGTACTTCCACGCTCCCACGGCTTGCACTCTGGTCTCGCCCACACTCTGGCCTCTGCTGGACCGCTCTCCCTCCCATCTCTGCTTATCTTTGTCTCCTTTCCAGCTTTTCATTTGGGGTGAGGATGATATCATTTGGATGATACAGTCCTGGTGATCTCCAATGACGTGGCTTCCATGCCTTCTCCTCCAGAAAGCCGTCCAGGATCTCCCCCTCCCAAGGTTAAACTCACCCCCTACCTCTAGAGTCCCGTGTCTTCTTATCTGAGCCTGCTAGTGATGGTGGGGGGCAGCATCCTGAGCACTTTCCATGCTGCCTCACTACTAGACATTAACACAGAATCTTACAGGCAGTACCTCAGGGGGTGGGGTGTCCCTGGGGTGAGGAACAAGGCCAA
Source organism: Talpa europaea (assembly GCF_964194135.1). NCBI lineage: Eukaryota > Metazoa > Chordata > Mammalia > Eulipotyphla > Talpidae > Talpa > Talpa europaea. The sequence goes on along the minus strand of NC_140074.1, from coordinate 5,174,315 downwards.
CTGGCTTCTTTCTCACTCATTGAGCCCAGGGCAACTATGCTTGTGAGGCACCCCTGTTGCCCCATTTCACATAGGTGAACCCTGAGACTCAGAGATAACACACATGCCCCAAATCACGTAGCCATCAGTGGTAGATTTGGAACTAAAATTTGAGCCTGCCGGGTGGCAGAACACAAGCCCCAACCATTGTGTGTTTCCGCTCTGGTCCTCTAAAGGACCGGGAGTCCTCTGAACATGGGGCTCCTGCCCTGTGCCCAAGCTCTGCACTCAGCAGGGGCCTAGCTCGCTGGTTCTCCTGGAGGTGGGAGGCCAAGAGAAAGCCAGCTCGGGCTGTAACCCCAGCTCTGCTCTGGAGCAGCGGTGACTGCAGGCAAGTCACAGCGCTTCCCCGGGCCCCAGGCTGCCATCTGCCCACGGGCACGAAAGGGCTTCCCGACCTTGTCCCTGTACAGCACTCAAAACTGCTCCCTTCCAGCGCCGGCAGCAGCCTGGGGATCTGCACTCAGGGGGCGCTCAGCACATCCTGCCATATTACTATGTGTTACTGTGTTGTTGTGTGTCATGGTAGTAGCATGTTATCCTCATCTTTCACAGCTGCAGGCTCAACATTCCCAGGGGCCTGGACACATTCTGCTTGTGCTAAATCTGAGTGTGCCCATTATCTGGGACCAAGAACTGAGTCATCCCTTCCTGCTCCCACCTCCTGGCACCAGCGCGGGCTCAGAGACCGGGTAGGATGAGCGCGACCCTGTCTTTGTGTGGAGACTCCCTGGGGGCCCTCTGCGCTGGGCAGGTGGGTGGGGTCTGGTGGTAACAAACACTGGGACTTTCTGAGTCTGGGGCCAGGACGCAGTGTTGGCAGGCACGCCAGGTGCTGGGAGTGGAAGCAGGCTCCAAGCATCACCCGACCCCCTGACCCCCTCCTCCTGGGAATAGACAGTGAGGTCTGGCGCCTAATGAGTCCCAGAAAAGGACTCTGTGCTCCCCAGAACAGACTCCGAGTCCTGAGTCCTCTGGTGTCCCCTGCCCAGACCCTCTTACCTTCACGTAGTCCCCGCCAGCCTCCGGCTCTCCAGCCGCCCTGGAAGGACAGAAGAAAGGTGAGTGTCCTCAGCCAGCAGCCAGCCTTGGCCCCCTCCCCAGTGCCAGCAGCTGGGCCTCAGCAGGGCTTATCCCCAAGGCAGGAGGAAGGCAGCTGTCAGGACTCGCTGGATCTGTGCTGAGCTGACTGCACCTTCCGCTGTGTGACCCTGGCACGTCCCTTGCCTGCTCTGAGCCGTGTTTCCTCTCTGTAGCTGGGGACAGTGACAGCCTCTGCTGCGGCTTAGCTCAGGCTGCTTCCTGAAGCACGGCCCCCCACGCCAGGACACTGCACTCTCCCAGCAGTTCCCTGCCTGCTCCCTGCTCAGCCTCCTCTCCTCCTGCCTTTAATACCCCCACAACACACACACACAGTGACCTGCTCAGGGGCCACCCAGCACGCGGAGACTCTGATGCTGAGTTGCAGAATGAATCCCTCTGCCTCCAGGAGGCATTGCCCAGATGCAACCCGGAGAGGTCAGCAGCCAGAAGTGACTGTTTTCCAGGGTGCCCCATGAATATCTTCCCTCATGCAGGCCACCTCGAGGCACCTCCCCCGTCTTGGTCTTAAACAACACCCCTACTTGAATGTAAGCGGGACTCATAACGCTGCTGCCCCCGTGGCCTCGCCTCTTGGATTCCGAAGTCATCTCGAGCTTGACATATCCAAAGCAGGCCTGTGGATTCCCACCCGCCCCTGCTCCCCACTCAGCTTCCCATCCCAGCCTATGCTAGTTCCATCCTTCATGTTGCTTTGTTTGGCTCCCAACCCGTGGTCACCCCGTCACCCCCCCATAACCGACTAAGCAGGAAATCCTGCAGTTACACTCAAATTAGAAGTGACCACTTCTCTCCCATGCGTCAAACCTGCCAGCCTGTGTCCTGTGCAGAGTGCTGGGCACTCTCATAGGCCTGGGCACTCTCATAGGGCACTCTGCTGGCCGCCAGGAGGCGCTAAGGTGGGCTCTAAGTGGATTTCGGTGGGCACACCACCCCCCAACCCTCTGGCACTCCTATCTTCGGAAAAACAAAATCTAAACCCCTCTCCATGGCTTGTGAATGGCTGGTGGGGAACTTGTCATCCAAACCTGAATGCTTCTTCCCTTGTGAGCATAAAGAAGATGCAATGTTGCTCCAGAGAAGAGGGATAAACTGGGTCCTATGTTCCCCACAGGACCCTATGTGGCCTGATGCCACACTGCTCAGTTTAGCGACTCCCCAACATGCCTCCCTCGCTCATTCTGTCCCTTATTCTGCTCCAGTCACACCGGTCTCCTTAGCAAGCTCATTCTTGCCATAGGGCCTTTGCACTGGCTGTTCCCTCTGCTTGGAATGTTCTTCCCTCAGGTCTTCATAAGCTCGCCCCTCCCCACACACACCTCCTCAGAGAAGCCACTCCACCTAAAAGAGTCTCTCCCTGGTCCTTCACTCTCTGTCCCCAACCTGCTTCTTTTCCTCACAGCACCGGAAAAGAGGAAGTGATGCCTGAGAGGGTCACTCAGCATGTACCTGTTGCCTGTGACTTACCTGACCCCTCCCTGAGGGGGACTTGGCTCATGGTATGACTGAGCCCAGGGCCCCAGCACAGAGCCTGGCGCAGAATAGGAGCTCAAGAAATATTTATTGATTAGCGGGATGCATTTATTGACTGAAGGACCAACCAATGTTAATCACTATGTCACTCCTAATTCTGTCAGGCTGGCCCTGGTTCTTGGACTAGGACAGGCCTCAGCATCCCCTTCTGTAAACAGGGAGGTGAGGTGTGTTTCAGGGCAGAACTACCCTGGGCTCCCTGTGGCCTGGAGCTCCTCACCGAGAAGCTGTCTGGCGGCCCCCTGGTTCTGACACTCTAGAGGCCCTGTTGCTCTGACGAGAGTCCCTCAGGCTGTGGCACGGCAGGCTTCTAAGGCCGCTGGGCTCTCCGTCCAGGGTGGCGGATGTGAGGAGTAGAGAGCACAGCCCGCTCACCTCCGCCTGCCCACTCTTCCCGGGTGAGGTGTCCCATCCCAGCCTTTCCGGTCATTCAGGCCCGGAAATCCTCCCACTGCTGGGAACAGGTTGGCCAGGACATTGGGATTGCTCCCCACATTTCCTCCCGCTTCCTGTCCACTTCCCCTCGGCTCCGGGGCTGGAGCAGAGCCTTGGGGAGGGGGTGCCTCAACCAGGGACCAGGTAGGGTGGGTGGCCAGAGCCAAGGGGGGTGCTCAGGGCAGAGACCCAGGCTCCCCCTCAGCTCCCCCGCCCTTCTACAGCACCCCAGGATTCCCAAGACAGTTCCCTTGTCCACGGCAGCTCCCTGCCATCCCTTGCCCAGACCATTGCATCGCCTCGTCACAGGCCTCCGAAGAGCAGTCCTGTTAAAATGACAGTCATTTTATGAAAATGAAAGTTAAATCATCTCTTTCCTCTGCTCTAACCCCCTGCAGGGGGCCCCAGTTTTACTTCCTCATCACAACCTTCCTAAATAGCTCTTCACGACCTCTGTAAACCACACTGAACCAACTTCTTCCTCACACTGCTCCAGCCACACCCGGCTTCTGGCTGGATTTTGTCTCTACCTCAGGACCTCCGCACCTCCTGTCCTCTCTGCTGGAATACCCTCTCCTCCCCTCCTTCAGGTCCCCTTCTCAGTGAGACATTCCCCATTGGTGCATCTAAATGCAGAACTTTCTAGTGCCCCCACCTTCCTTCCTGCTGAGTTTCCCCCCACTCACTCTGCATCTTTTTAAAAATGTTTTTATTGAGGCAGTGTTGGCTTACATTGCTATTTGTATTTTGGCATAGAGGACGCCCCCCCTGCAAAGCACCTGCCACCCAAGCACCTGTGATCCGCCACCCCAGTCCATTGTGCCCCTCCCCACCTTGTTCTCACCCTGCCCTCTCCTCTCCCTCCATCTCTGGATGCCTCCGTTCTCTAATCAACTTCCCAGGGTTATTTTTTAAGCTTAGCTTTATCTATTCCTTCGTTAGGTTTCACTGTCGTCCATGTATTTGTCTTTCCCCTTCCGACTTATTTCACTTAGCATAATCCCTCCCAGCCCTGACAGCCAGTGGCCGTTTTGACGGCTGAGTAGTATTCCACCGGGTATGCGAACCACATCATCTTGATCGCTGAACCAGGCACTGGCTGTCTCTTCTCACTAGACCATCCTGTCCACAAGGGCGGGGGTTGGGATCTGCCTAAAGAGTGCCAGGCGGTCATTTTTCTTTTGAATATATGAATGTTCTACATAACTGAGGACCAAGTCTAGCCCTCGTGGCTAAGCCCTGCAGGCAGAGCCAGTCTCTCCTCTCTGCCTTAGCTCCTCCTTGTACCCTGGCCTTCTCGTGCTTCTTCCAAAGAGCTCTGCGCCTTCCAGCCTCAGGGCCTTTGCACAGGACATTCCCTTTGTCTAGACTGTCCCTTCTACTTTAGGACCAGAGTCGCTCCTACTCAGCTTTTAGATCTCAGTTTGCTTGGAGATTTCTGGATCGTCCCTCCCCGACCTCCCATTATAATGATCAAATCCAGGAACTAAAGCTCCCATTTTTAAACACTCAACTTCATTAATTAATTAACTTCTTCCTTATTTTATGGCCTTGGAAAGCATCTCCCCTCTAATATTATTGATGAAATCAATTAATAAATAATAGTGACAATTGAGTGAAATCTGTCCCGTTAATCAGCCACATTAATTATTTAAATAACCAACCCCTTTAATTGACTGTATTAACTGATTTGTTCTGATAATGTGATACCACTTGTTGCATACATTAGCTTATTTAATTGGATTATGAGCAGTAATTAGAGCCTATTATCCTTTATTTCTCCAAAGCAGGGTTAGGTCTAAGCTTCACCTTTAGGGCCTCCAACCTGGCCCTGAGGAAAGAGTGAGTCTCCCCCAGGCATCCTGCAGGCCAGGCTGGGGGGAGCAGCTGTCCTGGTTTGCCCTGGCTCTCTCTCCCACTGCAGCCTGGCCCCTGCCCCTCGTGCCAACTCCCACTTTGTTCCCTTGGGCCTCGGGGCCGGTCATTTGGCCTTGAGCAGGAACTTTCCCAGCTCTGCCTCCTGCTCAGCTCCCGCCCCTTCCCCTGAGCTTTGGACGTCCCCATCTGGGAAGTGGGCCTGTTATAACCGCCTGTCCAGGGCCCTGGTGCCAGGTTCCCAGGAGCTCCTTGCTGCCCCAGGCCCACCCCTGGGATCGTGCATCCTGCCCCTCTTGGGGCCTGAAGACTCCTTCCTTCCCTCCGACCGCCTCTCCTCTCCACAGAGGTCACGTATCTATAGCTCTTGTGCTTCCCGCTCCTTAAAGGCCTCTGGCAGGGAGAGTTGGAAAGCCCCGACTCTCCCGGGACCCCGCCACAGGGCCTTTGGGATGCCCTGCCAGGAAGGTTCTTGGCTTCGCCTGTCCTGGAGACGTTCTGCTCCTTCTCCACCACCCTGCACCCTCCAGGAGCTCGGGGATGGTGCTAACCGTGGGGCACAGGCAGACTGGGGCTGTTCTTCCCAGGGCAGAGCTGGATTCTGAGTCCTGAGCGCTGTTCAGTGAGACTCCACACCAGTGGGGGGAGGCGCAAGCGGGAGGCATTTATGGAGTGTGGCTGAGTGCCTGTCATCTGGAAGCCCCGCTTCACAGGGGCGAACACTGGAGCTACGGCTTGACCCCGGGAACACAGCTGCTGGAGAGATCCAGGGGGGCGGGTGGCAGATGTCCCTCCTGGCTCCTCACATGAGCCGCGCTCCCTGGGAAAATGGGGCCTGCTCCGGGATGGGGAGGGGAGAGCTGGGCGAGCAGGGGGAGAAGCACCTCTTCAGCAGGAGCGAGAGGCCAGGAAACAGAGTGGGGATGGGCAGAGAGGACTCACGGGGCTCTGGGGAGGGCTCTCGTCTGGGAGGGGAAAGCTGCGTGACCCGGGGCAAGTGCCCCGCATGCCTTCTTCCCGAACACAGACGCGCCAGTGACGGGAGCAGCCCCTGCGCACCGCTGGGCCCTCCCGGGCCCGGGATAAACCCTCTACCTGCTGCATCTTGTCCAACGAAACAGGAGCTGCTGTTGTCTCCAGCTTACGGATGGGGAAACTGAGGCTCAGAGAGGGGAGGGGAGTTGCTCAGGGTGGCACAAGTCAGCGGACCTCTGAGCTGGTGATGTATCCACTTTGGACCTCCCCGGACTTCACCCCTCATGCGACCATCAATCTGTAAACGGGGTCCCATGAGGGTTTGGGGGGAGCTGACGCCAGCGCCAAGGAGGTGGGGGCGGCCCATCCCTCCCAAACCAGAGAAGTTCCCACAGCCGGCGGCGTCCGGGGGTCTCGAGGACTGTGAGAAAGTCTCCGCAGGAAATGAGCGTCAGGAGCAGCTGGGCCCCTTTGGAAGACAAGGCCCAGCCGCCCTGAGCCTGCAGAGGCTGGACAGCCGAGCCCACCGCGGCCCCCTCCCTGGTGGGTAATCGCTACCAGATGCCCGGCGGCTGACGTCACCCCGCAGGGCCGAGGGGGTCGTGGGACTCTGGGGAGTGTTGGGAATTCTTGGACCAAAATCAACATTCCGAGAGGAAATGGGGGGCGGGTGTCTTGGTCTGTTCTCAGTGCCCGGCTCCAGGCCCCTGGCAGGGGCGCGAGCAGCCCCGGCTCCCCTCCAGGGGCCGCCTCGCCGGGTCTCAGTGTCCGCAAGAGCCCCGTGCGGTGGGGACAAGGCCCCAGGTCTGTCTCCTGGATGAGACCCTTGGACGAGAACTACGTTCAAATTCTCCTCAGCGGAAAGTCCTCGTTCAAACGTAAGCCAGAGGGGCCTCCCTGAACAGGCTCGCCAGCCACTCTCTTCCCCCTCACAGCCAGAGCCAGGCCCTCGCCCGCCGCGCCTTCCAGCCCTTCCCTCCTCGGGGGCCATTTCCTTCCCGGTCTCATCTCCCTCTTGTCCTTCCTGCAACCCCCATCTTGCTCCACTTTGGCCCCTCCAGTCCCTGCTGCTCCCCAAACATGCCCAAGAGGCTCCACCTCAGGGACTGTGGACCTGCTATTCCCTCAGCCCGATACCCTCTGCCCAGAGAGCAAGTGGCTTTGCTTCCTCGCCTCCTGCCTTTGGACATCACTTTCTTTTTTCCCAGCTAAGCTCCCTAAGGTGCCACCACCAGCCACCACCCTTCCCCAAACCATTTCTCCCACTTGATTTAAAATTTCCTCTGTAGTTTCCTCCCTGCATGAGCCACGCACCTTGCTAGCCTCCTGTCTCGCCCACGCTGGGATGGGGACTCTGCGAAGGCAGGATTTTGTGTGCTGTGCTCCCCGCCACCTCCCAGGGCCTAGCACAGTGTCTCGGGCAGAGACAGTAAACACTGAAATGAATAAAACCCCAACTCAACTAACTGTGTGGTCCTGAACAAGTTACTAGCCTCACAAAGGTCTTCACAAAATGGCCTTATTTTCCTCTGTAAAGTGGGCTCCTACCACCCCCTCTAGGAAGTCACTGAAATACTGGCAGAAGCAGCTTTGCGCCTGCAGGAGGTGAGGAGCCTGGCTAGTGGGGAAGAGCTGGGGCTTCGAGTTGGTCAGATCTGGGATCACGTCTAGGCTTGACCTTTCACCTCTCTGTGACCCCAGGAAGGCCCCTTTCCCTCTTTGAACCTGTCCCCTCGGGGTACAGGGCAGCAAATCAAGCACCCACAGGGTGTGCCAGGCTGTGCCTGGCTGGTTGTCTCCACCACCTTCTCTGTCACATAGACGGAGGGGCAGGAGGCTAAGGCCCTGAGACGCCTCTTCCTTTCTGGAGGCCGCGGGTGCTAGGCAGAGCGAGAAACTATGGGAGCTAAAGGCTCCTCATTCCCTGTGCTGTCGGCCCCGCCTCCCTCCTTCCTCCTCTTCCCCATGATCTCAGCAGGGAACAGGGCACCAGGAAACCCCTGCAGCCTCACCTCTTCCCCTTCCTTCCTTCTGTCCAGGTGCAGGCTGCCTCCCGAGGGAGGGGGGGGAACAGCCTCCCCCCACTTAGGTGGCTCCCTGAGCAGACACTGGAGTGACCCTAGGAATAGGGCCCCGTGACAATTCGCAGAGGCCCTCCTTCCCGGGCTGGATGATCCTCAGAGACCACCCCAGGCCCGTCTGGGCTGCGGGGAGAGCAAGGCCCAGAGCAGGGCAGGCAAGCCTCGGATCACGCCGGCAAAGCGTCCTCCTGACTCTGGGGCACCGGGCTGAGATTCAGCGACTCCTAAAAACATGTTCAATAATCCCTGGCCTCCCACTCAGCCCGGAGGTCAGGTGGGGCACTGGGTATTGTTGCACCAGGAGGGGGCTCAGTCTGTCCTGATAAGCCCACCCCCTGGGGACCCTGATGCTCAGATGATTAGGGGATGGGGCAGTTTCTGTTTCATCCATCAACTCCAGGCCAGCCCTAATAACAAAAGCACTACCAGGACCAGTGGGGGTTTCTGTCCACAGGGCCAGAAAGCTTGGGGTCCCCATAGCCCCAAGATGTCTCACGACCATCCCCAGAGCCCCAGCCATGCTGAGCAGGAACGGGCAGCCGGGTCAGCAAGGTGCAGGAATCCTGGGTTCTGACTGCACCAACATGCCAAACGGTGCAAGTCAACCTCTTCCCTCATCTTCAAATGGGGGTCACGATATAGCCCCTCTCTCCTGCGGCCCTGAGGGATGCATGCCCACCCTCTGGGCGACAGAGCGGGGACAGTCAGACCAAAGAAAGCTTAAAAGTCCTGAGGTTAAACCTGCAGGAGTTTGTCAGTCCTTCCCGGTGCACAGATTTCACTCTCCAACCCGCGGTCCCTCCCTAGGCCCAGCTCGGTTACTCACCCCCTGGGTCCCAGCGCGGGGCACCTCCGGCCCACTGCAGTCATCATTCCCCGGCCGCGGCCGCGCCTGAAGTCGGGGGCCTGGGCAGCCAGACCGCTCCTGCCTTTTTCAGGCCACTGAGCTGCGGCGCTCGGAGCCGGACTCGGGGGCGTGGCCTAAATAAAGACCACGCCCCGACACGCCCCGCCCCCCCGCTGGGTGATGCTCCACCTCCTACTCCTCCCACCGGGAGAGACACGCCCCGCCTCGGACACGCCCCTCCGCCCCCTGTCTTGCGCGGCCCGCCAGCAGCTGCCTGTGTTCGCCGTCGGAAAGGCCACGCCCCCGACACGCCCCCGGCTTCGCCCCGCCCCTCCCCAGCGCCCACTTCCCGGGCTTGCGCGGCGCATCCCGGGAGGCCCCGCCCCCGCCCCGCCCCGCCCCGCCCCGCCCCGCCGGGCTCCGGTCCGCTCCCCGCGCTCGGCTCGGACCTGGGGGCCTCTCCGCGCCCCGACCGAGCCGGCCTCTCCCCTGCGTGCAGTCCTTGCCGCTCGGCGTCCGCATGAGGCCGACTTTAGCGGAGAATGGCAGGAGAAGGCGGTCGAGGGCCACCGGGGCTGGTGGAAACCGCTCGTTTTATTGGTCGTGATAAGGTGAGCACCCCCAGCTACTGAGGGCGCGTGGCTGTCGCTGTGCTCATTTATCAGGGGAGGAAGCAGGGAGGGAAGGGAACAGGCATGTCCGAGGTCGCGGGGTTCTGCAGCTTCCCGGGGTCTGCTCCCCACCCGAGGGGTCTGGACTCGCTGACCTCAGCACCCGCAAGCCGTGCACCCGCGTGCGGGGTGACGCGGGGCCAGGCACGCGAGAGAACCAGCCCCGCTAGGTTCCTTTTACTCGCCTGGGGTTCTCGTTATTTCAGTAGGCACATGTGACCCCCACAATTTAGACAGAGGTGCTGAGGTTGGCCAAGCCAGAGGCTACTTTGGGGCTTCCAAGCAGGACTTAATACTTGCTGGATGAACGTTGCGGACACTGAATTCCCTCAGATACCAGCTCTGTATGACCTGGCTGAGTCTCCTTTGGGGGCCAGTAATAGTCTTTCGCAGCGTGTTCAACGAGCAACATTTATTCTGACACTCAGTGAAACGGGTGCTTGTGAATGGGAGCTATGGTCATGTTGATATAAACGCTATTTGTGTTCTCACGTGATTTCAGCTTCTTAGCTGACAAAAAGTTTGTGAGACCAGGTGGGTCAGCACAGCGGCGCTGGCCAGCTCGCTGAAGGTGGTCGTGAAGGTGGTTGCGGACCCCGCAAGCAGCTGGAGGCTGCCTGGGACTTTAGGGTCTGGTGAGTTTCAGCTCAAACCCCAACTTTGCCATTTGTTCCATGTGCACCCTGATTGGAACAGATGACTTTCCCTCTCTGAATCTGTCTCTTCTGTCACTGGAAATAATAACAGTCTCTCCTCACCAGCTGTCTTTTTTTAATTCATTACAAATGAGGAACTAAGCATTTAGAATCTAATATACAGATGTGTTGTTTTTTTTTCCTTACCCTGATGTGAGCATTGGGGGGTTCCCTCAGGACTTCGTTGGCAGGAGGCTGGAGACACCTTCCTGCAGGTCCTGCCCTCACACTGCTATCCTCGCGCCCAGCCCCTGTCACCTACCTTCCTGGGGGCACATTCCCAGGGGCTCGCTCCTCTTCTGTGTCTGCCTTGGGGTCCTCATGCTTTCTCACTGGAGCCACCACTACTGCTGAGGAGTTGGGTCCAACTGCTGGGGTGTCCTCCACGGGGGCATCGGCCTCTACCGCCACCTCCTTGGCTGCCTCCAAGTCTGGGGGGTCAGGCTGACCTTGGGACATCATGTGGGACCCGGGGTCCACCTTCTGAGTTTCCTGAATGGCATGTGGGTCCCGAATCTTCTTGGTGCTGGGGCGAGGCATGGTGCCCATGTGGCTGTACATGTCGCTGGAGCGGGCATAGGCCGAGGGGCTCTTAGGGACGGTCACCATGTCATCCTGTGTGGTGTCAAAGTTGTCAGGCTCCAGATAGGTCCGGATATTGATGGCATTTGAGGGCCGTTTCAGAGTGAAGGACCGAGAGAGATTGGAGAGACTTCCAAAGCCCTTGAATTTGAAGAACTCTGGTGTAGAAAGGGGAGAAAGGGTTAATGCCAGTGCCAGCAGCAATAATAATAACTCAACGTTTGTGCAGTTCCACTTATTGAGGTTGATCTAAGGAAAGCTGGGGGCTTCTCTGACACCCCTTCTAAATGTTAAAGTATAGCACGGCAGCCCTGGGCGTGAATCCCTGTCTTACACATCCTCACTTTGTGATCTTAGGCAAGTGACTTGGCCTCGCTGAGCTTCATTCACTACCTCAATCAAATAGAGATTATAGTATAGAATAAAATAGAGGTGACGTCCACCTCCTGTGGACAATGGGAGGCTTGGAAAGCGTGTAACTAGCAGGGTTAGCCGGTGCCTGACGCCAAAAGGTCTTAATTAGAAGTGACGACGGCCATGATGCGCAGAATGCAGCCCCTGGTCGGGCAAACGGGTGTCACCTCGCCGAATTCTCAGCACAGCCAATGACACTAGTGTAAGCCCCCAATTTCCGGATGCGGAAACTGAGGTTCAGAGCAGTGGCCAGCACCTACAGCAGGTAGGGGAGTGTGTGCGCGCACGCACGTCTGAAAAGAGAAGAAGCTTGTGGGGAGTCTGAGGGTCCCGCTCCCTGCGGTTCTCTCCTTCCTGTCAGCTGAGCCCAAGTCCTCACCCAGGCTTCGGTGCTCAGTGATGCTATCTCCACACTTCCGCGGGGCCTCATGTGAGCGCCCTCGTCCCTGCCCCCACTTATGGGGCTGTCCCTCCTTGCAGCCAAGACTGTGACTTCCTTATAGTCACCGATGGGCTGAAAGGAAAAAACCATTTCCCACACCCGCAGCATCCTCTGCCTCCTCAGGCCCTCCCGCTCAGGTCGGAATGTAGGCTGAGAGGAAACTGAGGCTCTGAGAGGGTAGAAACATGCCCGAGTCATGCAGCGAGGCTGAGCCTGGGTGAGGACCCCGGGTTCTGCACTGCCTGCTGGGTGGGAGCTCTGGGGTGTTCCTCCCAGCCCTGCCCAGCCCCCTCTTGGGGTTAGCCTCTGCCCCCCAACCATGGCCACGCCTCGGGCAGAAGCTGTGGGAAGAGCGGGTCGGCCGCCTTTCTCACACCACGGTCTGTCTCCTGGCACCAGAGATGCAGCGAAAGCAATAACGGGGCAGAGAGGGGAGCTCCATGGACATGGGATTGCGCCCCAGCTGGCCTCGGTCTGCTGTCTGTGGCACGCAGCCGTCACCCTGCTCTGTGCACACCCCCCACCCGCCGTGCACTGTCTGCGCAGAGGAGGGGGCCTCCGTGGTGGGGACCAGCCCGGGAAAACAGCGTGGGTGTGTGTCACCCCCTCTTCAGCTGTGTGCACGCTCCCCCCTGGTGTGGCTCCCAGCCTCCCTGCCGGTGGGGTCCTGGTCAGCACCCAATGGGCCCCCTCTGCCCCAGCCCCGGGGCCTCTCCACCTGAGCTCCCATGGGAAGCAGCCAGCGGCAGGGAGCCGTGAGAAGGTCTCCCCAGCCTGGCCCTGAGGTCAGAGAGAGCGGAGAGAGCGCGTCGATGGACACCCCAGAGAATGGAGAGAGCGCAGCCGAGAGGGGCGGGGTGGGCGGTGAGAAGACACCGGAGGAACGTCTAGCTAGCCGGCCCCGGCCGAGGGCAGAGCAGCCCGGGAGCCCAGCGGCAGGCCCTGCGGGCGAGCCGGAGAGAGACAAAAAGAGAAACAGAAAGGAGCGGGGTGGCGACGAGGCAGATGTGGAGGCTGAGGAGGACGGGCCGCGCCGGCGAGGACAGCGCAAGGGTGCTGGCACTCACTGAACTTTTTGCCGGCCTTCTTGGGTGCTTCTGTCATCTTGGGGTGACATGCAAAGCCTGGGGCCGCTGGACTCTGGACATCAGATTTGAGGTGCCTTCCTCGCCTCCCCTTCCCCTTTCTGTCTCATTTGGTTCCTCTGTTTTTTTTTAAACCAGTGTCACTCCCACAGCCCCGCCCTCCTCCGCATCTTCACACACACACCCCCACGCCCCCCCCTCCCCCGGCCTCCTTAGCCCCGGCAGCAGCAGCGTTTCAGGGGGCAGACCAGAAGCCCATGGGACCTGGAAGGCCCGGGGAACAAACCACAGGCTCTGGGAACGGAGCCCACTGGGCCGGGGGCCACTGGGGACTGGCCAGCAGCTGTCAGGGGGTCTGACCAGACGGCTGGGAGGGTGCGGTGGAGTCAGCACTGTGTGCAGGACAGTTTATCTCTTCCTCGGCAGGGAGAGGGGCCTGTGGCCTGGCGGTCGCTGGGATCTTCCCAGCGGAAGGCGCTCCTCCCCCAGGAGGCAGCCCCAGGGACTCGGCTCATCGCTGAGTCGGGGGCATCAGCCCGCGCTGGCCTGGTGCAGGCAGGGGTGGACGGGAGAGCGCCGTGATTTAGGCCTGTGGGCCCTGGGACCCACCAGACACGAGTTCCAGATGGGGATGACTACCGTGTCCCGTGTGATCGTGGGCTCGGGGCCTTGCCTCCCTGGGCCTGTTTCTGCTCTGTCAGGAGGGGCACTGTGACAGGCCCGGCACAGAATCAGTGTCCACCACCGGTCAGTCACCCCTCTGCAAGCCAGCAGGGACACGGCGGTCATTTGGTCCACCACACCCCTTGTTCAGGGATGGGGAAACTGAGGCTCAGGCAGGCAGAGGTCATGCAGTGGTGGTAGGCACAGCCTGGGTCACAGCGTGTCCTCCCAGACCCCTGGGCCCCCAGCCCGATGCTTCTCCAACCTAAAACCTGTGTGTGTGTGTGTGTGTGTGTGTGTGTGTGTCGCACATGAGCAGAACAGAAATGGGGAAATGAAACCTCCCCTCACAGGTTTTTGTAGACACCTGCGGAGATTGGGGTGGGGGTGGGGTGCACGGCCAGGTGCTTCCAATCCCAGCTCAGTGTGGTGGACAAGTTACTGCCGCTTCTGAAGCCTGTCACCTGATGTCGAGGATGGGCCAAAAAAGCGAGTCTAGACATTATTTCCCTGGCCCCTGGGGCTGGCAACCAGGGCTGCGAGAAAGGGGGCGCAAGATTAGAATGGGGTCCTCCCTGCATCCTCTATAAAAATAATGAGAGACACCTTGTGATCACTTAGTACGGTCCAGCCAGGGTCCTTCCGCCCTAAGGGGTAACGCTTCTTTCTCTCATCTCCATTCAACAGATATGAAAACTGAGGCCCCCCAAGTGTCAGGTTACCCGGAATTGGAGCCTAAGCAGCCGTGGAGCCTGGGGTTCTAACATCCAAACATCCATGTCCATGGCTCCTGCAGGCCCCTGGCAGGTGGACAGTGGGCCGGGGAGGGAGGTGGGGTCTGACCAGACCCCTTGGTGGAGGCTGAGGGGAACGCGCGCGCTTGGGAGGGCACCGGGCGTGAGGCCGCAGGCTCCTGCGCGCGGGCAGGCCTGGATGGGCCGGCGTCCAAAGGGCAATGAAAGGCAGGGTTTCTGGGCCACGGACACGGGAGGAAGAGGGTACATGTCACGTGATGTGAGTCAGGCAGGGAGCTGGGGTCTCCAGATCAGCCCCTGGATCCTGAGCCCGGGCCTGGCACAGAGGAGGAAACGGAGGATAAAGAGGAGCAGAGACTACACAGACCCCCAGTCCTTTGAGAGCCCCCAGGCCGGTGCCCCGCCCTGTCTCCTGGGTGTTGCCAGAAGAGGGAGAGGGGCTGTGGCCTGGAGGCAGCCGGGGCTCTCCCTACTGGAAGGCAGAGGGCGGGTCCCCACTTCTCAGGCTCAGCGCTGACACTGTGGCATCTGCGGGTGCTGCTTTCCTGTGTGGCACCTCTAAGGCACTTGACCTCTCTGGTCCTTTCCCTTGTCTGTGAAATAGGGTCCCGGTAGCCCCTAACTCCTGGGGCTGTGGGAAGGAAAGGCCAAGTGTTGGCCCGGGTCCAAGTGCTGTGGTCTCAGCAGACCCTGGTGGTTGCTGCTGGGGGGGGCAGTTCATCCGGCGGGGGGGGGGCGGGGGGGTGGTGCTGAGGGGGGGTGGGCACAGGCAGAGAAAACAGCAGCAGGGAGTCGGGGCCACGGGGAAGCTGTGTGGCCACGGTGGAGGCGCCTTGTTGGCCCTGGGCTGGCGGGCAGCCGTTGGCCGGGGCGCCAGGGCAGTTGCCAGCCTCCCCGGGAGAATGAATAGGGCTCAGTGTGGCGGCTCCGCTGGACTCAGAGCCCCTTTGTGCTGCCTTGAGTGTCCGTTGGGAGCGTGGCTGGGGACCTGCTGGCGGGTGGCTGGCCCACAGGCCCTCCTAGCCTGTGCTGGAGGCCAGCCCAGCTCGCCTGCCACAGCCCTGAACACACGGGGGCTTTCCTGCTCCAGGCCTTTGCAGGACCTGGAGACTCCGGGTGCCGTTTTTCCTTCCTCTCGCTCCGTTGCTTGCTTCCACTGAGGCCCCCAGGTCCAGATGGAGCCTCATGTCCTGCCCTGATTTCCTCCCCTCCCCGCTTGCCCCTCTGACCCAATCTGTGCACCAGTGGCCTGCAGCTTGGCCAGGCACCATTAGGGATTGAGGCCTTCCACGTCACGGTGAGAACCACCTGAGTTCAGACCCCACATGCGTGACCTTGGACATCCCCTCACCTCTCAGCCTTGTTTCTCCCATCAGTTAACAGGACAAGTCCATCAAGCCTCATGTGGCCCCATGGCAATGCAATAAAACACACCGAGAGGCTCATCCGTATGATGTCCGCTTGTGCCTTTATTTGCATGTTCCACACACACTTGTGCTCCCTAAAGGGGGAGGGGGCCTTCTGCATCCATAGTGGCCTCCTGCCTGCTGTCCTGGGGTCTTGATGTCTGCTTTTCTCAGCTTGACCCCATTCTCTGATTTGGGGGGCAGTATACGATGATGGCCAGTGACTCTGAACTTTGAGAGCAGAGACCTGGCTTTGAAATCCAGCTCTAGCTCCCTAATGGTGTCACCTTGGGCAGCCTACTTCACCACTCTGCACCTCAGTTTCCCCTTCTGCAACTTGGGCCTGATAATAGCCACCTCTGGAGAGGGGTGCTGTAAAGCTCCAGGGGGACAGACATGTCAACACCGGGCCAGGCACAGAGCCAGTCCTGGTTGGTGTGGGCATCACTGTGATATGTCGTCCTATCCAGTGACCCCATCTGCTGGTCAATGCAGCAGCCAAGAGCAGCCCCCCCACAAATCTATCTTCTTCTTCCTGCCCTATACCCCTCTCACCTGATCCCTGCTCCGGGAGGAACACAGAGGGTCCAGGCCAGGCTCAAACAGCTGACCAGTGGTTCTCTTTTCCATTCCATGCCTCAGTTTCCCTGCTATTAAATGGCTACAGGACCAGAGGCTTTCTCAGGGCCTGGTCAGTCAGTCGGTGAACATTTACCAAGTACCAGCCACGTGCCTGGCCCTGCCAGCTTAGCCAAATGGAGAAAGCAGGAAGCATTTCCCTCAACAGGGAATCACACGTCTAAGTCAGTGAGCAATCCTTTGGGACTTGGATGCTTTGGCTTCCCAGACCCAGCCAGTGTCCTGAAGGGCTCCTGACCACTCCTGCTCACCTTCCTCCCCCAGGGAGAGCAGGAGGTCCAAGGCCCCCCAGGGGAAGAGACAGGCGGATGTTGTGGTTCAGGGCAGAGGTGGTGGGGAAAGAGATGACACCACCGGAACTTCTGCCGAGGCCTCTACCCACCCACAGGGTATGACTTGGGCAAGGCTCGTGAGAAACGTCAGGATGACGAAAGCCACCTCAAGCCACAGCAGAGCTCTCTGTGCTCCATTCCCTCCCACACTTTCCATGGGCATCCAGGGTCCCCAGGCCAGCAGGCCCCCTTCAGCTCAGAGGGGCAGGTCCTGACATGGGCAAACAGTTGGGGTTTGTGCCAGACGACCTGGCTCAAGTAGCACCGTGTACACTGGCCAGTTGCTAGGCCCTGAGTGCTGGTGTCCTGCTGCAGACGGTGGAGGGGATGATGGTGCCCCCCTCACAGGGCTGAGTGAGAATCAAGCTCATTCCTAAGCGTGGGGCTTGGGCCATGTACTTTCTTTCCATGAGCTGTAATTAACCACAATCATCATTATTTTCTCCTTCCTGGCCCTCCCTACCCCCAGTGTAGCCAGTGGCCTCCCTGCTTCTAAGAATGGACCTGTGAGGCCGGACCACTCCCTGAAATATCACTGTCCCTGGTGGGAGGCTCCCCCAATCCTCAGGCTGGCCCACCAGGCCCCCCCTGGCAGAGCCCTCCCCCAGAATAGGGCCTCTTGGGACGTCAGGATCAAGATGAGAAAGAGTGGGGGGCTTCCCACCGATAGAGTGGGCCAGGTGCACAGCCTCAGGTGAGTGTGTGTGTGTGTGTGTGTGTGTGTGTGTGTGAGGTCCAGGGAGTTAGGAAACAGGATGGAAACTGGTGTAACCACAGGAAGAAGCTGTAAAGAGCCTCCCATGTCACAACCGGGGAGGGAAATACATGCAGGCCCCACTTCAGAACGATCTGGCAGGTGCTGTGAGGGGGCAGAGGAAAGGGCAGCCCGGGGAGGGGAGGACAGGCCTCAGGATCCGTTCCCAGAGGACGAGGCGGGGGCGGGGCGGACAAAACAGGTGCAGGCCAGAAAGGACGCTTTGCAGGGGCCGCTGGTGCGTAGAGCCATGGAAGGGCCGCAGGCTCCTGGGGCCAGGAGGGGATGAGGGAGACGCTGGGGAAGGGCTGAGGCGGGGGCGGGGGGGGGGGACCCCTTTCCCCGGCGGGTGCGCCCCCGGGCGCGGGCACGGGCCTCAGGAGCGCCGCCCCCGACTGCGGCAGCAGCGCCTCTTCAGATTCGGGCCCCGGCCTCGTCCCTGGGCGACCTTGGGCGAACCGCCTCGCGTCCCCGGGCCTCGAGGCCTCTTCTGTAAAATGGGGCGCCTCACGGGGGGCCCGGGCTCCGCGCCGGGGTGGGGGCCGCGGCGGGCCGCCCCGCCTCGGGGTCGCTGGACGCGGCGCCACCGCGGGCGGCGCCCCGGCCGGCGGGTCTGGGCTCCGCGGGCCTCGCCGCCGCGCCAGAGCGGGGGGGCCGGGCCGGGCCGGGCCGGGCCGGGCCGGGGCGTCGCTCGCGCCGACTCGGCGTCGCCGCGCCCCCTGGCGGCGGGCGGCGGCCTGTGACGCGGCGGGCGGCGCGGCCGGGCGGCCTCTCCGCCGCGAGGCGCCTCCTCGCGGCCTCCGCCGACGGCGCCCGGCTCGGCCGCGGGAGCGGGGCCGCGCGGGGGGCACCGGGCCCGCGGGCCGCGGGGGCGGGCGCCGGGGCGGGGCGGGCGCGGGCGGCGCGGCAGGTGCGGCCGCGGAGGGGCGGGGCGGGGCGGGGCGGGCGGGGGCGGGGAGGGCGAGGCCGGCGCCTCCCCCTGGGCAACGCGCCCCCTCCCGGGCTCTCCGGCCGCCTCCTCGTCGGCTCCCGCCGCCTCGCCCCCAGCCCGGCCGCCCGGCCCGGGCCCGGCCCGGGAGCCCCCGCCGCGGCTCGGGCCGCCCCCCCGGCGCCCGCGCAGCCCGCGGAGGCGGCGCCGCCGGAGGAGGAGGAGCGGGGCACTGCGGCTGGCCCCGGAGCGGGCGCCAGAGCGGCAGCGGCTACGGCGGCGGCGGCGGCCCGGGCTGATGCAGCGGGACGCGGCGCCCCGAGCCCCAGCCCCGGCGCCCCGGCTCCCCGCGCCCCCGATCGGGGCCTCCGCTGGCGGCGGCGGCGGCGGCGGCGGGGGCAGCGGCGGCGGCGGCGGCGCCTCTGCAGCTCCGGCTCCTCCTGGCCTCCCGGGAACTACAAGTCCCAGGGGGCCTGGCGGCGGGCGGCGGGCGGAAGAGGCGGGGTCGGCGCCTCGCGGCCGGAAGTGGCCGTGGAGGCGGAAGTGGCGCGGCCGCGGCGGGGCCTGGAGCGCGGCGGCGGGGCCCGGGGCGGGAGCGGCGGCGGCGGCGGCTGGGGGCGGCGGCGGCGCGCTGGAGGCGGCCATGGCGAAGCAGTACGACTCGGTGGAGTGCCCCTTCTGCGACGAGGTGACCAAGTACGAGAAGCTCGCCAAGATCGGCCAAGGCACCTTCGGGTAAGGCGGGCCCCGCGGCCGGGAGCCCCGGGCCTGCGCGCCGGGGCCGGCGTGGGCGCGCCCGGGAGGCCGCCGGGGCCCGGGCCGCCCCTGGCCTCGCTGGGCCGCGCCGCCGCCGCCCGGCCCGAGGGAGCCCGCGGGCGGGGAGGAGCCTGAGGCGCGGCGGGGAGCGGGCGGGGTTGCAGAGAGGCGCCCCCAGGGGAGCGGGATCTCTCCGAGCGGCGCGCGAGCGAGGACGGGGCCCGGGGGGCGCAGACACCCGCCGGGGGCAGCCCGGGGCGCCCGCCTCAGCCCCGCCCGGGCCCCTCCGGCGCCCTCCTCGAGGGGGAGGGGCGAGCCCTGCGGAAACCGCCTGACCGGCCCCCTGGGGTCCCCTCTCGGCCTGCAGGGAGGTGTTCAAAGCGAAGCACCGCAAGACCGGCAAAAAGGTGGCTCTGAAGAAAGTGCTGATGGAGAACGAGAAGGAGGGGGTGAGTGGGGTCGGGGGGCCGGGCTGGCCAGTTCCCCTGGCCGGGGTTGAGTCTACCCATCTCCTGCTAGGAGTCTGGCGTGGAGGCGCGATTTTTGGGTAGAAGTGCGGAAATTTCCGCCTTCCAGGGACTTTGACTTTCAAATTTTAATGCAAATGTTTGCAAGCACTTGCCTTTTCGTTCTTAGGTTAGTAAGTTCACGGCCAGGAGGCTGGGCTGTGCCTGCCCTGGGAGCCTCTTAATTCCTAAAGTTAGGAAACCTTCTAGCACTTTCGCCTTAGTTTTCCTTTGGTTTAATGTAAAAGAAGAATGCATGCAATACTTTTCAAAGGGGATAGTGTTTGAGTGTTTTGAAAGGGGGGCATCTGGTCTCCACCACATCTTAGCTTTAATTCAGCTTCGTGAAGATCTACTTCTTAGCATGGAAATTTGCTTATACTTTTGCTTTTATTAGTCCTATACAGCGTGGTAAACACAGGGGTAGATCTAAACTTTAAAGGTTGGAGAAACTGTGAGCATTTAGAGACTAAGAAGCATTTTGTTGAGTGTCGCTATTTAAATTTTTTGTCTCAAGCCAGCGCCTTGACAGATCACTCATCTGAGAAAATGGACTTCGGAGCCTGTGATCTTACTGTCTCCCAGCCCGTGCCCTTCAGGACAACCCGGTGGCCAGCTCCTCGGACTGTAGTGGTCCCACTCACTTTGACCCTTCTCTCTTTCTTCCACACAGTTCCCTATTACAGCCTTGCGGGAAATCAAAATTCTCCAGCTTCTGAAACATGAAAATGTGGTCAACTTGATTGAGATCTGTCGAACCAAAGGTAAGTTGTTTGGATCTTGTCTCCATTTTCAGATGGAGAAAATAAAACAAGGCTTATAGTCTAAGACTTTCGAGTGCAGACCTGGAACTGGACATTAAATTGCCTCTCCTTGACCTTAACACCAACTGTGACTGCTTTCTCTGGTCCTCTCATCGTAGCTGGTGCTCCCCCCCGGGCCTGCCACAGCCCCGGGCCCACAGGAGGCATTCAGGAACTGTTTGACCAATGAAGGAACACACATGTGGATGCTGGGTGTCTGGGTTGGAGGGGGTAGGAGCCGGCTGTGGGAAAATTAAATGTGTGAGATTGTTTACCGACCTCTTCTTACCCCCGTCTTCCCGCCTCAGCTTCGCCCTATAACCGCTGCAAAGGCAGTATCTACCTGGTGTTTGACTTCTGCGAGCACGACCTGGCTGGGTTGCTGAGTAATGTCTTAGTCAAGTTCACACTGTCTGAGATCAAGAAGGTCATGCAGATGTTGCTCAATGGTCTCTACTACATCCACAGGAACAAGGTAGGGCAGGCGAGACTTGGCCTGGCTTTTGCTGCCACTGCTGGATGGGGGAGGAGACACGTGACCAAAGGATGCTGGGGACCCTGACTGAGCTCTTACCTTGCCCTTCCTGCAGATCTTGCACAGGGACATGAAGGCCGCCAATGTGCTCATCACCCGAGATGGGGTCCTGAAGCTGGCAGACTTTGGGCTGGCCCGGGCCTTCAGCCTGGCCAAGAATAGCCAGCCCAACCGCTATACCAACCGTGTGGTGACGCTTTGGTACCGGCCCCCGGAGCTGTTGCTCGGTGAGGACTCCCGAGCGGGCAGAGGGGGGCAGGGGCTGGGCACTTACCTGGCCTCAGCCCCCCACTGCCAGGGCTTCTTGAGCCGCCGGCCCCCGGGCATTGTCTCTAAAAAGGCCCTCGGGCTCAAAGGGCCCTCCTGGTGCGCTCTTCTTCCCAGGGGAGCGGGACTACGGCCCCCCCATTGACCTGTGGGGTGCTGGGTGCATCATGGCGGAGATGTGGACCCGCAGCCCTATCATGCAGGGCAACACGGAGCAGCACCAGCTTGCCCTCATCAGCCAGCTCTGTGGCTCCATCACCCCCGAGGTGCGTGGCCAAACTCTGGGCCCCTGGTTCCCACAGGCTGCAGAGATCTAGAAGTCTTCGTGGCAGGGGAAGAGTGGGGAGTTGAGTGCAAGCAGAGCTCCTCTCTGCAGAGGTGGCTGGCAGAGGGCCTCTCTTGAGACCCGCACAGGCTGTGTTCAGATCTTGGCTCCCTTGCCATTTGGTTCTGGGGCCTTGGCAGAGCATTTGAAGCCCTCGCCTCAGCGCTGAGTTCCTTGTCTGTGAGATAGGTGTTCTTGTATCAGGCTCAGTGCACCTTTTCCAGGTTGTGGGCCTGGCTCTGGGCGTGCCCAGTATGTGGCCTCTGCTGCTGTCATCTGGGGTCGAGTTCATCCCACAAGGTGGTCGGGAAGCATCAAGGTGCTTGACCAACAGACAAGCCTTGTGCCCTGAGCTAACGCCATCCCCTCTCCATGCCCCCCTCAAGGTGTGGCCCAATGTGGACAAGTATGAGCTATTTGAGAAACTGGACCTGGTCAAGGGCCAGAAGCGGAAGGTGAAGGACAGGCTGAAGGCCTATGTGCGTGACCCCTATGCGCTGGACCTCATCGACAAGCTGCTGGTGCTGGACCCCTCGCAGCGCATCGACAGTGACGATGCCCTCAACCACGACTTCTTCTGGTCCGACCCCATGCCCTCGGACCTCAAGGGCATGCTCTCCACCCACCTGACATCCATGTTCGAGTACCTGGCACCGCCGCGCCGGAAGGGCAGTCAGATCACCCAGCAGTCCACCAACCAGAGTCGCAACCCCGCCACCACCAACCAGACGGAGTTCGAGCGCGTCTTCTGAGGGCCGGCCACTGTCGCGCTTTCCATTAGGGCTGTTTTATTTTTTTTCTTCTGCGACGTGACTTACGTTGTGGAGAGCCTGGGCATTTGCATCTTCTCCCTGGTGCACATTTTATTTAATCCCCACGCTGCGCACTGGGAGCACCAGCTGAGCGGACTGGAGGGAGCTTTGGCTGCAAGTCCAGGAGGGCACGGGGCTGTCCCCCCTGGTGCCCTGGCTTTTGGGGTGATGTCCAGGGGCTCTCCACACACCTTAGGATGAGAATGAGATGGGAGAGGCAGCTCACCCCAGCAGTGACTTATGACGCATTCCCAGCGTGATGGGGGAGGGGGCCAGTCCCCGTCCCCAGCCTTCCTCTTGGGATGATGAGAAACTTGAGTGGGGCACAGAACCCGCCTTGGGAGTGGGCCCCTCGGGGCCTGACTCAGCAGCACTGTGGTTGGTAAAAACTTGGTTTCTTCAATAGGAGAATTTTATCGTGTTTCTTTTGTTCTGGTTGTTTGGAGATATTTCTGGACAGTTTGGTCAGTTATGATTAAAGTTGTCTCTTTTTCAGTGACCGTGTGCTGTTCTGTGTTTAGACCCCCCCAGCTCCTACCCTGCAGCCAGCAGTGGGGCCTGGCCGCTGAGATTTGACTCAGCAAGTCTTGGCTCTCGGTTTCTCCCGTTGTGTCCCCTGACCTCTTACGGAGGACTTTTGTCTTTTCTTTTATTTTTTTTTTACCTCAGCCACCTTCCAGAACATGAGCAGACATGCTTCCCGCAAGGCCTTTGTCGTGATGCTCCCTTGCGCCTCCCTGCTCACTGTCAGGGGAAGAGGGGAGACGGGAGAAAAGGGGGAGAGTGGAGAGGGTTTGCTGTGTATGCAGCAGTGACCCTGCTGGGTGGTCTGCCCTGGCAGACAGACGTGTTTGGACTGGACTCAGATGCTGGAGTCTGCAGAGGCCCTTAAGCAGTGGAGGAACAGCTCTGTAGCTTGCAAAGGCCCCTTGTGTGCTGAGAAAGGGTGACTTGGGGAGGCGAGGGCAGAAACAGTCTGTGGAGTTGGAGCTGCAGGGGTTTGGAGAGGTGGCAGAGGCTTGGATCAGGGAGAGGCAGGAAGACCAGACAGAAGGTTGGATGGTGAGGCTTCAGAACTGGGGCCTCTTGAATGCACATCCTGCCCGGGTGAAGTTGAGGACCAGCAGGTTTGAGGTAGCCTATGTCCTGTCACAGGTGGGGCCTCCGGAAGGGAGGGAGGTGGGCAGAGATCACCAGAGCTGTCCTCGGGAACATGGACTGACATCCCAACTTCACGAAAGGTCAGTGAAAGCAAGAAATTCCCAACTAGTGTATTTGTTTTAGGGACTGTTGTAACAAGTTACCACAAATGCGGTAACTTAAGATAACAAATGTGTTCTGTCAAGTTCCAGAGGCTAGAAATTGGAAATTTGTAGATGAGGGCAGGCCCGGTTCCTTCTGAGATTAAGAATCTTGCAGACCTCTCTCTGAGCTTCCGGAGTTTGCCAGCGACCCTGCTTCCTTGGCTCGGGTCTCGGCCCACGCCTTCACATGGCACCCTTCCCTCTGCTGCCATCTCTCCTCCAAGGACCCCAGTCGCTGGATGCAGGACCCACCTTGACCCAGTATGGCCTCTTGGTCGACTCTCTGCAAAGACCGTCTTTTCAAATAAGGCCACGTTGTGAAGTCCTGGGTGCTCACAAACTCAGTAGAACTCAATCTGCAAGTCCAAATTAAAACAACTGTGGCTGTCCTGGTAGCTCTCAAATAGGCTATGAATGCCAGGGAACCAGTGCGGGCAGCCTAACGGGGCCAGCCTAATTGTGCCAGGCATGGTTTTTAGCTGAAGAAGTTTCCCTTAACATTATTTTTTTAAGATTTATTTATGCACACAAGAGCTAGGGTACAGGCCAGAGATGGGGGTGGGTGAGAGGACCCACCAGAGACAGTGGGAAGCAGAACAGGCAGACTGACAAACACTGCTGAGGGGAGCAGCGGGGAGGCAGGAGAGGTCTGCTGTGCCATGTGGGTTCCTCTGTGGCCGGGTGGGGATCAAACTTGGGCTGCAGAGGCTGTGGATTGCTTCACAGTGCGGTGCTTAACCCCTTCATTTTATGTCCTTTGATCCAGCTATGACACAGATTCCTGAGGTGCAAGTGCCCAGTGAGTCTGTTCACACATCAGTCCTCCAACTCATCTTTCGTCCCTTCCTCAACATGCGCTATAGCTGTGTCTTCCAAGGGCCCTACTGTTCCAGACACGGGAGAGCCACAGCAGAGGCCGCCCGCCCCCATGGAACTCCCCTCCCAGTAGGATCCAGGTAGTCTGCTGAGATGGGTTCTGTGGGAAACAGCAGGGTAGAGTAAGGGGGTCGGGTGGGGTACGGAGTGGGAAGGGTGCCACTCCATGTGAGGGGCCCTTCAGAGCCTTGTGCAGAACGGGCCTGGTCTGCTGTTGACAAGAAGACGTGACTGTTGGGAAAAAACAGGAGGTGAAGCTGTGCGGAGAGGACTGGCTGGAGCAGTTGTGATAAGCCTGGCACCAGGTGACGGTGGCCGAGAGGGAAGCAGCTGGCAAGGGGTGCAAGCTTGCATTTAGGGATTGCGGTAAGGGCAGAGCTGACAGGATTTGCTATCAGGTCGAAAGTGAGGGCACGAAAGAGAAGTTGAGTCCCCGCCTCGCCTGGAGGGAGGGCCCTCGGGCTGCCCTCCCTGCCTCCCTCCCGCGGGGGGCCTGCAGTGGGTCCAGCCAGAGCACTCGGGACATTGGAGTGGCCGATTCTAATTCACGGTCCCCAACATCTTGGACATAGGCTTGCCTTCGGGGCGGCCGTCCTGCTGGTGGTTCAGGTCCCAAGGCAGGAGGAAGGGGAGAAGGGAGACGGGGCTTGCTGGGACCAGCGTTTAGGTGTCCCCGGAACTGGGGCCAAGAGGGAAAGTGAAGAAACTCCAGGGCAAGCGAGTTTCAGAAGCTACTGGGCGAGCGTCAGTGCTGACCCGGGTGGTGTGCTGCGGGCGAGAGCCCGAGGGCGCAGGAGAGCCTCCACGGGCAGTGAGCCCCAAAGCAGACGTGTGTTGATTCTGTCTCCTAAGAAGAGCCGGTGGCCACGGATCCATTTGCCCCCCCAGGGTGGGTGGTAAGGCCCAAGGCCACACCCCTAACCCCTTGTCAGCTCCTCCACCCAGTGTGTGCCGGGCAGCCCCGCCTGCGGGAAGGCAGGCAACAGCAAATCCTCCTCAGCTAAAAAGAAGTTAGAGCCACTCTTCTCCAGCGTCAGTGCGCGTCCCAGTCCCCGCTGGAGGGTCCGAAGGGCGGGGGGGCAGCACGAAGGACCACGCGGCTGGTGGGGAGAAGGCAGCGAGGCAGCGAGGGCTGGCCGGGTCCGTGAAGGAGTGCTGGCTGCCAGAAATAAGGGTGCTGACATGCGGTGGGTCCTGGACTATAGCCCTTTTGTTTGGGGACAGTACCAGTGAGAAAAAGCAATCCCTGCTGGTGCTGAAAGAAATGTTGCTGGAGAGCCCGCTCCCTAATGTCTTAAGGGCAGATCCCCAGAACCTGTGGGGAGTGAGCACATGCTGTGTGAGCACATGCTGTGTCCCGTACTGTGTGCGCAGTGTGAGGGGGGACAGGCCAAAGCACGAGCAGCTTACCAAATCTGCTCGACCACATCCTGTGGGACAAATGGAAGGAGTCACTGGGCCATCTCCACCCTGGCTGGCTCGGGTGGCTGTGCTTTACGCCTCTGTGTTTCCCCCCATGTTTCCTGAATTAATATCTTTACTCACGCAATTAAGCCATTTTTTAAAAATAACCAGAGCAGGCCTGACTGGGGCTCCTGGCTCTGAGCGCCGCCCCCCCCACCATTCTTGCCCAAGAAAGGAGGTTGGACTGGGAGGGCAGATGCATGTCTGTGCCAGCTCAGCCTCACCCCAGTGTGACGTGGGTGAAGGGAGGTGCGTGGCTTGGATTAAAAGGTCCGAGCTTTTGTTGATATTGCCCTGAGGTGCCAAGAGCAGTAGCTGGCTTGTGCGGGGGGAACGGCTTTGCAGCTCCCTATGTCACCCTGAAAGCTGGGGACAGGGTCTGGGTCCTATTTCAGTGAAACAGACCCTTCTCCCAGCAGGCTTGGAGTCCTTAGGTCAAGGGCACCCCTGTGTCCTGTGTCCCGTCCCCAGGAATCCCAGCCTAGCGGGGCCAGGGCAAACGGACGCTAGGTGTAAGGGGAAGTGGGCTTATAAGGGCCTGGAAGAGTCCAGACAAAGCCCGCCCTGCTAGGAAGAAAGCCCAGCCCCCAGGCTTGGAAGTCTCCCCAGTACCCCCTCCCCCCAGCACCCCTGCCTGCCTGATCACCTTTAACCTCCACCCAGTTGTTATTTAACTGACTAACCCAGCGGCGCTCGGAAGCCTGCCAGAGAGGCTTGGAGGTCTGTGGGCACATCCCAGGATGAGAGCAGGAACCTATCAGGTAAGATCTTCTTTTAGGGAGGTCCCCAGGCTGTTAGGGTGGAAAGAAGGCAAGGTCTTGGGGATCCCTCCAGCTCCCCACGGCCCTGGAACCCCTGGAATGTGAGCAGGGAAGACTTGGCAGAGATACCCTCGCCCGTGAGTCGGTTTGCCCTGCCCAGTTGGGGAGCAGGAAGCTGAGGGATGAAAGGTGCCAGGTCCCTGGTTACCACCTGGCCAGTGGCCGAGAGGTGGTGGGAAACAACCGTGGAACAGCCAGACCCGTCGTCCAGAACCGCCTCCTTCCAGGTAGGAGAACTTGGCGACCTTGGGTGGGCGGCCTGCCATTCAAGCTTCCATTTCTTTCCGTAGTACAACTCTAAAGAATTGTAACTGAGTTCCCAGGCCGTTGGCAATGATGATAATCCCCCACTTTGTGGGGCCCCAAGGGAAAAACTTTGTCATCTACTAGCCTTAGGCTAAAGATCTGGGGTGGTCAAGGGCTGCGCTGTGTCTCACAGTCCACCTGCAACCTGGCTGGAAGCTCTGTGGATCCCCCAGACAGTGATTTGGGGGACTCCCTTGAGGGGGATCTCTGAAGGAGAATCTATGGCAGGCATGGAAGTTAGCCTGTGCCACCTTGAGAGTCTTCCTGTGTCACCTCGAGGGTCCTCCTGCACCATTTAAATGAGCTGTCAGCTGGATTTTATCCAAGGTAACTCTGGATGCTTTGTGAGGAAGGATAATTAACCTCAAATAATTAATGATGATGATGAAGGTGATGGTGATACTCACGGCAACACTAATTGCTTACTGGCTGCTGGCCCTGTGCCCATGTTACCTGCATTTTACAGATCTGGAAGGTGCAATTAAGAGCAGTGAAGGACTTAGCTGTTGGTTTCTAAGTTCGGCTTCTGTGTGGAGACCCTGTTGGGCTCTGGGCCCAGCACCTTCTGTATGGCTATGTGCAGTCCTCTGAGCCCTGCTTCCCTAGGCAAGGAGCCCGGCAAAGCCACTAGCTGGGAAGCAGCGGCCACTTTCTGCCACCCAGCCCCACTGGGGCCCAGACTGCTGGAGCTGAATGTAGCCCCAGGATAGAAGCAAGGCCCTCTGGCTCCTGCCCTGACAGACACCTTACCAGTTGCTTAGCCTCACCAGGCCTTGGTTTGCCCCTCTATAGAACAGGCACCCCCAGACATGCCTCCCTCTCTCTCTCTCAGGATTGCAGTCTGAGCCCTGGTGTTAACCGCAAGGCCTCAGGGGCTCACCAGCTTCCCCAGAGCTGCACGCCACGTTAGCTTCATCTCCCAGCCCGTCTGGGCAGACAGAATCTTCTGCCTACTGCAGAGGGCTGGTCCCAGATGCCTGGGTAGAGGAGCTGTCAGGACCTAGAGAGGGGAGAGGCCTTGTTCGGGTCACACAGTGTGGTCAGCTGTGTGGCTTTTCATGGGCTCCTGGTCAGAGATAGGGCCTTGCTCTGAAGGAAGAGCAGCTCCAGGCCAGAGCCCACCGACCAGCTGACCTTAGTCACTTCAGAGCACACAGCGCAGGTAGGTCCAGGGTCCGGGGCTGGAATCTGGGGCCGGGTGACAGACCCCTGAGTAACTCTGCCTCCTCCATCACACCTTCATTGCCTCCTCTGAGGAAGGGGTCCCGGCTGGAGCCTCCTGTCTGCTGGCCGTAGGACCAAAGGACGCAGATGTGTGTGCACGGCTCCCTCCACACAGCGCCGGTGTCTAGATAGAACTCGAGTTTGTTATTATTTAGGGAAATCCAAGCCGTGCATGTGAGCCTCTAGCGGGGGCTCCCCAGCTTGATGAGAGGGGCTGATCAGCGCCGCGGGAATGAGGGGAACCAGGGTGCAGCTGAATTCTGGTGCCGGACGGTGGTCTTGGCAGGGGATTCCTCTCTGGTTCTCAGTTTGCTCGTCTGTCAAATGGGCTGGGGCGGCGCCAGGCCAGGAGGAGGCGCTGCAACTCTTCCCTCCTGGGGCAGGCGCTGCACACGGCAGAGTGATAACAAATTGGGGGTGGGATCAGACTTTTTTTCCCTCTGAAAATCATTAAGATCTGCCTGGCAATCCCGTGAGTGGGGACCCCAGGGGCATCCCAGGAGCCACTCCTGCTCCCACGTCCATTCCGGCCCCCTGTTGGGCCTCGGTGTCCCCACCTGCAGAGTAAGAGTGTGGGTCAAGAAGCACCCCAAGATGCCAGCCTCCCAATATGGAAGAAATGGTTCATCCTTGTTTCCTTGTGTATATGTCCCCGGGGGACTGATCACACGGGTAAGCAAACAGAAGGCAAAGTCACCGCTGGTGGCCTCCCGCCCGCAGCTAGCCGGGGTTACCACTTCTGGGGTAACTCCCAGGCTGTTTTCTGAATTATAATTACTTTAACAAAAATGGGATCCCCTGCCCACACTGCCTCTTCATGGGTTTGTTCCCCGAACAGTCTTCTTGTCTGTTGATTCATGACACTCTTTGGAAAAGGTGTTTATTTTGAAATGCTGATATAATCACGTGGCCCAACACTCAAAGGGGACGAAAGGGTGGATGGTGACAGGAATGTGGCCAGAGGTGTCATCTGAGCCGTCCCGGAACAGCCAGGAGTTGCTCACGTGAACTTCTGGGCACGAACATCCCATGCAGACAGCTGAGGCCTGAGGCAGTCCCGCTGTGTGCTGTGGCGGGTTGAGTGACTCTGTGCCTCAGTTTCCCCACCTACACAATAAGGATAATCAGTCCTCCTGGAGCAAGGGTTTGGTGAATGCCTTTAGCGCTGTGTCCACTCGGTGTGGATGTGTGTGACGCTGGGCAGGAACTGGGACAGCTGGGGGTCAGCGAGGTGGCCAGCAGGGAGGGGGGAGATGCTAAGATCCAAAGCTTGGATTTCATCCCAAGTGCAGTAGGACTCGCCTGCAGGGTTTGAGCAGGAGAGAGAGCCATGACTGAGTTTCTTTTCAAATGAGGGAGAACGTTTGTGGGTCACCGGAGCAGGGCAAGGAGACTTTAGGGCAAACCTGTGGCTGAGGACTGCGGAGGGGGGCTGGAGGGGTGGCGGGGCAGAGTGGACAGGCCGGTGGAGGCCGGGGCAGGGCTGAGGGAGAGGGAAGCCCAGTGGGAGGCCCAGCTTTGGACTTGAGCCGCTAGGGGGCTGGCGGAGCTTTTCCTGAGCTAAGAGGTTTGGGAGCAGCAGATGGCGTGTTGTGGATGCGATCAGTTTAAGGTGCCCTTGGGGACATCCCTGGGGGTGATGTCAGGGCCGCCAGGGACTCATGTCTAACTCAGAGGAGAGGGGCACTTGAGGGTCGGATGTCACCGTAGACCTGGGTCAGTGGGAGACGAGCTTAGCGAGAGAGGCCTGACCCCGGGCCCTGCAGTGTGAGGCTGTGAAGGGCGGTCAGCCAGCCAGGAAGGAGGAGAACTGGAGAGGGAGATATCCGGGAAGCGCAGAGGACAAAGGGTTTCAGGAAGGAGGGCGTCATCACCGCGTCACCACGTGTCACAGTCATCGCCACGTCCCTGGCCTCCTGAGATGGACGGCGACAAGCAGCACGGGGGGCTCGGGACACAGCCCCAAGTGTTTCCCCGGCTCATGTTTAAAAGTGGAATTTCAGGGCCCAAGGGAGGCCGGTTTTTAAGGTCCAATTGCCGTCTTAAAAAACGATTCCAGTAACACCTTAGAAGCCAGAGTCAGGATGAGCATGCTCTCAGGGTTTGGCACAGATCATTTCTCACCAAATGGATGGCTGGACGGCTGGCATCCTTTTCCCTGGGCAGGGTGGGGGCCAGAGCAGATCCCTCAGCCCTCACCCCTGTGCACACACCCGCAGAACTGCTGTGGGGGCGGGGCGGGGGTAGATCTGGCTGCTTGCCAGCTCCCCCTACCCTTGCTTTCTTTTCTCTTAAGACAAAGGCTGTGTATCTATTGTCCTCGCTGGAGAGTGAGGTCACTGGAGGGCCTCTCCAGGTGTGCTGTGCAGGTGCCTTGGGTTTTCTCCTTTACCCTTTTCTCTGTGTCCTTTCATGAACATCTGTGGCTTTTTCAATAAAAAGGAAACACACATGGTTTTTGAACATCAGAAATAGTGCTCAGCATCCTTCCGAGAAAGGCCAATAATAACAACCCTGAGAATCCATTTTTCCACCTATGCGTTTGGCAAGGATCGAGGTTAGCTCACACTGTTGGAGAGGAGGTGAGGAGACAGCTGCTGGGGACGTAGGGGCAGAAACTGGGCCCCCTTATGAGGGACAAATTCCCCCCGATTCCCCAGCAATTGCACTTCTTGGAATTTATCCATCAGATGCACTCAAACATAGCAGAAATGATGAGGGTGAAGGTCGCGTACTACAGCGTGTGTGTGATGGCAAAATATTAGAAACCTGACATCCCTCCGTGGAGAATGGCCAAATACACAATAGCATTGCCACACCATGGAGTATGGCAGCTTCGAAAAAACAAATTAGCTAAGAGAGTGGCTCTTATGTACCGACACCCTTACACCTGGAGTAAGGTCCGGGGTGTAAAGGGACGTGGGAGAGGATAATGCAGACTTGAGCCTGGGATCTGCTCTCTGTGAGTACAGAGGAGAAATTAATGTGTATTTGTATTGGCTTATAAATACCTAAAATATCTCTGGAAGGATCACAAGAAGCCTAAGTTTGATGACTTTGGAGGAGAGGAATTAGGATTCCAGTCCTGGCTGGGGTGGGTGGGGGTAGCTTTTCACTCTGCATGTTTATTGGACCTCTGATTATTTAAATGGCATGAAGTAGGGCCTCCCCAGTGGCGCAGCGGTTGAGCACTGGGTTGCGAAGCTGCCCGCGGCCTCTGCGGCACCGGTTCGATCCCCGGCTGCTCCCCGGCCACCAGAGGAGGGTCCCACATGGCGCGCAGACCTCTCCTGCCGCCCGCTGCTCCCCTCAGCAGTGTACTTCGGTCCTTCTGCCTGCTCTGCTCCCTGCTCTGGCTCTGGTGAATTCTCTCACCCTCCCGTGCTTCTGACTGTACCCAGTGCTTGTATAAATAAACAAACAAACAAATAAATAATACATGCCTCTTTAAAAATTAATTAATTAATTAATTAATTAATTAAAAAAAATAAATGGCATGAAGTAGAATCCACTCCCAAAACATGATCATTTTCAAACAAAATAAAAATAAGGAAACGTTTTAATAAAGACTAGAAGATAAATCTATCCTATTCCTTCCCCCTTAAAGTTGACACCTCCAGACCTCCCTGTCACTGACTCGGAAGGGTGCAGTAGTCCAATTTTCATGTAATCGTGAAGTGCACAGAGGTCCAGGGAACAGGTGACTGGACTCTCCTCACCACTTATCATTTCCTGTACGGTGAGGAGACCAGCTGGGACCTGTCCGGAGCCATCCGGAGCATGTGCCGTGTCGCATATGCGTGCCATGAGTTTGCTTTACCGTTTCGCCTTCGGAGAACCACAGGTTTTTCCTGTAAAGCACATGAGACTGGGAGGTACAGGGGGAGGAGCTACGAGGGTATAAGAGGAGAACGCGGGAGAGAGAGGAGAAGAAGAAAAGAGATTTAAGAGGAGAACCACGAGAGAGGAGAGTGCTGCGAGAGGAGCAGAGAGAAGGCCAGGGAAGTAAGAAAGACAGGGAAAAGTAAAAGAGAAGGAAAAGGAAAAATAAAGAAGCAAACGCTAGCGTCAAGTTGCCAAGCCCCTCGTTTCAATCCTCAGCCCTTCTCTTTTCGTGCCTCCGAATCCCGCGGGTCGGGACAGGGACCCCTGGGATTTTCGATGCTGCTTCTTGCTTCCCATGTCTGTACCTCTATTTCTGTTTCTGAGTGGAGCTGAGGCCTGAGGCTCAGAGATCGTTTGTAACAGGCCAGAGGGGAGAATCGACAGAAACTAATCTGCTCAGGGCAAAGGGGAAGAAATCAGTTAGAAATTCAGGAATATAGACAGGGTAAGTGCTTTCCACCGTACACAGAGGAGGCAGTCTCCATCCTGGCATTTCAGCTTTCCTGGGATCTCATTCTTGGAGGAATGGGCCAGAGCTCCGCTGGGCTCCAGTGGTCCGGAGCCCAGTTACCGATGAATCCACTCAGGCCAACCATAGTAGAGAGGGGAGACACTGGCTACATGGAGGACAGAACTGAGTAATACCTGTGATGCCCCATGCGCTTGCATATTTACCAAGAAGGAAGGGAGCAGGCATGAGAAAAATGGGCCAAGGATGTCCCCTGAAATAATTGCATGGAAAGGTGCTGAGATTCTGCGGAGATTCCTCCCGATGAAACAGAATAGCAATGACAAGGTAATCTATACCCAGCAGGCTGGGGGAATTCTGCGGGAGGAGCACACTTCTCACACAGTGGACACCGCAAGGGTGTCGGTGATGGGATGCAAGGGTCAGTGTTGGGGGAAAGAAACAGAACAACCCAGGACCCCACCCTCCCACTCCATGTATCTACCCACTGAAGGTAACGTAAATACCCTTCAGCACCATCCCCCATCCCTGCCTGGCTGGGGGGTGCAAGGAGGGAGGGAGGGAGGCTAGGAATAAGGACTCTGCGACGAGAATTCACATCTTGCTTTTGTGACTCAGCACTGAGCACTTATTCCTTTGTGCCTGATAGCCCAAGTCCCTGATGGTTAAATGAGCAACTCTGCAGAAAGTGTCTGGCCCAGGGAAGGGCCACTGACCCCCTAAGTGACTGCTTGGGAGGTATCCCTCTAAGCTGACTGCTGAGTGAGAAAGTGAGGAGGCAGAAAATGCTGTCAAGCACATGGACAAACCTTAGAGAATGTGTGTGATTTCCTGAGCATAGAAAACTGTGGGACACACGCCACAAGGAGGACCAGAGGAGGAAGATGGGAAGCAGAGAAAAACGATGAAAGCTTCTGTGTGAGCATTTAAGTTCTATGCCTGAATAATATATAGGGAGAAAGTTTCAACAATTACCAAAAAAAAAAAAAAAAGAAGGAAACCAAGAGAGAGGAAAGAAACTCTATTCTCCAGGGGGCTGGGGTGGGGGCACCCAGCAGAGATGCGTAGAGCCGATGACAGGGTCTTCCTGACGCGCCACTTGCTTATTTTGAAGTACAATCTCAGATAAATAATTACTCCCGGTGCCCTCCGGAGAGAGGGAGGCAGGCCCTGAAGCCCCTCCGTGGCTGGGTTGTTTGCAAGGAGCCTTCCTCCTGCCCTCCCGTTTGGACCTCGGCCGTGGAAGGAGAATGCTGTCCTGCTTCCCCGGGCGAGCAGTCGGGGCCCAGAAGGTCACAGGGAAAGTTCTGAAAACTCCAGGACGGTGGGGGTGCCGGGGCACCCCCCTCGCCCCCGCCCCAGGAGCGTGCGGCTCCCCACCCACCCTCCGCACAGCCTCCTCCCCAACTGCAAATTTGATCTTGTCCCCAAAACCATTTTATTGTCATCCACATGCCACCCCCGTTTCCGCTGGCTCGGTGGAGGTCCGAATCGCTTTGCCCAGAGCCTCTCCCAGACCCCAGCCTCTGCAGACCCCGTCCGGGCCTGGCCGGGACGTCGCTTCTGCCGGGAGCCTTTTCCCGGCTGCCAGGCCCGTGCGGGGCCGCGGGAACACGGGGGCCAGGCTCGGGGGCCACGGCCCCCCAGGCCGGCTGGGCTGTCAGACCCGTGAGGCGGGGGCCGCACCCCCGCCCTGCGATCCGGGCGCGGAGCGGGACGTTCCCAGCCGGGCCCCGGCCCCGGAGGCGCCGCCCGCGCGGCCAGTGCACCCCGCGCTCGCGGCTGGTCGCGCCCGGCGCGCGGGGACTGGCTGTCTTGGGGGGTGCGGCCGGGTCCTGGGAGGTCAGTGACGGAAGTGCGCGCTCCGCTGAGCCGAGGACGCCGGGGGGGAGGGGCCGGGGGGGGCCGGGGGGGCAGCGCGCTCTGCACCCTCGCGGGGGGCGCTCCGCACTGTCCGGCCGCCCCTCGCAGGGGGCCGCCCCCCGGGCTCTGATTGGCGGGAGGGCGGTGCCGACGGGAGGGGGCGTGGCGTGGGCGGGAGGGGCGTGGTTGAGCGCGGGGCGGGGCTAGTGGGCGGGGCGTGGCTAGCGGGGGCGGGGCGACGCGGGGCGGGGCGTCCGGCCGGGCCTAGCCCTCCGCCGCCCGCGCAGCGACCATGTCGCGCGCTCGCGGCCACCTGCGCGCGGCGCTGAGCCTGGCGGCCGTTTCTGCGCGCGGCGCGACGTCCCGGGGCGCGGCGCGGCGAGGGTTGAGCGCGCGGCCCGCGCCGCAAGAGCCAGGCATGGAGTATCAGGTACCGGCGGGGGGTCCCGCCCTGACCCGTGGGCCCGGCCCGAGCACGCGCATCCGGGCTCCGCGGCTGAGGAAGGACCGGAGCCGGCACCGGGAGGCCCGGGGGCGGGACCGGATGAGGAAGCTGGGCCCGGGCCGCGGGATCCAGGGTCTCTGAGACGCGGGTGTCGAGCCTGACAGCAGGAAGAAGGGGAAGAAGGTGGCCCGGCTGGGTGCTGGGGCTCGCGTGTCTTCGGGGCCCCAGACAGCACTTGGGGAGCTGGGAGGGGACAGGGGTGCAGGGTTTACGCTTGAGAGACCAGGAGTGTGAATCTGGATTGCAGGCTCCAGGGTTCCGGAGACACATACAGGTGCCCGGAACCGGGGGCCAGGCAGGAATTAGGGTCACTGGAGGGCGGGCAGAAATCTAGACAACAAAAAACTTCCTCCAGACTCCGTGCCAGGGGCCAGTTGCCAGAGACCAGAACCTGCTGCCTGCCAGGCAGGTGGCCCCAGTTTGATGAGAATGGGGCCTCCACCCTGAGGGGTAATAAATAGCATTTCACCCCCATCCGGTGTGGACCTCTCTGAGGCTGTACCTTCTTCCTGCCTTCCTGGCTGTGTGCCCCAGGGACACCCTTCTTTTCTCAGAGCTCCCTTTTGCCCCCATCTGGTTGCTTCAAGCACCTCTTTGCTGGATCAGAATGTGGAACCCCCGTGCTTAGGGTTGGGCATGGAATCCTTCAGGAACTCTCAGTTCTGATTCTCCAGTTCTAAGACCGTGGCCTTCTGTTCTGGCCCCATCCTAGGAGGGACCCAGGTGCATTCTTATTGCAGGGAACAGTTAGGGAGCCCAGACAGGAAGCATGGGTAATCCCGTTAGTCCTGTTACTTGTTCTGCCTGAAATTCAAAGGGTGGGGCTGAACTGCCCCAGGCTCCCTTCTCTGCCAGAGCTGAAAAGATGTCAGTTCTCTCACGTGTGCCTAACCTCACGGCAGGTGCAATAGGCATCAGGCCTGGCCCCTCGGCATTAGGTGTTATCTATCCCTGTGCGCCTTCACCTGCTCCCTGGGGACTATCATTGCCAGGAGGCCGTGCGCACACTCAACACCCTGCAGACCAATGCTGGCTACCTAGAGCAGGCGAAGCGCCAGCGGGGTGACCCCCAGACACAGCTGGAAGCCATGGAGCAGTATTTGGCACGGAGTGGGCTGCAGGTAAGGTGGCAAGACCTGTGACCACTCCCTACTCCTATCTGTGAGTCCCGTGGCTGAAGCTGGGACCTTATATGTCTATACCAGGTGGAAGATTTGGACCAGCTGAACATCATCCACGTCACTGGGACCAAGGGGAAGGTGAGGGACAGGATAGGGGCGGGGTGTCCACTCATTGGGGTGGTGGGTGGGACCTGCCTAACCACAACCTTTTCTCGTAGGGCTCCACCTGTGCCTTCACTGAACGGATCCTCCGAAGCTATGGCCTGAAGACAGGATTCTTTAGGTACTGAGGTACAGAGGGAGGTGGTGTCCCCTAGCATTCTGGGTGAATGCTATGAACCATTCAGCACCTCAGAGCTTGAGTTACCTCCAGGAGCCTAGCTGCATGTCTCTCTGCCCAGTGTTTATTCATTCAACAAACATTCAGTTAACACTTACCATATTAGCCCAAGTTCATGGCAGTTTTGAATTTTCATAATGAAAAAAAATTGGGGAGGGGGCAGCAACTCGAATGTATAAACTGATACCTAGCTGGAATAGTCAGATGTCCTTTTATAAATATTTGCATATTGAAAAAATATATTTTTTCTTCTTTTAAAAAAACTTATTGAAGTGACACAGGTTTAAAAACATTTTTCGGGGCCTCCCTGGTGGCGCAAGGGGTTAATAAGCACTGCACTATGAAGCTTTCCACAGCCTCTGCAGCACGAGTTCGATCCCCCAGCCAGCCAGGGAGAAACCCACGTGGCAAGGCAGACCTCTCCTGACTTGCCCGCTGCTCCCCTCAGCAGTGTATTTCGGTCGGTCTGCCTGTTCTGTTACCCACTTTTGCTGGTGGATCCTCTCACCCTCTGCATCTCTGGCCTGTACCCCAGCTCTTGTATGCATAAATAAATACATCTCTTTAAAAAAATTTTTTTTTCAGTTAGGACCTCTTTGCAGCTAGGAGCTGAAAACTTGGTTTGTGAGGGCTTAGCTGATAGGGAACTTTGTCACACGCTGGTGGGCGCCTCCCAGCCAACCACCGACGGGAGCCCTTTGGCCTGCCTGCCTCTGCTCGGCGAGCCCTTGAGGCAGCACTCGCACTGGAAGATGGGGCGTAGAGATGCGGGTCTCTTCCTGGGTTGTGCTTGGCCGTGAGACCTTGGAGGGGGTCAGGCGAGGAGAGGGAGGAGCAGGTGGAAGGCGTGGACTCGGGAAGGGATTGGGAGGCTGGAGGAACTGAAACCGTCTAGAGGGGCTGGGTACAGGTGCCAGCCTCGGGAGAGGTGAGGCTCAGAGGCCAGTGGCATCGGCCCTGGCAGAGCCTGGGAAGCCTCAATGAGGAGCTGGGGTTCCCTGGGATCGGGGTGGGGGGGTGCATAGGAGGGTTGCAGCAGGGGAGTGATGTGGTCAGACCTGTGTTTGCAAAAGACAAATCTGCCTGGGGAGCGGGAGCTGGAGAGGGGAGTCCCAGTGACCCCAGGTTTCCCGGCAGCTCTCCCCACCTGGTGCAGGTGCGTGAGCGAATCCGCATCAACGGGCAGCCCATCAGCCCCGAGCTCTTCACCAAGCACTTCTGGCACCTCTACCAACGACTGGAGGAGACCAAGGTGCCCCAAGTGGAAGGGCTGGGGGTCGTTGGAGTGGGTGGATGGGCCCAGAGGGCATGCATGTCCCGGAACCCCATGTCCCTGGAGCAGAGGCTGCGGGGCCTGGGCACTGACGGGTTCCTGTCCGCAGGGTGACAGCAGCTGTGTCTCCATGCCTGCCTACTTCCGCTTCCTCACGCTCATGGCCTTCCATGTCTTCCTCCAAGAGAAGGTGCCTATCCAGTCCCCAGAGCCCTGGGCCTGGGTCCTTGGGGAGGGGCTCCCGGGTGGCATCTGGGCGCCCTGGTAACCCCTGCCGTGGCCTCTGCAGGTGGACCTGGCAGTGGTGGAGGTGGGTATTGGCGGTGCCTATGACTGCACCAACATCGTCAGGTGAGATGAGGGCAGCTGCCTGAGGAGAGGTTGGCAGCGGGAGCCGGGGTGGCCGGGCCGGGACGTCATGGCCTCTCGTCTGCAGGAGGCCTGTGGTGTGCGGGGTCTCCTCTCTCGGCATTGACCACACCAGCCTTCTGGGGGACACGATAGAGAAGATCGCGTGGCAGAAAGGGGGCATCTTCAAGGTGACCGGGGAAGCTGGGGGACGGGAAGGACGTGGTCAGCCTGGCCCGCCTTCGAGGCCGCCACAGGAACTGGGGCTGGGGCGGCGGCGTTTGTATCCTGAGATGGGATGGAGTCTTGGGCCTCAGCGGGGTCTGGGTGCTTATCTCAGCAAGTTGAACCCCACCTTGAGCCTTAATCTCCCATTGAAACATAAAGGACCAGGAGTGCCCTGGATCCTGGGCTGGGAGGTTGGGGCCAGAGATGGGGGGGTGGACCCTTGGCAGCCCCGTCTCACTCTCCCCGCCTCCACAGCCTGGCGTCCCCGCCTTCACCGTGCTCCAGCCTGACAGTCCCCTGGCCGTGCTGAGGGACCGAGCCCAGCAGGTCTCGGTGAGTTCGATTGGGTGCTGGGGCCAGGCCTGACTGGGCCTCATGTGCTCGTCTGTGCAGTGAGGGAGCTGGGCCAGCGGCTCACCCAGCTGGAGCGCATCTCAGTTCTAGGGGCAGGGCTTGTGGGGTGTGGTTGACGGGAAGATGGACGCCTAACGGCCTCAGGGAGGGCCTCCTGGAAAGCGGCTGTCTGTCTCCCCTGCAGTGTCCTCTCTACCTGTGCCCACCGTTGGAAGCCCTGGAGGAAGGGGGGTTGCCCCTGACCCTGGGCCTGGAGGGAGAGCACCAGCGGTCCAATGCTGCCTTGGCCTTGCAGTTGGCCCGCTGCTGGCTGAAGCTGCGGAACCACCAGGGTAGGTGGGCAGGCGAGTGGGTGGGCAGGTGGGCAGGAGGGCAGGACAATGTGGAGCCGGCTTCTGAGGATCCCGGGCACACAAGTTCCTCCACACTCCTCCCACCTTGCTCTCCTCCCCACTCCCTCAGGCATTGGGGAGCTGAAGGCATCATTCAGGCAGAGCCACGCAGGGCAACTGCCCCTGGCACCTGTGTTCCAGCCCACGTCCCACATGCAGCACGGTGAGTAGGAGGTCCTGCTTAGCCAGGACCTTTAGTTTCCTGTTTGAGGGGTGGGGCAGTCGGAGGTGGCGCCCACGAGAAAGGGCCCTGGAAGCTCATGCGCTTCCCTGACCTTGCATCCGTGAAATCTCTGGGTCTGTTCCCCCAGGTGATGCTGGGGACCCCCCATGAAGGGATATCACTAAGGGACTGAGCCCTGAGCCTGGCGGTTTTAGAACAAAGTACCCAGCCAGTGGCAGCTGCTGCTAATGTCATTATCATCATCGACCATGAGGTTCTTGAGGATGGTGATATTATCAAGCTTCTTGCTTCCCCCAGAGCTTTCAGCACATGTAGGTGCTCATGGCTGTGAAACCCCTTCAGCAAATGGCTCCAGTGTGCCTACTGTGTGCCAGGCCCCGGGCCAGGCCCTGACAACGTCCTGAAACCAGGCAGATCACATCCCAGCCCCTCACTCGCCTGCTCTGTGACCTGACACGAGCTCCGGGCTTGCTGTGGCAGCAGGTGGCGGGGAATAACCTGACAGCAAACCCCCTCTCGGTTGCTGGTGAGATTCCACCAGATGAGGCCGCCCAAGAGCTGATCCCCTGACTGGTGTCCAGTCACAGGCTCGGTTCCTCGGGCGTGAAGCCTTGGAGATGCTGGCGGTTGGTGGGCGGTGCGTGATGTTGAGGACTGGGGCGGTAGCGGCTGTGAAGGGCTTCCCAGCGGCGGAGCTAGAGGACTGCGTCGCCCCCTCTCCCAGGGCTTCGGGACACGGACTGGCCTGGCCGGACGCAGGTGCTGCGGCGCGGGCCGCTCACCTGGTACCTGGACGGCGCGCACACCTCCAGCAGCGTGCAGGCCTGTGTGCGCTGGTTCCGCCAGGCGCTGCAAGGCCTGCGGCCGAGCGGGTGAGCTCCGGGCTGGGGCGGGGCCCGCAGGGGGAGGCGGGGCCTGGGCGGGCAGGCGGGGCCTGGGCGGGCAGGCGGGGCCTGGGCGGGCGGGCGGGCCAGTGGGAGGAAGGGCAATTTCTGGAAGGATTGAGTGGCCCCTGGGAAGAGGTGGGAGCCATCACGCTGGCCCCTCTCCGGTTCTTGCAGCGGACCTGAGGTGCGTGTCTTGCTCTTCAACTCCACCGGGGACCGGGATTCCGCCGCCCTGCTGAAGCTGCTGCAGGTGGGGTCGGCTGCCTCTGCCCAGCCCCCTCCTGGCTGTGTGACCCCCAGCACTGCCTCATCCTGAGCCTCTGTCTCCCCAACTGTAATAAGATCTGGTTCCCTGCACCCCTGAGTTGTAAAGATGATGAAATGTAAAAGCATCCAGCTCCTGGGGAGGCGTAGTCGTGGGCCATTGCCCGCATTCTCCTCCTGGGTCAGACTCAAGTCCTGCGTGGCCGTGTGCTCGGCACCTGAGCCCGAGCCCCTGACCCGGCCCTGACCCAGACGTGGCCGTCCTCCGAGCCTCAGTTGCAGCGTTGTAAAATGGGATTGCTGCTCAGGGTGCTTGTGTCTTAAGTTCTTTCTAAGGAGTGCCTGGCCTATAAGGGTGGGGGGAGTCTCCGGAGTTGGGAGAATGTATGTGGGCTCAGGGGGTGCAGTATGGAAGTTGGGGTGAGGGGCATCCTCTGACACCAAGCTTTCCTCTTGGCCTCCCAGCCCTGCCAGTTTGACTTTGCTGTTTTCTGCCCTAACCTGACAGAGGTGTCCTTGGCTGGCAATGCAGGTGAGAAGTGACAGGTGTGGCACCTGGGGGCAGGGGGCAGAGCCAGACTGCTCTCCTGGGCCTCCTGCACTGGAGGTCTGGGTGGGAGGTAGATTTGTTTTACTGTATAAACTTTGGTACAAAATTTTGAAATTTTGTGCCATGTGACTGCAACACTGCAAAAGGATTATCAGGAAACTGTTTCTCAGAATGCAGGCTGCAACCCACTGATGGCTCTTGGAATCACTTTAGTGGGTCACAGCCAGTATTTTTCATTTTAAAGGAAATAGAGAAGTTCAGTATGCCTTTTATAACTGTACTGTTCCAGCCCCTCCCCTGTGTGTGTGTGTGTGTGTGTGTGTGTGTACACATATACATCTATATGTATATTTGTGTGCTCTAGGTTGTCATTGTAAAATGTGCTTTTTTACCATGAGTTACCTTCAAAACAAAATAGTGTGAAAATACAGATTCCCAGGTCCTACAGCAGCCGTAAGGGGGGAGGGGTGGCTGTCCAGGAACCTGCATTTCTAGAAAGACTTATGCCCGCCTGGTGATGGGCCCAGCTGGCCGTCATTTGGCATGTGAAGGCAATGAGACGAGGACAGGAAGGTGAGTTCAGTGGGCAGGAGCCCCAGCTTTGAAGTTGGCCCCTGCCGCTCACCAGCTCTGACGGTGAGCAAGTCCCTGGTTTCTTCTGAGCCTGTTTCCCCAGACTGTCCACTGTGAGCCCCAATGATCATGGAAAGCGCCTCCAGTGAAGCTGGTGCTCAGCACCCCCCCACCATCTGTGCCCATTCCCATGCCCCACAGATCAGCAGAACTTCACAGTGACGCTGGACCAAGTGCTGCTCCGCTGTCTGGAACACCAGCAGCACTGGAGCCGCCTGGATGAGGAGCAGGCTGGCCTGGATCTCTGGAGCACCCCCAGTCCAGAGCTAGGGGGACCTGCGCCCCTGCGGCTGGCACCCCGCCCACCCCACCCCCATAGCACCAACTCCCTCGTCTTCAGCTGCATCTCCCATGCCTTACAGTGGATCAGCCAAGGCCGGGACCCCGTCTTTCAGCCACCTGGTCCCCCGAGGGGCCTCCTGTCCCACCCTGTGGCAGACAGTGGGGC
The DNA here is from genome assembly GCF_964194135.1 of Talpa europaea. Taxonomy (NCBI): domain Eukaryota; kingdom Metazoa; phylum Chordata; class Mammalia; order Eulipotyphla; family Talpidae; genus Talpa; species Talpa europaea. Next base: position 5,132,320 of record NC_140074.1, on the reverse strand, counting down.
CAGCGTGCTCCGGGAGGCGGCGGCCATCCAGGTGCTGGTCACCGGGAGCCTGCACCTGGTGGGCGGTGTCCTGAAGCTGCTGGAGCCCTCCCTGTCCCAGTAGCCATGGGGCTGGAGGCAGGAGCCTCCCACACCTGCGCTGCGTTCTCTCCATGAACTGCTGTATTAGGTGCCTTTTGTTTTCTGATTTCCTGGTTCTGTCTGGACTGGCCCAGGGTCCCGGGCTCTGGACAGAAGAGTAGCGGCCGGGGGTGGGAGGCTGGGATGGGAAATCCTCTGTCTCTCAGCTAGGATGCCCTTGGCCTCTCCTTCCTCCCCGCTGAGACAGGCAGGGGCTTCCAGTCCTGTGGCGGCTGCTGCAGGAGCCCTGCCCGCCAGCCTCTGTCCCCTCCGGCCCCACCTGCTTCCTGGCCCAGACCCAGCTTATTGTGTGGGCCGCCTGGCTGGGCGGGGGTCCTGCCGGTGCTGGTTGACAGATTTCCTCCCGTGGTGGCCTTCTGCGAACGGAGAGGGCCCTTGCTTGGGGCCCCGCGGGGACAGAAGGTGACTGGAGCAAATTAAAGCCTTTAACATTTTTTGTAAAGAAGGGTGGACTCTTGACCTCTACCTCCCTCCGCGGACAATAGGGGAGCGGGGGCTGCAGCTGGTCCAGGAACTGGATTGTGTAGGAACCTGGGCTGTGAGGCTCCTGCTGAGCCTCAGCTGGCCTGTCTGTGAAATGGGAGGCTGGAGGATGTGCGTGACCACAGCCCAGGCGCCACCCTGCAGACCCACAGGGACCTTGTATGGAGGAGTCTCGTGCCCATTTTGCAGAGGAACTGGCTGAGCTTAACGAAGCCGCGAGCTGCACAGTCACAGCCAGTCAGTGGCAGGTCCAGGGTTTGAACCCATGGCTGTCCCCTGCCCCCCGGCTTGAGGTGCCCTCACCTTCTCCCAGCCCAGCACTAGTTTCATGGTCTGATTTATTGGTGGTGAGTATATAGGGGTGGGCCCAGCACTGGCACCTGGCCACTCCCCACCTGCTGCCCCATGGGCTGGGAGGGGGGTGGCCTCCAGATCACCCTTCCAGGCTTCTGTTTCTCCCCCCAGAGTTGTGCCAGTCCAGGTGTGGGTGCCGAGGGGGACCAGATCCCAGTGCCCCGGGCCGACCCTCTGGCCCGGGCAGGAGGCGCTGGTGGCCTGGCTGGCGGTGCAGAGTCTGTTTGGAGTTCTCGCCTCCTGCCCAGCCCAGGTCACTCAGTGCTGGCTCCGGGTTTGAAAAATGGCAGGGACTTGGGTTTCTACAACAAAGTGGACATACGGGGCAGTGGTCTGTCTCTCCATGATCCTGGGCAGCTGCACTCCAGGCCCACTGGGTTTGAAGGTTTGATGGGGTGGGGTGGGGGGACCCCAAGGTCTTCCAAGCTGGTGCCCCCGCCGGCAGCAGACCTCTGAGAGGGAGGCAGGAGGAGCGGGCACAGAGGCAGGTCCCTCTCGGTCGAGTGCAGGGGCTTGGACCCTGGGGTGAGTTCATGAGCCGTGGTCCCCAGCGGGTGGTCGCTCAGTCTCCTGGCGGGTGAGGGCTGGCTGGGCGGCCCCCGGGGCTCTGGGCCCGTGCTACGCCATGCTGCTGGTGGAGCAGGGGGTGCTCTGGGTGCTGCCGATGCTGTGGTTGGTGCTGCTGCTCTCGGAGGAGGCCGGGGCAGCCACCGCCACCACGGGCTCCCGCTTGCCAGGGGGACCTGGGGGCAGGGGCGGAGGTCAGGGCCCCGACTCGGGCTCCCCGCTCCCCCAGAGGCTGGGCTGGGCTCCCCCAGGTGGTGGTGGTGGTGCAGCGGTCCTGAGCACTCACTGGGGTGGCCGGGGATACTCACGCGTGTGCGAGTAGATGCACCAGAGCGCAGCGGTGAGCAGGGCCCCGATGAGGAAGGCGCCGAAGGTGATGCCCAGCACGGCAGGCAGGACCAGGGTCTTGCCTGTGCAAGCAAGCGGAGCGCGGCCTGGATCAGCCCCTGCCTCCTCCCTGGCCCCCTGCCCTGCCGGCCGGCCGGGCACAGGCTGGGCACCAGGCCCAGCTCAGCCACCGATTCTGGCTTCTCGGAGCTGGTACACTGGTTTTCCGTGCCCGCGGCTGGCACTAGCTGTGGTCGCTCTCGCGTCTGCCCAGAGGCCCAAGCCGTCCTCCCGAGGCGGAGGGCGCGTTTTCAGGGAGGAGGGAGGGCGTCGTGTAGGCAGAGTGGGGGCGCCGGGTCCGGAGCCCGCCCGCCTCCCCGTGTGACCTCAGCCCCCTGCGCCTCTGAGCCCCGAACCCTGCTAGGGAGCCAGGCGCCTCCGAGGGCTCTCCAGCTCTGCCCTTGGGTTTTGCCAAGGCTCGTTCCTTTCACACTGCGGGCGGGCCGCCTCCCCTGGCCCTCTGCGTGCCCCTCTGCAGTGGGCTTCTCAGCCCTGCTCTCCCGGTCACGGGACGCCCTGGCCCTGGGGAGGCGGCCACCGGGCAGGTGCCCCCACTTCTGCGCCCAGAGTCAGGGACCTTAAGGAGAGGCCAGCACCACTCTCAAGGTGACTTCCGCCCGTTCAGGTCTGGTCTGGAGGCCCCAAGCCCCCGACAGGGTCAACCTGCAGCCGTGGGGATGGAGGTGCCCGAAGTGCGGCATCCCGTCCCGCAGGCGCTCGCGGCGAAGGGGCCGCTGGGAAGGCCTACTGCCCCCCCCTCCCGGGGCAGCTTGGCCTCGGCCCCACCCATCCAGCCCCTGGCGCCTCAAGAGACCCAGAGAGCTTACCAGGCATGCCGGGGCTAACGATGTTCAGGCGCATGGAGGCAGTCCTCTGGGTGTCCTGGGGAGGAAGGGAGAGCTGTGTGTGGCACCGCCTACAAGGAGGCTTCCGGGTGTCCCCCCCGGCTTGTGGCCCTGGCCTGTCACTGCTGCCCTGGGACCGTGGCTTTAAAGTCACTCTAATACTTTGTAGCTGGGAGCCTTTGAGCAAATCCCGGGAGGTCCGGGCTATGGCAGGGTGTCGGGCGGACAGTCTACGGCTGTTACTGGAATGTCACCTGAGTTCCATGGCTCCTCCCCTGAGGACTGTAGGGGTTCTCTGCACTGTACCCATCACCCTTGGGAACACCTTAGAGCCAGCTTGGCCCGGAGGCTCAGGCCCACTGCGGCTGAGGGAGAGGCCCGCTCAGGAGTGGCCCCGGTGGCTTCTCGAGGGCCAAACCACCGGGGAGAGGTTTAATCCTGCAGCACCTTCTGCGTGCATGGGCCTGGGAGGACCAGATGTGTCCAGGCCTCAGGACGGGAGCCCCGGCATGGTGAAGTGTCACGGCCGGTAAATGCAGAAAATCAGAATACTGTATCCTCTGTCTTAGAACGCTTTCTTGAGCTCTCCGGTTCATTGAGATTACACTGGAGATTCTACTTCATGGATAGATGGAGAATGGGGTGGCGTGGTGGACAGAGATTGGGCAGATGGGAGACTGGGTGGCAGGTGGATGAAGATGACTGGATGGATGGAGGGTGGATGGAGGGGTGGTGGTGGATGAGGGTGAGGTGGTGGGTGGCTGGCAGTAATGCAGAGATGGGCCGCAGATGGGCTGCAGGATGGTTGCAGATGCATATCCAGCCAATGTCCAAGCACAGCGGAGCCAAAGGGAGGCTACAGAGTGGCAGATGGCGTGCCCCTGGGAGCCAGAAGCCACACACCTGACTGGTTTTCCCCTCACCCCTGGTCCCGCCACTTCCTGGGCTGTCATGTCCTTCCTTGGAAATCCCAGACTCATAAGCCACCCTTGAAGCTGGGTCTGTCCCAGGCCCCACTCACCAGAGACCCGTCCCTGTGACGCAGGGCTATGACGCAGCTGAGGGTGCCCGTCGTGGGTGTGGGCACCATGTAGCCGCGGAGGAGGAAGCTGAAGCGCAGGTCACCCTCAGGGCTGGGGGACAGCAGGTTCACACAGCTGCCCTTGGCCGCCTGGTTCTGGATGAGTTCGACTTTGTCTGCCTCGGGCCCCAAGTCTAGCTGGCAGCTGTCCAGGTGGAGCACGAGCTCAGGGAGCGGTGAGGACATGCTCACCTGCAGGGGAGGTAAGGTGGGCGAGGCGCGGTCAGTTCTTCTCAACCCTGGACCCTACCTGGCTCGAGAAATAAACTTGGTCCATTCTAGAGTTACTGCCGCCGGGCCCTGGGGGTGCGGGGACAGGCTTGCGGGGCCTGCCTGGAATAAATGAGGAGGTGACCGTCCAGTCTCAGCTTGGCCTTTCTCTCCACACCTCCCTGCCCCATGCTGGCTCCCCCCTCTCTTGGAAAAGTGAAATTCTCATCTCTGTACCGATGCGGGGAAGAAAGGCTCTGAGGTGCCCCAGCAGTCAGGGTGAAAGTGAGGGCCATACCTGCACAAAGCCCTGCTGGCCCAGCTCGATGGTGTGGGACGTCTGCAGGAAGTGCGGACTGAGGTAGAGGCCCAGCTGGAAGGAGACGTGCTCCAAGGTGATGCAGTGCACCTTTTTCTGTGGGGGAGGGAGGGAGAGCTGGTCGGTCTGGGAGGTCCCGGCCAGGAAGGTCGGGGCGGGGCGGGGTGGGGGCAGACGTCATGGCCAGGTGTACCCAGAGCCTCACCCTCATCTGCACCTTTAGAAAATAAACCAACTAATACTTATCAGAACTCACTGTGGCCCAGGCCTGTGGGAAGTGCCTTCCATGTGTCATCTCAGTGACTGCTCGTAAGCAGCCCCACTGGGGGCGGGAGCTCCTTTCTTATGTCACTACTTATGGGCATGATCTTGGGGCCCGGGAAGCCTAAGTGATTTGCCCAGGGCCACAACTGGTGTGTGCCAGAACCCTCTGTCCTGAAAGGAAGGCTGAGAACAGAACCCTTTCTGTCCTGCCCCCATTGTACAGAAGGGGAGACTGAGGCATGCAGGAGCCACGAGGGTGGCCAGGATCAGAGTGTGAGTTTCCTGAGGGCTGTTCCCGCCCAGGCCAGGAAGGGGCCCCAGAACCCTGGACCAGGTGGTCAGCACAGTGTCATCCATCTCACCCGCTGCGGTGACGGGCTTGTCAGGAGGTGGACGATCACCTGCAGGGGCAAAGTCAAGGAGCTGGTCAGAGCCAGAAAGGACTGCGGAGCTTCCCCCAGCACCCCGGGTTTACGGATGGGGGTCTGAGCCAATCACTGGCTAAGTTTGTCTTCCTACTGAGCCCCACGCGCCCTCCACCCCACAGCCTGGCCAATCAAGGCAGCACCTGGAGGGGGTGCCCCACCTGGAGTGGGGGCCATCTCAGGTGCGTGAGTACCTCTCCCCACCCGGTTCTCACCTCATTGCTGACCATGTTTTCCGTCCCTTGCATGCCACAGTTGGAGTAGGTGCTGTGCAGGACGAGCTGACCGTCTCTGTCCTCAGCCTGGCAGTTGGGGTCTGAGAAGGTCAGGCTGCTGATGGTACACCTGAGGGTCTAGGCCGGGGGGGAGGCACTATCAGGAGGCGCCGTTACTCCAGCACTGAGGACAGCCCCTACCCCAGGAGTCCTGAATCAGTCATTTCATCTGTTCCTCTACCTGTTTCTGTGATCTTGTTCTCCTATACCATTCAAGATTCAACACGTTTTCTGAATATGACTCATTTTTGTACTTAGCTTTGTCCTAAGCAAGAAGAGTTTGATTTGCTACTTACTGTTTTTCTTCTATCATATGTGAAAATAAATCCGAAACTATTAATCTCATCCAAGTTCTAGATACAATCATCACTCAGTCCCAAGGGCATGCAGCCCCATAATCCAATCTCAGAACCATAGACTTTTGGACCTGGGCCTGGGGATCTTCCATCAAAGAGTAGGATGGTGAGTATATTAGGCTTTGAGGGCGATGTGGTCTTGGTCATCCCAGCCCCAGAGCAGCAATAGTCAATGTGTAAATGAAAAGGTGTGGTTGTGTGCCAATAAAACTTTATTTACAAAAACTGGCAAAGGGCCACAGTTTGCTATCTCCTGTCTTAGAAGAATCAAATTTTAGAGTTTTTCAGTGATATTCACAATCAGAGAACCTCAGAATCTTCAGAGTTGAGTGGGTGGTCAGAAGTCCTACTTGAATCCAGCTGACTCACTCCTCTAGAATGCCATCCCTGACCATGGCTGCCTCCCTCCACCCCTACCCCCACCACAAGCTGCCCAGGTCACTTTAGGAGACATCGATCCACCAAATAAAAAGGGTTCTGGGTAAATCCCCAGTGACTTGAGGGTCTGGTATTCAAACTCTACACACTGACCACATCTTACAAGTGGACAGGAGGGCAGTACACTGATTGCAATAATCTTTTCAGGCCCTTTTCTTTGTTTTCTATACAGACATATGTATTCAGAGAAATGTGTGAATTTGTCTTTCCTTTTTTTTGTATTTTATCGAATGGTATCATGATTACTAGCCTTCATGCCATGGCTTAGTTTTCTCACTGAATAATACATACATATCTTTCTGTGTCTATATTTATAGATCCAGCACACTCTTTTTACCTGCACTGTAATGTTCCAAAGATGGGTGACAGCAGTGGGACTGGACAGCAGTAATGCAGACCATCGCCACTCACTACCCCACCTGTTCCACCTCCCTGACAAGTGCTGGGCCAGGCACAGGCAGAAGGTGAAGAGAGATGGGCCGCAGAGGGGGTGGGGCTTCATAGAGGTCCCTCTACCCCCACACCCAAAACTTCCACATGGACTTAGCCACAGGGTTAAATGCCATTCTGAAAATTCCTGAGAACATGAAAGCTTTGTCAAGACTCTGGAGAGAGATCTCCTGCCTCAGAAAGACCAGGAGAAATTACAAAGGGGGGAGATAGGCAGTTGGGATGGCCCAATATTTTCAGACGTCCAAAAAGTTAAAAACGACTGTAGGCAAAATGTAAAGAATTCTAACCCACCAGGAGAAATGATTTCAATAAGAACGAGCGACAAAGTAAACATTTTTGTCTTTATGCAAAAATTTTAAAAAATGGATTAAAAATCATGAAGAAAAATACCAAGCCACAGAGATCAAGAGCCTTGCGTTCTTAACAGTCACTTGGAGCCAGAGCCACGCCCACACTCCTAATCACCGGAGTATAAATTGCAAGAATGGAACAGGCATTCCACCTCCCACACTGGCAAAGTCTTCCTAAAACAAAAACAAGAGTCTGCAGGGGGTGGGGGGATGGGAATCAAAGTGCTCCCATAAATCAGCAGTGAAAATTAGAGTCATCTTTTGGACAGTGGATTGGCAGCATGGATCAAAGCTTCCAGAATGTTCGGTCATTCTGACCCAGTAACCTCACTTAAATAGGACTCTCTGTTCTATGAAAATAATGCTTTGTGCAGAAACTGTTCATGAACGATCACATTTTCTGCATCTTTATAACAGAATGGGAAGCAACCTGAATGTGGAGCCAGGGAGGGTTCACCTGGGGTGAACCTAGGATGGGCCCTGTGTGCTAATTCAACACGATCCCAAGCACACCTGTCCAGGTTCCAGAACCACGCTGCGAGTGGAGCAGGAGCTGACTAGCGTGCCGCATACAACCACACCGTGCAAGCCGTACCCAAAGAAACACACTAGCGTGTTGGGAGCCAGTGTCTACAGGTGGAGAAACTGAGATTTTCCTCTTTTCTAATTTTTCCACATGTTTTTAAAGCCTGGATTATTTTCTCACAAATATCGTTGTTCTTCCACCAGCACATTTAGGGTCAACAGTGAGGACACTGGGGATCCACTGCCTGAGCACTTGGGAGCCCCGTCCGGCTCTGGGTCAGACGGTACCTGGACCCACCACGTGGTAGGAGCCATTCTCAACCCTCCTCCAGGTGGGGCAACGGGCCTGCAGAGGGCTGTAGTTTGTCCCCCAGCCTGGGTTCTGCCTCCATGATTGCTGGGTCAGAGGAGGAAGCAGCCGCCATGTCAGGCGGACGGGAGTCTCCCTTACCATGATGAAATATTTATTGAGTTCCAGAGTCATGGCGTCGTCAGAGCACCTGGGCTGGATGAGGGACAGAAGCAGCTTCTGGTCACAGGTCTCCCTGGGAGGGGTAGTCTGGACCGGGGTGGGTGAGGTGGCCAGTGCGCCGCCTGTGGGGTGGCAGAGGGGGCCAGGCGGACAGTCTGAGTGCCTCGGCAGCGAGCTACTCTCTTGTCCCCAAGTTGCAGGTGAGGCAAATGGAGCTCCCAGGGGTTCCCACAGCAGCCAGGCAGTTCTCGCTGCCAGGTGTGGCCGGCGACACCAGGGGGGGCCAGGGAAGGGGGCTGGGCACTCACCGCAGCTGTGGGCCTGCAGTGAGATGGCACTGGCCATAGGGAGCTCCACGAAGGACGCCACCACGCTGGCGTTGAGCTTCCGGGCCTCCCCCAGCAGGCCTTGGGGGGTGTCTGGGAGCACAAAGCCAAGGATGTTCTTCTCTGGAAAGATCTTGAAGGAGTATTCACCAGTAGTCTAGAGACAGGGAAAAAGCAGTCAGGAGTCACCACAGGCCAGCAGGGGGCCTGCCAGGCCTCCTCCTGCTGCTTCCTGCTGCTTCCTAGGCAGTCCTTCCCTTCAGCAACTGGCTCCGATTTGTCCTTCAACTCAACTCGGGGTTCATCTCGCCAGGAACCTTCTCTGACCCTATGGGCTGTGTTAGGGGCCTTCCTAGGAGTTCCTAGAAGGCTTCCTGGAGGAGGTGCCATGTAGGTGTTGTGAGGGAAGATTAGGTGGTGCCCAGAGGGAGAGGGTGGGGTGGAAGGATTGTCATGTTCAGGATGGGGTGCTGACCAAGTTGAGTTCTTGGGAAGGCTTGGGTTGGCTTGCCCTGGGCTGTCTGGGTCTCAGCAAGACTCACCCAGATTTGCATGTTGTGGTTGGCGTCGATGAGCCAGGACACATAGCGTGGCCCCTGCAGGATGAGCACAGCGGAGCTGGGGTCACCAGAAGCGCAGCTCAGCTCCACCTTCACGGTCACCGTCCTGGGCCTGCGAGGGGGGCTGCGGGCGGGGCACAGACCGCCATGTCAGTGCGCGTGGTAACGCCGGGAGGACCAGGACCAGGCCTGACCAAGTCCTTTCGGGGTGGGACATGGGTCCTTGGGATGGGCGTGGGGATGTGGCGGGGCACCGAGCCAGATGGGGGAGACCGTTCTCTTTCTAGGCCAGGGGCGGGGCTCAGACGGGGTAGGGGGGTTGTGCTTAACAGGGGACTGGGTCATGTGGCGGCGGGCAACGTTACCTGCCCTCGGGGCCGGGTAGGACCCTCAGGATATGTGCCTCCTTGTGGCCGGCCACACCTTCCAAGCGGCAGCCCTGGACCAACGGCCCGGAGCGCGGCTGCCATTGGAGCGTGTGGCCCATGTCCGCGAGAAGTTCTGGGGTGCAGGCAGACGGCGAGCCCTGGGCTGTGGAGACAAGCACACTCAGCGCGCTCCCGAGCAGCTGCTCCTGACCCCGAGCCCCACAGTCACCCACAGTCAGCAAGCCAAGGGCCATCAGAGGGCTGGGTTGCCCACCACCCCACCCCGATTCTTAATGCCTCAACACAGGGTTAACACCAGGGAGGCGCCCTGGGGCACGTTAAGGGTGCAGCACCACCCACACAGCCCCTCACTTTCAGCCTCCTTCCAGCACTTGCCACCACCAGAGTGAGGTCATGTCTTATCTGCATGCATACTTGCCACCTCTGCACCAGCAACAGCTCCCGAGGGTAGGGTCAGGCCTGTCCCCCAGAGTTGCCAAGTGCCTAACATGGGGCTTGGCACATAGTAGGTGCACAGTAAATGATATAAAAGTGCTGTTTTCCTGGGTCAGTTTTACTTGGCCCACCTAGCACTGGGTAATGCTCTCCCAGCAGAGCACTGGCTGCTGTGTGTGCTCCCCCTGGGAGCCCCAGTGTCCCCATCTGAGTGGTGTGGGACAGAGGAATTCAGATTGCTCCAGAGCTGGGTCCTGAGCAGGAGAGGCTGACCTTGATCCAGATGGATGAGGATGATGCGGGGGTCATTCAGTTCAGCCACAGAAACGACAGGCCCCCTGGAAGCCGCCCAGTGGAGGAACTCGCTCTTGCTGGTTAAGGGCGGGAGCTCTGTGATGTTGATGCTTGATGGATCTTGGAAGATGACCAATTTGGGGTTCTGGGGAGACATATGGAGGCTCAGGACATTCTCCTTGGGCCCCAGTCCCTTCTGTCCCAGGCCAGAGGTCACTGGGGAGGCAGCCAGTTGGCTGAGAGGAAGAAGCCAGGGCTGAGAATACTGAGGCTGGTGAACCTAAAGGCAACTCAGAGCCAGGCCCCCCAGAACCAGGTCTGCCCCCTCTCCTGCCACGCCGGGGGAGGGGCTGGATACACACTCACCCACGCTCATCCACCTGTGCAGACATCACCCACCCCTGCACCAATCCCATTCATTCAAGCCACATTGACGACGTCATGTGACTCCCCCACACTGTGAGGGTCTATGAGACAAGGTCTGCTTTGCTTGACACATAGTAGGTGCTGGGATTCTGACATGTTGGCTTCACCCTGACATCTGACACATGGCAGGCCCTCACTGCACATGGGATGGAAAGAAGAAATGGATGACTACGTGAATGAATGAATGAATGAATGGATGAATGAATGACAAACCAGATGGACCCTGCACTGGGGCATCTTTCAGTCCACTAGCCACACATCAAGTTACTTGAAACAATGGAAGACAGTGGATATCATTTAGTAAGCGACAAAGGAGCAAGATAAGTCCCCTGGGTTGACAGGGATGGGAACCTGCGTGGCTCCAGCACCTCACAGCTTCCCCTCCCCAAGCCTAGGAGAGACCCAGTTGGACTTGGGGAAGGAAGCAAGGAGGACTTCCTGGTGGAGGTGTTCTGTTGAAGCCCAAGGGATCAGCAGAAGCTCTTGGGGTTGTGGACTTCAAGTTCCTTTGCATTCTACCTCCAAATTCAGGGGCATTGCTCTGAAGCACCAGGAATAGCAGGATTGCCTGAATGTGGCTGTGGTGGACAGTCCACTAGAATGGAGCTGGACTTAAAAGAGACAGCAGAGTGTGGAGATTTCTGGACCTACTGAACATAGAGCTTCCATAGGATCCAGCAATTCCACTCCTAGGTATTTACCCAAAGGACACAGAAACATCCATTCCAAAGAGCACCTGCACCCCTATGTTTATAGCAGCACTGTTTACAATAGCTAAGCTTTGGAAACAAGCCAAATGCCCAAAAATAGATGACTGGATCAAGAAGATGTGGTACATATACACCATGGAATATTACTCAGCAATCAAAAAAAAAAACTCATGCAATTTGTAGCAACATGGATGGCGCTGGAAGGGATCATGCTCAGCGAAATAAGCCAGAAAGAAAAAGAAAAATACCGGGTGGTCTCACTCATAGCAGGAATCTAGAAAACTTAAATAAGGGACCAGGAAAATGAATAACTATAAGAAAGTGAAAATCAAAATCAACAAAAAACTATGAACCAGAGACACTCTATGGGGGGTGGGGGGTCGGGAGGGGAGGGATTGGGGTCAAAATAAGGGGGTTGCAATTGTATGGGGAATATAAAAATAAAATTTATTATTAAAAAAAAAAAAGAGAGACAGCAGAGTGGTGAGCCCTGGGAGAAAGCCAGCCCATGAAGGAAGGGCTGGGACAGTGGTTTAGAGCTGGGGGTAAGGTTGGGGATGGGGGTGCTGTACCCAGCCTGACTCTCAGGGTCATCATCTGTAAAATGCGGATGTAGCAGAGATTAAAGGGTCAGGCCTCTGTCATTGGCCTGGCGCTGGGCAACGCCCCCAACCAGGCTGTGACCCCTAGAGGCCGCTGCTCTGGAAGCAGAGTTGTGGCCTTTTGCAGCTCTGATAATGCCCCCCACCCACCCCAGGTATTAGCCCAGGAAGGAGGGTGCAGCCCAGGCCTGTGCTGTGGCTGCCCTGACCTTCTGTCCCAGCCGGCGTGTGGGTTTCATGTTCGTTGTGTCACTCAGGGCCTCGGCAGGCTCAGATTGGGCAGGAGGGCCGGAAGAGGAAAGGGGGGAAGAGCTGAGGGGCAGGAGGAGCCATGAGAATTTGATGCCCCCACCCTGAGCGCCAAGGCAAGAGCCCGTGGGTCAGGCCTCCTGGTTGGCCTTAGCCTCTCCCCGCAGCAGGCTTTCATGCTGGTCATTTCTGTCTGTGCCTTCCCTGCCGCTGGTCTGTCCTGGGTCTGTCCCTGCTAGCCCTGGCCTGGGGCCTGTCTGCACGGCCCAGATCCCCTGCCTCCTGTCCCCTGGTGGCTGTCCCTGTGGCCTCCCTGAGTGGCCGTGTCTCTCCCACAGAGGCCCGCTTTCTTTTGGGTCCCATTTTTCTTTCTGTGTCTCTCTGCCTTGCTATCCCGGCTCTTCCCTACCTAGCTCTCTCCCCTCCAGCCTCCGCTGTCTGGGCTGTCAACGGCAGCTGCTCACACCTGGGGCACCCTCCAGGCCGTCCACGGGGGCGTGGGGGCAGTGCACACGTTCCACCCACCGCCGCTTGCTCCTTGCCGTGGGTCCCCAACACTGATCTCCTCGCTCTGGTGACTGTGCCTGACACTTAAAACGTGAGTTTTTTACAAATCATGTTCTCCACTCTTAGCCCCTGTTAGAGCCAGCCTTGCGAATCCAACAGTGTAAAGACCGAAGCGTGTCTCTCCTAATCCACCCCCAGCTGTCACACACGTGAATACCTATGTCGCTAGGTTTCCGCCTGACCCTTGTCCTCTGTACTTAAATATTTTTCAAATTTTGTCTTGTAAGTTCTTCCAAAGCCAGTGACAAGACTATTTTATGGACTGTCCTCCGAGTCCAGTTCTCCCACTGGACATTTGGGAAGACGGAGGCCATGCGTGAGGTCTGCAGTCGGCCAGGGTTGCGAATCAGCCTGACTCCCACGTCTGGGTGTGGGCTCTTTACCCCAAGCACTGCTGCCCTTTGGGTTCCCTCTAGTGGGGCCTCGTGGGGTCCAGGAGGGACCCTGGAGTATAATGCCCACGTGAGAAAGAAAAGCTGGGCCCTTGGGGGCGGGAGATACGGAGCCAGAGATGTGGGCAGCAGGGGCCTGCCCCGGTGGCTGCAGGTGGGAGATGACTCACCGAGGCCAGGTAGAGCGGGATCCCGGGGGCCTGCAGGTGCAGGAAGACGGTCTTGCTTAGGACGAGGACCAGAAGCACCTCTCGGGGCTGGGTTCCCTCTTGCTGGGCTGTCTCCAGGGTCAGGTTCAGCTCCAACACATCCTGGGGGGAGACAGGGAGCACACACGCCATTCAGACTGGCGCAGGCACCAGGGGGACTTCTTGGTGGAGGGCTCTGTTGAAGCCGCAGGGTCGGGGGAAGTGGTGCCACCCAAATCAGTAGTGAGGACTCAGTGACCGCCCCCTGGCTCCCCAGACCCAGCAGAGCACATGGCCTCAGGGGGAATTGGGAAACAGTAACTGAGTGAATGGAGGGCATTCATCCCAGAAAAATCCAGAGATGGAAAAAAAGCCAGAGCCTGAGCAGTCCACGCAGGCCTTTCCACGGAGTCCCCGTGGGCTGAGCGTGTGTGTGGCTCCAGGAGCGCCCTGCGCCCTGCATCCCATAGCGCTGAGGTACCAGCCCTCCGCGCTTGCAGTGTTCCCGCTGCCCTTACTAACATGCTAAAGTGGGGGCCTCTCTGGTGGCGCAAGGGGTTAAGTTGTAGCACTATGAAACTGTCCCGCAGCCACTGCAACATGAGTTCAATCCCCGGCCAGGGAGCTACCCACATGGCGCAGCAGACCTCTCCTGTCTCCCTGCTGCTCCCCTCAGCAGTGTATTTCAGTAGATCTGCCTGTTCTGCTCCCCACTCTGTCTCTGGTGAATCCTCTCACCCCCTGCACCTCTGGCCTGTACCCCAGCTCTTGTATGCACAGATAAATAAATCTTAAAAAAAAAATAAAGTGCTAAAGTGCCATTGGTTGCTATGACGCCAGCCCTTTGCTATCTATATGAACGCGAAGCTGAACTCATTTGTCTTAAGAGGGCCTTGATGCGTTAAAACTTGAAATCTCTCACGGTGTGTGCACTTAGAATGTTTCACAACCAAACAACAATAATATCTGACACATATTGTGCTTGTATGGTCAACCCAACTGGCGCCTGGCCCTGTGCTGAGCTCTTGCCAGGATGGCGCTGAGCTTGATATTTTACCCTCGCGACAACCCTGAGGGGGCAGGTTCTCCCCTACAGAGAGAACATGACTGTTTACAGGTGAGAGGGGACTGTTTACAAGGCAGAGAGGGGACGTCTGTGCCCTTTTCCTCTAAACTTCATATTTATTAAATAAAACACTTTAATATTTTTGAATCTATGTCCTGTGCCTTCTTCCAAAGTCAATGACAAGACGATATCATGGAATGTTCTCGAATGCAAGTCTCCCGCTGGACAGAAGGGAAGAAAGAGGCAGTGAGGACTGGATTCAGCCAGGCTTGTGCATCAACCTCACCCTCGCCTCTGGGTGTGGACTCTTCACACTCTGTTCCCTCCCCTGCTACCCTTTGGGGTCCCCCTAAGGGGAGCCTGAGGAATGCGGAGCTAGGATGTGGCCCAGGCGGGCCTGCACTCGCTACGCCAACACTGCCCTGCTGTATCCATAAGGCAAAGCCTCATATTGAAAGAAACTCTGTGCAGACAGAGCCTCTGCGTTCTCTGCACGCGAACAGGTGAAACCCAGACAGGACCCGCCGCCCGCACACGCGCGCGGCCAGAGACAGAAACACGGAAATGCAGCCCCAGCTGCTCTGAAGGCTGGCGGTCGCCACAGAGACCAAAAGCTGACACCCCCCCAACACCAAAGCTCCTCAAAGTTATCAAAAAGGAGGCCCATATTTCAAGACGAAGACATCAGTGGAAAGTTTTTGGATTTCACTTTTAATTATCTCCTGGCCTTTTCCCCAACGGAGGTCACAGAGCCAGAGAGAGAGTTTTGTAGCTGCTGGAAAAATCTGCCCAGAAATATTTCCGTTACTGGATAATTAGACCGTAATCACTCTTTGTCATTTTGCTCTTTAAAACAAAAGAGAGCAAATAAAAGAGGATTACAGTTTCAATGTGTCACCATTTTTATTCATTTTAGCGAGCTATTAATTTGCTTATTTTTGAATAGTTATTTTTATGCTAATTTATAGCAGAATAAGATGTGTTTTAAACTTGTGCTTGTGTAAGTTCACATTTTTGATTAACTGACTTTTTCTAATGGGTTTGCAGTTTGTGGTTTTCAAAATATCTTGTTTCAGCAATATGAAAAAAAAAAGGATGCATTCTAGACACTTGGAAAATTAAATGCTGCATTTCATGTCAAGTTTCGGTAAGATAAGGACAAAACCAAGGGCGGGTGGACGCTTTGTCCCAGCGCGGTGATGGCTATTTGAAAAAAGGGGGCTGAAGGGTGTGAGTAACTGTGCCACCCGCGGTGGGGTGGGGGAGGCTGGGCACCGCTGACCCCCAGAATCTTTGAGTACGGAGCCTCCCTGGTCGTGTGCCACCAGCTTGAGCAACAGAACATGATTGCACAACTGTGCACACACTGAAACACTCGGCTGGACCCTTGAAATGGGCCAGTGTTATCGCCATAAAGCTGTTTAAAAACAACAACTGAACGAGCAGCCATTTCCCATGGCTCAAGCCAATCAGTGCCTGGCCCAGTGCAAGTCTCCCCCAAAGCAGCTGAGACTCAGGGAGGGGGCCTGCTTAGGGGGCCCTGCTGCTCTTCAGCCCACCCCTGGGTTCACCACTGCCCAACCCAGAGGCGTGAGCTCAGCGACCCACACTCAGCGAGTAGATGAATCTGGTGGCTTGGAGAGGCCATGGGGAGAGCCGCTGTCCCGGGAGGACTCCCACGGGCTGGGAGCACCGCAGGTGACAGAGAGCAGCTGGGAGCAGAGGCCTGGAGCTGGGAGGAAAGAGTCTTGTTACACCTGTTCCTGCTGCTGCCTGTTCCTGTCCCTGTTGATCTGTGCCTCGGTTTCCCCATCTGTGCAAGGGTGTAAGGCAGGGCTGGGGACCAATACTAAGTGGGCTCTGGAAAAAGGAAGTTAAAAGGCAGATGGGAAGTCGGGCTGGGGGTGAGGAGATTTGGGGTCATTTGTTCCAAAGCTCGCCCGCCAAACTCACCACTCAGTCGTCACCAAGTCTCCCCCCATGGAGCTGGGGGCTACACAGGGGCTGAGGCCCAAAGAGGGGTGGTTAGAGGCCAGAACCACACAGCAAGTGAGCTGTGTGGAAACTCAGGGAGCCTGGAAAGCTGGGCTCTCTGATCCTGGTCTTGGGGCCTACCAGAGGCCAGCTGGTTACCAGAAAACGCTGTCAGGGTTTCCACAACAAACCTCCCCAAGCCTGCCCGGCCCTGACTCATCGGCACGGTCACTCACGCGCACCCGGCATCCCCGGCCCTCCCAGCCCGGAGCCCAGAGGCAAAACACGCCTGCCTGGCCCCCCAGCCCCCAGCAACCAGGCTTCTGAGTGGCATCCTGGGATCCCTGGGATGTCTGAGGTCGCTGGGCCACCCGCCCCTGACCCTGCTCTGCCACCTGAGCAGCCTGGGCCTGCCCGGCCCCTCCCTGAGCGGGTGGGTGGGAGACGGAGTTTCTATTTTTGTGCCAGTGTCCCACAGATGCCATTGTTGCGGCGGCGGGTGGCGGGAAGGGGATTTCGGTGAGGAGGTCCTAAGCACTAGTGGCCACTTATAGAAAACGGCTTCCAGCAATTCTTCTAGGAGTGGAGCCTTGGGGCTGCCTGCAGCCCCCGCCCTCCTAGGGCCAGGCGGGAGGCGGCCAGATCGGAGCCAGCCGCCCCTCTGTCCACGGGGGCACTCGGTGGGGACACACGGGCAGGGCGGTGGGGGCGGGGCCCAGCCAGACTGACCTGAGTTCAAAGGCGGGTGGGGTGGGTGGTTAGCCTGTGACCCTGGGCGGTCACTGCCCCGCTCTGGGCCTCAGTTTCCTGGCCTGGAGAATGGGCTGAGCGGTACGCCCACTTCAGCCTTGGGTGGGTTCAATGCATTCTGCCCACAGAGTCCGGGCCCTGGCCTGGGACTGCTTCTTACCTCCCGTTCTCTCTGCCCGCCCAGAGGAGGGCCCTGGCTTGGGGCTGGGGTCGGGGGCTGGCGTGAGGTTGGGGAGCGGTTAGCTGCACCTTGCTGTGGCCTGCCCTCGCGGGGCCTCCGTCTGCCCTCTGTGGGGGAGGAGCTGGACCCAGTGATGTCCTCGTATCTTGTGAACCCTGGGTCCCCTCCTGCCCCCCAGAGGTCCCAGTGTTTGGCACTGGGGGGGTCGTGGCCTCCCCAGGAAGCCGCAGAGTGGGTTTCTAGAGAGACATGCTGCTTTCCCCAGCCAAAGCCCCAGGTGAGCCCACGCCATCCCCCCTCCCTAATTCAATGAGGAGGCCAGCGCCGGGCCAGCCTGAGGCCTCTGTGCTTGGGAAGGGACATGGAGAAGGTACAGCTCTGTCCCCGGGCGCCTGGCAGGGAGCAAATGAACCCCCCGGACAACGGAGAGGAGCCGCAAGTGACACCAGTAAGTCCTGGGGCGGGCGATCAGCCAGCGCTTATAAACAGGTATATTCTGCCCCCTCCTGCCCCCTCCTGCCCGCTCCTGCCCTCTCTCTTTCTGTCTTCCCTTCCTTGCTCCTTTCCCTCTTTCTCCCCCTCACCCGCCCCTCTGTCCATCCGTCCACCCATTGATACTCATTCCTGGACTGGCCCAGTGCGGGACACGGCGGGCCCAGCAGTGAGAGAGCCAGGCTTTCCCTAGTATTTGCAAGGCCTGGGGTAAAATACAAATACAAATACAGCCCACACGCCTTCTCCCCGCATACACGAATGACGACAACCCGGCCCCGGGCACTCAAGTCCTGCCATGCCCCTGTTCTCCTTGCCTGCCCTCGGGGCTCTGGGCGCCTACTAGAGCCTACGTGCCCCCTCTAGAGGGCAGGACAAGGAAGGGCCCTGCCCAGCCCTGGAGGAGCCTGGCCGCTTGGGCAGGGAAGGCTGAGTGCTGGAGACCCAGGGCGGGGCAGGTGCCCATGGGCCTGTCTCTTTGGCCCAGCAGGTTCCTCATCCCGGGGAGGGACGAGCTGGAAGGGGAGCAGGGAGGGGCCACTCACTGTGGGCCCCAGGCAGGCGCCCCTAGCCCAGGTCTGAGGGCTGGCACCGCCTTCCGCAGCCCTCACCACCCCCAGAATGATCTGGGGAACCCAGGGCCGCTCCCGGCCAGTGAGTCAGTGCCCGAGCTGGTGAGTTCCGTCTGCTTGGGGTGGGTGGGGTGCCTTCGATTCCCCGAAATTGCCCAGAAGTGGGGTGAATCAGTGGCTGCCCCAGCTCTGGTCTGCCTGCTGGAGGACAGCAGATTGGTGCCGTCGCCTGCCGGGAACTGCTGAGACACCAGGCCCGGGCTGGTTTCCTGTCTCCGCAGGTCAGGATGTGACCCCAGGCCCCCTCCCGGAATCCAGGCTCCGGCCTGCTCTTCGGGGACCAGAGAGACAGAGCCCCTGCCCCTGGCCCCCCGGCCCGTGTGCAAAGCTGCAAACCTCCCAACACCCACACAAGCACGCGTGCGCACACGCCCTCAACCCCGGCTCGTGGGTGCCGTCGCTCCTCTTCTGCCCACCCACAGGAAACCCGAGGATTCAGGCGCCATGCTGGGAAGGAAGGGGAAGCTGGTTCTCCAGGCCAGAGTTTGAAGGTGGCCCTAGGTCGGGGAGGATCCGGTGCGAGAACCCGCCACCCGCCCCCGTTGCTGCCGCTGGCTGGGGTTCCTCGCCCCAGGCCTTGGCTCGTGCAGGGCCCCTGCCTGGATTGCCCCCAGCGTCTGTCTGGCTAGATGCTGGGAGCCTCCCTTTTCTGGCCCTTTTCTTCCAACTTCAGGGCTTCCTGGGGGAACCCCGTATTCTCCCGCGCCCCCACCATTGCCAACTCCATACTCAGTGCCAGGTCTGTTTTCTCTCTGCACCACCAATGCCAACACAGGCTGGGCACAGAGCAGACAGCTGGTGAGGACTGGTGAGGGGGATGTCAGACTGTTCTAGGGGCTGTCTGGGGAGGACGTCCCTCCCCGGGAAACCACGGGTCCCTCCGTGTCCCGGAAGTGGGGTCTGGTGGGATCATGGGCGCAGCCCTTGGGCAGGGAACCCCGGGACCAGAGGGGAGGCTCCCCACAGGTACTGGCTGTCAGTTGCCCTCTTTGGGAATGTGTTCGCGGCATCTGCCCGGCTACCTGGCAGGATGACCTCTGCGGGTCCAAGCAGCGGAGGGACGGGAAGGTGTTGTCGCACTGCAGGCCATGGAGCCAGGACGCTCGCGCTGAGCCACGGCCCTGCGAGGCCAAGCACGAGCGAGAGCAGCTCCTGGCACCGGCGGCATCTCGCCTGCCCGTCCCCTGGACCCCCGCGGCCTCCTCGTGAGGTTGGTACTGACCTCACGTGTTTCTCTTGGGAAAGCCTGGACTTGGAAGCCAGCGTCCAGGTCAAAGACCGACTCCAGAACCCACGTTCTTAACCCCTGGGTCAAGGTCACCGAGAAGGTCGTTCATCCCTTTATTCTTGCACAGATTCCCCTGACCGTTACCCAGCGTAGGCCAAGCCCTGGGCCAGATTCTCATACTTCATGGCTTTTTGGAAAGTCCTGGCCTAAGAAATAGGTGTCTACTGGAGAGTGGGCAGAAGCCCCCTCTGCACGGCAGGAACTCTGTGAGGTGCTGGCCAGGGACAGGTCCAGGGCTGAGCCCAGGTCTCCCGGAACCCAGCTCTCTCCACCACCCCCTCAAACACCTCCCGCAGCCCTGGCGCTTGCAGCCCGGCTCCTGAATGAAAAGCAGATCCCGCCTGGACTGAGTTCTCATCTGTCGTCACGAGCTCTGGGATGACATGAGTTACACAGCATAAGGCCAGGCTGCCCACTATGGCCAGGGCCTTTCCACGTCCCCAGCCCAGGCCCCAAGTGAACAGTCAGCAACTGCCACCTGCTCACCCCAACGCCACCCACTTCCCTGCCCCTGCGTGTCCCTACCCTCTGCTTCCCCACCACCTCCATAACCCAGTGAGTTCCAGACTGTCCTTTCTGCTGTTGCTCCCTCCAGGAAGCCCTTATCCCACAGCAGCTGGGTACCCCTCCCCTGTGCTCCCCAAGGATGCACCCATCATGTGGATCCTGCCTGGCTGCCTACACCTCAGACTGTCATAGACCTGGGCACGTGGTAGGGGGCATTGCTCTGACTCTGGCTGAAGTTGAGTGACTAGACTGGGGGGACCCCAGTCACCCAGTCACCGAGGGATCCGGGCATCAGAACAAACAAAATGAATGGACACGGGCAATCTTATTTTCCATATGATTACCAACCTTGAAAAAACTACAATGGCTCTGAGAGCCGCACGATATGTGTGGGCGCTATCTGCGGTTTGGGGGTTATCAAGGCCCACAGTCCTGGTGGCAGGCAGGGCGGTGGGGGGCAGGCCCCCCGATATTGGTGGTCTGGGCACCATCTTATCATCGCACAAAGGCAGGGCATTCGGGCGCAGGCTGGCCACACGTTCACCCTGGGCTCGCACCGCAGTGTCGCTATCAGATCCCGAGGCAGCACGGCCAGAGATGGCCGCCAGCCCAGGCCCCGCACTGCCGAGCCTGGAGACCGCCGGGAGCCGGGACAGTCCGGCTCTGCTTCCCTACGTGTGGCTCCAGCCTGGGGCGTGTCGCTTCACCTCTCTAAGCCTGCCTCAGTGTCCTCCTCTGTAAAGCGGGCTAACAGACCCCGCGAGATGGGCCCTCGGGAGGTGGGCTGCGTGTGAGGTGTTGAACTCACTTCCTGGCACGTGGTAGGCCCGGGCCAGTGCTTAGCCTATGGTGAGCTCAATCGCTGTGTTGTTTTTATTGTTAGAGGAACTTACACAAACTTAGACAAAAATCAGGAAGGTCCTCTGGGGAGGCTGGCGTCGCTGGCTTCCAGCCTCCAAGGAGCTGCCTGGCTTGTCGCGGGTATCAGGTGGGGCCACTCCAGGGAGCGAGGTTTGGGTTCCAGGGAGGGGAGCACGTTCCCAAAGCCAAAGGGGGTGCGGGGCAGCTTGCCAGGCCCTCCCACCGTCATCAGGGCTCTTGTCCACTCGGTCAGCCCTTCCCACCAGGCCTGTAGCGGCACCCCCACACTGCCCCTAGAAACGCTCCCCTCTAGGCCCTGTGTGAGCCCCGCCAAGAGGGCTCCCCTCATTCCACTGGCGCTGGCTTGCCTCCGGGTACACACCTGACACTGGCATGGACACTTACCCTCGGGAACTCCAGGAAGAGGACATGGACTTCCAGGGTAGCATTGGGGGCCGAAGTCACACAGCCCTTGGAAACTTCGCTGGTGAAGTATGTCACCTTGCCCCCCTTGGGGTCCACAGGCTGTAGGTCACAGTGGACTGTTTCTGCAAGATCTGTGGGGTAAGCACAGTGGGAGGGAGAGCCAGGTAAGACTCAGGTGTGACAACCAGTCCCACTTTCGGAATGCCTACTGGGTGCTTGGCACCGGCTGAGGGCTTTACTGCATCTTCACAGCTGCCCTGCGAGGTGGATGTCACTATTTCCACTTTTCAGATGAAGAAACTAAGGCTCAGAGGGGAAAAGTCTCTGACCTGAGATGTTACCAGGTGAGGGGTTCACGGATAAAGTAGGAGACTGGGTTAAATTTGAGTACATAAGCATAAGCAATGAGTAACTGTTGAGGTATAAGTGCACCCCAAATATCGTACAGGACATACTTATACTAAAAAAGTTTTTGTCGTTCATCTGAAATTGAAATTTAATCCATGGGTTTGTACTTTTACGTGCCACCTCTGACAACCCTGACGGCACAGCGGGGCCGCTGGAACCCAGGCCTTCAGGCTGGTTCACTCCCAAGGCAGGCAAGACAGTGAGGTCAAACTTCCCCTCCTGTGACTCAAGGAAGCCCAAAGGGATGGTCCAATGGGGTTGAGAGTCTCATGGCCCGGGGGGACAGACAAGAGGGAAGGAGGCCCAGCCTGGAGGCCGCGGAGCCTCCTCCGCGCTGCCCGTCCGGAAACTTGGTCCTGAGGGAAGGGAATGGAATTTCACCCTGACCCAGCAGAGGAGGAAGAGGAAATGAGGCCCCTACACCTCGTCCTAAGGAATGTGCCGGGAAAGGGGGTGGGGGGGCAGCGGAGGGAAGGAGGACAGAGGAGGGGAGACTGTTTGGAAGTTTGTGTCTCCATCTTGTCGCGCTCACTTCCTGTTTTCTTGGAGATCAAAGTTGGGCGCGGAGGGTCCGGCCACACGTCCAGCCGACGCCAGCTCACAGGGGCGGGCAAGGAGGCTTCCGAACCCTGGGCGCAGCCGGCCTCCGCCCCCCTCCCACGGCCCCGCTGGACACAGGACCCCCGGAGGTCAGGGAAGGACATAAGATGGCCGTCTCGGCCACGGCAGCGCCATCCACCAGTGGCATCTGGGGACAGATATCCTGGGGACAGGATGCGCGGCCTCCACGGGGGCCAGGCCTTGCAGTCCTCGCCGGGCCCTGCCCTGGGCACTGTGGCCTGTGGAGCCAGAATGGTCTGGGTTTGAATCTCAGGCCTGACACTTCCTATGTGGCTTTGGTGAAGGTTTCACCATTGGGCCTCAGTCTCCTCCTCTGCAAAGAGACTATAATAAAAGCAGAACCCCCTCGACCCAAAGAGGCCAAGACAGGGCACACGCGGCAGGTCTTGTTACCTCAATTATCTGATTGACTTCAGTCACAGGGGGACTGTGGGGTGGGGTCGGGGGCAGCGGGGGACGGGCAGCTTGCAGGTGAGGGACCTGTGCCGGGGGGGCACTGGTGTCTCAGCCAGCCGACTCCCTCCCACAATCGACTCAAGGGCTGGCACCGTCTCCCGCTGTACCACCAAGCCCCTCTCCCTCCCCACCCTCTCCCTTCCCTATCAGTGAACACAGACTTCTTGGCTGTTCCCTAGTCCAAACCCCTCCTATACAGATGGGGAGACTGAGGCCCAGCAGGGAGGGCTGTGCCAGCCACACTGTGCAAGGCTGACCAGGCGGGGCCTCGGACCCTCCTCTCCCCACACGACCCAGGGTCTGGTGGGCAGATTAGTGCCTTTCTCCTCCCCTTGGACTTTCCCTGCCTCCCTCCCCAGACTTCCAGGAACCCCAGTTCCTCCCGGATTGCCGGGGCCGCCTGGGCCACCTCCTCCATGCCGTCAGCGGGAGAGGCCACAGGCCTGGCCATTATGTAATGATCAGATAACAGGCCAGGCTGGGAGATCAGATAAGAGGTCCATTTATTTTGGGGCCTTTTCGAATCCTGGCGCCCCCACCCCGCAGACGAGAATGGGGAGACCGGAGGGAGTGTGACGCCCGGGCTGTCTCCCGGAGCCGGAGGCGGGCCCAGACAGAGCTGAAAACAATCCCTGCACCAAGGGAACGCCAGGCCTCCAGGGACGGCTGGAGGAGGTGCCGCGGGGGCCTGGAGGACCTGCAGGAGACCCCAGAGCCACCTCTGTCCCCTGCCTCCTCCTCCTCCCCCACCAGGACCACAGTCACCTCCAGAACCTTCCGAACAGCCGCACTAGCACGTGGGACACCACCGCGGAGAATGGTCAAGGAAAGCAAGTCTGGAGTCAGACAGCAAGGGTCAAATCCCAATGCCAGCTCATTAAAGCCGATCATCTTCAGCAAAAGCCTAACATCTCTGAGCCTCAGTTTCCCCCTTGGCAAAACAGCAGCCATCACAGGAGATGTTTCATCGCACTTCCTGGGGCTTCACACACGTTCATGCCTTTGTGCCTCTCAGCAGCCCCAAGAGGCGGGCAATGTCCCGACTACAGGATGACACAGGGAAACTGAAGCTGAGGGCGCAGCCGGAATTTGCTCCGGGTGACCCAGCTATTGAGCGGCAGGGTCTGGACTCAGACCCAGGCCCTCCGGCTAGCACCCAGCCCCCGCCGGGCAGGCTGTCGGTTTGAGGTGTAACCCGGGTAAAGTGCAGGTGCCCAGCTAGTGTTGTGGACACAGTAGCTGCCAGGGCAGGTCCTCTTCAAAAGGGTCCTTTCTGCTGAAGGGGCGGCCTCCTCTCCCCCAGCCACCTGGCCACCCTTTGCTCCTCCCAGGCTTCAATTATGGGCCAGCGGCTGCCCCAGGTTCCAACCTGACCCTTCCACCTCCACCCCATGTCTTGCTTCAGCTTTGCCCAAGGCTCCCCAGTGGCTGCAGGGTCAAGTCCACATGCCACAGGCCAGAATGGGGTTATGATTACAGGAACCTGGCAGATGCTAGGCGTTCAGAGTCTACTTCTGCCTCCTCCAGCTGCCTTTGTATGCCTCAGTGTTACTCTCTCTAAAATGGGCATGATGCTCACTCCCGGAGTTGGCGAGTGTCCATACATGACACACGCGGCTAAGTAGGCTCTCGGGACAGAGGGCTGCTCAGGGACTGGCCACCAGGGTCACAACATTTACGCCATCAGTGGGGAGATGTGACCTTGTCCTCCAAACACACCTGGCCCCCTGCTCTGCCGTGTCTTACCCCGTGGTCTTCCTTTATTTGACCACCTGACCAACTTGTATCCATCCTTCAAAACCCTAGTTTGAAAACCTTCCCATCAGAACCCATCCTTTGCTTCTCAGGGGCATGGTGCCTGGATGTCCTCTAATTCGCCTGTGTCTGCACTCCCAGCAGTCAGTTAACTTTCCAGGATGGAGACAGTCTAGACCCCATGTCCCCATGACCCAGAGCAGGCATGAGTAGACCTTGGTGGAGTTGGTTTGTCAGGTCTGGCTTCAACTTGCTGGATGCCCTGCATCAAGTCCCTCACCATTCTGGGGCTCAGTTCCCCCACGGTCACTCGGCAGGGGGAGAGTAGGATGGTTAGGACATATCCAAGCTCCACTGGGGCCTGAGGTTCCACCTGAGAGGGCAGGGCGCTGATGAGGCTTCTGAGCTTAGGACAGGGTCCTCGGGGAGCACCTTAGGTGCAGGGAGGGGACCCACTACCCGAAGTGAGACGATCTGGCCGCAGGGAGGCCTCACCATCTCCCCTGTGGCAGGGCAGTGCAGTGGCTGGGTCCAAAGCTCGAGCTCCCTGCTCCTCCCTTCACCTGTCTGTGCCCCCGTCTCCTTGGCTATAAAATGGGGTGACAGGATTATCACTTTATTGGGCTTTAGAAGGATCAGTCCCAGGGTCATACACAGGCCCAGAGCAGTGCCTGGCATACAGTCAGTGCTAAATAGATGTCGTGTCTATCGTCTCCACCCCCAGCCCTGCCACAGGCACTGAAGTCCACTTGGGCCTGGATGAAGGTGCCCTTCAGCCTCCAGGGCTGATGCCCAAGCCTGGGCTGGAGCTGGAAGATGTGGCTGGGCCAGGGCGGTCGGCTCTAGAAGGCTCCTCTCCCCGGCCACCAGGCGCAGGGGAGAGGAGCTGGGTTTGGAGGTAGACAGCCTGGGGTTGACATGTGGACCTGGCATTTGTCCTGAGCCTTGACTTCCCCATCTATCTACTGGGTGTAGACAAAAGCTGCCTCCTGCACCTGGACACCTGGGGCTCACCCAGGAAGGGGCGCCCTACCTCTCTCCCAGATCCCCAGATCCCCCTCAGGCCTCGAATGAGCCGGCCAGGACTGTCCTCAGAGAGCCTGGTGCTGACCCATGTGCCGCTTAGTGTCCCTCCGGGTCCATCATCACTGCCTGGCTGGGGGGGGGGGCGCGTCTTTTAGCAGCCACGTTGCCGCTGTCCCCAGGGTCTGGCACTCACCTGGCTCATACAGCCCTGCTTCCTGCTCTTTTTTTCTGTTGGCAAATGGGCAGCTGTCCCAGAGGGCAGCCCCCAGGACGTGGGTGCCTGTGGCCTGTCAGGTCTCTAGCCCCGTCTTCAGTCCCAGCCCCCTTCACGGGTGGCTCAGGGGCTCCAGGTCGCACCTCTGCCCACGGTCTAGCGTCTACCCCACGGTCTACCCCTCCACACTTAAGAGGCTCTGTAATCCCAACTCCCAATGGGGGCCACACACCCCCGTTTCTGGGGCTCTATCCTAATGAAATAACCCAAAATGCAGGGAAAGGTTCCTGTACCAAAAGCAAGCACAGAGCCGGTGTTATAATGTAACAGAGAAGCAACCTAAATAGTCAAGCACAGGGGATCCAGGAGGCAAATGATGGTGCATTTCAAGGAGAGAATATTCCAGAACCACAATGAGATGGTTATGGAGTCTACACGACCTCACCGAAACCTTCTGGCACCTAAGTAAGGGACACAAGACTCCCAAATGCAGATCCACCTGCGTTACAATTACCCAAAGAAAGTAGCCAAAAACCAGTGGACGGTCTTCCAGCATGTTACCGAGCCACCATACCAAGGAGCTGGGAGGATTGTCCCTTTCTGACCTGCTTTCTTGGAGGCGGGGACGGGAGCAAATATGTGGTTAAATTGCTCTTTAAAAAAAATCTCTAAAAAATCTTTAAAAAATCTCCACCTGTTGGTTCCATCCTTCGGGATTTTCTGTGCACGTCGTGAGGGTATTTCTCCTACAGAAAGGGCACCACGTTGCTTGGGTATGCCCCAGACGCCTGTCCAAGCAGGATAGACACACATCTGCCTTTTTCTTGCTGCCTAGCATCCCCCTGCGTAATGAGTCATTGAATGGGGCTGGTGGACACTCGGGGTGGACACGGGTGGTTTGTGGTGGCTGGGTTTTTTTTTCCAGGACCCACAGACCCACATCTTGAGAGAGCTGGGCAAGCAGTGCCACAGGGTTGACGTCTGAAGGTTGAGTTGCAGGGCAGCACTAGGCCTAAGGCAGAGTCTTGAGAGAGTCTGCCAACCTGTTCCAGAACGCGAGGGCCATGCAGGGACCTGTTTTGGGACCCATTTCCATGCCCTCCAGTTTGAACGAAGGTGCCTGGATCCCCGCCCTGGAGTGAAGATCTAGGTTCCACGCCTTGGAGCAGGCCTCCACCTGCCCTCCTTGGGCCTCAGTGTCCCAGGCTGTGAATGAGCTGGGTTGGGTGTCTTGGCGTGCCCTTGAGCCCCGTGGTGGCCAGTGTGCCTGTTCCCATGCCCAGGAGCACGTGGATCAATTTTCAGGAGCTTCCCTAACTGGCTGATCAACACCGCTGTTATTAAAAATTACATTATTAAAGGGCCTCCCTGGTGGCGCAGTGGTTGAGCGCGGGCTGTGCAGCCTCTGCAGCGCCGGTTCCATCCCCGGCCACCAGCGGGGGTCCCACATGGCGCCCAGTCCTCTCCTGCCGCCCGCTGCTCCCCTCAGCAGGGTGTTTCGTTAGTCTGCCCGTTTTGTTCCCTGCTCTGGCTCTGGTGAATTCTCTCATCCTCCTGCACTTCTGACTATACCCAGTGCTTGCATAAATAAATAAATAAATCTTTAAAAAAATTACATTATTAAAAAATAAAATTTTAATTAAAAATTAAAATGCACAGGGGCCTCCCTGGTGGTGCAGGGGTTAAAGACAGCACTATCAAGCTATCGCCAGCCACCATAGCACGAGTTCGATCCCCAGCCGACCAGGGAGCTACCCACATGGCACAGCAGACCTCTCCTGTCTCCCCACTGCTCCCCTCAGCAGTGGATTTCAGTAGATCTGCCTGTTCTGCTCCCCGCTCTCTCTGGTGAATCCTCTCACCCCCCTGCACCTCTGGCCTGTACCCCAGTTCTTGTATGCATAAATAAATAAATCTTCAAAAAAATGAAAATGCACAATCAAACAAATTGTATCTATACTTAAAGGTAACGGCTATCAGGCTCACGACTTCCTCATTATTGTCCTCCGCTTTATTGTCCTCCCGGCCCCAGGCTGTCTCCCTCGCTGTACCTGTCTGCTGGGGACGCTTGATAAGGGTGGGCGGCTGTGCAGCCCCAACTCTGAGTCTGGTGAGTCGGTAACTTGAAATCAGCCCAGTGGGAACACTCACCCGCAGAAACCGACAACGGCTACCCCACCCCTGTTGTTAATTTTTGCCAACACACGCTGCCTCGGAGCCTATAAAACCAGACTCTAAACGTCTGCTTGGAAGGTTCCTGATGATAGCAAGGAGAGCGAGTCAGCTCGTGTCAACACGCGAGGGAGGCGGGAGAAAGGGGCTCGGAGGAGCCCGCCTGAGCCGTGACCTTGGCGCTCGGGCCTCCAGCTCCCCTCCTGGAGGGTGGGCTGCCGGGGCAGCCATCTTGCGGGCTGCCCCTGGGCTTTCAGGAGAGGGCTTGCCGGCCCACACGTGGTTGGGGGCCACGGGCCTGGGGTCAAATCCCCGCTGGGTCCCTCCTCCTGAGACTCAGTTTCCTGTCTGTAGGGAGGCAGTGGTAAGAGCTCTCGAGACCAAGGTTTAGGAACTTTCAGATGCTTTGTGTGTGCCTGCGTGCGTGCGTGCGTGAGTGCGTGTGTGGGGGTGCGTGCGTGCATGTGTGTGTGTGTGTGTGTAGATGGGGGGTGGTCAGCACTGCTGCTCTACCCCCTTTCATCCGCATCCTCCAGATGCACCCGAGTGGCAGGGCTGTCCACAGGGCTGTCCTGGGCTTAGGTGGACGAGGGGCAGGGCACAGCGAGGCCCGCAAAGCGAAGGATGAGGGGTGCCGAGTCCCCAGCTCCTCGCAGCTCCTCATCTGCTGGGTTTCAGAAGGCAACAGACTCCAGGAACCTCTGGAAGAGCCTTCCAGGCTGAGAAGGCTCCATGGGACCCCTACTCTGAGCCTGCACCCCTCTTGGGAAGGACAGAGTGGGGTGCTGCTGTCTGACATTCAGAGGGGTCCTGGGAGGCCCTCAGAGAGGCCCAGGGGAAGGCGAGGGAGGGGAATTTAAAGCTTATCATAAAACAGCAACAATCACGAAGCAGCGGCCCCCAGCCCACCAGCCCTCGCCGCACGCCTGGCTTCTCCACCGAGGGGAAGTTGTGTCGCGTCCCCACTTGGCTCAGGGGCCAGACGGCCGTCTCCCGACAGCACAGCGTGAGCTGAGCCCAGCGCCCGCAGGCCGCCTCCCCAACACCCCTCGTCGTCGGGAAACCCAGGGCCCGGGAAGGACAGGAATTCTCCGAGGGCCGCGCAGCACCCGGACCGGGCTTCCGGGGGAGAAACCGGAGAGACGCTGCGGGCGGGGATGCAGGCAAACACTCCATCCCTGCTGGCCGTTTTAGCGCTAAAAGCCCTTCTTCCCGCCAGGCCGAGCCGGCTGGCCAGTGGCCGGCACCTGCCAGGGGCTGCCAGACTCCCCAGGACAGCCCCGCGGGCATGATTTCAGGACGCAGGAGCGGAGCCTGGAACGCTGGGGGCCCAGCGGTGCGCTGGGGTGAGTCTCCCCACCCGGGTCCCTGGACACCTACTTGTGGGGCTGAGGCTGCAGACGGCCAGCAGCAGGGCGACGAGCGGGGGGACTGCGCCGTGGTCCATGCCGTCCAGCCGGGGTCTGTGCGCTGGGCCTTATCCGGTGTCCAGGGGCAGGGCTGCGGGCGGGCGCGGGCGCCGGCGTGGGCTCTCGTGGGGACCCAAGGGGAGCAGGCGGCCGGAGCGACGGCGTCCCTGCTCCAGCCTTCTGAGGGGGCGGCCGAGGGGTCAGGAGAAGTGGGCACAGGGCCAGGCCCGGGGGCGCTGGCCTGTGGACGAGCAGGAGGGGGTGCTGGGCTCCGGTGGACAACGGCGTCTGTCCTGGCCTGTGGGTGCAGATGGAGGCTGGGGTATGACCGGCAGCGGCGGGGAGCTCCTGGCTCATCCAGCCCAGCCGGGAGGCAGGAAACGCGCTTCCTTAGAGAAGGGGCCGGACCAGGCGGCCTGCCAAGCTGGGAGAGGAAGTGCCACAGGCTGTGTGGCTGGGTGGGGGGCCCTTGGGGGCGGGGAGCAAAGGGGGGGTGGAGGCAGTGGAGTGGGAGGGCCTAGGCTCCAGACTTGTCCCTCCACATCCCCACCCCAGCTTCTGCGGGACCGCTGGGTACAGGGGACATCTGGCAGCCCTGGGGAGGGGGACAGATAGAACCCCATCACCAGGCCCTGGCCCCCACGAAGGGATGTGTGGAACTCGGAGCCCAAGTGAATTCAGTGCTCCATTTTGCAGATGAGGAAACCGAGGCCCGATGTGAGACGTGGCCAAGACTGTGGGTTCAGATTCAAGCCCATCTTGCCGGGCACCACCGCTGCCTTCCATCCGTCCCGTATTATGCCGGCAGGGAAACTGAAGCCCAGGATAGGGACGGAACACCACGTTGGCACAGCATGGCAACTGGGGCTGAGGTCTCAGGGTCCAGAGAGAACCTACCCAGGCCACACATTTAGTGCCTGGCCCCTTCTAGGGGCACAAACATTAACAGCCCCAAATGAAGCAGGGGGAGCTTTGAAGGCATTTCTGACATCGATGACGTGGGTTCAGAATCCTGCTCCAATCTAAGAGACCTTGGGAAAGTCCCCTCAAAATTGGCACCCCTGTTCATAATGTGGGCACAGCCATGCCTGCCTTGGACTGTGGCAAGGTTTCCAAGGGTCAGGGCAGGACACATGAGCCCTGGACCTGACATAGATAGTGCTCCCCATCAGTGCTCCCTGCAAGGCCCCAGCGAGGCCTGCCTCAGAACTGCCCCTTGTTCGTTCTGCAAATAGTAAGTGGCAACGATGTACCCGTCATGGGGGTGCCAAGGTCAGGCCCAAGGGAGTTGAAGAGGCAGCCTGAGCTGCTTGGAGGCCCTGGCATTCAGGCCAGGGGTGGGGGAAGGGAGGGGAAATCTAGGTGGGGAGGGAGAGCACGGGGCAAGGGGATGAGCCTAAGAAAGGTACAGAGGCAGGAAGTGGCCAGACCACCAGGGGACAAGCAGGGTGTGGTGGGGACAGGAAGCTTGGGGAGGCTGGCTCCGGCCCTGCTCAGTGAGGGCCCCCCCACAACCGCCAATGCCAAGACTTGGTCCTGAAGGCTGCGGGGAGTTGCCGTGGGCTTTGAAGCACAAAGTGCTGGTGGAGCTGGGCCTCGAGAAGGCCAGCTGGGCATGTGCTGGCGGGACCCGCAGGGGCAGAGCCAAGGGGCCTCTCTCTTTACACTTGTCCTGGGTCACAGATGGAGAAATGGAGGCCCAGGGAGGGAGAGGAAAACTGAGCCCTCCGTGACCCAAGGGAGCTCAGTGGGCGCTGACACGGGGGCAGGAAGGAGGGTGTGGCCCTTGAGTGGGCTCTGGGAGAAGGTTCATGAGCCCACCCTGCGGCTGCGGTGCCAGGTGTGGGTTACAGGAGACCCAGCCTCACCCAGCAGGCCGGGAAGGCGGTGACAGGCAGGGGGCCACCCTGGCAGCCTCAGAGAAGGGGGCAATGGGCATGGAGAGGCCAAGGGTGACTTAAAAGGGGGTTGGAGGGGGCTTATAAGTTCTCCCCAGGCCCCCCTTCTCCACAGGGTCTGTGGCCTGGGGCCGAAATCTCCCTGTGCACCAGGCCCCGCCCTAGGCGTTCACCTTATCAGCTCCCAATCCATTAAACCAGCAGCCACCCCCAGCAGCCACCCCTCCATTAAACCCTTGCCACAGGAGGCCCCCAAGACTCCCCGAGGCTTAAGTGACCGCAGCCCGAAACTGGAGACTCCATGGCTGCCTGGCTCCAGGTTCAGCTTCTTCTCTCTGCCACCACCTGAGCTGACTTGGAGAGGACGGATGTCACCCGGGCTGTGGCTGTCACAGGGTGAGGGGGTTGCTGTCCACAGTGGGTGTCAGGTGCCCAGAACCACAACAGGGACCCCATCCAAACTGTCCTCCTTGCCTCTCCCCTCCACGCTGCTCCACTCACCCACCCGCCTTCTAGACAGCTCTGCAAAGCCGAGAAGCTGCAGCCAGATGCAGGGAGGACTCCCAGGAGCCACCAGGGAGGGGCAGCCCCCGGGGCCTGTGGCCTAGGTCCCAGAGAACTCATGGAGGAGGGAAGAGATGGGGACCCTAGGGGTGGAGAGGCGATCACGGGCAGCTCCCACGGCAGCCTGGGCCTCCCGTCCCTCCCCCCTCGTGTGGGGTGGCGCAGTGTGCAATTGACTAGAAGCCCCTCGCGGACAGGCATTCAGATGCCCCTTCACCATCGTGTCCCCAGCACAGAGCTCAGGACACTTGGGCTGGGCCTTGAGATGCGCTTACTGTCCATAAGCACGAGGTGCCCCTGAAGTGAGGCAAGGACGGGGATCATGAAAGCACAGGGAAACTGAGGCACGGGGAAGGTCTTGCCTCTGTTCCCAGCACACATGGTCAGTCCCCAGTTGGGCCGTCTGTCCCTGGGGTGGTGTGCACCGGGGGTAGACCTCGGGTTAGCTGCGCTCTGTCCGTCCCCCCGGATGTGCTCTCTGTTCCGATGGACACGTCTACCCACCCCCACGGGCCAGAGAGAGGGGGAGGGTTCGTTCTTCCAGACACTTCCCTGCAGGGTCACTGTAAATTGGCGACCTCCCTCCGCTGAAGGCCACAACCCTGACCAGGGCCATGTCCATGCGGCCCATCAGTCCCCGAGGGGTCAGAGCCCTCACTGCTGACAGCTCTGGGTCTGTCCCGGGTCCTGTCCGGGTTGTGCCCTGGGGTTCGGCACGGGCCCCTGTGCTTTCCCGACACCCTGCTCACACCTGTGTAAACAGATCGTCCACTGCGCTGCCCCCACTGTCCCCCTGGAGCGTGCCATCTGTTTCCTGCGGGGGCTCTGTCTGCCGCAGGCGTTTTCAGGGGCCGCCTAGCCACACGCCAGAGACACGTGGCCCCTCCTTGGCCCGGCCCCACAGCAGGCAGGTGGGGAATCTGCTCTGGCCGGCGGGTGGTGGGGCTGCAGGAAGGGACAGAGCACGTCGACTGTTGGCCCAAGGCCACTGGAGGAATTTTAGACGGCCCCCAGGGGCCCCCCAGGAGGCTGTCTGTCTCCAGCACCGGCCTGGAGCCAGGGGCTGAGAACAGCAGGACCGGATCCACACAGGCTTGGGAGAAAGTGAGTTCAGGGGAGAGTGAGCACTGAACTGGGAGTCATGGTGTCAGGCTCTGCCCCACACTGGCCAGGTCTTTCCTATCCTGGGTCTCAGTTTCCTCATCTGCACAATGTGAACAGAGGCAGCCTGCTGGCCGGGAGGAGCCGCAAACCCAGGACAAGAATCGAACCAGCCACCATTCTACATTCACCCGGCTTGTGCCAAGGGCTACCTCCAGCCACCTGTGTACCAGAGGTCATCACAGCCAGATTTATAGAGGAGGAACCTGCAGCTCTGGTGTACACGGCCACAGGGCTGAGGAGAAGCAAAAGGATCATAAACCTGGGCCCGTCCTTCCTCCCTTGGCTTCCAGAACATTCCATCCTGTTTTCCTCCCACCTCCCTGGTCACCTCACCTATTTCTTTCCTGGCTTCTCTGCACCCCCCTACGCTCAGACCCTATCTTCTCTCCTCTGTCACCCTCACCCTAGAGGTGTCCTCAGATCTCCCTGGCTGTGACATTGTGCCTTGGAGTAAAGCCTGGGACTCAGTTAACCGAGAAAATGTTTCTGAGTCCGTCTCTGCCTCGAGGCTGTGCATCTGCCCTCTTCGGTCTTCTTTCAGATGCTGAGTCTGGACCCCTCTTGTGACTCAGCAAGTCAATGCCTTAGATCTTTGCTACTCCCAATGGGGTCTGACCGTTCTCCTGGGGGCGTCTCTCAGCCCTGCCCCCCACCTCCTGAATTAGAGCCTACGTTTAATCAAGATGCCCGGAGCATTCCTGTGCACATTAAAATTTGAGCTGTGCCCCGACCCAGACCAACAGCTGTAGATTCCATCCACCCTTGTGGGGGACTCCGAGTCTTCATCTCCCCCAGCTCTGTCCCCAGACTCCAGGCTCTGGGTGGCAAACGGCATCTCAGACAGCGCGAGACTCAAACCCGGCTCTAGGTCCTCTGCCAGGTGCTCCTGCCTCAGTCTCTCCATCTCACACCCCGACAGCTCCCTCTTCTAGCTGCCCAAGCCTCAGGTCGGCCTTGACAGTCTCTCTTACACCCCTCATCTCACAATGTTACACCCCTCACAAGCAATGTTGTGGCTCCTCCCCCAATTCCCACTGTTTGGAGGGTTCGCAGCACTCCACGGCCACCCCCTGGTCCAGGCCACCCGTACCTCTCGGGATATTGCAGTCGCCTCCTCACTGAGCCCTACTCACCTCCACCCTCATCCCCCACCCATTCTGTGCACCATTAAAGGGACCCATGAGGACAAGGACCGCGCTCCGCTCCGAGTAAAAGCCGGAGCCCCCTCCTGCGTCTCCTCTCCCATCCCCCCTATTTCCCCTCTTTGCTCGCTCCAGCCACACTGGCCTCCTTGCTGGTGCTGGAATGTGCCCAGCACATGTCCACCTCAGGGCCTTTGCACTTGCTGCTTCCTCTAAAAACACTCTCCCCTTGGAGACCTGCTTCTCATCCATTTGATCCTCGGAGATCAACGGCCCGTGGTCAGGGAGGCCTCCCCTGACCGTCACGTTTAAAATAGTTCTCCCCTCCCGCCCTCCGGCGCACGCGTCACCCTCCGGTTCCCCATCCATGGCCTTGTTTCGTCTGTCCCCCTCTCTAGAGCAGAAGTTCCATGCGTGTAAGGGCCTCGCTTCCTTTGCTGCTGCCCTGTCGCCAGACTGGAGCCTGGCAGGCGCTGAGAGAATGGATGGATGTGCTGAACCCAGACCTGCGGTTTCAGAGACTGTGGTTCCGAGTGCCAGGGTGTGGGTGTTGGGGTATTCTGAGCCCAGGGCAGGGTCTCTAAAGAAGACTGGCTCCCAAGGTTTGTCCCCAGAGTCAGTGGTCCCCCAGACTCTGCTCAGTTCTAAGGAGCAAAGTCTCTGTCCATTCTTCTGGCTCCTTCCCTGCCCTGCAGGGTCAAGGCAGAGTCCTGTACCCAAGGCCTGCAGATCCTGGGCAAAGCTGGCCTTGCAGGTAAACCACTTCCAAAGGCCTGAAGGGCCCACAAGAGCTAGTCAGAGGCAGAATTCCACTGGGCCAGCATTCTAGAATCTGAGTTGTAAGGGCTCTGAGTTCACAGAAAGGGAAACTAAGGCCCAAGAGGCGAGGCTCACACAGCACTCCATGAGCCAATGAGGGCAATGCAGACAGGAGGCCCTGCACCTCTAGAACCCCAGGACAGGGTCCAGCCTACGCCCCTCCCTCCCTGTGTGGCCTGGCGCATGCCATACCACCTCTCTGGGCCTGCTCCCCCAGCGAGGAAGCCCTGTGCTAGCAGGCCTGCATGTCCAGTCTTATCCCGGCCCCCACCCCCCAAAGCCCCCCCACAGTGGAGCCGCCAGGCCTTCCTGTTTACTCCAGGCCCCTCTCGCGGCTGGGAGGCGACAGCCTTGGCCTCCTCTGCCTCCCGCTTCCTTCCTCTCCCACTTCAGAGCCTCCGGCCAGGCCCTCAGGGTCCCCGAGGCCAAGACTTAGGGGCACAGTCCAGGGGGGCATCTGAGGCCATCACTACAGCAGGGCCCACCCAGGAGCCAACTCTGGAAGCCCAAGGGTGTAAAGGCACCCCACCATCGCCCTGGCGGGTTAGAACATACAGCTCCTTGAGACCAGCGGGCTGCCTGGGGTGTCCCACAGTCAGGAAGCGCCACACCCACCTCTTGGCCCACCAGTAGGGGATGAGCATCCTCACTCTAGAGGTGCCCCTTCCTCCCCACCCCCTCCCCTGGCTCCTATCACCAAGGGAAGCCACCAGGCCTCAGGGCCCAACCCAGACCTACTAAATCAGAGTCAGCCTTTTAGCTCTAAGAAGCTGTATCTGGTTTAAAACCCAAACAAGAGGGCCTCCCCGGTGGCGCAGCGGTTGAGCGCTGGGTTGCGAAGCTGCCCGCGGCCTCTGCGGTGCCGGTTCGATCCCCGGCTGCTCCCCGGCCACCGGAGGAGGGTCCCACATGGCGCGCAGACCTCTCCTGCCGCCCGCTGCTCCCCTCAGCAGTGTACTTCGGTCCTTCTGCCTGCTCTGCTCCCCGCTCTGGCTCTGGTGAATTCTCTCACCCTCCCGCGCTTCTGACTGTACCCAGTGCATGTATAAACAAAACAAACAAACAAATAAAACATGCCTCTATTAAAAAAAAACAAAACAAACAAGAGGACCTCCCTGGTGGCGCAGGCGGTTGAGCGCAGCGCTGTGAAGCTGTCCTCAGCCTCTGCAGTGTAGGTTCGAGCAACCCACATGGCACAGCAGACCTCTCCTGCCTCGCCCGCTGCTCCCCTCAGCAGTGTATTTCATCAGTCTGCCTGTTCTGTTCCCCGCTCTGTCTCTGGTGAGTCCTCTCACCTCCCCGCACATTTGGCTTGTAACCCGGTTCTTGTATAAATAAATAAATAAATCTTTAAAATAAATAAGTACTTTGTCCAGGGCCTCCCTGGTGGCACAAGGGGTTAAGACACAATCTATGAAGCTATCTGTAGCCTCTGCAGCAGAAGTTCGATCCCCTGGCCAGGTTGCTGCCCGCATGGTGTAGCAGACCTCTCCTGACTTGCCCGCTGCTCTCCTCAGCAGTGTATTTCAGTACATCTGCCTTTTTATAAGTAAATACAAGTCTTTTAAAAATAAATAAATAAGGCCTCCCTCGTGGCGCAAGGAGTAAACACCGCAACTACGAAGCAAACCGCAGCCTCTGCAGCACGAGTTCGATCCCTGGCCTGCTAGGGAGCAACCCACATGGCGCAGCAGACCTCTCCTGTCTCGCCTGCTGCTCCCCTCAGCAGTGTATTTCAGTCAGTCTGCCTGTTCTGCTCCCCACTCTGTCTCTGGTGAGTCTTCTCACCCACCCCCCCACCCCCGCATCTCTGGCCTGTACCCCAGCTCTTGTATGCATAAATAAATCAATCTTTAAAATAAATAAATAAATAATACATAAATAAATACTTTGGCCAAATAGGGTGACAATGAAGTATGGGAAAAGGTTCCCAACTATATAACGTTGATGAAGGGTGGGTGGGTGGGAGATCATTATATTATTTCCTCCAACCTTTAGTTCATTCGTAAGTTTTCCTTTAAAAACAAAACTCTCTTTGAGCCTCCCATTGCCCTGAGCACAAAAAGTAGATACTGGGGTAGGCGGTCAAGGCCCTGAGAGGTGGGCCCTGCCCTCTCCCAGGCTCCGCTCTCAACTCCCCACCTCCCCTAGGCACCTGCACATCCCAGTGCCCCGCCGACCTCACTCAACTGCCCTGTTCGCCTCTGAGACGCCGCCGCAGAGCTGTTGCCTCTGCCTTTCCATGGTCTCTGTCTCTGGCTGAACTCCAAGGCCTCCTCAAAGCCCCATCACAGCTTCAGCTCAAGGACGCTCCTGCCACCAGGGGGCCTCTGAGCTCTGTGCCCTGAGCTGCCCAGATCTGGTCTCAGGGGAGCAGGTCTGATGGCATCTTGCACCCCGGGGTCCCCACTATGCAGAGAGCCACACTGCAGAGGCCAGAGGCTCAGAGCCTGTGTTGCCGGCACCGCAGACCAAACGGACAAACGTCGGTGCAAGGAAACCCTCAAAGCAAGGTCCACGGTGGCGAGGATGGAGGGGGTGATGGGAGCTTTTAAACTTTCTGTTTTTTTTCCAAGCTGTTGTTTTTAAAGTGATTCTGCAATGCATAGTTTGGAGCAACTTAGGTTTTCATAAACTGGGACGCAGCTGAATTAGAGAAGCTGGAATTAAAACAGTCGAGAGAAGGGTGACAATTTTGTCAGAAGGATTTCTCCAGCTCTGCCACCTTCGGGTGCGCTTCCCTCTGATCCTCAGACAACCCCAGACACCAGCGCGGGTGAGTGTGAGTGTGTATATGATAGCTGTGACACAGAGACCCCAAGGTAGGAGGCCCCAGAGCAAGTTGTGGGTTCCAGGCACTTCCCTTTTGGCCTGGGGAGCAGAGGGACCAGCTGCAGAGGCCCCCTGACACCCCATCCTGCATGGCGCTGCTGTCTCCTACCTGCCCCGCACTAGCATTTATTTATTTTGTGCTCTCTTTCCAATAGACTCACCCTTCATAACTTAAATATGTTTATTTTAAAGGAAAATTTCCATAACTAATGTAAATGGAAAACCAGCCGCATTTGCCAGAAGTAGAAGGGGACACGGAACCCAGAGTGGCTGCCATCACCCCACAAGGGACTTTGAACTGCTGAAGGCTCTCTTGGCCCTACAGGGAACCAGCTGTGCCATGACGCGGTGTCAAGGACACATGAACCCCAAGTGGAGTCTTTCTCAGTGATGAGGCCAAAGTGGGAAAGAGGACAGATTGGGGATCCGGCACCCCCACTCCTGCACACCCTGGGAGGCTGCTCCCACCCCCACAGGTGTGGCAACTGACAACTCGCACCCCTTGCCGGGTGTTGTCATCCCAACCTTGGGGGTCAAATGGGGACACCAAGCTTAATTCAGATTCAGAAGTGGGTTCAGGAAGGGCAGCTGTGACCAGAGGAGCTCCTGCACCTCATCTCCCCAGGGAGACCCCGGCCCCGATGGTGACCACCTCATCCCCACCAAGCTCAAGGCCTTTTCAGATCCTCAGAGCTTCTTGCACCAAGAAGGTAAATTTGCTGCCCACTCAGCTGCCTGGCGTGTGCGCCCTCACTCCTAGGAGGCCCCCAAGCCCCAGGCCCCAGCAGGCGTAGGCACAGAGAACACACTCAGAGAGATGAGGGATCAAGGTCACCCCAAGATGATGTAGAGGAGCCCAGGCGGGGGCCTGGCTCGGCCTGATCATGATTCCCCAAGAGCTAGAGAGCTGCCTCCGTCTCCCTGAACCCCCAGGGCTGGCCTGGCACGGACCCAGCACACACGGAGTAAGGAAGGGCCTGGGTCTTCCACCAGACCTAGGGGAGGGTGCGGAGGGGGCCTGCGGAGCCGGGAGGACGGGGTGGGGGGGCAGGCTGGGGACTCCCACCATACCACATGAGTCAACTCCAGTGGAAGCAAAGAAAAAGGAGTAAAACCGAACGTCCTTGGAAATTCCTTTAGTGTTCAGCTGTCCATGGAAACAGGATAAAGCGGCTTCCTCTGTCTGTGTTCCAGCCGGGCAGGGTGGAGGCCCGGAGCTCAGGCCAGGATGCCCCAGTCAGGACAGGGATGAGGCGGGGCTCCGAGCTGAGGAAGGGGCTCCAGCCAGACTACTTGAGGGCGTCCAGGTGGGTGCAGACCTGGGTGAAGACACTGTCCACGGAGCCTTCTGCGTTGACCTGCGGGGAGACAGGCCTTGAGGGTGGAGCCCCCGTGGGGAGCCAGGCGGCCCGCAGGCCAGGGGATGACTCCCGCAGAGCCCAGCCAGAGTGGACGGCACCCCTTGGAGAGCCAGCAGGGAAACCAAGGCCTGGAGCCGAGGGCAGACTTGAGGTCACAGCCATTTGCGGCTGGGCCAGCAAACACACAGCTTCCCCAGGGCCCCTGGGCTGGGGTTGGGGGGGTCCCCCAGCGCCCTCCCCGCCCCGGCCAGCAGGGGGCGCACCTTGCGCACGATGCCGCGCTTCTCGTAGAAGGCGATCACGGGCTCCGTGGCCTTGTAGTAGGTCTCCAGCCGCTTCTTGATGGTTTCCTCGTTGTCGTCCACCCGCCCGCTGGTCTCCCCGCGCTTCAGGAGCCGCTGGGTCATGGTCTCGGGGCCCGCGTCCACGTACAGCAGCAGCGTGGGCTGCCCGATCTGCGGGCGGCGCGCGGTCACCGGCGCCCAGACCCGCTCGGGCCGCGAGAGCCCGCGGGGCCGCCCGGGGACCTTCCCACGCAGCCCCGGCCCTGCCCTGCCCTGCCCAGACCTTCGCGGCCGCCCCGTATCTCCAGGGGGGCCCACCTCCTGGCCCCCCGCACCCCACAGCTCCCTGCAGCCTGGACCCCAAGCCGCGTTCTCTAGGGACGAGCTCCCGGGCGCGGCCCTCCGGCCCCTTTCCTTGCCCTGGAGCCGGGCTCTGAGCCCCTGGGCGCTCCCTGACCTCTCCCGGCCAGGCCAGGGCCCTGCGGGCAGGCGCACAGCTGACTCGCCCCTAGGGCTGAGCTTGGGGTGAGGGGCTCTGCGCGCTGGGGAGCGGGGGTCTAAGCAAAGTCACTGTGGCTGGAACAAGCACTGCACCCCGGGATGACTTGGAGGGGGGAGACCCGCAACCTGCTCTCCTTCAGTGGGGCCCTGGCACCCCCTGGTGTCCACAGCCCAGAAGACCAGGCGGTGGGACCCGGGGCCAAACCCGCTGCCAGAGGCTGAGCTGGTCCGCCCTCGCCCTCGGCTGGGGACTTTCATTAACCCTGTTTTCTGATGCAGCCGTGAGGCTCGCAGGGACACCTCACAGCGAGTGCACGGGGGTCAGGATAGGATGTGCCCTGGGGCCGCCTGGCATTTGACCACAGGGTCCACGTCTTCCGTGGAAGCCCAGCCAGCCACCATTTCACACATAGGGAAACTGAGGTCTTGCAGCCACTTAGTGGTCAAAAAATACAGTCTAAAGTGACGGAAACCTAAAGGCGGCGCTAGCCTCACAGAAGTGGAAGTAGGGGTGGAGGTGTGGTCCTGCCCCAGGACTGCTGGGACGTGCCGTCCTCCCTGCAAGGCCTGGAAGCAATCACTCCAAGAAGTCCCCCCAGAGCCCCCCACCCACCCTTGCTGCCTCTCCCTACTGGGCACATGTAGGCCCATCTGGACGGCCGGTGACACCAGACGCATGGGTGCGCACGTGTGCATCCCCACGTACAGGGCATTGTACACATGTGCATGCATGCATACTGCCAGGCACATGGCACACATATGCGTGCCGTGTGCACATGCCTGTGGCTCCCACACTCACATCGCTGTCCGTGTCTGTGCCCCGTGTGCGTGCTTATTTGCTGTGTGCATGCGTGTGCTTGGGGAAGGGGCCCGACAGGCACCTGCTCGCGGAAGCTCAGACCCCTCATCCTCAAAGGTCCACTCTTTCCAGCCAGACTTCCTGCAGCTCCCCGAAGGAGACAGATCCCCCTCCCCAGCACAGCCTGCCGCATCCAGGCCACCTGCCTGCTCCAGCTGCCCCACATATCCCTGTACCCCACACCAGCAGGACCCTCCCAGTCCTGCCCATGCTCTTTCTGGCCTGTCTGACCATGTGTTTATGGGGTGCAAGCTCCACTCTTGAGGGATGCATTCTCTCTAATCCCCCTACTGCCCCTTAAGGCAGCTGTGGCCTTTCTCTCCCCATTTTTCAGGCGGGGACACTGAGGTTCAAGGAGGCAGAATGAGGAGAGCTAGAGGCCTCCAGTGGCTGGGCGGGAACCCGAAGCCATGCACCTCCCAGCCCAGTGCTTCCTCTTCATCTAGACTTTTCTTCTGGAAAAGAAAGACTGTCTGGCCAGACAGTCTTCCCTGGAGCCTTAACATGCCTCTCGTTCTCCAGCCCCCACCCCCACCATCCTTCCATCTTGCCGGGCACCCCACACCACAGGCCCCCACTAAGCTTGCTCCTTACCCTTCGCTCAAACTCCTCCCCCTGCTGCACCTCCCGAGGGTAGCCGTCGATCAGGAAGCCTTTGGAAGAATCTACCTTGGCCAGCATGGCGTCTCGGAGCATGTCCAACACCGTTTCCTGGGGACAAGGAGGGATGATGGGGCCATGAACCCCCTTCTGGGGCGCTGCGTGTGCTGGCCCCATGGCCTGCGTGGCCTCTGACCTCTGGCCTTGACACAGACAATCCCAACAAGCCTCCCTCTCAGGAAGCCTTCTCTGAAAGGTGCCGACTTTGATCAATCCTTCAAGCCCTTCACTTCTTCATTCATTCATTCTTTCAACAGTATCGCCTGAGCCCTCCTCCAGCCAGCTCCTGTCCTGGCCCTGAGGACGTGGCAGGTCTCCATGCTGTCAGGAGGCCCACAGACAATTGCACAAGTGATTTATCCAGGTTGTATGAGCAAAGAAGCGGGGTGACTGGCATATAAAATTGGGGGACAGGGTCTTAGCCAAAAGCTGAGCAGCCAGGAAAGTCCGAAAGCTGAGGAGGAAAGAACATTCCAGGCAGGAAGGAGTGTGACGAGTATGAGCGACAGGAAGGCCAGGGTGCTGGG
Source organism: Talpa europaea (assembly GCF_964194135.1). Taxonomy (NCBI): domain Eukaryota; kingdom Metazoa; phylum Chordata; class Mammalia; order Eulipotyphla; family Talpidae; genus Talpa; species Talpa europaea. Next base: position 5,090,388 of record NC_140074.1, on the reverse strand, counting down.
GGACAGAGAGCTGGGGGAGTGGGCAGCCTGGGACTGCAGGGGTTGGCAGGCCACGGGTCCGAGGTTCTTGGGCGCCTCTGGGAGGAACTTTTTGCCAAGAGTATTGGGGACCCATCAGGGGCTTCAGAGCCAGGGAAGACCACGGTCAGCCTCGCTTGGCATCCTGCCGGCTGGTGCCCACTCGGGACCACCGTCGCCCCTGCCCCCCACCCTGCCGGGGCCCACTCACCAGCGGCACCAGCTGCCCCTTCTCCATGATCTCAGACAGCATCTTGCCCCTGGCCGAGCCAGAGCTGACCTCCGCCCGCAGGAGGTCCCCGCTGGAGAGGTGGGTGTAGCCGTACTTCTCGACAATCTTCTCACACTGGGTGCCCTTCCCCGAGCCGGGCCCGCCTGCAAGCGCCCGCCCGTTCAGAAGCCCAGCAGGGACAGTCTGCCAGGGCCACCCAGCCGAGGAGGGGCGGAGCTCAGGGTGCAGCCCCAGGCCCGGGCTCCCGCCCCGCTGTCACCCCCGCCTTGGACTCACCCACCACAAAGATGATCTTGGTTTTCTTCAGCTTCTCTGCGGGAGAGAAAAGGGGGAGCAGAGTCAGCCACTTGCCTGACACAGCCAGAGCAGCTCTGGAGCCTCCGGCCCGTGCTGGGCCCCGGCAGGGGGGTGGACACGCCGTACGCTCCTGTCAGGGGACGGGCGAGTCGGAGCCCAGAGTGAGTTCTGATGGGCTTCCAGGCAGAGGGACCAGCAGAGGCCGCAGGCTCGACACAGGCTGTGGGGGTGACTCTGGGGGACTGAGATGCCCACCCTCCCGGCCCCTCCCTGTGGAGGTGGGGCCTCCTCGGGGGTCACCTCTGGCCCTAGTGTCTTGTGCATCTTGGGTTCCAGACGAGCAGCAGCTCCCCATGGTTCCGTTCCACAGAGGCCCCGACCCTTCCCCTCCCAGGCCCTGGCCCTGCCCATCGCCGGCCTCTCCTGGGCGGTGCGTGTGGAGTTGGCGACCACAACATCTGTTGCCCTGGAGATGGTTGCCAGGGAGGAGGGCTGCGGTGGGCACATGGAACCAGGGCCCAGAGGGCTGAGGAGCCAAGCTCTGCCTTGCCAGCCCCTAGAACTCAGTCAGATGGCAGTCCCGCCAGGCAGGGGACCCGGGGCCTAGAGAGGCGGGGGCCTGCCCCGGGGGTGCCTGGAACGGGAACGTGGGGTCCTTTTCCCTGACTACCCAGCTTCCCCCTCTTCTGCAGAAATAGGCCCTCATCCGCGTGACCTCAGGAAACAATTCCCGGCCCCTCTTCCCTTCCCGCCCTGCCGAGAGGAGGTGGGCGCCGCAGCCCCTGGGGCCCTCCGGGCCTGTGCTGGACCCTTGTGGTGCTGGCAGAACCGCTTTTCCTGTGGGCCCCCTGAGCCTGCCTGCCTGTGATAAGCCCAGTTTGGGCCGAGGGAGGCGGCAGGCCAGCAGCAGTTCATGTGCAAGCCCCGGGGGTGGGAGAGTGACCGGCGGCTTCAGCCAGGCCCGCTGCAGCTTTAAGAGCTGCAGGCCCAGGCCCAACGCCAGGGATGGGATGGTGGTGCCACCAGGAGGTGGGCCAGCCAGTTCTCCGCCCACCCCATGTTTCTGTCCAGGTCCCAACCCAGAGGAGCCAGGAGGACTCAAGACATCCTCAAGGCCACCCCCACGGAATGCTGTGGAAACTGAGTCTCGGAGAGACGTAGGAACCTGCCTCCTCCTCGTGAGGCTCTCCGGGGACAGGCCTCCCCTGGCCAGAGAGGCAGGGGCTCGGCGCTATAAATACCAGCGCAGGAGGTGAGCGGCGAGGCCCTCCCCGGGAGCCTCGAGGAGGCCTCTCCGCTTCTAAAATTAAACATGGAGCTGGCACATCCCGGAGGGTGCGGAGGAAGATGCTGGGAGGGCCCCCAACAGGGCCCCTCCAGCAGCGCCAGAGCCTGCACCCCCTCCCCAGTGTCTCCAGAGAGCGTGCCCCCTTAACAGATGGGTACACCGAGGCATAGGCGGTGAGCAGGAAAGGAGCGCAGCCTCCGTACCTTCCATCCTGTCGAGTCCGGAGCTGAGTCAGCGTCTGCAAGACAAGGGCACCGGTGGGGAGAGAGCAGGGCAGCCGCTTCTTCTCCTCCAGGTTGCATGGGGTGTGTCAGGCTCTGAGGGGAGAGGGGCCACTGGGGCAGGGAAGGCCCAGGAGCCAGGTGACCTTGGAAATGTCACCTTTCCTCGGGGCCTCTGCTGCTCACCCCACAGCAGCCCAGCTCTTCTGGAGGGCAGCGGTGGGCAGCGGTGAGGGGCATAAACAGTGGCACCAGCACCTGCTGAGCTGCTCCCAGCCAGTCCCAGAGACAGGGTGTGGGTCCCAGGGGGCCCAGCACCTTGACAACACTCCCCAGGGCAGGAAGCGGGCTGCCCGAGGCAGGAGGCAGGCCCGAGCAGTGACGGTGGAGGTGAGCAGGAGGTGGGATGGGGTTTGAACCAGATGCCTGAAGGGACTCAGTGGGCCAAGGGGCTGCACTCAGGTGGACACAGCCAGGGGTCCCAGGCTCAACTTCCACCCCCCCAAAAATTCCCCCTCAACCCTGAGAACCTCGCTTCACTGGCTCCTCTTCGTCTTCCCTGAGTTTCCTGGGACCCCACGATGAGCTTCCATGTTGCCCTGGGGCCTCCCTCAGCCTCCCCATCGGTCTCTTCAGGGCTCAGCCTCCGCTCCCCGCCAGCCCTCCCCAAAGCCACCAGCCACTCTCACAGCCATTCTTTTTGACCCTTAACCCTTGACCCTCAGCCAGCATTCCTCCTGCCTGGGTCCTCTAGCCCAGGCCCTTAGTCCACCTAGGACACCCCTCCCTCCAGTCAGCCTCCCTTCCCAGCCCTATAAGTCCCAGGACAGGCCTGGAGGCCCAGCCATGCCCCAGTCAGCATGATGCCCTTCTCCCACACCCCGCCTCCACCCACACACCCCAAGCCTCTCTCTCCAGCCTGTGTCTCACCACCACTCTCTTGTTTTCGGTGAGGGGCCTGGCCATCTCTGTCAGAACAAGTCATTTGTCTGCTTAAAACCCCTCCGTGTGTAGCCCCCTCGGGTCCCCAAATAAAGCCTGGACCCCTTAACATAGTTAATAGAGCCCCGGTGATCTGGCTCTTGCCACCTCCTGCAGCCTTATCAGCTGTTGCTGGAAAAACTTGTAGCTCCTACACCCAGCACGATGGTGCCCCTGCTCCAGGCCCTGGCCAAAGCTGTACACAGTGCCTGGATACCTTTTCCCCAAGGTGCCTGCTTAGGTTGCAGTTTGGGTGTCTCCTCTTTCAGGAAGCCTTCCTGGGCTTTTCTCTTCACTGCCTTCTCTGAACTGTCCCTCCTTTAGCCCCCCTTGTCACATAACCCACACTATGCTGGACCTTTCTGTTGTACATCAGGCCTGTGTTCCCCACCCGGATCCTGGCTCCTGCTGAACACAGGGTTGGGGGATCTCCATGCTCAGTCGTCTTGGGAGGGAACTGAGACTTGGAGAATTGGAGAGAGTTGCTCCAGGACCTGGCTGGGGGTCAAACTTGGGCCTGTAATTTCTGCTGCTCTGGGGCTTAGTACCTAGAGGCCCTTAAGAAGCTTTGCTGTGGGCTCCTGGGGTTTGACTTGTAGCCTCTTTCCTGTTGGGTGTGCTGAAGGATGGGTAGGAGCTCCAAGGCCTCTCAGCAGCAGGTTGGAAGAGGGGAGGTCCCTAGCCGAGGGACAGCCTCGAGTGATGCCTTGAGGTGTAACCTCCATCCTGCTCTGCCCCACCCCCTCCCAGTAACCTAAACCCCACCATCCTGCTGGCACCTGACACTTCCTTGGTCCAAAATAACTTGGGCTGTAAGGAGGCCTCACAGAGGCCAGGGATCCAGGATGGAGTTGGGTTACAGGCTCCGCACCCAGGCCTTATAAGGCCCCCAAATCAGGGCCCCAGCAACTCCCAGTAGGACTGGGTGGTGTTCCCAGAGGCATGGGGTACCCCAGAGGGAGAGCAACCTAACTTCAATTGCAAGGCCAAGTCTCCCAGCTCCTGATCAAAAGCAGCCTTCCCAGTGGTGGGTAACGACCTTGGAGTCAAATCCCAGCTCCATCACTCAGCTGTGTGCCCTTGGGCCGCTGGTGTCCCCTCTCTGGGCCTGCGTTTTTCAGCCCGTGCTACTACTGCTGAAGCGTCCTGCCGTGCTGGGGCAAGCCTCCACGTGAGTGCCCATCCCTTCAGGAGGCTGTGGCTCCGGGCCAACATCCCAGGGGGGTCCCGCCCCTCCAGCACAGTGAAACGACAAGATGGAACAGCTCTGCAATCACCCAGACTCTCGCACCAGGTCCTCCCTGCAGGGAGTCAGGCCACAGGGCTCCCTCCCCAGCCTCAGCTGAACCTGCCAAGGGCAGGGACCTGGAGCCCCAGGAGCACCGGCTGGGACAAAGGGGTGACTGTCTGGGAAGGCGGGAGGGGCTGCCACACACACACAAAGACACACAGTGTGGCACAAACACCCACAGCAGAGTCTGGGGAATAAGACACGGAGGCGCACACAGATCATAACCACGGATACAAACACACAAGCCCCCAGGGTACTCTCACGCGCAAACCGCAGCCCCCAGGTTCCTGCGGCTCCCCTACTTCCCCCACAGGCGCCCTCCCCCCCGCGCGCACAGACAGCCGCACAGGCACACACTGACCTGGGGGAGGGGTGCGGGTGGGCGCTGGGGCCAGTGCGTGCCCTGCCCGTCCTCGCCCGCCGCCTGCAAAGGCGACTATTTATAAGGCTGTCAGCAGCGCACGGCATGCCGGGAGCAGCTCCGTGGTGGCAGGCAGGAAAGGAGGGAGGGAGAGCGGACCGGGAAGGGAGGGGTGTGGACTGGAACCCTCATGGAAATCCAGAGCAAGACTGGCGCCCCCCATAGAGCACCCCAGGTGGCTGTGCCTGCGCATGTGCGCCGCACTTGACAGTGTGCAAGGGTTTCCATCCACGCTGCCGCCATCGTGCAAGTCTCCCTTAGACCGCTGGGGACCAGAGAGACCCTGTGCAGAGAGTTGATGGCCGAGAGAGGCCAGACCAGGAAGGCGGAGACCCAGGCGTGGATTATTGGGGCTTTGCTTGCCAGACAAGGCCCCCAGCCCCTCCTCAGGTCCTGCCCAGAGGCCATCCCTGCTGCAAGGTGCCCTGCAGCTCCATCCCTGCTGCAAGGTGCCCTGAGAGCTCCCCTGGGGCTGAAACCACCCCCTCCCAGTGGGGTGGATGTGTGGATTACAGAAGCCCAGCCCTGGCCCCACAGAGCTGCCAGGCAGCTTCCACATGCGGGTCTTGATAATACTGATCAAAACTAAAGAAATAAATAAATGACTCCCACTGGGGAGCCCTCCCGGCACACCAGGCGCTGGGTGGAGCACTGCTCTCAGACCACACCTGATTCTTTACATACAGAGGGTGAGATCCCGTCCGTACAACAACCTGCCTGAGAGTCCGGAAGGCGATGTGCTTCTCCAGCATTTGCTTAGAGACCGCACAGAGCAGCAGGTGCTAAGTAACGTGGAAACAGAGAGAGCCCGGGACCAGGCGGCTTCGGAAATCATGCATTTGCCCACCGGACCACGTGGAGACCCTGAACACAAGCCAGCCTCGCTGGCCCCCAGCAGCCCCCAGCCGCCCCCAGCCGCCCCCAGCGGTGGGCTTGGTTGACTTTCAAATGTGTCTTACAGGCACTAGGGAGTCAGGAGGGTGTTTGAGAGTGACACTACCAGGAGAGTGAGTGGTTTCCTAGCAACAGCAGCAGCCAGGACCAGCTCTGCCACCTGGGACCTCAGACAAGGTCCTTATATCTTAGGACTTCATTTCCCCTGCTGGAGAGGGAAGCACTGGGCCAGAGGTTCTGCATTTCAAGGTGTTTGAAAGGCCCTCTGAAAACACAGCAGTGGGTGTGGGCATTGGCACGGCCTCCCGACCTTTGTGGAAAGCAAGAGCATGTTGATCAAGATTTCCTTTACCTTAGGAATCCCTTACAAGGGCACAGAGGTGCCAGCCAGTGTGGGGCTGACGGAGGGGCAGTGGCACCACCAGGTGGGGCCCGGCAGGACAAAGGAAGCTGGATGTCCTCACGGCTGGCGCGGCAAGAGGCCCTGGACATGAATTGGTACCAAAAGGCCTGCGCAGGTGTGGCCTGCCCCCAGGAGAGTAACTGACCACCTGCAGGAGTGGGGGTGTGCGAGTAAAACCCACTCCCAGGATTTTTCTGCTTTTTTTTTTCATTTTAACAGCTCTGAAATCGTGTTGCCTTATCTCAAACCAATGGCATCTTAAAGTTAAAATGAAGCAAAACTGGTCAGGGGCGTGTATGCACAGGACGCCCAGAGGGAAGTAGGACTTTCACTTTGTCAGGCCACCCCAGGCTCCTTTTTTTCAAAATTCAACAGCACCTGTTACTTTATATAAACCATCTTGACACAGATGTTCCCCGAGGACATTGCGCTAAGTGAAATGTCAGTCACAAGAGACAAACGACAAAAAAAAAGTGTATGATTCTACTTGTTTGAAGTCTTTAAAGTAGCCACATTCCTAGAAGCAGAATGGAGCATGGTGGTTACCAAGGTGGGCAGGTGGATTCCGAGTCATCTAGTAGAAATAGAGTTTCCGATAACGCAAGATGACGATGTTCTGGAGCGCCAGTTCACAGCCACGTAAATACACTTAACATGACTGACCCGGCTACACTTAACATGACTGACCCGGCTACACTTAACGCTGGTGAAGATAGAAAATTCTGTGGCTTTTTTACAATCAAAATAAAATTTTTAAATGTGAAACTTTAAGTACCTTAAGTTTTAATTATTTAATTTGCATATGGCCTAAGGTTTTCCATCAGGGCTGGGATACTGAAGTTTGGGGATTTTTTCCTCCCACTTATAATCTAGAAGAAGGGAGAGAGGAAGGGCAGAAAGAAGGGAGGCAAGGAGAAAGGAAAGGAAGAGCAGAAAGGAGAGCGGGAATGAAAACAAGTGCATGGAAGAAAAAATATGGACGTTTCTACCCTCGACTATAAATAGGGACTAGAACTGCGAGGCGTCCTCACTTCCTATCTTATATCATTTGTATGGTTTAAATTATTGTATGTGATATAAAAATACCTAAAAACATAAGCAAATAATTGAAACCAAACTTAAGAAAATATTTTGGTCAAAGAAAGAATTCTGAGGTTTGAAAATATGTCCGTGTCGAGGGGCTGGGGGTGAACTGGGGCAGCCTCCCTTTGAGGGTCACAGCTGGATCACACAGACCCCAGGTTCGGGCTGGCCCAAGTGGGCCAGGGGTCGGGGCGGCCACCGAAAGAGCTGGAACAGGGGCTTGGAGAAGCACCCGGGCCCCCATGGGGCAGGAAAGATGCCTATTCCCACATCCCCACGGCCCAGCATGACCTTAAGCTCCCCACGGAGCCCCTGTCGCTTCAACACACTCACCACCTGAGTCAGGTCAGGTGGGCCCAGGCCCTGACCCTGCAAACTCCCTGGCCAGCCCGCTGCAGTCCAGCAAGGAGGATGGTGCCCTCGAGTGGGCTCGCCTCCCCCGGGGCTCCCTGCCACTGCCACAGCCTGCTGAGCAGGGCTGTGCCGCCCACCCTAGGCTTTGTCCCTGCCACCCTCCCTCCCTACCTGACATTCCCAGCCCCATCCGTTGCAGCTAATGCACCGCATAAGGTGGCTACTGGGAGCGTGACACGCATGTGAATGGAGAAAATCGGGGTGCCATTCCTGTGTCCAACTCCACGGCTCACCGTCCCCACTGGCCCAGCGCCAGGAGAGCTCTTGCTCAGGCCCCAGCAGGCTGCCTGCCCATGTCTCACACAGCCACCCTTTGTTCGGCCTCTGCTCCCAAGGGCATCTTATCTGCCTAAACAGGTTGTAATCTCCCAGAGTCACGGACCCCTTTCCTCGTGCCAACCTAGAGTAAACAAGTCCTCTCTCTGAGAGGCTGGCGGCAGGAGAGGCAGCATCCACAGCACCACACCCTCCCAGGGAGGCCTGACTACCTCCTGCTGGGCCCTGCAGGAAATTCTGGCTTCCGACCCACAGCACCCCCAGGCCCCAGAGCCAACCTCTGCCCCCTCCATCCCCTGCTCTGCCTCCTCCCCCTCCTGTCCTCCCAGGCTGCTTTCAGGGATGGGGGATATGCTTCTCCCACCCTCTCCCTGCCGGAAGCTCTCTCCCCAGAGCTCAGCAGGACCCTTTTGGTCCTTCAGGCCTCGGAAGAACGTCACCTCCTCAAAAGTCCCTCTGGCAGCTGCCTGTGTCATTGTCTTTGTAACCCTTAGGAGTCAGACTGGGACAGAACCCATAGTGGGGCCCCTCCCCTCCCTAGAACCTGAGCCCCTGAGAGAGCAGAGTCTGGGGGCTCCAAGGTGAGGAGACTTGCCCAAGGTCACAAAGGCAGGGGGAGGTGGGACTGGAAATGCCAGCTGGGCTTGGTTCCAGAACCCTGCCACCCAGGGTTTGACTCACTGGCAGGCTGACAGAGCTGGCCGTTCTGCTGGCCTCCTAGTCCGCAGCCTGCAGGGTGTGGGTACAGTCCAGAGAAGGCCTGCAGCGCAGGGCCACAGGGAGCTGAGGGGCATCTGGAGACACAGGAACTGGAGCCAGAGCTTAGGTGCATTTATTCCTGTACAAATCATTACAAAACCCAGTCTGGTGTAGTTGCCAGCCCCCGCCGTAATGTGCAATGGCTCGCTGCTGGCCTCCCAGTCCACAGCCTCCTCCAGGAAGCCCTCCAGTCTTCCCTCTGGGCTCTGGGAGGCAGGGGGCAAGCCCCACCTGGGTCCTGCAGTAAAGTGTCTGATGCAGAGTCGGGGGACAGAACCAGGTGACCCGGTAGAGCCTTCCCAGGCCCAGCTCAGGGAGAGCCTTGGAAGCCTCCAGCAGCTGCAGACAAGGGGGCTACACAAAACCCCAGTTTGGCTGGGATTCCCCCTTTCTCAGCCTGCAAGGCTCCCCAACAGGTGGAAAGCCTCCCTGCAGGATGGCAGAAAATGGGGCCTGGCTCTTCAAGAGCCAAGCTAATGGCAGCTGGGCTGAGGGGCTAAGAAAACAGCGGAAAGGTCTCATCCCGGTTTAGAGTCCCCCAGACCCTGGGGAAGTTTGCGCAAAAATACCCTCAAGTTTCTAGGAGGAGGAGACCGGCAAGGGGTCCCCTGACATCCCAAGGAGCTGAGCCCCCAGGGGGTAGTTGATGGGGGGAGCCAGGCTTCGAGAGAACAGACCCAAGGCAGCCGGTGGGCGAGGGAGGGGCCCAGACTCCCGGTCCCCTGGCACTGGGGCAGCGCCCACCCCCGGACGCTGGCCCCCCACTTCTGGGCGCCCCCCACCCCGCTGGCCTCGGACGGCTCTTCCGGCTCTGGAAGGCGAAGGGGGCATCAAGGCCCACCTCCGTGGGGCAGGACCCAGCGACCCCGCCAGCAGAGAGGGCGCGGGCCGTCCTGGGGCGCTGACCGAGGCTGCTGGGAAGGGGCAGGCCTCAGCCTCCGACCGCTCGGAAATACCCTGATTGACGCGCTCTGACCCTGACTGCGCGAGAAACACCTCGACACCCCTGACGAACCGCGCAGAAGCCCGAGACCCTGATTGGCCACAAAATCCCCCCATGCGCCGACTGGCTGGAGGCATCACCCCGCAAGGCCCTGACTGGCCGGAGGACCCCCGTCAGCCCTGACTGGCCAGGGCACACTTCGGCCAGCCTCGACTGGCCAGGAGGGCGCGTCCAGGACGGGGCGGACACCGCTCCCTGGTCCCTCGAGGGCGGCCTAGGTCCAGGACGGGTGGGAGAAGGTGATGCCGTAGAGCTGGGCCCAGGACGAGAAGACCCTCTTCTCGGTGATGAAACGGTGGTGGTTGCCCTTGCGGCTGTGCTCGTTCTGGATGTAGGTGACACACTCGTCGGGCCCCTTGGGCTCATAGTAGTGGTAGGGCATGCGCTGCAGGCGGGGCCGCTGGCTGGGCAGAGCACACGGGCCAGTGAGCGCGGGCCCGGCACGCCCTGCCCGCTCCAGCCCTGGCCTGCTGCCGGCCATCGGCCGGGAGGGCTCCCTGCCCCTCCCTGGGACGGGTCCCGTCTGTGAAATGGGTAGGGTGGAACAGGTGTAGACCATGACGTTTTTTCTTTTTTAGCGCAGCCCAGCCTTTTCCTTTCTCCAGGAGGACCGCAGCACAGGGAGGGTCGGGCTGTGGGCTCTGGAGCCTGCCCCACCCCCTACTATTTGTGGAAACGTCCTCAGGTTTTCTCCTCTATGATGGGGGAAGAATAATGTCCCTACCCCTTAGGGTCACCATGAGGAATAAATGAGGTCATTGCGGTCATGCTTGGTTACCCCGGGTAGCACAGCGGAAAACAGCTGCCACCACTCAGCTTTTCATGCCATAGTGATAGTTCTTATTAATATCCAGACTCTGGAGTCTGCACCGGAGGTGGGGCCCTGGCATAGCTCCCAGGGGCCCAGCTCTCTGCGGAGCTGTCTGAACACCATGAAAGGGAGGCCCATGAAGGCATCCTCTTGGCCAAGCCTCCAGGCCCCCAGCTTCATCCTGAGGCCAATGACGGATTTTGCGGGGGCTCACCTGCAGTAGTCAGGAGGGACCATGCCGTAGACGTGCACGTGGTCACACAACTCCACCGCAATCACCATGGTGAACCAGCCTGTGCTCAGCCACGAGTGGGACTTCTCCCTGGAGGCAGAGAGGGGTCATGATGAGTGCCGGGACAGGCAGGGAGGGAGGGTCAACTCACAGGGGGGGTCTCTCAGAGCTCCTCGCCCCTCCAGCCAGGGGGCACACCAACCATTTGCTACCCCCAGTGCAGCCCCCCTGGGGCCGTGCCGCAGGCTAGCACAGGGCTTGTCTGGGCAGATGCACCAGGTGTGGAGAGAGCACCCTGGAGGGAAACAGAGGGTACAGGGCATGCTGGGAATAAACTCCTGGGAGAACCAGCACACTTGGGCTGTGAATTCCCAGGCTGAGAATGACCTTGGCCACACAGCGTGCTGGAAGGATGGCGGGAGAAACAGACAAGAGCCTAGAGCTGTGTGGCCCACAACTGCAGCCACAAGCCACCTGTGGGCACATGAGCCCTGACCCGGGGTTGAGACACAGTGTGAAGACACATGGGATTTCTTAGTGTGAAAAAAGTATGTGGGCTGGGTCGTGATGATTTTTGATATCGAGTACATGTTGACTTACAAATTTTTTGCAAGTATTTGAATGAAGGTGGTTTTTTGAAAAGTTTAAAAGAAAATAAACTTCTCCCAAGACTGATAAAGAAGAGTGAAAAGACACAAATTAGAAATATCAAGAATAAAAAAGAGGGCCTCCCCTGGTGGCGCAGCGGTTGAGCGCTGGGCTGCGAGGCTGCAGCCTCGCAGCGCTGGTTGGTTCCCCGGCCGCCAGCGAGAGTCCCACAAAAAAAAAAAATAAATAAATAAATAATAAATAAAAAAGAGACCTATAGACACCAGAAGGATAATTTAAAAAAAAAAAAAACAAAACTACACACGTGAATTTGACAACTTAGGTAAAATGGGTCAATTCGTTGAAAATGACAAGCTACCAAAATGTACCCAAGATAAAATAGATAACCTGAATATCCTGTAATTATTAAAGGAAGTTAATTCATAGTTTAAAATCTTCCCAAAAGGGGGGCCTCCCTGGTGGTACAGGGGGTTAAGCACCGCACTATGAAACTATCCGCAGCCTCTGCAGCAGGAGCTCGGTCCCTGGTCGGCCGGGGAGCTACCCACACGGCGCAGCAGACCTCTCCTGTCTCCCCACTGCTCCCCTCAGCAGTGTATTTCAGTCAATCTGCCTATTCTGTTCCCCACTCTGTCTCCGGTGAATCCTCTCACCCTCCCCCACCTCTGGCTTGCACCCCAGCTCTTGTATGCATAAATAAATAAATCTTTTAAAATAAATAAATAAAAACAAAATCTTCTGAAAAAGAATCTCAAGCCTTAGAGTTTCACTGGCAAATTCTATCAAACATTTTAAGAATGAATACCAGTTCTACACACTCCCAGAAAATAAGAAGAAATATTTTCCAATTCATTTTCTGAGGCCTGCACTACCCTTTTACCAAAGCCAGTTAAACAGTACCAACAACAAGAATAATATATGACAACCAAGTGGAGTTTATTCCAGAAATGCAAAGCTGACTCAGTTTTCAAAAATCAATCAATATAAACCCACCATATTAATAGTCTGAAGAAAAACCATGTTATCAATTTATGCAGAAAACAATCAAATTCAATACCCAGTCATGGTAAAAATTCTATCAAGGTTGAGAGGTGATACCATCCCAGGAATTTTTGTAAATTTTTATTAAGCTAGAATTAAAAAAAAAAAAACAAAAACAACAAAAAAATCTCTTAGAGACTAGTGGCAGAAGGAACTTCCTCAACTGGTGAAAGCCAGCTGCAAAACCTTCCGCTTACACTATAATTAATTGTGGAAGACTGCATGCTTCCCCCTAAGCCTGGGGCTGAGAAGAGGATGTTTGCTCTCACCGCTTCCAACATTGCATGGAACATCCTAGCCAGTGCAAGATGGTGAGATAAATAATAGGCATACAAGACTGGAAGGAAGAAATAAAACTCCTTTGTTGCATGTACTTACAAAGTGATCATCCACATAGAAAATCCCAAAGAATCTACAAAAATCTCCTAGAACTAGTAAGTTGTGCAAGGTTACGAGATATAGGCTATAACATACAAAACTCAATATTTCTATATACAAGCAATGAAAAACTAGGAGCCAAAAACCATTTTGAATACGATCTAAATAGTAGCAAAGTAGTTTAAATATTTAAGTATAAGCCAAACAAAATATGTACAAGATCTAAATTGGTCATATTATGTAAATAAAATTACAAAATTAAATTCATTTCAGTTTTTTCTCTTTTAATGTGGCTCCTATAAAAATTTAAATTACATATGTGGCTTTTATTATATTTGTACATCACTGGCCTAGCTTTTTTAGGGAGATTAATCAAGAGCAGGACATGCTGGAAATGAATAGCCTTAGAATAGAGCATGCTGGGAGCAACTGTGTGCTTAAAGCGAGACATGCTGGGAGTAGCCAACACTTCCCACAAGGAACGCAATGGGAGCTCTCCTTACAGATTCTAGGAGTGACTGTGCAACCTCAGAGCAGAGCATGCTGGGAGGCCCTGTTCCCTCAGCACAAAGCATGCTGGGAGGAAGCCCTCCTGGGGAGACAGGACCATGCAGAGCACACTGGCAATGACTCATGCTAGGAGCTGGATGTGAAGAGAACTCCCCTAGAAGACCTGAGCAGAGGGTGACTAGAAATGGTCACATCCTCAGCAGTGCGTGGAAGAGGCCCCAGGCCAAGGAGGAGCACAGGGCTGGACGGAGGGGGGCAGGCAGGAGGCTGGTACCTGTCCTTGCCTGTCTCACCCCGGAAGAGGTCGTCAAACTGGCGCATGCGGCCGGGAGAGACGGCGTAGGCCTCCATGTTGGGGAACACCAGGCCTGCCCGCTGGATGAAGCGCACGAGGCTGCCCTGGGGCTTCTGCATCTTGTTAGGGGGACCCCAGAAGATGAACACGGTTTCGGGGGTCCGGTTGACGAACTCCTGAGGCCTCCGCAGCACACGGAACACGCTGGAATGGGCCACCACGCGAAAAGTGGTCTTGTTGCCCACGTCGGCAGAGTAGCCCGTGGTGGGCGCGTCGTTCATGCGGATGGTGCACTCCGCCCGCTCGATCTCGGGGCCCAGCTTGGTGCCCAGTAGGTGGCTGGAGCTGGTGACAATCACACACTGGCGGCACCGGGAGGGCAGCGTCTGGGGCACGGAAAGTCAACACTGTCAGGACCACTCAGTGCAGGCCCCAGCCTGTGCCCTCAGGCCTCAGGAGACCAGTGATATTACGCCCACTGTAACGACAGGCAGCTGAAGCCTGGCTGTTCAACATTCAACACGTATCAATAAGGAATAATCACATGACACATGACAGAGAGTGACAGCAAGCTGGCGAGTGGCCAGGTACTGGGGACAGAGCAATGAGCAAAGGAGACCAGACTCCTGTCTTCGAGAAGTTCACAGTCAGTGAGACAGGCGCTGAGCAAGATAAAATCATGCCAGGTAATAATAAGTAACGTGCAGGGAAGAAAACAAAAGAGGGGAAGAGGGTCTAGCTACTCTAGGAAGGTGGTCCTGGAGGCCTCTCTGAGCTGAGAAGGAACCACACAGCGAAAGGTATTAAAGGCCCGAGGACTGGTAGGACTAGAGGCTCTGACATGGGAACGACCGTGGTTTGCTGAGAAGCAAAAGAAGGTCACTCCCTTGATCGGGGCAGAGTTAACAAGACAGAACAGGACCGCCATGAGGGGGGACCCTTGAGTCACATGGGGAGGAACGCGGGCCAGGACCGAAGCCAGGTCTATGGGCTATGAGGCCCCAGCCTCAGCCCAGCTCCCCCAAGAGCACATCCTCCCCGGTGCCCTGAGGCATGTCCACATCACCCATAAACAAGACACAGCTTGTCAAGAAGGAAAGGAGGTGCAGGCCCTTCCGGGTCACTGTTTCCCCACGGTGAAATGACCCAGTTGGAACCCCTGTTTCTGGGGCCATTTTCTGCCATGGAATTCTCTCACGCAGCCCTCAAGACTAAGCTCTGGTGGCTTCCCTCAACCCTGACTCCAAGATCCAGCAACACGTCCCGTGCACCTCCACCGAAGGCTTTTCCAGCTTTCCTGAGCTCCAGTTTTCTGGCCTCCCGGTCAGGCTGGAAAGAGCTACAAACCAAGCTCTGCTTCAGTCCTTCCACATCACTCACTCAAGCCCTTCCACATTCTCCTGGGCTCCTTTTAAATTTTTCTTTCAGGGACCTTTAGGGTACAGAAAGTACCCTAAACTAGGTGTGTCTCTGTCTCTGAACACCTGCTAATGAGCACTGTCCCTGTGAGGGTCTGTCGAGAGCCCTGGGCCCTCCACACTGCGTATGTGAAGACCCTGAGAAAATGGGGGGTCGTGAGGGAGGAGAGGTGGCACCCTCAGGGAGACTTCTTCCTCCTGGAAGGTGAGGTCCATGATCAAGGTCCCTAATTTTCTCCCTGACCTCAGGGAAAATGATTAGGGCTTGGAGGACAACAGGATGAATCCCGGAAATACCACCTGAGTTTCAAGGCTACCAAGCAAATAGAAGCCCCCAGGAATGACTTTTGGCCTCTCAACAAGCTGTACTCAGAAGGGGCTGAGGTTCCTCCCTCCTGTGTGACCTTGGACAAGTGTCTTCCCCTCTCTGAGCCTCGGTTTCCTCACCTCTTTGGTAGATGATAGTAACAGTGCGGCGCTCACAAGGGAGGTGTAAGGATGACTGGTGATCGCGGTGCCCGGCACACAGCAGGCCCTTGACAAAGGGCAGCTGCGATTGTCTGTTTTATGTCATCAGGTGCCCCCTTGGTCCTGCTCCCAAGCCCGCTGTGGGGTCCCCAGCTGAGACAGAGGTCAGTGAAAACCAGAGACACCCCTCCAAAGGGATTCTGACTCAGGACCTAGCAGGAGATTCACACGAAGGGTGGGACCTTGGAGAGAACTGAGGCGCAGAGAGGGACAGGAGACTTGTCCCGGGTCACACAGCAAACAAGGGGCTGAAGGCTCTGGAAGCCAAGCTCTGGCCTCCTGGGTCCATCCTCGCCTTTAGGAAGGATGGGGGGTGGGGAAAGCAGAGGTGGGGAGGAGGAGGCAGGGGCCGTGATGCTGGGCAGCGGCGGGGGATCAGCTGCCACGCAGGTCCCAGGGAGCCCCCCAAAATGGCTGCCTACCTTGTTGCCAAGAATGGGGATGTAGCCATCGGAGATGCGCCACTTCTTGAGGTTGACGGGCCGGCGGGTGCGGCCTCGCAGGGAGCCATAATGGAAGACCTCGTTGGCACTGTTGGAGCTGTAGAGGATGAGGATGGTGATGAGGGCAAAGAGGATCACGAACACTGCTGACCGCTGCTCCTGGAGAGGGGAGAGGTGGTGAGCGCCAGCCACCCGGCAGCCTCGGCGGCTCCCGTCCTGGCTACCTGCCATGCCTGGCCAACTCCTTCCCTGCATTCCAGACCAGCCAGGCACTACCTCCCCAGGAAGCCCTCCTGCAGCCCTCTGAGCACACTCGTTCCAAGCCCCACCACCACGCCATCCCTAAGACCATGAGCTCTGGGGGTTGGGACTGGGTCAGTCTTGCTCCCCACTCTATATATGTATCCCAGCTCCCGGAAGGCTCTTGGGGAGCGCTTCCTGGATTGCACGGGCCGCTGTGGAGTCAGCAGGACCCTCCAGCTGCAGCTGGAAGCCTGCCTGGAGACAGGTGGGACATTCAAACAAAGAGGGCCCCAGCCTTCCCCAAGAAGACTGCAAAGTCTTCTTGCAGGGTCTGCAAAGTTAGGTGTGATCTGGGAGGTCCTGGTTCTTTGTGAAGAGCAGCTCTGTGCCAGTTACGAAGTGTTGCATCTCAGCTCCAAGCTCACCCTTTTGGCCTGCTCTGTGGAAACAGATCTGAGCCTTTCAAAGGTTTTGTCTTCCCCATTGCCTGCATATTAAGCTGTGTCAGTAGAGGAGAGGGCGCTGGAGAGACACTGCGGGAGGAAAGGAGCTGGCTGCCCGGGCTCGTGAAGCAGGGCGGGGTTCTCCAGCAGCCTCGGGCAACCAGCCGCCCACCACCTCTCCCCTTCCTCCAGCACCCACCTCTGCAGTTTGGGAACACAGTGCTCTGACTCCAGATGTCGGCTGTGACCACAGCTTCCCCGGAGTCCCGCTCATGGTCACACAACCATCTAGACTGCCCTGAGACCACAGCTTTCGGTTGTCTGGGGCAGTTTTCTATCAGAGCCTGGAGCACCTCCCTGCAGCCATTTCCCATGACGGCCTTCCCTGCAGCCAGGAGGGTGGGCTGAGAACAACTACCAGCACATGCGAGCTGAGCTCTCGGCCCCCCAGGGGTCGCAGCTGTGCCCTCTCCAGCCAGGCCTGGACATCAGTCCAGGGTGCTGGCTGCGCCTTCTGCCTCCTATTCCTGTATTCCTTAGAGTTCCAGCCCCTCGTTACTCCCATGCCCAGTTACAGTTACTTCTTTATTTTTTTTTAATATTTATTTATGCATTCAAGAACTGGGAAACAGGCCAGAGGTATGGGGAGGTGGTGAGAGGATTCACCAGAGACAGAGTGGGGAACAGAATAGGCAGAGGGGAGCAGCAGGCGAGTCAGGAGAGGTCTGCTGCGCCATGTGGGTAGCTCCCTGGCCGGGGAGGGAACTCGTGCTGCAGTGGCTGTAGATAGCGTCATAGGTTGCGTCTTAACCCCTTGCGCCACCAGGGAGGCCCCACAGTTTCTTCTTTAAATTTACCTTTCCCTGTTCAAATCACTGTAAGGTTCCTCTCTCAGCTTGCACCCAGACTGAACCCCCAGAACATGCCACCCGTCCTTCATGATCTATAAGGGATCGTGGGCTTGAGGGAAGGTGTGTGCAGGGCCAGGCACACCAGGTGCTCAGGAAATGAGTGCACCGAGGACGGCGATCCTGATCAAAACGTTCTGGCATCTATTGCTCTGGCCATTCCCCCTCCCCAGCCTTCCACTCACCCCCACCTCCCCACGCCACCCTCACGCCTGCACGGACTTCACTCTCACCGTCCCCACCACCCCTCTCCTTCTCGACCGGTCAAACCCAAGAGACCAGACGTGGACCTGGGCCCGGAGAGAGGCAGGGGCTTGCCCAAGGCACACCCATCAGGGGCCAGAGACGGCTCAAAGCAGGGCCTCCATGCATCGGCCACCACTTGGTGGGGACAGGCTCATGGTAGCCGGGGTCTGAGCAAGTCTGCAGGAGCCTCTTTCACAGAGGGAAGTAAGAGGGGACAAGAATGCAGGGCACTTACTTTGTTGCTACTCATCTCTCTTCGGCGTCTGCTGAGGGGCAGGGGCCAGTGTCCCGCAGGTGGCCCAGGGGACAGTGATGTGGGCTCACACCTGCAAACCACAGAAAGGGTTATGGCCTGGGGACTCACCCCAGCGTCCAGCTGCTCAAAGGCTATACCCTACACACACACACACACACACACACACACACGCACACACACACAGCTCATCTGCCCACCTTTACTGTAAGGCTGAGGGCCATATTGATTTTGCAGGGGACCCTGAGGCCCAGAAAGGGCAGGAATTTGCTCTCCTCACACCCCGGCTCTCCTAGGCAAGTGGCTTCCTTGCTGGGGGCCCTGATGGGGTCCCCTATCCACTCTCCTACCCTAAGTCCTGCATGAGGCCCACATGGAGGAATAAAGACATTCCCTGTGGGTCTTCACTCTGTGCACAGCTCTGCCCCGGGCTACAGAAACCAGCCGTCTCTCCGGAGCACCTGCCCGCCCGTGCCCTGGTCACCGCCGCTGTCCTCTAAGCCTGGGCAGGCCAACCTGCGTGTCCCCTCCCGGCCAGCTGAGCGCTCTCAGAGGCACCATCCTCGCCCACAGCGGAGGCGAGAGGTGAGAAGGATGCAAGGACCCCGAATGACTCCATTAATTAGCCAATTAAGATCTTGAGGGCGAAGACACAGACTCATCCACCAGTGGCTGCAACCACAGCCCCACACTGGCGAGGGGGCTCTGGGTTCCACGAGCCTCGGGCAGTCCCGCCCTCCTGCCCCGGGGGCAGTGGCTTCCCTGCGAAGGGACAAGGCAGGCTCTGTTCCTCACTCCCAACGACAACACCCCTCCATCCTCGCCAGGGGCGCCGCTCCAGACTCAGTTTCCCCACCTGTCAAAAGGAGCAAGTACTTGGGTCCTGCCTCCTCCAGCAGCTTCCCGGCCAGAGGGCACCGGGGAGTTGCAGAAGCCGAAAGCAGGCCCTGGGGGGCTCCCAGCTCTCCACCCTCCTCGAGGGGCCTCTCAGCTCCAGCCGGGATCTCCGCCCCCTGACCTAGCTGCGGTTCACTCCTCCCCAGACACCAGGAATAGCCCGAAAAACCTCGGGCCAAAGGAGGGACCCCGCTCCTGATTGGCCAGGTCCTGGCTCCGCCCACCCCAAGCCCGCCCCCCATCCGCGGAGCCCCCCCTTTCCAGCCCGGCTTCAGGTTTCCACCCAGATGCAGCCCTCTCAACTACTCCGAGAGGTCCCGGGCCTCTCACGGGCTCAGTCCCCCGTGAAAGATCTGGACACAGGCTCCCCAGCAGGGCGCGCCGCCCGTCCTGGCCCCGCAGTCGGGGCAAAAGACAGAAAAGCCCAGAAGCCCAGAGTCGCCCCATCAGCCCTGGGGCCTCTGGCACCCCGGCCCTCCAGGGTGCACAAGCCCCCCCCCCACCCCCCCGCCCTTTCCTTGCTCCAGACACCGGAGCTCACCCGCCCCGGGCTCGACCCACCTCCCGCCTGCGCCTGAGCAGGGCCCCGGCCGGGCCCGCCGTCCGGGTCAGCCCCAGGGTCCAGCTCTGGGCCGGCCGCGGGCAGCGCAGCCTCGCAGCGTCATCCCGGGTCCACTTACTGGCTGAGGGGCCTCGAGCAAGCCATGCGACCGCCGCGCGCCTCAGGGTCCTCATCTGCGGGTGGGGAGAAGGCGGCGGCTCGGCCTGGCTGGACGGACTCAGGCCGCGGGGCCGGGCAGCGCGGGGCTCGGGGTGCGCGCGGCCGGCAGCGGCCGGGGCTGTGGTCACTCGCGTTCCAGGCCGCTCACCACGACCTGCCAGTGCAGCCTGCGCCCTCGTCCGCCCCAGCCCCGCCGCGCCCGGGGTGTGCGGGCAGCTGTGCGGGCAGCGGGGCGGCGCCTGGGGGTCGATCCCCCATTTCACAGGCGAGGAGACTGAGGTCCTCGGGCGCCGAGCGCCCGGGCAGGGCTGCCCGGAGCCCGCAGCGGGCCCGTTCACAGGCCTGTTGACAGGGTGCGCCCCGAGACTGAGCCCCCCGATCTCCCTCCAGGAGCCCACGCACCCTCCCCCGCGGCTGAGATAAGCAGAGGCCAGAGCGCCGGGCCCGGCCGGCACCGGCACCGGCACCGGCACCGGCACCGACACCGACGAGCAGGCCTGCGGGGAGCCACTCAGGCTGGGGGGCTGCAGCTCCGATCGGGGAGACTTCGTGCGTGGGCGGAGGGGGGCACACCCTGCCCTCAGTTTGGGGCTTTGCCTCTCCCAGCCCAGGGGGTCCCCCCACAGGAGTGGAAGCCCCCACGAGCGGCGTGGGAGGAGGGCTCCGCGGAGAAGGGGGAGGGGGACCCTAATTCAGAGACGGGGTGTTGAGCCCAGGGGTCCACGGGGGCGGGCGGGGGGGGCGCCTCACCCTCGGCGCCCGGCTCGGGCTGCCCCTCCCGACCCACCCCCGCGCTCGGGGTCCGAGCCCGGCCTCACCTGGGGTGCGCAGGGAGGCTGGACAGCGGCAGGGACGGGGCGGTCAGGGCAGGAGGCCCTGCGGACCCCGAGGCCGTCCTTGGGGCGAGGGCCGGGGGTTCCCTGCGCGGCTGCCAAAAGAGAGCGGGTCTAGGGGGGCCCCGGGGCCCCCCGCATCAATTCCTTTCCCCGGCGACCCCCGACCCCTCACCCCCGAGCAGACCGAGCCTCCCCCGCTCCCACGAGGCGCAGCTCACCTCCCCCGGGGAGCGCCCGGCCCCCCGCGGCCCCGGGCCCCCTCACATGGCGCCGGTGCCGAGAGCCGGGTCCGCGATGCTCCGGCCGCCCAGGCCCCGCCGCAGCCCGCGCCCGCCGGGTCCTAGCGCCGCCGCGGGCCTGGGAGGCGGGCGGGGCCGGGGCCGCGGTGGCTCCGCCCCGGGGTGGTGCCGGTGGGGGGGGTGGGGGGGGTCGGCCGAGGGGCCCCCTGGCCCGGGGCGCGCGAGGGCGTCGCGTTCGCCTCTGGGCCGCCTGGGAAAATAGCCCCTGCGTCCCGGAGGCCTCTAATGAGGCCCCATTCTTGTCTGGCTTTATTGTCGCCACGGTCCGGATGGGGAAACTGAGGCCCAGGGCACAGTACGCTCTGGAACTGGTTGAGTTTCTCCCTGGGCTCCTTTAAGCAAGGCCCCCAGAACCTTGCACGAGCAGCCACCGCGGTGAACTCGGGTTCACCCTTGGAGTCAAGTCCACTTCAGCCATTTACTACTAGCTGCGTGGCCTTCGCACATTCCCTTCCCTTCCCTTCCTTGCCCTTCCCTGCGCTAGAACCACCTCGCAGAGGGTGGTGGCCATTGAAAACGTTATGTTACTTCTTCTAATTATCGGGCTAGTCATGATATAATTTAATGAGATAGTGAAAAGTAACAGCCATCCATAGGGCCTGGTTTAAAACCCAAAGGCACAGCCCTGCTGAGTGGATGCTGCGGCTCAAGATGTCCCAGGAAAAGACGTCCGGATACTTAAGCGAGGCGAGCAACTTGAAGAACTGTGTCTTAGTGTTCACTTTGGAAAAAGAAATTGTAAAAATTTGCATTCCACTCCCGGGGTGAAACACTCTGGAGAAATTCTTGCAAATGTACACAAAGTTCAAAGGCGCAGTTCTTGAAGTGACACAACCGGAAGCAGCCCATGTATCACCTGCACAAGAACAGGGTTGGTTGGTTTGTTTTTAACAGGATTTTGTTTTTAACATGAGGATGTAGCCCCAGCATGGAATATTATATAGCAGGGGCGAAATGAATGAGCTGCAAGCTCAAGAATGAATCTCAGAGACACAAACTCAGTCAAGGAGTCAAATGTTGCTTAACGGGAGAAGTTGCTTAAGCACGGGCCAGCGGGCACCTGTCAGCCAGGCACAGGGCACAGCTTTTGTCTGTCACAGTGATGAACGTCTTAAAAGCAAAAGCCCAGAAACAGTTGTCCTTGTGGGGGGCAGCAGGGATGTGGGAGAGGCACCCAGTCCTTGGAATGAGCTGGTTTTTAACTTGGACATGGGATTAAGAAGTTCATTATAAAAAAGCAAAACAAAACAAAGAAGTTCGTTAATTATGTTTTATAACTTACAAGTACAATGCATGGCCACTTGTGTGTACCCCAGTATTTCAGAAGTAGGGGGCAGGAGGAAAGATAAGTCACGTGAGTATAAAGAGACATCTTTTGTCCAAACTGCTGACGAAAGTGTCAACAGTGGCTATTTCTGGACTGATGAGCGATAGGCTGTTTCTTTTCCTTTTTTTGGCTTACCTGTATTTCCATATTTCAGAAAATGGTTAAAGATTTTTAATCTTCAGTTTCGTTTTCTGTAGTTTCAATTACCCAAGTAATAATAAAGTAATGCTAAAGTAATAATAAAATAATAAAGTAATAATAAAATAATAATAAAGTAATAATAAAGGCAACATGCCTTTATTACATTATATGGTTACAACTACTCTTTTTTATTACTAATCATTGCTGTTCATCTCTCCTGCACCTAATTTATAAATTAAGCTTTAGCATAATGAGGTATGTATAGAGGGAAGAAAATATATCCAGATTTCAGCACCGTCATTTCGGGTATCCACCATGTGCCTCAAAACAGATACCCCAAGGATAAGGGGGGAGGTGGGGGCTATTGTATATTGAAAACATTTAATTTATAAAAAGTGAACTGCATATATTATATGACCCCTTTTTCCTTTTTTTATTTCCTTTCTTTAATCTAACTCTGCCTAAGGGCTTGTCAGCACACCCCCAGGTGTCTGGAATCCACTGGGCCAACCACTTGCCCTGGGGTGGGGAGGCTGCCCAGAGATGGCGCACCCTTCCCTGTTGCTTAATAAACTTCCAGGTTGTTTTGCTTTGGACTAATCTGGTAAGTTAACACAATGTTGTTTTTAATTAAAACAAAACTCAGGGGGGCCCTGAGGTCAAGTCTCCAGGCTCTAAAGACAAGATCCCTGAGGCAGCGGGGCCAGGGGAGGACACTAGTGGACTCAGGGTTTCCTACCCACCCGCCCCCCCAGCCCATCACCACCACCACATCCATCTGCTTCCTGCCCCTCAGCACCTTTCCCACCCCAGGCCCCTCCTGGGCTGCCACAGGAGGAAAAACACCCTGCAGGGGCCCTGATAAACTCTGCCTGGGCCTCAGAGAAAGGGAACCCCTTGCCTGAGGTCACTGGGCAGGTTAGAGGCTGTACCAGGAGGGCGGCATCTTGTCCCCAGCCCTCCTTCCAGCTCCAGCTCAGTGCCCCTACTCTGGATACCAGAGGGTGTGGCTGCCCAGCTCCTGGACCAAACTCGGACCTGGAGGCCCCTACTCCGGTCTGCCACGTTTCTGGACACAGGTTTATCCCAGGAGTCTCCGCTTTAGGTCTGATTTCCCTTTCCTGGGCCCCAAGAACAACCACGTCTTTCTCAGTGCTAAGCACTTTGCAAACATACCTCACCCAAACCTTAAAATAGCTTGTGAGGTGGGTACAAGTGGTGCCCCCGCTTTCCCGAGGAAGAAAGGGAGGCTCAGAAAGCACACAGGTGCTGCAGCTGGGGTGCCCACGCCTGTCTGCTGAACGACCACAAGTCTTTCTGCCAGAAGCCCCCCAGGCTGCCTCACTCCCTCACCAGGGCCCTCCTGGATGGGGGGCTGTGGTCAATCCTGCCCTCTGCCCAGAGCTGGTCTTCCCCTCATCCCGCCCTCCCCCATGGCCTAGGGGGAGTGGCCTCACTGTAGTGCCCCCTGCCTAGTATGGGTATCCTGGGTGGTACCAAAATTCTTGGTACCATAGGAATTTTCCCTCCCATGGAGTCCTGGAAGGAACACTCCAAGACCTCACCCACTGCTCCAGCTCCCAGCTTAGAGACCAAATCCAAGGCCTGGCGTGCCCACAATTGGCCATGGGTGTTTCCTGGGAGTCAGCCTCTCCCTCTGGGGAGAAAGAAGCTGAGAAAGGGGTCTCTGGAGAAGAGAGGGCAGGGAGGTCTGAAGTGGGCGAGGTCTGAAGACAGCGGCTGTTCTGTAAACAGTGGGTCTGGAATCAGGACAAGGACAGAGGCCACAATCGTCAGGCTGACCCAGAAGACACTGGGCACAGGTGACCACCAGTACCCTGAAGACCTGATGTTTTTCCCCACCTGGCTAGCAAGGTCTGAGTGAGTTCCGGGCCTGGACAAGGCCCCTCTGAGAGGAGAGGGCCCTTGAGATATCCCCAGGCTGTAGAGACCTCCCCACCCCTCCTTCCCTGGCTCACCTTGGCCTCTGTCCTCCTCCGGAGGAAGCAGGATCTCCGCAGGCCAGAGAGGACCTCACAGAGGAGCCAGAGGACGGAAAAACAGAAGTGCCCCCCCCCTACTTCCCAGGGCTGGGAAAAGGCTCCTGCCCCCACTCACCTCCTGGGAGCTGCGGTCTCCAGGGGGCCCGGTCACCAGGCCCATGAGGAAGTGGCTGGTGGATGGCCCCTGCCAGGTTACCAGCTTGGAACACTCTGTTAGGACCAACCCAGAGACAAATACCCCACCCAGGGGCAGAGCCAGGACAGAAGAGCCTCTGTGCTTCGGGCTGAAGGGCTGGGTCAGCATTTCCGGGGGGATGGAGCAGGAGGAGAAAGCAACCTCCAGGGAGGGGGCTGAATTTGAATCTCATCAGAACCAGTGACGTGGGCCAAAGACCAGGGGATGGGGGGGGGTGGAGAGGGGAGGCCAGGGAGGTGGGGGGAGATGGGGGAGGAGAGGGTGTCACCACCAAGCAGGGCAGGGTTGGGTGAATGAGGACAACCTCCTTAAAAACAATGGCTCCCACATACTAAGTGCCAGCCCTGGCACTGCGCAGGCGCCAGCTCTCTGGCGTTAGGGATGACCTCGCGACCTTTACACGAGGAAACTGAGGCCTGGAGAGGGACGCTCATCTGCCAGCGTCCCACCGCAGGAACCAGGAGGCCAGATCTGACTCCAGAGCTTCTCGCTGAGCTGGAAGTTCCCCCACCAGCCTCCTGCCGGCCAGTTCACCCCCCACCCTGTCAGACACTCCCCTGCCAGCTTGCTCCCTCCCTCCACGGTGCCCCCTGCTTCCCCCATCCAGAGCCCTCCCTCCTCCCTCACTTGCAGAGTCTTCTGGGGGGGGGGGGGCTGAGCGGGTGGAAACTGGGCACAAAAGGCAGCGTGAATGGCAGATGCCAGGCTCCATCCAGTCCCTTCTAAGAAGGCTGGGGCTGGAGAGTGGGCACGCTGGGTCACCCAGACTCCCAATGACGACCCACTACACAATGTATGAGGTCCACAGCAAAGTGAGAATGTGGGGCCCCAGGTTAAAAAAACCATTAAGGGGCCTCCCCGGTGGCGCAGCGGTTGAGCGCTGGGTTGCGAAGGGGCCCACATGGCGCGCAGACCTCTCCTGCAGACCTCTCCTGCCGCCTGCTGCTCCCCTCAGCGGTGTCCTTCGGTCCTTCTGCCTGCTCTGCTCCCCGCCCTGGCTCTGGTGAATTCTCTCACCCTCCTGTGCTTCTGACTGTACCCAGTGCTTGTATGAATAAATAAATAAATCTTAAAAAAAAAAAAATTAAGGATTTCAAGTCAGGGAGAGCAGAGCATTAAGCTAAGTGTGGGGCCCCGACCCCCGGAGCCGAAAGTTGAATCCACAGGCTCCATCCTAGCTGAGGGCCAGAGGACCTGACTCTCCATTAGTCTCCTGATCTCCAGGTGAAGGGAAGGTGGGAGAGAGGGCAGACTGGGAGGGTCCGGTCCCTTGATGCAGGCCCAGATGCTCAGGCTCGGCCCTCAGACCTGAGATTGCATCAGCAACAGCCAGTGGCTTCATTCACCTCATCTGCAAAATGGGTCAACACTAACCCCTTCCGGGGCGACAGGCCCTTGCTGCCGCACTTTACAGGTCGGGAAACTGGAACCCAGAGAATGCAAGCCGCAGGCCTGCCCCCACTTGACATTCTTGAATGTGACCAACTCCAGAGTTGACAGAACACTTGATTGGAAAAGTCTTGGAATGTGACCCGTGGGCCAGGGAGGTGACATGGGGTGGAGGAATTTCCTTCCCACCCCTAGCTGTTTCCTTCTAGGCCCCTCCCACTGGGTACAGAGGAATTGTCCCAAGTAGCTTCTAAGTAGGAACCAGATTCCTGGCTCAAGTTCAGCCATAACACCAGACCCTTAAAGAAGCTTCCAGATAGGTGGGGAAGGGTTTCACCTCCTGGGGAAGAAGGCACAGGCAGATAAAATGGCCAGAAGCTGAGCTGGCTGCAGGCGTTGGGGGGTGGGGTGGGGGCTGCTGAGGACTTGGCCTACGAGTCCACAGCTTATGAGTCTGGCAGGGAGAGGAGCCGCCATCCCACTGCAGAGACACAACCACACTAGAGACAGGCATCCAGAAGACACACGTTTACCCGTACACTCCAGATGCGGCCCTGGCAGTCATAGTTCAAAGGCCCCTCTCCCAAGGAACCCCAAGCTCTGGGCTGCCCTGAGTAGGCAGCCAGCCCGGGAAGTGTGGCACCAAAGGCGGGTAGAGGGGAAGTGTAGCGAGAAAGAACCAAGACTGCAGCAAGGTTGAAGGTCATGGTGCTGGTGAGTGTGGAGCCATCAGCCCCGGGGTAAAGGCCACTGGACAGATGTGGAGGGGGGTGAACCCCAAAAGGAAGATTCAGATGACTCAAGGAACGTGGGGTGGAGAAAAGGGTGCAAAGGTCACCATGACACCCTTCTCTCCCCCTGAAGTCTGGAGCCCCGAGGTGGCGGCGAGTGTCCCGGGGCAGGGCGGGAAGGGACCCTAGGTCCACGGGCCTGTGCAGGATCCACAAATTAAGTGGACTTGATGGGACGTGGCTGGAACAGAGGCTGGGTGAAGGCAAGGCTGGTGGTCGGCCAGCTGGGCAGTGGGTTACTGGGTCCTCCAGGACGGGTGGGCGAACACGATGGGTCTCTTCTTGGCCCAGCGGGAAAACACAGCCTTCTCAGTGATGAAGCGGTGGGCACTGCGGGGCGCCCGCTCGTGTGCCAGGTACATCTGACACTCGTCCAGCCGGCCCTTCTCGAAGTAGTGGTAAGGCACTGAGGGGTGGCTCTCCTCCCTGAGGGCGGGGAACAGGGACAGTCATGGGGCACTGGTTACTCGCCTGCCTCCTTGCAGACCCTGCCAGCGCCCACCCCGCACAGAGCCCCTGGCGGAGGTCCTGCAGAGGCCAGAACTGTAGGGAGGCACAGCGCAGCCCTCGGTCCCAAAGGACAGGCCTGGAGACTCAGGCTGTTTGACTCTGGACCAGAGACAAAACCTGAGAGCCTCGATGACCCATCTGCAAAACGGGGGTACAGGGCTCACAGCCTCATCTGCCTCGGCACCGAGCTCGCCCTCCTGTTCATCGGCCCCACGCCTGCAGGTGGTCTGGCCAGGTGCCACAGCAGAGGGCACATAGGCTCCTGCCAGCTCATCCACACTCAAGCAAGTTTCAGAAAACAGAGTGGGAACATGGGACCTTCCCTGAACTTCTAGTGACAATGAACCTGAACTACAATGACTTCGGCAGTGAAAACACAGACGTGACTCATCACCGACGCGAGGAAATGGAGGCTGTGGCTGGTGTGACCACCCAAGGCCACGTGGCCGAGCAGAGACCGCATTCTAGCCTTTTCCTGCCGAGCACAGGGCCACCCCAAGCACCTCCACCCCCAGACCCCCCCGGGGAAGGGCCCATGGCCACGCCAGCCCTGCCTCCCGCCCGGGCCCAGGCCTGACCTGCAGTAGCTGTCGCTGACCATCCCATAGACCACGATCTCCTCGCACAGCTCCAGCGCCAGGATCATGGTGAACCAGCCCGTGCTGAGGAAGGAGCCCGACTGCCTCCTGGTGGGGAGGGACCCAGTCAGCCCTGCACCCCCACTCAAGTGGGAGCAAGCGGTTGTATGGTGGCCCCAGCCTCAGGACCCTCCAGAGACCCACCTCTATACCAGGCTGGGGGTGATTCATTCTAATTGGCACCTCCCAGACCCTGTGCTGGCCAGGAACCAGCCACACCCAGCACTATGGCCCTCAAAGGACTAGACAGAGAGAACAGCTAAGAAGGAAACAATGGAAAGGGATAGAGAAAGGAGGAAGGGAGGTGTTCCTTCCAGAGGGGTGATCAGAGAGGGCTTCTCTGAAGAGGTGACCGCATTAGGCCTGAATGGCAAGGTGTCAGTCATGGGGAGAAAGAACATTCTAGGCAGAGGAAACAGTACATGCAAAAGTCTACAGGCAGGAACCAGTGTGGCATCTGAGGAAGCCCAGATGGCCAGTATGGTAGGAACAGGGTGACCAAGGACAGATGAGATCACAGAGGCAGGCAGGGTCAGATCATACAAGATCTGTAGGTCAGGAAAGGGGAGGCAGTGAGAGTCTGGACTTGATTCTCCATGTGAAGTGAAGCTGCTAGGGTTGAGGAAAGGCCACCAATGGGTTGAATTTGCACGTGTCAGTTGGTGTAGGGGCGAGGGTGGTAGCAGGAAGGTTAGTGAAGGGGGTGAGAAGGGTAGAGGAGGGTGGTGGCACCTGGCGGGGGCGGGGGGGTCACAAAAGATCCAAGAACCCCTGATAGGTGGCAGGTGATGGAAGGAGGGGAGTCAAGGACAAAGTCAACGTTTGAGCTGGAAAAGTGGAGGCTGCCGGTGCAGTTCCTGAGTTGGGGAGGCAGCGGGAGGCGGCCAAGGAGTCAGAATGCTCTTCTGTTTGGGGGAGAAGATGAAATCTTAACACAGAAAGCTTAAGCCAAGCCCAGCGCAGGAAGGGTTCCTACAGTAACCGTGACTCTTAGTATCTGGAAGGGATTTCACAGACGATGCCAGGTCTCAGGGCTCCCCCTCCAGGGGGAAGGTAGCCCGAACACGCCCACCACGGGCAGCCAGCGTGGGGCTGAATGCGCATCAGAGCCATTTGGACGCTTGATCTAGGTGACAATTCGATGAATGACAATCCCTCCAATTCCTGCCCCGTCCCCCTTCCAGGGCAGGACCGTGTCTGCCTCCATCACTGCTGATGGAGCAGATCCTTGCTAGACGGGCCCCCGCACGCTGGGGAGGCCCGGGGCTCACCGGTTCTTGCCGGTCTCGTCCTGGAAGACCTGGTCGCAGTAGGCCATCATGCGCTCGGTGAAGGTGTACACCTGCAGGCCGGGGTACATCTGGGTGAGCTGCAGCAGCGTGCGGTAGGTGCGGCCGCCCAGCGTCCGGTCCATGTGCCTGCCCTGGCCCCACACCACGTAGATTGTGTCCCGCGCCCGCTGGAAATAGTGCGAGTAGTTGCGCAGCAGCAGTGGCACGCTCGTGTGCGAGATGACGCGGAGGGTGCTGCGCCGGCCCACGTCTGCCTCGAAGCCCACAGTCGGCGCCTGGTTCATGCGCAGCACGCAGTCAGCACCGTCGATCTCGGCGCCCAGGCCGGAGCCCAGCATCTGGCCGGAGCTGGACACCACGGCACAGCTGCGGCACGGTTCTCGGACCAGCGGCTACAGGAGGGGGTGCGGGGAGGGGTGGTGGTCACACAGTTGCTCCCACTGACTGCAAGTGACCCCTGTATCAGCTCTAAGTACTTTGCCAACCAGTTTTGCACTTGCGGGACCTGAGGCTGGGTAGGTGACTTTCCCAAGGTCACACCAACATCGAGTGGCAGAGCTAAGATTCTGCACGCGGGGCCCCGTGCTTCCTCAGCAGCCATTTCGTTTCCTTATGCGCAGTGAGCACGGCCTGAGCAAATTTACAGAGCGCTGAGAGCAGCCCCTGGCACAGGCTGGGGGTTATACACAGGTCTGCTAAGTATACTTGAACTTCAGCTCTTCAAGTCAGTCTTCCCCTGCCCGGGCCCCTCTTAGAGGTGCCCACTTAATGAGTAACCGCTGCCTAGTGCCCGTAACAGCCCTGGGGACCACTGGTTCTGAGCCTGATCCTGGCTCTGCCCTGTCCTAGCTGGGTGAGCTCAGGCAAGTCACATTGCCTCTCTGAGCTTCAATTTTCTCATCGTTTACGAGACAGGGCCTGAGACAGGATCCAAGCACCAGGCTGTGAAGGTCCACTGGTAAATGGCCAGAGTGGCAGGCACTGACCTAGGGTAGCACGAGGCCCCAGCCCTCACCTCCTTCTCTCCCCACGGCAGAAGCTGAACCAACAAGCCTGTAAATATTCACCAGGGGGTCAGGGCGCCAGCACTTGCTCCCCATCCCACACCTGCACGCCCTCGTCGGGGAACGTGGGTTTACAGAGGGCTGTGAAGGACGTGGGGACATTAGTTCCAAGCAGTGACGGACTCAGGGGCATTTTCTATCTAAGCCCACCTTCCGCCCCAGCAACAGCGACCATGACTACCGTATTCTGCCGGCGCTTTGAGCCTGTCCTGGCCCGAGGACAGCCCCAGGAGGCGTTCTCTTGTGCCAAACAAGATCTTTAAAATTGTTCATTCCTAACTTATAAGAGTCAGTCCTTTTGACATTCAGATACCAGGATTTCCCACTTGTCTTAAAAATCCCAGAGGGTCTGGCTGCCCTGGGCCCACATCCATGAGCTCTGAGTGTCTGGAATGAAAGCGGACCAGCATGCACCCGGCCCCCCATCACTTGTCCCACCCGGCAAACCCACAGCACACTCACGTCTGCTCCCCATCCCCACCCCACCCCACCCCATCCCCTGTTGTGTCTACTTCCTGATCAAATATTTATACAGCCCCTGAGCTGAACGCTTCCATAAATCATCTCCGCGAAGCTCCAGATCAAGAAGGGGCTGCAGCTGCCTATGCGCTCCCAGCCCCAGGTTCCCATCTCCCCCAAGAGAGGACAGCTCTGGGGTTAACATAACTTTCGTCTGTATCATCTTGTCCTCAGCAGCTGTCAGCACAGAAGACACATCAAAGGCAGCAGGTGCACCCCTGCTGAGCCCACGGGTGGTGTGTGCTGACAGTGAAAGCACAGCACGGGTACCACACTGTCATGTGGCCATGCCTGTCTCCCCTGCCAGACCCGGAGCTCCAGGTGGCCAGCACCCAGGGGAGAGCAGCCAGGCAATAATGTTGAATCATAAAACCAGTTTCCGCTTAGAACTTGGGGCTCAGAGAGGTGAAGTGACTGGTCAATGCCAGACAGCTGGTGAGCAGAGGTGTCAAGTCCAGGGGTCCTGGCTGGCCTAGCATGAGCCCCATTTTCATTACTTCCCAGAGAGCTGGGGGAAGCACCCAAGCAGACTTAGCTGGACCTGTCCCCAACATGTTGCCTGGCCCACTCACCTTCCCATCTGGCACGCTGCTATATCCACTGAAGTGCAGGGGCCCTGGCACGGTGGGCCTGGAGTTGGCAGAGAGGTGAGGGTCTGGGCAGGAGGCCAGGCAAAAGGGCAGGCAGGCCCAGCAGCACAGCAGCACATAGAGAGCGGAGAAGCCCATGGAGCACAAGGCGATGAGCAGGAGCCGACCCTGAAGGAGAGCATGGTCATGGCGGGGGAGGGGGTGAGGGTCCCTGGAGCCCCTAGCGGGTTGTAACCCAGCCTCACAAGTCCAAAGCCCAGCTCAGTAGCTCCTAGGAGATCAGCAGAGTCCACACTGACCGTGCCATCCTCTGGACCTGAAGATTCAGGGCACACTCTCCTGACAACGAGCTCTATTATTATCCCATTCTCTAGGAGAAGAAACCAATTTGCGGTGAAATGTGTAGCTCAAGGCCACCCAGCAAGAGAGCAGCGTGGTGGGGCCTTAAGTCAGGTTCCAGGGTCCATGTTCTCAACCAGAAGTCCAGGTGCACTCTGCAGCCCTGGATCTGCCCTTGACCTCTCTGGGCCAGTTTCTTCCTCTATAAAGTGGGGGCCAATAATGCCCACAGGGGGAGTTATAGGGAGGACGGCAGTAAGCACGCTGTGCACTATAAAGTGCTGTGCACGTGAAGACAGGAGAGTGGCCCTTGAGAGGGGCTACCAGCCCCCTTCAGACCTGGACACTGGCTGCCAGTGTGCCCCTCCCCCACCCCACTGACTCAGTGGCCACCCCACTAGCTAACGACCGCGATCTGGGTCAGCAGTCCAGTGAGTAAGGAGAACAGTGGAAGGGGATGTTGAGGGGTGCATCATTCAAGCAAGGCATTCAGTCACTAAAACTGTTGCCCCACGCCTCCACCACCAACAACCGTGTGCCAAAGGCCATTTGAAACAGGAAGCCCCCCCTAGCACGCTGGCCTGGGCCCCACCTGGGGTTGCCCCTGCTGGCACATTTTTAGTGAATGCCCCCCCAAGTCTTGGAGGAGGGGCCATGTGGTGGGGGACATGACCCTGGGCCTGCCGTGTGTGCTGGGTCACCCTGGTGGCCACCCGTCTCTTTGGGCTGATTTTCTCCCGGCCTGCCCATGGCACAGGTCCCTCCTGCCCCCAAAACGGCCTAGCTGCTGGCTGATGTTCTTTGAAAATTCTAAGTTGCAAAGCAGCCCCCACCCTCCTCCCAGGCATATCCTGCCAGAGGCCCACCCTTTTCTGCCCAAAGCCACATCGGTTTCTAAAAATAATTCTTCTAGAGGCCAGTTGTTCAGGGCAGGGGTTCAGAGCCTGAGGCCTCCGGCTTCCACTTTGCAGGGCCCAGGTCCCCAGCCCACCAGGGACCCAAAGATCTCCACGCAGGCAGTCATGGTTCACTCCGCCAACATCCAGGACTCTCTCCCACAGCTGGGGGCTCCTGAGTAAAGCTGGGGGCAGATGCACAGAACTCGCACACCAAACCCCACTCCCAGTGAGGTGCCTCCTGGGGACGACCTCAGGATGCAGGAAGGAGTCCTGTTACCTCCATTTTACACGGGAGGGGCAGGGTACTGAACCCAGAGAGGGAAAGGCACTCTCCTGGGGCCACACAGCCTGCCAGATCAGGGCTGGACTTTGAGGGCAAGTCAACATCTCCCCTTCTCAGCTCAGGAGCAGTGGAGCGAGAAGTGACAGTGGAGAGGTGAGAGAGGCTGCTGGGCCGGAAACCGCCTCCAGGTCCCCTGCTAGTCTTCCTCTTTCAGCCACTTACCGGAGCCTTCATGCTGTCACTGCCGCTCAGCAGCCCTGAGGCTGCTGTCTCCGGGGTTCCGGCTGGGAAGGGGTGGGAGCAGGGCACCTGCCAAGGCCCAGAAACTCAGGGCGGGTGCCTGGCCTCTGAGGTGACTGTCCGGGAAACTGAGGCAGAAGAGGGCATAAGCCGGGGTGAAGGCTGCTGGCATCTGGTAGTCAAATGCTCCAAAGTCCCCCCAGACCCAGCAGTACCGTCTCCATCCTAAAGGAGCTGGAAGGGGTGACCTCTGCGGGGAGGCCGCCCCCCCAGCCCAATGCCCACTGAGCACGTGGGAAGGACAGGTAGAGAGGGCGAGCCCTCGGTTCAAGGTCACCCATCGGGTCTGGGTCAGAGAGACCCCGGAGCCAGGAACGCCCACTCCCCTCCGCGCCTCCCACCTCGCTACCAGCCTCATGAAAGGAGAGGCCTGGGGCGGGCCAGGACCGGGGACCCCCCTCTTCCTCCGGACCCCACAGCCCCTCCCCCGGGCGGACGCTCACCGGACGGGCAGCTTGGGGCGCGCCGGCTGCTCACGATCCGCTGCTCGGAGCGCCATGGCCCGCTGGCCGGGCAGGAGGCCGAAGCCCCGGGGCGGAGGCGGCCCGCTCGGCAGCTTCTGGAGCTGGAAGCCGAAAGCGCAGGGCCGGCGGTGGGGGCGGGGCCCGAGGACGGGGCGGAGACAGGCGCGGGGGGCGGGGTCTGAGCGGCGGGGGCGGAGCTGCGAGCGCGGCCGGGCCGTGACGTGCGGGGCTGGCAGCGAGGCCTGGGGGCCGGGGGCGGGGCCTGGCGGCCGGGGGCGGGGTCTGGCGACCGGGGGCGGGGCCCGGCGGCCGGGGGCGGGGCCCGAGCGCCCGCGTGTGCGCGACTCCGCCCTCGCCCCTCCCACGCTGTGGCTGTGGCTGCGGCCCGCGACCCGCAGGAAAGGCCTAGAGGGTGTGGAGCCCCGCGCCTGGCGGGGAAATGGCGCGTCTCCATTTCTGAAGTTGGGGCGTGGGTAGGAAAATCAAGCAGGCGCTCGGGGTCAGGCAGCCCTGGCTTCAGACGGGCAGGGTGGCCAGATTCAGCAAGTGAAATACAGGACGCCCTGTTATTGGTACTTAACGAGCAATTGCATTGCAAATCTGAAATTTCAGCTTAGCTGAGCGCTCCTTATTTTCTCTGGTGACCCTCTTTAACCAAGTCACTTTCCCCTGAGCCTCCGTTTCTCTCCTCTGTACAGTGGGGATGAGCCACCAGGGACCTCCCGGCGAGATGCAGCAGGAGCAGCTGCTCTCACAGCCGGCCTTCCAGCCCTGGGAAGTCTCACTCCCACCCAAGGCCCTGGCCATCTACTTTCACCTCTCAAAGATCCCCTTCCCAAGAGTTCACCAAATCCAAGCCAACTCAGTTTTCTGTCCTGCAGATGCTAAAATGCACCAGGTGGCATTGCAGGAGAATTTCAAACTGAAGGGCACCAGGGCCAGGAAGAGTTGAAGGGCAGATGGAGGCAAGTGGAGAGCATATTTCTCATCAAAATGTTTTTTTTACAAGATGCTGATGGGCCAGAAAGCTCATCTCACCATCCCTGCCCTCTCCCTGGCCCTAGGCAGGGACCCAGCCTGGGCTCCCGCTCTGGCCCAATTTCAAACTCCGTCCCTTTTAAAAACACATTCCAGTGTGTGCACAACACCAAGGTACTGTGTTGTGTGCCCACATCCAGCTCTGCAGGCTGTCCTGTCCTGCTCCAATCCAAGTCCCCCAGCTGGAGACAGAGCTCCATGCTCCCCTCTGGTGCCCCTTTGAGCACAAACCCTTTCTGTCTCTCCCTACCCCATCCTGGGCACACATCAAGGGCAGTGGCCCAGCTTCAACCCCTCCTGGTGGCCCCTCATTCACACAAGTTGAGGTGCACAGTGGGTCCCCAAAGCCAGAGCCCTTCTGGCTTCCCCGCAAGTCCTCTTCCGTCATGTTTCCCACCCCACAGACCCAACCCTCAGTGGACAGTGGTGAGTGTTCCCTGTGGATTCATGCATCACCCACGATGGCAGTGGGTGATGGCCATTCCTTTCCCAGGGGCAACTCCCTCACACAGTGGCGCAGACACAGGGGCCCTGCAGGCCCAGATGAAGCTCTTCATTTTGGTTTTGGCAAAACCCCACTCCTGGCCTGGCCCACAGTCCCTGGTAGCCTATCCTGCCTCCCTCTGAATCTCCATCCACCTACCCTGGCCGCCCTTCTGACCCCAACCACACTGAATTCATTTCTACCTCGGGACCTTGGCACCTGCTATCTCCTCCGTGTGGGACTGCTCTGCCCACACGGCCTGCTCCTTCTTGTCATTCAGCTCAAGCATCATCTCAGAAAGGTCCTCGCCAAGCATCCTATCCAACTCTGTACCCCCATTCTTATTGTGCTACCCTGATTTATTTTTTGTAGTGTTTGTCGTACTCTGAAGTCACCCTATATATTGAATGGTTTCCTTGTTTATGGTCCACCTGCCCACTTGACACTAACTCCATGTGGGCAGTCAGACTGTCACCCTTTGGGGTGTCTCAGGTACCCTCATAGTGCCTGGCACCCACTCAGGTCAGGTAACATCTGTTGAATGAGTAAGTTAGGAGAGCACAGAGTCCTGGCCCTGTGAGGCCTTAGACAAGTCCTTCCTGTTCAGCTCAGGCCCCAGCTCAGGCCCCTGCTCAGCCCCTGGCAGGAGACCTGAAATGAGGAGGGGGAGGGGCAGGCTGAGTCATCTCTGGTGGAGGAAGGACTAGGGCCTCTGACTCATCCCTGTCTGATCCAGACCCCTGAGGACTGTCAGGCCAAACCCCAGTTCCTGCCAGCTGCCCTGCCACCTCGGAATTTCCACTACCCACCTCTTTTCAGTGATGAGCTTATAGACTTATGTCTCAACTTCCGGCCCAGTTAGAACAAGAAATTTTCTGTGGTTTGTGCCAGGTCAGAGAGGTTGAAACCCAAGGTTGCCCAGAAAACTGGGGCGATGTCAATATTAAATATCTGTATTACATCTCTATCTTCTAGGAACCCACACCCCAGTCCTGCGGCACACGCTGCCCTGTTGGCCATTTTTCTTCATTTTGTCTGGAGGCCACACAGTGCTGCAGCTGAGCAGCTGGCCTACGATCTGGAGTCCCCCAGTCCTGGGAGTTAGCTCTTGGTCCACACGACCCCCCAGGCACACTGTCCCCTTCCACGCTGAGCCACCCCTACAGGAAGAATTTCCTCCTCTCAAAGACTGGGCTCCCTCACTGTAGACCTTTGCTGCGCCCTTGGCCTGAGATTCTTCCAGGGGTGGTCTGACTCTTCCGGTCTCCATTTAAGGGAGAGAGACCCCCCAATCCATCAAATAATTAAGTGCCCTCCCTTGAATTCCACCGCCCTGTGCTTCTTTGGGGGGCTTTGCACTGTCACCCCAGTTGTGAGTCCTAGGACAGCACCTTCCTCCACATCCAGGTCCCCAGTGCCCAGCAGATGCACATGGCAGGTGCGCAACACATTTAATGAGATAACAATGTTCCTTTTCATTCTTTCCACTTTATAGATCAGACCACCGAGGCACAGAGAGGTCTAGCAGTGTGCCCTGGTCACAGCCAGGCCCCAGAGCGGCCCCCTTGGGCATGCTCAGATTGGACTGGGATCAGCCGCGGCTGCAGTCTCCTGGAGGAGGGAGAAGGAACGATCAGGGCTCTGCAGGCACTTGGTTTCTCTGCTCCGGTGATGCCTGTGTGGCCAGGGCCACTGGTCTGATGCCAACCATTTCACAGATAGGAAATGTGATGACGCGGGGGAGCAGAGCTTACTGAAGATCAACAGTGGATTCTAGCAGAGTGTGTCCCAGAGCTGCCAGGTCCCCCGACACCCCACTTTCTCCCACCTATATCCCTAGAGGAGCAGGTGTGAGGGAGCCTCCCCAGAGGGAGGCCAGTGGACCCTGCTTGATGGGGGCGGGAGGCCTGGGCTCCCGGACTGGCTGTGCCACTTACCCGTGTGTACGCCCCTCAAGTCTGTGGGCCTCAGTTTCCCCGTCTGGACGCCAAGGGACTGGACTGGAGCCACCACCTCCCCCACTTCCCTGAGCATGAGGGCAGGGCTGCAGGGGCAGGTGGGAAGAAACAGGCTCTTGAGTTCGAAAGTTGAGTCCTGGCTCCAGCATTTATTGCTGAATGATCTTACTCAGTCCCTTCATCCCCTGGGCCTCCGTTTCATGGTCTGTAACGAGAGAATAATAGCACTTTGGGAGGATTAAATGAGTGAATGTGGGGGAACCCCTGGCACCGTGCGGGGCACACCACGCCGCAAACGAGGCCGAGTCGTTATTTAGTGAGGGAATGCTGCCCTCTGGAGGCCACTCGGAGAAACGGCGGGCAAGGGGAGCCGAGCCGCTGTGCCCGCCAGTTGGAACCAAGGTTTCCAAACTGCACCCATTGTCCAGATGGGGAGAGCGGGGCCGGGTCTGGTCACTCGGTGTGAGCCTCCACCCACTGGCAGAGTCGACGGGCGTAGTGAGCTGGGCTGACGGTGGAGAAGGTCCGGCCCGGGTAGCGCAACGTCTTCCATAGGTGCTCCAGCCGCTTGCGAAGCCCATATACCGTAGCAAGATCCACGAGCCCCAGAAAATAGCGTTGCTCCGGCCCATCCAGGATGTGCAGGGCGTTGGAGGCATCCGGCAGCAGCCGGCGGTTCTGGGTTTCCAGCTGTTGGGGACTCTGGACCCCTTGCATAGATCTGGGGGCCAACAGGAGGGTGAGGCTACCACCTCCTCCAAGAAGCCCCAGGCAATCCGCCCCTAAGCTGGGTCGGGATGTCCCTGGGCGGCACTCTGACCTGACCCTGCTCTTCCCTTGCTCATGTCCACCTCCTGTGTGCCCAGGTCCGCTACGTCAGATAAACTGACTAAAGGTTGTTGAGCGTGTGGCCAGGGCCACTGGTCTGATGCCAACCATTTCACAGTTAGGAAATGTGATGACGCGGGGGAGCAGAGCTCACTGAAGATCAACAGTGGATTCTAGCAGAGTGTGTCCCGGAGCTGCCGGGTCCCCTGACACCCCACCTTCTCAGTCAGTCAGTCCCAACTGAACTATGCTGTAATGTAAAATATATGGTGAGTTTCTAAGACAATATGGGAAAAAGAATGCAAAATATTTCATACATTTCATACAGCTGATGAACTGATAAAAATGTATTCAGTAACTAAAATATATTATTAAAATGTTTACTGGACTCTTTTTACTTTTTAAAAATGAAACTACCAGGATAACTACTTGCGTGTTCACAAGCAGTGTACATTCTGTATTGGGGGGATTTCCTAAGCTCTCTTGGGGTCATCGAGTCCCAGAAGTTCCAGGGTAACTGAGCTGAGAGACCTGTTGAACAAAGCTCGACCCCAGTTTACCGATGGCATATCTGTTGCCTCAAAAATATACTCCAAATCACACACATACACAAAATTTAAACACTAAAAAAATTTACAAAAAAAGAAAAAATTTACTCCAAATCAGAAGATGCCCTTGACTGAGTCCCAGCCCCAGCCAGAAGCAGGTTTCCATTCCTAAACTTTGTCCTGGGGAGGTCTTGGGGGAAATAACCCAATTAGAGAGACGCCCCACCCAGGCACCAGCCAATCTCAACCCAGTGGTTGGGGGAGCAGGACTGGAGCTCTGATAGCAGCTGCGGTGCCAGGGTTAGCAGAGAAGGTGGAGAATCGCCAGGGGGCAGATATGTTCTGAATAAGAAGTCCTGATCTAGGGGTAGGGGCAAGAAGAAATTTATATAGTTTGGATGGGCAAGCTTGGGGGATCTGTACCCCAAAGCAGGCATTCCACCCTCTGCTGAGAAAACGACTAGCCCATCCACAGGAGCAGGAAGCCATCACCCTGGATTCTGTTCCATCCTCACCCACCCCAGGGTCTTCCTCCAAGGAGGGAGGGTGGGGGGTGGCGATGAGAGACTCTGTCCAGCCACCAGCTGAAATGGGCCTTTTTCCTGAGAAGTCCTGTCTTAACACTTGTGAGATTCTGTTCAACCACAGAGAAGGCCTGGAGACCTGAAATCCCAGCAACCAGCCAAACACTAAGCAGGAACCCTCAGAAGTCACCCGCTTCACTTCTCTCTCTGAGACTCGATTGTCACGTCTCTAAAATGGGGACGAGCCCAGCCACTCGATGAGGCTCAAGGCCAGCACATAGGAGCAATGGTTATGACAGCTACAAAGGGGAGGAGAGGGTGCTGAGGGCCATGACCCAGGGCCCTAGAAGTGGGGTGATTGGGGTGAGGGCCCAGGCAAGAATTTAAATAGGATGGAAACCTGCCCCGAAGTCTTCAATGACTGCATCTCCTGAAAAATGTGCAGATTCCTCACATCAGCCCTGAAGCCCCGTCCAGCAGAATCACCTGTTCTTTTCTTTCTGTTTTGTAGATTTTAGATTTTTTTAACCGTCCTTTTCACTGCTGTGGTCTACCTGGGCCTGCTACCCCTCCCTGCCAGCCAGCTTCTCCAGCCCTGCATGACACATACACAGACACACACAGACACACACACATGCCTTTCTTCAAGCCCCTGCCTGAGCAAGCCTGCCCCTCATCAGCTGTCTCTCCCACACCCCATCACCTCATTCTTGCTGCTGCCCCGGAGGGGGCCCACCTGGCTGTGCAGAAGATGAGGCTGCTGCCGTGGTCGCGCTCGTCCTCATGGAGGCGCTGGAAGGCCATCAGGAGGCTGTAATCCAGCACGTTGAGCTCCTGGAGAAAGGCGGTGTCCAGTTCCATCTGGCGGAGAAGCCAGGTCCGCTGGGGCCCTGCCAGATCATCATCCCCCCCCTGAGTGCTCATCCTGTGCCAGGAAGGGTGCCAAAGATTCCACATGCATCTGTCCCTGGAGGACAAGTGTCTTTACTGTCCCGTTTCACAGACGAGGAAACTCATCTGTAATTTGCCCTGGTCACCTAGCTGGGAGTGGACACCTGCTCTCCTGACTCCAGTATCTGGGCTCTTAATGACTGGGGCCGGGGAGGGTCAGGGATGCCCTTCTAAACTTCACCCCAGTGGAGGAAGAGCAGGCAGCGATCCCCTCTGTAACTCACCCAGGTTGATGGTCTTGCCCTGAAAGTTGAGGTCCTTTAGCACCAGAAGGAGGTGGCTGCCCTCAGGGGCCGGTTCCACCCATCGGCTCACCTCACAGCCCTTGATGTCATACCTGGCGACAGAATGTAGCTTTACATAGACTTGAGACACACGGGGAATCCCACCAGCTGAGAAACAGGGGGTCCCACTGTCTGGCTGTTCAAATCCTCAGCACAGCCCCGCTTATTACTGTCCCCATGTCAGTTAGAGATGAAGGAAAGGTCAGAGAGTTTCTTTGACCTGCCCAAGATCACACAGTAAGTCAAGGGCAGGGCAGAGATTGGAATTCAGGCCCTTGGAAGCTCAGCCCAGGCTCTACCCTGCCTGGGCCTGTCTCTTCGCACCTGGTCTTCCTAGGGCTGTCCCAGACCCAGGGGTCCAGCCCTAGCAGGCAGCAGCAGGCGCGTGCAGGAAGTCCACAGGCCTGGGGAGCTCCTGGGCAGAGTCGCGTGGGAGGCACAGGCACTGCGAGGCCTCCCTGCTTTCCAACAGCACCTGGTGCATACCGAGCGCTCAAGGGATGCCGCCCGCGGGTATCTCTGTCTGCACCCCATCAGGAGGTCTTGGGAGCACCCCTTCTCCTCCCTGGGGCGCAGTTTCCCCGTCTCTCTAGCCTCAGGGGGCACATTCCAGGCGGCAGCGGCCCTCACCTCTCAGAGATGCGGCCGGCGGGGTAGAAGACGCTCTGCATGACGATGAAGTATTTCTGGGGGCGGGGTGGGGAGTGAGGGAGGACGGGAGCTCGCCCTGCGGCCACCAGCCCAGCCCCCCGGCCTTTGCCTCACCCACCTTCTTTCCCGCGGCCACCCGCAGACTGTGCACTCCTAGGAGGGGAGAGCGCGCCGGGTGAGGGCCCCACGCGGGTCCAGCCCGAGCCCCCGCCGCGGGCCACGCCTCCTCGAGGGGCGCGCCCACCGAGCGCGCCCCGGGGAGCCGGGGCGGGACCCCCCCCTCGGAAACCGCCCCCACCCACCCCGCCCCGCTGCGTCCCGCCCACGCCCCTTCATCGCGCCCCTGGACCAGCCCCTCCAGCTCGGCCCCAGGCCCAGTTCTCCGCTCCGCTCTCACTCGGGTGCCCCACGCCCCCTCGCTGGGAGCCGCCCCCTCCCGGGCCCCTCACCTCCTCGCTCTACTCCCCCCCAGCCCCCCCAGCCCCCCCAGCCCCCCCAGCCCCCCCAGCCCCCCCAGCCCCCCAGCCCGCGTCCCCGCCCCGCCTACCCAGCAGCCGCGCGAGCAGAGAGTGCGGGTGCCGCTGCAGGTGCTGCACGTAGCGGGGCAGGTGGGCGAGCAGCGCCCGCACCTCCCGGCGCCGCTGGGTCTTCAGGAAGAAGCGCTGGTCGTGGCTGGTGGCGGGAGGGAGAGGCCACTAGCCAGCCAGGCTGGAGCGGCCTCCCTCCTCCACCTGACGCTCCTCCACCTGACCCCCCTCACCGGCCGGCCGCCCTTGTTTCTCATCCTGTTTCTCATCCCGAGTGCACCCCAGGACACCCCGCCCACCCTCGCGCCCCTGCTGACAGCTCACGACAGGAAGAAGCTGGCCTTGCTCTTGGAGGTGCTGAGAAACTGCAGGTAGGGGCCACCGGGGCCCAGCGCGGCCTGATAGTCCTCCTCGGCCAGGCCTAGGGAGCGGCGGAGCCGGGCGAAGGCCGGGCCGGCCAGGGTGCCCAACTCGAAGCCCTGCAGGGGAGGAAGAGCAGCGCGGAGAACATGCATGACGCCGGCCCAGGTGTGTGCAGTGCCGGGGTGCAGGAGGGCCAGGGCGCCCGGCCCGGGAGGACCCGAGAGAGACGTCGCGGTCTCTACACAGACAGGGAAACAGAGGTGTGAGAGGAAGCGCAGGACACGCCCTCCCAAGCTGCAGTCTTGGGCTTCCTACCTCATGGACCTGGGTCAGGACCTCGGAGAAATCCTCCTCAGTGGGCAGCCCCTGCAGGGAGGGGCAGGGCCTCAGGGCAAATCCAGGCTCAGCCCCCCACTGCCAGCTCAGAATCTCCAGGCAGTCTGCTCCTGGCCTCCTCCCCTGCC
Organism: Talpa europaea; assembly: GCF_964194135.1. Taxonomy (NCBI): domain Eukaryota; kingdom Metazoa; phylum Chordata; class Mammalia; order Eulipotyphla; family Talpidae; genus Talpa; species Talpa europaea. The sequence goes on along the minus strand of NC_140074.1, from coordinate 5,048,331 downwards.
CCCAATTTGATTCTTCCAGCATCAGCTCTGGGTGGGCTGAGAGGGGAGGTGGGCGGCCTGCTCTGTGGGGTGGGGTGGGGGCGAGAGAGACCTGAGGCAGGACCTGGATGTGTCTCATCATACTGGGTCCCCAGCACCCGAGTTCCAGTCCCACACCAAGGCGCATGTTGGCCAAGAGAAGCCTATGCCATTCCGGTGGGAGGGAGTTGCTGTGAAGCCAGGGGACCTGCCTGGAGGGGCAGGATCAGGAAGGCTTCCTGGGGGAGGTGACCTCTCAGCTGCCATCTGAAGGGCAGTGAGAGGAGGAGCAGGGTGTGCACAGCAGCGGGAAGAGTACAGGGGCCACCAGGAAGGGTGGCTGCGATGAGCAAGGGAGGAACGGAGTGTGTGAGCGAGGCTGGACCATGGGCCCTAGGCCTTGAGCCAGCAGGCCCCTGGGACCACAGTGAGTACTAGGGCGCCACAGAGGATTCTCAGCAGGCGACGGGCCAGGTCATGAATTTCAGCAGGTGATGAATTTAAAGAGCTCCCTCGTGTTCCCACACTTCCCTGGACCTCCAGGTCCCGTGCCAGGACCTGCTCTGTGGGGTGCGGTCACACCGCACACGCCTGCACACACACGCACAACACACGTGCTCACCAGGGCCCATCCAGCCACTGGGCTTGCAGTTGGATGACCCTTTCTGCTGAGCCAGCATGGCCCAGCCGGGGCTCCAGGGAGAATGGGCCAGGCCCATGGGGTGGGGGCGGATTCCTGCTCAACCAAACACCCTGGCAGAGCTGGGAGGGCCTCAGAAACCAAGCAGTATGACCCCCCACCCGCCCATTATACAGACGGGGATACCGAAGCCCAGCTAGAGTCACACAGCAATCACCTAAGTCACCCAACCCCCCAACATACATTGGGCTCTGTGGCCTCAGACCCCACCCCAGAATGCCCCTGGCTGCCTGCACCAAGCCCCTGACTTCCTCTCCTTAGAGCCTCTCTCATCCCCGGCCCCTGAGCATTAATGACAGCCCAGTCTTGCCACTGGCATTGTGGAGAGACGGCGCTGGACAGATTGGCCACTCACTGTGGGCGGATGGTCCATGGAAACCTGGGTGGCAGCCCACAGCCCTGCCTGCATCATACATGTCAGCTGGTGCAGCTCGTGCCCTGGGTCGATCTCAAACAGGCCCAGGCGCACCTGCCTGTCTCGTAGACGCCAGAGGAGGCCCTGGCGGCCAGAGCTCCAGGTGGCTGCTCTGCCTGCAGCTTCTGGGGAGGGGGCCAGCACCTGGTGACAGGGGCACAGAAGCAACGAGCACGACGTGGCAGCATCCCAAAGGGAAAAAGACCCAGGTCCGAGTCCCACTTTGTGAGCCCTCCCTCGTCTCTCCCTGCCTCAGTTTCCTCCATATGTAAACTACAGAGAATCTGATAGCCACCTGGGGGAGGAGGGGGTTGTGTGGCACTGATACAGTGCCGGGCGAGCAATCAGTACCCAACATCGAGGTGTGGTTATGGTTGTCAGTAGACAGTGTGGTTTTGTTGCAGCCAAACCTGGCCCAAGATGGTCTCTCACCAACTGTGTGACCTTAGATAAGTCACCGAACCTTTCTACGCCTCATCTCAGCTGTAAAACGAGAACCATAACAAATCCTTCCTGGCAGGGATAACTACTGTTTCTGTTGAGTTTGAGCCCCGTGCACAGGAGCTCCACTCATCTCTGCTCCAGGCCAATGCAAAGGGTCAGCAGGAAGCTGAGCTCACAGCAGCAGACCCATTAGTAGCAGGAGCCCAGCGCTGGCCCAAGCTGACCTCGTAGCAGCCCTATCGGGAGCCTTTATGACCATCTCCATTTTCCCAGTGAGGAAACTGAGGAAGTGTCGGGGGAACAGCCGCCAGACTCCCCATTATACTGGCTCCCCACCATGCAGGACCCCTCCTGGGCTTGGACGGGGGTGTGTCCGTGCCTCACGAAGAGGGGAGACCTGGCCCTTGTCCCCCAACTTTTCCCTCTCCTGTCCTCGCTCGGATCTTCACTTACCTCCCGGGGCCCCGGGCTCGGCGCGGCCATCGCCCCCGCAGAAGCGTCCCCGGCTCTGGCCGGTCCCCCGGCGCCCGCCCGCCCGGCTGCGGGAGGCAGGCCCCGCCCCTGCCTCCGGATCAACCAATCGCGCGGCGCGGGCCACGGCCACACCCAATCCGCGCGGGGGGCGCCGGCGATAGCCTGCAGGTCCCGCCTCCCGGGCTGCAGCATCCTTGGGACCGCGGTCCAGCGCCGGGCGGGGCCGCCGCGCTCTGGGCAGGGCCCCCAGGAAAAGACCTCCCGTTCCCTCCTCCTGGGTGGGGGACTCGAGTCTGAGGGGATGCGGGTGCCCTAAATCCAGTCCCGCCTTCCCATTGGCGTGAAATTCCCACCAACTGCTTTTCGGGTCAGAAAACTAAGGTCCGGAGAAGCGACTGCCTCCAGGTCACCCAGGAAGCCAGGGGCACTCGACGCACAGATCCCGCCGCTACAGGCCAGAGCAGCGCCAGGCCCGGGGGGTTAGTGGTGAGAGGGAGGAACACAGCTGCCAGCCTGATCTTTTAAAAGCAGAAATCGATGATGTCACTCTCATGCTAAAGCCTCCAGTAACTTCCCAGGCACTGGAACAAAACCCAGCTGGGGCTCTCGCCAAGGCCCCAGGCCCTTCTCAAGGCGCCGGCGCTGCACCCACCACACAGCCACGGGGCTCTGTCCACCGGGTCCCCACCCCACCCCTCACCCACAACGTTCCTGAGCTGCCGAACTTTAACACCTCAGGATTTTGCGTTTGCTTTTCCCTCTGCTTGAAATCGTTTCCCCGCAGTCTTTAATTTGCCTCCCTCTGTCCTGCCCCATCTAAGTGTCTTCCCAACCCAATTCTTTTTTTTTTTAACAAATTTTTTTTAAAGCTTTATTTATTTATTTATACAAGCACTGGGTACAGTCAGAAGCATGGGGAGGGTAAGAGAATTCACCAGAGCCAGAGCGGGGAGCAGAACAGGCAGAAGGACCGAAGTACACTGCTGAGGGGAGCAGCGGGCGGCAGGAGAGGTCTGCGCGCCATGTGGGACCCTCCTCCTGTGGCCGGGGAGCAGCTGGGGATCGAACCGGCAATGCAGAGGCTGTGGGCAGCTTCGCAACCCAGCGCCCAACCGCTGCGCCACCGGGGAGGCCCCCTAACCCAATTCTTGATCACATCACCCCATTTGCTTCATCCTTCTTAACACTGTCAGAGACTGTCTCCTTCACTTATTTATTGGTTTATTACCTCTTCCTCCTGCTACACCCTCCACACAGGCGGGTCGGAAAGGGAGGAACCACACAGGGCTCCCACCCCAGCTCCTGGTGCCTGGCACACACCAGTCTGGGAAGGCTATATTGACCCACGCAAGCAGGATGTGCCAGGGGCCTCAATGAGTCCCACAAAATGAAAGGCCAGCGTGACTGCAGGGAGCGAGTGGGCATGCTGTGGGTTCTCGGAGGCACTAGAAGTGGGAATGTGAGAAAGATGCTCAATTTTTTTAAAGGCCAGTGGTTGTGCAGGCTGGAGGGGGCCCGAGTGGGCAGGAGCAGCAGTGAGGAAGCAGGGGACGGGGTCTTTGTATCAGGAGGATGACTGCTGCTACACGGGGTTAGTGATGCCTGGCAGGAACAGGCTGGGGTCGGGGGCAGGATGATGCAGTCAAGAGAGGGGCAAAGAGAGAATCCTGCTCAGGACAGGATGAATTTGAGGGGCCACCACAACAGATGGGGAGGTCAGGTGCACTGAGGCTCAGGAGAGCGGGGCTGGAGGCGAGCCTGGGTAAGAACAAAGTGGCTCAGGAGAGCAGGGGGCGGGGGTAAGGGCTCTGAGTCCCGAGGAGCCGCCCTCTCCCAGACAGAGGAGCTGGAGACATCAGCACAAGCCGCCAGGAACCCGTGGGGAGCACCCACGGGGATGTCACAGATCAGCATGGTAGGTATTTCCCCGCTCCAGACCGACGTGACGGGCGGAGTGGGTGCCACCCTCCTGGCGTGATGCCAGCACAGGGAGTGGGGCAGAGCAAACACAAGCGCAGGTGCTCACATCTGGCTGTCAAATGAGACCCAAAGGAACTACCGCCTCGACGGAGGGTCTTCAAGTGGGAACGTGGGAGACCCACAAAGGCCGAGGCACTGACGGGACCTCCCACTACAGCAGGGAAGACAGGACCCAAGGCCCAATGGGTAGTGTGGCTGCACAGCACAAGAAGCAGGGGTGAGGCCAGGGCCTGGAAATGGCCTCTCTTCTCAGATGCCCAAAGGGGAGCCAAGGTTCCCGGAGAGAGGGATGGAGGTGCACACTGGTAATGGGACAGCTGGCTGCCCTGAGCGGCTCGGCAAGATTGGGGGGTGGGGGGGCAAGGGAGCGGGGCCTATGTCAGCTCTGTCACCCCCAAAAGTGGAAGCAGCCCTGCTCCAGCTCAGAAGCAGCCCTCACTGCTGAGCAGCAAGCTGAGCTGAGCATCTGGGCATGAGAGAACCGCAGGCTGGGGCTTTTAGGGGAATACTGGTGCCCGCTGGCTGGGCTGGCAGAGGGTGGGGGAGGCTATGTTGTGTCTGACAGGCGGCCCCACTTCCACTGACTCCCCAGCTGTGACCTACACTAGCAGGACCATCTGTCCCCGCCCCACTTTCTCCTGTGCCCACACAGGGATGACGCAGGAGGGCCCTCTGCACACCTGAGAAGGCTCTGGGCTGGCCACCAGCCTCCTCCAGCCTGGGGGTCCATCTGCCCCACTCAGGGATGGTACAAGACAAACACAGCATTGACATTTATTATTCGGCTCTCCCCCATGCACTGGCGTGAGGACTGGGCCTCCACGAGGAGTTGATCTGGGGGCCCAGTGTGGCTCCCTAAGGTGCCACGAGGTTGGCGGTAGTCCTGGGGCCTGTCAGTCCTTGCTGGAGGCTTTTCAGGTTCCAGAGGTCCTTGTGGGGTCTGGCTCGCCTCAGACCCAGGAAAGCTGCCTTCATAGAGGAATAGGGCATGTGGGGGGTCACACGTGCCAAGTCCAAATCAGCATGTGACAGAAGGGAAACTGAGGCAAGAGGGTAGGATCCAAAGGAAAAAATTAACAGGCAGTCTGAAGGTAAAGTGGGAAGGACCTTAGGCATGAGCCAAAATGGGGTGAGAGAAAGACTTCCAGATGCTCCTCCCTTCTAGCTTCTAGAAAGGGGAGCAGGAGCTCTGGTCAGTCAAGGTGAGTCCTGAACAACTCCATCTCATGGGGATGTCTGCAGGGCAGCCAGACCTGAGGGGACCACAGTGCCTAGGGGGGTCTCTGGGTTCCCATCTTGGTTGTTCCCTGGAGGGGAGGCAGAGAGAGGCCTGCAGCCTCATCCGGGCCTTCACTGAGTCTTTTTGGTCCCCTTCTGGTTCTTCAGCATCACGTAGGTGATGAACACGCCTGGAACGTACAGACCAGAAAGGCTGGGTAAGACTGAGGCTTAGGGCACAGTGCCAAGCAGTGTGGAGCCACATCCTGGCAAGCTACCCTCCAGGCCAGCCAGCCCTCTCCCTGAACGCTCCCTGAGCGCTGACCACAGGCTGGCAGCTGGGCTCAGTGTCCCAAAGTCTACAGAGCACAAGACCCACCCAACTGTTCACTCAAACACCTGTGCACCCTCCTACCCACCCACCCAGCATTCATCATGCACCCCCCACCCCATCACCCAGTCATGAGGTTGGCTCCTTCTTGAGCACTGACAGTGTGGTGGCCAGCCATGAAGACTGTCCCTGTCCCCAGAAAGCCCGCACACTAAGCCATGGAGAAGAGACGTGCCAGGAATGATGAGCTAGGGTGACAAGGGGGTGAGAGAGGCCTCAGGTGTGAGCAGAGAGATGGTGGTGGTGGAGGAGGGAGCAGGCAGGGAAAAGGGAGACAGCACGTAAACTCAGTGAGCCTGAGGCCAGGGGGAGACCAGCGGGTGAGCCCTGAAGGATGAACAGGAAAGACCTAGGGGGTAAGCCGGGGGCCAACAGCCTCAAGCAGATGTACAGCGAGTGGGGAACCCCTGCCCAAAGTGAGGGGAGCGACGACTTACCCACAAATAGGAGCAACAGGAGGCCGGCGGCCAGTGGGATGGCAACAGCATAGGCTCGGGGCAGGAAATACTTGTGGATGACATGCTGGCTGTCAATGAATGGCTGGCACAGAGGGCAGAGAGATGGTGAGCACTCACCTTGCCTGACCTCCCCCTCAGCCAACATCCCACCTCCTCTAAGGAGCTGCCCCTTTCAAAGCACTGGAGGGCATTTGCTTTTCTTTAACATAATGGTATTTTGCATGTCCTGGTTTGTGTCTGCCCTTCATTTGTTGAACATTTACTGAGCACCTGCCTGGCATCAGCCCCAAGTTGGTGCTGGGGACCCGGCAGTGAACAGAAGACAAATGACTTGGCTGCGGCATTCACAGCCTATCTTTGCCTAGCAGGAGCAAAGGGTGCATACTTGAGGTTCCCAGCCTGGGTTTCAAGGCCTTCTTTACTGACATCTTATGCCACAGGATACCAGGTTCTGCCCAAGATTTTGCCTCCCAAACACAATGTACAGCTTAAACAGTAACCAATATATTTTTCCACCCTCTTCCCCTCGTCCCCCCAAATACCCAGAAGGACCTAAGGAAATTCACTAGCCCACTTCATGCCCAGGAGCCAGTAGGATAAGCAGAAAAATTCCCCACAAAGCAAACCTGGAACAGCTTTACAGTGCAGCGGTTAAGAACAAGACTCTGGGCCAAACCCTTTTCCCTCAGCCTCAGCTTCCTCATCTATAAAACGGGGACACCACTAAAAACTTCTAGAATGGGCGCTATTCTGAGGACATGCGGGTACAGCACCGAGCACGATGACTGGTACATAGTGATTGCTTCAGTGATGCCAGGGGTCGGCTTCACCACCCAGGGAGGGGGCAAGGTGAGGGGTGGGCAGGTGGGTGGGGCGCACGTACCAAGAGAATCACCCACACAGTGTAGTAGGTGAAGATGATCAGGCTAACAGCGACGAGACCGAGTCCCACCACCTGGTCTGTCCCCGTGGCCTGGAGAAAAGAAAGGCCTCAACTGACGAAGCGACTCTCCATTTAGGGGCGCTAACTGGGGGAGCGGGACAGGGGGAATGCCGCCGGCTTATTACTCTCTGAACTCCCCATTCACGCCACGGGGGTGCAATTTCTAGGCAGGGAGTGTGCCGGGTCTATGTCTTCACGCGTCCAGTGGGCGGCGGGAGGACAACCCCAGTTCTGGATGCCCGAATCCCAGTTTCTGAGCAGCCTGTGGGCCACGACCCTGGGCGCCACCCCCACACGCCCCGCACCCCCCACACCCGGTCCCAAGCTCACCATTTCCTCCGCGCTCCGCCGCCGGAGTAGCCAGCCACATCCGCTTCCGGATCCGGGCCCTTCTGGTCTGGGACCGCGGGGCACGCCGGGAGTCGTAGTCCTCAGGCCCGCCCGAGACGGGCAGGTTCCGCCTCCTTTTTTGCATGTCGGGAAATGTAGTCCCTCAAGGCGTGTGGGGGCCGCGGGGCCGTTCCCTCCCCGCAGTTGGAAACCCAGAGGGCCCGACATTCCTGGCCTCGCGCCTTTCGAAATCGCCCCAGGAAAAGGTCGTGGGCGGGGGCCGAGGAGGGTGGGGAAAATGAGGCGCAGAGAAAGGTGGTTTGCTAATCACGGCTGCGTCCGTGGTGAAGCGGCGCCCTGTTTCCCGGCCCGGAGGCCCTAAGGAGCCTGTTGAGGGGAGCCAGGCCCGGGGGGGGCAGGACACACTGGCCCCCAGGTGTGGGAAGGTTTTGATCGGCTGTGCAGGGGAGACCCCCTCTCCCCATAACGTCTGCCTCTGGGGCCTTCCTGAGGTCTTGGGACAGCCAGGCAGCCACCCAGCCCCCAGCCCCCTCCCCGGCGCAGGCCCCTCCCCAGTCTTGGAGGTCCTTTCCTCTGAGCTCAAGGAGCGCCTGGGCCACATCACAGTCCCCTTGGATCTGGAACACCCTTGCCCACAGCTCTCAGGGCCGGCTGCTCCTTACCCATCAGGCTTCACTGGGGTGCATGTCCCAGGAAGGTGGCCTTTGCAGCTGGGTACAGGGGTTCCCTCCGTGCTCCACAACCCGAGGATGACAACTTGTTAATCCGGCCCACCTGACTGAGGCCATCTCCTGAGGATGGTGTGTGTGGAGTAGGGTAAATGGTTTTCAGGCTTTTCTGCCCTCCCACCATTAGGATTGCCCCACCTGATGGGGCACCTGCAGTTGTTACATTGTTGTGTTGTTTACTTTTGTGGGCCATGGGAGGGTTATTGAGATAGTCATCAAGAGAAGCGGAGGCAGGAGAGAGAAGGGGAGAAAGAAGCCAGAGAAGCCCAGAGTGAAGACTTGCAGGGGGCTTGGAAGCCTCCGGGCCTCCTGGCCCTGCGGCACCCCTGCCTGCCATGTACCTGTTTGCCACACCACATGTAAAGCTCAATAAAAGCCTGAGAAAGCCACCGAGGGCTCCAGGACTCTGCTTTACCCAGGACTGCTCGAATCATAGAAACCTGCTCTGTGACCATCCTGCCCCTACAGTGGTCACTGCTGTATCCCCAGGACCCAGAATGAAAGGAGCTTTGACTCAACCAGCCTGAAGTGACTCGTCAGCAGCTTGTCTAGATCATGGAATGCTACAGAGCACAGCATCAGGGACTCTCGGCTCCTGAGGGACTGCAGGATCTGCTCCTGTTGGCAGCACTCCTCTCCTTAGGCTCCTGGGACTGCCCTCCGAAAGCTGACAGGGACTGTCCTTTTTGGCCCCGTTCCTTCCCTATCTCAGAAAAGACCTTGGCTCAGCCAGGAGGCAACTTTTCCTTCCCTCACTGTGCAGAAAGCAGGAAGAGGAACTGCCTCCAGGGCCATGTGCAGGCATCAGTTCTGACAAGGGGGGGCAGTAATGCCTTGCTGTAGCAAGGACAAAGTCTGGTAGCCTTGTCTCCTCTGGCCACTGGGGCTTCTGATACTTTTTTTAAAGAAAAGATTTATACATACAAGAAATGGAGTACAGGCCAGAGGCGTGGGAGGGTGAAAGAATTCACCAGAGACAGAGCGGGGAGCAGAATAAGCAGATGGACTGAAGATACTGCTGAGAGGAGCAGCGGGCAAGGCAGGAGAGGTCTGCTGCGCCATGTGGGTTTCTCCCTGGCCAGCCGGGAACCGAACCCGTGCTGCAGAGGCTGCGGACAGCTTCACAGTGCTGTGCTCAACTTGCTGCGCCACTGGGGAGGCCCTGCTTCTGGTACTTCTGAGTTCAGTGAAGGCCCAGGCGAGTTGCCTTACCCAGTGTGGTGAAGCAGCCTGGCTTCTGTGAACTCATAGGCAGTGAGTGAGGGCCCAGACCTGGAGAGTCTGATAGGAGGGGAAGCCTTCGGGCAGTTGGGATCACACACTGCTTGTCCCCTACTGTCAAGCACTCGTTCATGTGATCCACAACCCCATTTGCATCTGAAGGAACTGAGGCACCATGTCCCCACGTGTTTAAGATGCCACCCGGACTGCTGGGGAGTTCTACAGAATAGTTGTTAGAACTTGGGCCTCTGAGGCCAGAGCTGCCATTTACTAGGTGTGAGACTGACAAGAAACAGCCTGTGTGCGGCAGGGGGGAGTTTCCTCCTCAGGGATCTGGGGCAATCACCAAAACTGTAGTCAGGACTGGGAGAAACCCCACCACCCACACCTTTACCACTCCAAAGGTCACCTTACACAGTGGCTTCCTTCTGATGCCATCTCAGGCCCAAAGTCAACATGTCAAAGAAAACCCAAGGAGCCATAAAAACAAAAACTGCAACAATTTTATTTTCCCCCCCAAACCAGACACTGACACTAGGCTGATTTCCCCTTACAATGTTATTCTACAATAGAAGCTGGGACAAGGATACAAATACAGCCCCCTGACCCAGGGAGTTGGGGCAGGGGAGTAAAATAAAAAGGCCTCCCGTCCCCCCCAATCTCCCTGCTCACCTCCTGGAGAGAGGAAAACAGATATTCTCCATCCTGGCAGATCATGCCATGTGGCGGGTTTGTGGGGGGACCAGGAAAAGAAAAAAACTAAAAATATCGTATACCTTTATTTTCTTTAAATCTCCTAGTAAAAACGTTAAACTGTCTTTCAAGAGGATTCCAAACTGTCATTGCATAGACCAATTCCTTTCCAAAAATATCTCTAATATATTCTATCTCTATATAGAATTTTAAGTCCAGGAGCTGTGGGCGCCTAGTGGAAATTCGCTGAGCTTGAGGGGACCGGAGGGCTAAGAGCCCTCCATGGCGAGGAGGCCAGGACTTCCGGCCTCCGGCTTCCAACCAGCGATAATTTGGTTGTGGCCAAATACTCGGTTAGTCCATTACCCTGGCCCAGGGCCTGGTGTGGGAGAATGTGACAGGCTGTCTCCTTTTTGGGGTGAAACTCAGCGCTCACCTTTGGCAGGGCTGGGGGGTCCTGGTTTAGGGGGTCTCTGCAACAGCACCACACCAGCTGCTTTATGTCTGAAGCCCTAGAACTTTGAAATCAGACCCCAAATGCAGCCTACATGCACCTCCCCACTAGGCTGAGGTTAGGAAGACGCAGAAGGGAAGGGCCGTGTGCCCCTATCTTCTGGGTCACTTCATCTGGAGACAGCATGGACCACTCCCTTTAAAGTGCCAGCCAGGGATCTGCGGGGCAGGATGGGACCCGCAGAGCTGACCAGATCCTTCTCTAGTCAGAGCAAACGCTCCTTCCTGCCTCAGCAGGCACCTTCTAACATTCCTTTTCTAAGAGAGTTAGGTGATTAAAAACAATAGCAACAGAAATCCTAGAAATGTTCTGGTCCCAATGCAGAGAGGTTCCAAGACCAAGACCCCTACTCTTGCCAGCTGGGGCAGAAGGGCCAGGACCCCTCCCGGCCTGGGGAGGAAGCCCCCACCCCACCCCCAGAGAGAGCCAGTATCTACCAGGGGGCCCCATCCAGATGCCCAGCACTGCTGGGACCCAGTGAGGGGTAAGCCAGAGAACAGAACCACTTCCCTTCACCTGGGGGAGCAGACAATACCAAACTGTGAGCTCCAAAAAAAAAAAAAAAAAAAAGTAAGAAAAAGGAAGGAGGAAGGGAAGAAAAAAAGTTTTAGGGCTAAGTAAACACCAGCCGGCTGGTTTATACAAAATGAGTGAGATTTAAGAGCGTGGGGAGCTTGTCCAGGGACTGGTTGGCAGCCAGAACCCACCTTCAAGCAAGTAATGAGGACCCAGGGGGAAAGTGCAGAGCAGAGGCTTTAGAGGGGGGCGGGGGCAGGGGCAGGCCCAGACTGCTCCCCACCGGGAAAACACCCTTTAAAGGACCCCACCTCTCCTGCCCGGAAGTGGGCAGATACTTTCAGAGGAGGGCTGAGGCTTTCCTGGCCAGGAGGCCGGCTCCAGGTTGGTCCAGTCTCAGCCCACCTGCCTCTCCAGCACCCACCCAGCCCAGACCAGCTGACCTTGAGGGGAGCAAGAGGGGGCTCTGCTTGCCAGACCAGCCGGCCAGACCAGACCCCCAACCTCCAAGGGCTTGGGAGGCACCTACAAGAAGCCAGCAGCTCAGGACCCAGCCCTGAGCAAGAGAACCACCTTCTCAGCCTGGGCGTCAGGTCTGAGTTGGAGCTAATGGAGGGAGAGGCACAGCGCCACGGTCCAGCCGCACAGCAGCCACGTCCAGGAACCCTGGGGAGGGACTCGGGCAAGGGCAGGCGAGGGCCAGCGGGGTTGTGCTGGAGACGAGCATGTGCAAAGTGCAGGCTGCCAGGGCAGCAGGAGAACATTCGCTGGGGGGAGGGGATTTGTCTCAATCTGCAGTATTGGGGGAGGAAGTTTGAGATCTTGGCTCCAAGGAAGAGGCCGCCAGCGGGTCCCCCGGGACAAAGGACAAGGATAGCTGAAGCACTAAGTAGCCAGAGGGCCACGGTGGCAGGATTCCGGGGGTGAACTGTCCCCCCACAATGGCGAGGGGGTGAGGAAGCAAGGCCCTGTCAGGACACAGCTGAGCCGGTGCTCCTGGAGCGGGGCAGGGAGGACAGGGCAAGCGGCCCCTCGGCCACAAGCCAACTCTGGGTCCAGCATGTGGGAGCTGCTGCGGCCCTGCCGAGGGGACAGGTTGGTCTCCAGCTGGCAGTCCTGGCATCTTTGTCTTGCCCACCTGCTGCGTGGGCCTGCGTGTTCTGCCCTCTAGTGGTTCAGAGGAGAATATTCACAGTGGTACCTGGGCCCTGAGGGGCCAGGAGGGTCCCAGCAGGCTGGGAGGACAATGGAATGTGCTGTGGGGCTGGGGCTGGAGTGCGTGGAGGAGGCACAGATGAGATGCGGCGCGGATTGGGATCCGAGGAGGAAGGTCCCTCGTGGAATGACGCAGGTCTGGATGCCGCCAAAGGCAGGGCCCTTCTCCGGTCTGGACACCCGCTCCTCAATGGCTTTCAATCACGACTGGCTCGTAGACCCCAGAGGAGACCCTGGGGGAGGGGGGGGACAGGTCAGCTTGTCCTCCTTCACACTCCGCCAGGCCAGGCCCTCGGAAGTACCCCACAAGCAGGCACTAAAAACTGGCTCCACTTTGGAGAGCAGGAGACTGAGGCTCAGAGAAGTTGGGCCACTTGCCCTGGGTGACACAGGTGGCCAGTGCTGGAGCCTGCGAGGCAGCGCTGGACAGGCGCTGTCCCGGCCCTTTCTGGGCACTAGCGACTTGCACACTTGGCCACGCTGCCCTCGTTCTCACAGGGAGGGACTGTGCCGGCCCCGCCAGACAAAGAAATAGACATAGTGGGGTCGTGAGGCTTGCTGAGAGGGCAGCAGAAGGGCGGGGAGCCTGACAGGCTAGCTCCCAAATGAGGCCAGGTCCACCCACAGGATGGTCATTCGTGGCCTGGCAGACAGCTCTGCTAAACCTTGCTGCCAGTTAGGCTGGATTCTTCCCTCCCCTAGACCAGTCTCCTCATCTTCTGTGGGAGGCAGAGGGGGTGGGGTGCTCGAGCCTCGGAAGACTACTATTCTCTCACCCACCCCATCCAGGGTAGCCCGGGAGGCTGTAGGGGGATGGCAGCTGCAATTTCAAGCCCCAGCCAGCAGGGGTAGACAGAGCAGCACAAAGGGATGGTCCTGGACCCAGCCAAGTCCCCTGGGTGGGCTCCAGCCGTCAATGGGTACTTTCCCATCAGGCCCTGGGGCAAAGCCTCTGCACGACCTGGCTGGTGGGAAGCTCTGCCACTGACTCACTCACTCAGCGAGCGGGGCGCAAGAGTAATAAACATGCTGTGCTGGGAGCCATGCTACTCGTGGTCTTGTTATGGGGCAGGGAGAGGGGCAGCCCAAACCCTGCAAACCTGCCTGTTCTAAAAATGGTGGCAAAAAGTGAAAGGGGGGAATTGCTAGGGGGAAAAGGCTGTCCTAAAGCTAATTCCATACAGGCTTTGTGGACTCCACCCCCACCCCAGGCCAAAGCCAAAGACTCTGGGAACTCCAAATCCCATCACCACCAAAGGGAAGGTGGCTGGGACCTGAGGGTGGGGTTAAACAGCCAGGTTGGTATAAAGCCAGACACGTGGGCTTTGGAGGGCTTCCCCCATTTTGGCTCTCCGCCAGCTTTCAGCGTCTGGCCAGCTCTGAGAGTGCCTTTGGGTTTCTAGGTGGGCGGATCGGGTAGGACGCATTAAAGACTTTATTTCCCTATTTTCTCCCTGAGTTGTCCATTTTCCTTATTTCCTTTTCCCTTGTAAATAAACCTTTATTAACCTTTTGTGTGTGCCTGTAGTGGAGTATTAATAAGTCCCTTTTAAGTGTGCGGGTGAGGACCCACAGCCAGGAACCCGTTCAATATCGGGGCTGCCCTATAACAGTCTGACAAAGGTCGGGCATGGGGCAGATTCCTGAAAAGTCAGGAATCTCGTTAGCTGACTCCTGCTAGATTCTCCTCATTTGTTTATGGCTAGTTTCTACCATTGTTAAAATACGCATTTAAAAGTAAAACTGCAAATGCTGTTTGATCAATTACTGAATAACCAATTTGATGGCAAATGGCACTGCGTGATACAAGTATTACATTTTCTATAAAATTAGGAATTCTCTGCCAAAAGGCAGTAATTCAACATTGGGCCTTACGTTAACAAGTGAAAAAAAACTTCTGGGAACAAAAAGCTGTAAACGTCCCTGGCCAAGTCTTTAATATGGAGATGTGGCCTTTTGAGGCCAGGGCTAAATGGAGAAGGAAATTCTTTTACTTTAAAGTTAAAGACAGCAGGTGGGTGGCAGACAGGAGCATGCTCCAAATGTAAGAAAATTCCGAATAAGCCAGGAGGCGCCATCGCTGCTCCTGCTAAACTCTTCCTGTTTGTTTAGGGCTGACTCCCCTGGAGGTGACAACTGGTATAGTAGCTGGTGGAGTGTGCATTCAAGAATAAGTCAACCACAATTTTGTGACTGTCGAGCTAATAACCACGGCAGCACAAATAATGCACTCGGAAATAGTCAATGTTACAAGTACTGATGTCAAGTATTAAACATTCTGGGAACCAAAAACTATAACCATCTCCGGCCCTGCCTCGGATGAAATGTTTGTAGCTCCTTAAAACAACAATCAGCAATCTTACAGAAAAAGGAATTTTTTTCCTTGATCTTAAAGTTAGATACGAAAACTAGGCTGACTAGGTAAGTAGAGGAGTAATAGGGAGAAAAAACTCTTTTGTTAGATTAGGAGAACTCCTCCCTTCATTGAGAGCTGGGGGCTAGGGAAGAGCCAGTGCGGCTCACCTGGCATTACTGCCCTCCAGGCCCTTGGTTCCTTAATATTGAATCAATATTAAAACAATATACTATAGATGATGATTTCTATATAAAAGCCTTCTGTTTTTTGCTTTAATCATTTGGTTATATGTTAGTCTAAACTTTATAGGTTAGTTAAAAAAAAATCCCTTTGTCTCCCCTCCCCCAGGGAACTTCCTGCCCTTTGCTTCCCCCAGCCCTTAGTTAAGCGTTCTCTATGGCAAACAGAGAAATGTTAGCTGCAGTCACATAAGCTTTTTGCTAGTAATAAAATGACTGTTTAAGGGAAATGGCTACTCTAAGAACACTTCTGTTTAGCAACCATGCCTTCTTTAAATCAAAGAATAATAAATGTCACTACCTCTGCAGGAGGGCAAATAGACCCTTGGCTGTTCTTAAGAAAGATGTGATGATTGTTATCTTCCTGCCTTTAATGCATGTGCTTATGCACTCTCCTGGTTTGCTTGAAATGTATAAATAAAGGGCTGCTGAGACCCTCAGAAGGATGATGTCTGCACCCTGATCGAGTGTTTGCATCTCCTCATTCCCCCTCCCCCTAATCCCTCAGATTCCTCCATGCTGTCTCATCCTTAGGGGAACCCCTGACTTGACAGTTTGCCAGGCTGGTCCTGGGGCACTGCTGCAAGCAAATGAGAAGCCAGCCCTAAAGATGGGGCTCAAGCAGGTTTGATTCTGCCCACTCCCCGCCCCCCATCTCCTGCCTCTGAGCATCAAGCGGGCAGAAAGGTGTTGCTCACTGCTGTCTCCCCAGCACCCAGCCCAGGGCCTGATGCACAGCTGGTGCTCAATAAACAAACAGGTAATTTTTTAGGGGTTCCCAGATCTAGAAGGAAAGGAAAGGAGGGTCCAAACATGCTTTTTAAGGCCCCGCTATGTACCAAGCCCATCCGAGGCTTTTGCCAAGAATATACCTTGGAACCCTCAGATCAATGCAGGGCCTGTCCCCCGCCTACCTCCAGGCAAGGTGCGTGATCCACACCATTGACAGATGGAGAGACTGAGGTCGCCCCATGGTGCCAAGGACTGGCACTCAACGGTCAGAGACCTTGCTCTCACCACTGGGCCCAGCCGCCACCCTGACCTGCCCCCCTACCTGTTGGCCAGCTGGATGCCACTCAGCGTGGTGGAGCCGTCTCGGCTCACAAACAGCCGGAGGTTGCTATCTGTGGGGACACAGGGGAGGATGGGGGCTGAGTGGGACGGGGGCAGCCGGCAAGTGGCACCGCCCTCAGCCACCCGCATGGCCAGCGCACCCTCAGTGTTGCTGCCGTCTGTGAAGTCCTGGCTCTGCACGATCTTCTCCACGATGTCATCCGCGTCAATCCGTGTGTCGTCCACCCAGGTCGGGTGGCTCTCCACCGAGTCTTTCTTCCGCCTGGGGAGGGCAGTGGGTAAGAGGCACAGCGCTCAGAGGCCTGGGCCCTCACATCCGCCCTACGGAGCAAGCACTTGTCTCCCTGGCCTTAGAGAGGACGACTCTGAGGCTCCAGGAGGCTAAGCAGCCTGCCTACAGCCGTGCCGCCACTTCCATGGAGCGCCAAAGGCTCAGACCCAGACTGACAGGGCCCACTCTGGACAGATAAGCTGAACCCCACACAGCAGGCCGGAGGGGCGGACCCTGGTGTCCCCGTGTTATGGGTAAAGCTGCAGAGATTCAGGGAGCCCCCCCAAAGAGGTCTGGTCTCCAGGAGCACAGAGTGGGACTCACCGAAACGAGCGGTCCGACAGATGTGGGGGCCGAGGGGGCCGTGGGGGCTTCTCGGGGGGCCGGTGCTCGCGCTCACTGCCCTCAGGCCCCTCCACTGTGATGCTGAGGCCGCCCGAGGCACTGCTGCTGGTGGACGTGTTGCGGCGGTGCGTCAGGTCCGAGAGGCTGGAGGAGCGCGAGTGCTCTGTGCTGTAGCCTGGCGGGCGGGCGGCGGTTTGTTACTGGGTGCCGGGGACGTGCGCGGCCAGGGCTGGGCTGGTGGCCACTCACCTGAGATCCTGGACTGCTGGCTGGCGTAGCTGGAATTGCGGGAGTGGCCAGAGTGGAACACCTCCTCGGGGCTGGACAGGTTCTGGTCAGGCTCCTCCGGCACCCCTAGGATGTGGCAGGGCAGGTGACTGGGTGCTCGCCCTCACCCTTTGCACACATCTCCTCACTGAGTCTGGCCGGGGGCTGGGGGTCGGGCACTGTGCATTTCCACTGTAACACTGAGGTTCAAGGGAGCAGCAACCTGCCACAGTTCCCCTCTGAACCAGGTTCATTCAGTCCGGGCTAGCCCTCGGCACCTACCCTGCAGAGGGGCTCTACTGGGTGCGTCAACAGGAGAGAGGTCACAGGCCAGTGGAGAGGAAGAACGCAGAACCAAGTGTGACCCAGTTATCCCAACTGCAGTGTGTGCAGAGCCAGGAGCAGTGGGGATGGAGGCCAGGCCAGGTCTGGGATCAGGGAAGGCTTCCCTGAGGAGGTGGCCTTCGTGGGGGCCCACAACTCAGACAAGGTGTCAGGGAAAGCCCCTCCCACACAAAGGGAACAGCAGGAGCAAAGGCCCTGAGGCTTGAGGGAGCCTGAGGCAGCGTAGCTGGTGTGCCACAAGTAAGGCTGAGAGGGAGTGAGTGGCCAGGCCCCCAAACAGCCCATCTTCAACACAAACTCTGGGCACCCCCAGCAAGAGGCACGGGCCACCATCTACCCAGGGCTCCCCCAGGGCTAAGGAAGTAGCCGCCCCCCAGTCCTCCTGTCAACGCCCCCCAGTCCTCCTGTCAACGCCCCCCAGTCCTCCTGTCAACGGAGAAAGGAGGGATCATCCACCCCCTACTGGGAGAGGAGCACACCCAGCCACAGGCTGGAGCCCAGGCCTGCCGTGTCTCTGGTCTGGCCAAGTCCCAAAAGATTCTCTGCAGATACGGGCGGGGGCCACAGAGAAGCGCAGGCACCGAGGGGCACACGAGGCACTGGACAACTTGGCCGAGGCACCCTCTGTGCTGGGAAGGGATGCACCCATATTCTGGAGCCCCCAACCCCAGGTGCAGTTCCCAGGCTGCAGCAGGCAATGGGAATGGAGGAAAGTGCACCTTCAGGGCCAGTGGGGACTCACTGCTCCCCTGCACAGCCAGAGGTGCCAGAGGCCCCAGAGGCCCCTGCCCACTAGAATCACTCTTGTGGCACAAATTAGGGTCCTGCAAATTAGCCTCTCAGCTCTGAACTCACCCCCACCCCACCCCCAGAGAGAGGGTGCAGTAGCCAAGCAAAGCTCCTATTTTGAGGAATCTGCTTCCCCTGCAGAGCACTAGATGTGGGGGCAACACCCCTGGCTGCACACTGAAGCCCCCTCTCCTAGAGGCACCACCTCTACCCAGTGCCTCGTCGTCTCCTCTGAGAACTTGGGCTGTTGGATTTTTTTTATAGCATTAATGATAATTTGCTAGAAATATGGCCCAGGAAAATCCAGGTGCTGACCGCCTGGCCAGGCTTGCTGTGCTCAGTTTGCTCCTAAGCAACCCAGATGCAGTTTCTATCACTGATCCCATCGTACAGGGAGGACAAGGCCCGGAAGGATGAGGGCTAAGCAGGTGGCGCACAAGAGCCCCCCACAGCACACCGCTCTGCCTGAACACTGTGTCCACCCCAGGCCCAGCTCACCAACTCGGGTGGACGTGCACTTGGCTTATTGTCTAACACCTGTCTCTCCTACTAGGCCAGGACACCAGGTCAGACTTGGTCCAGGGCTCTGCAGGATCCTGACACCAAACACCGTACCCAGCATAGGGAGGGGCCCAGATGTCGGCCTAAGGGAGGCACCGTCGTGCTAACACCACCCCACCTCTCTTCCCAGAAAAGGCCCTGGGGACCTGGGGACACTGCAGATGAATGCCTTCAGCAAGGGGTGGGCTGGGCAGGTAGGGAGCAGTACCTGAGCTGAGGATGGTGGGCCGGGCCTTGGGGTGCCGGGACCCTGTCAGGGAGTTGGTGCTGCTCTTGCCACTGCTGCTGGTCCCGCCACCCTTACACGTCAGCTGCAGGGAGGAATCCTGGCCCGGGATGGAGATGGACTTGGCAGTGGACGGTGGCCTGGAGAGGACAGATGGGTGTGACTGGGGTGGCCCACCCTCAGGTCTGATGCAGACAGAGTTGCCCAAGAGCATGGAGGAGCAAAGAGTAACTGCCTGCCCTCCCGCCGTGCCCGGGAGGGGTCCCACGCCCTGGGCAGCCAGTGACAGCACTCACGTCTTGAAGCAGGGGTCCCCAGAGAGCAGGAACATGCCAATGGTGACCTGTGAGAAAGGGAAGATTCACCACACCCTGCCCGCCACCTAGCCCAGGCCTGCGGGACTCTGCTGTCCCCACGCATGCACTGCACGGCTGCACGAAGCCCCAGAGCCTCACACATCCATCTCCTCTGACGGAGAACGGAACCCTCCTAACTCCTGGCTGGTGAGGGTGCAGTGGGGCTGTGGGAGCCTCCTTCCTGCCCAGCTTGCCCATTCTGTGCCTCCAGGCACTGAGACTGGAGCTGACTGGGGGGCTACTATCTGGGGGCTTCTGGGCGGCTCCCATTGTGTCCTAGCTTTAAAGTGACAATAACGATCTTGCGCTGCTCACTTTGCAAGGGGTGCCAGAGGGCCAGGAGGTAGAGCCCGCCTACCACCTCTTCCTCTGCCTATGCCCCCCCCAGGGTCAGTTCACAGAGGTGTGGTTGGGACTATTTTCTCAGCCAGACATCTCAGTCCCCAGAAGGCAGAGAGGGAGTAGGAAACTGCCGGCCATTGTCTGTGCCCTCGTCCATGGGTCCAGGACGACAGGCCCTTCTCTCTCACAGATGCGCCACGGAAGCTCAGGTGGAAGCTCAGGTGGGGCCGAGGGCAGCACTGCACGAAGAGTCATCCAGCTGGGGCCAAGCTTTCTTGGGACCCTGAATCCGTGGCATCCCCCTCCCTAACTCCAACCCCATCGCAATACTGGACAAGACACCCCTGAGCACTGTGGTCAGGCCTCAGAAGGCAAGGTGGGGTCAATACCTGGAAATGCTGACCTCATCAAAAGTGCTCACCAGAACCTCAGAGACTACTGGGGCCCATGCCCTGGCCCCCCAGTGTGGATGAGGAAACAGGCCGGATGGCTATGCCAAGCCTCTAATGGTGATTTCCTGACCCAGGACAGCCCATGCCTCAGTGCCTCTCACTGCCCACCCAAGGTGAAAACCTGCATTTTAAACAACCCTCCCAGCAGAGGCAGGCTCCCCCTTCCTGGAGTTGGGGTGGGGCAGGAGGCAGCAGACCCCCGGCACCTTGAGGATGGAGTTGTCCTGGCGCGTGTTCTTTGTGTCATAACCCTCCAGCAGGCAGCAGCGCACCGTGGAGCCAGAGCCTGCAAACTCAGCCAGGTTCAGGTCGGCGAAGCCCAGCTGGAAGGGACAGAGGTGGCGTGGGTGCAGGGTTAGCAGTGCAGGGGTTAACTTGCATTGCCAGGGTGGGGAGGGGGAGAGGCAGGCACCGTCCCTGGCCCCCCCCCCCCCGCAGCCCAGACCCACTGTTGCATAACCAGCACCCAAGGACAGAGGCCCTGGTTGGCAGCTCCGATGTGGCAAAGTCGGGAGCTCACATCCCTGAGACACACAAAGCACCCTTTGTGCTGCATCCCAGCATGCAGTGGGGCAGCGTCTGAGATGAAAGGACATTGTTGTCTGTGACACAGACACATTGTTCCCCAGGAAACAAGGCCAGTGCTGTCGGGAGCTGCCAGGCCAGTGGGCCAGGGAGGAGGGACGGCCCATGGGAACTTGGCGTTGCGGGGGGACAGGAGGCCAGGGGAGGGGTGCTTGCCAGGGGGGCAGAAGACCCTTGTGGGAGCCAAGGGAGGAAACTCCTGGCTGACCCTGGGATTAGAGAGAAAAGGATGGGACAGAAGTGAGGATGTGAGAGAAGTGGGTCATGCGTTAGGAAGGTCTCTTAGATGGAAGCCACGCCCACCAGGTTGGGGGGACGAAGGGAAATTGAGGCTATGGTGACAGGTGCTAGGTTAGGGACTTGGGGGACAACTAAATCAATTAAAGATATTTATGGAGCACCGGCATGCAAGTCTCTGCTGCAGAGTTTAGGGGCACACACACCCTTGGGTTCAGATCCCAGCCCTGCCATCCACGCAGAGTGACCCCAGTTTACAGACAAGGGCATAAAGGTTCAGAGAGGAGAAGTGACTTGAGAAGGCCCTACACAGCTAACCCACAGAGCCGGGCCAGAGGCGAGGCTGCACCTCTGTGGGCCTGCTTCCTCCTCAGTATAATGGGGGCAGAGCCTGGGTGGGAGTTTGACTGGAGAGGGGCAGGAAGGGGCCCAGCAGGCCTGACACAGGCTGTGTGAGGAGGGGCCGGCTGGCAGTTTGGTGGCACCTTCCTGGCTGGACAGCTGTCCTGGCCAGTGAGAACCACAGGGAGGTGGGATTTCCACCCTCACAGCACCTTCCACAGCTCACTCCCAGCTGCCCTGCCTGTTTGTGGAGATGGGTGGATGCTCGCGCCCTGGCCAGGGCAAAGCACTGGGCCACGCATGGCACTTCCTGAACTTGGGCTGGTTGGAAGGGCCACGCTGCACAGAGGGGCACACACCTCCTCCACCAGAGTGCAGTCAG
The DNA here is from genome assembly GCF_964194135.1 of Talpa europaea. NCBI lineage: Eukaryota > Metazoa > Chordata > Mammalia > Eulipotyphla > Talpidae > Talpa > Talpa europaea. The sequence goes on along the minus strand of NC_140074.1, from coordinate 5,026,883 downwards.
GCAAAGGCAGGTCCCTTGGGACAGAGCCACCACCTGCCATCCGGCCGCCTCCCCACAGTGCTGAGGGCGGGCCAGCTGTCCCCATGGAGAAGTCAAGGGTGTAGGGCTGAACTAGCACATCAAAGTCCGAGGTGGCCCATCGAGCCGCCTCGCCCGTCTTCCTAGTGGGAACGGCTGAGTGTGTAGCCCTGGGCGGAGGGGCGTGCTGGGAACGCAACCACAGCCCCTGGTTTGAACAGCGGGACCAGCTAGTCCCTGCCACCTAGTACACAGGGCACTGCTGCCACTAGGAAGCAAAAAGAAATCTGCAACTATGTGAAAAGATACTTGTGATGTGATGAGACCTAAAAAGCCTATTTGGAACAAGTCCCTTCTCTGTAACTAAGAATTCCACCGTCCGCACACACAGTGCCCGTACCGGAAGCACGTGTTTCTCTAATGCGTGCATCTGTCTACTCCTGCTCTGTGCTAGGACAGCACCCACCATGGCCACTTCTTAGAAGGTCTGAAAAGACACTAATGAGTCAAAATGGTGGACAGGTCTGGGGAGCAAGGGCGTGGAAACTGCCCTTTCACTCTGAACTTCCTGCCATTTGTGATGCTGCTGCCTTCACCTCAGGTGCAGGGACACTGGATGAGGAATCTCCCCGAGACATTACTTCTCGTGGAGGGCTGTCCCTTGGCTGGGGCAGAGAAGAGGCTGCATGTTCTTCTGGGAGCTTCTCTCATGCCTGTCCTGCCCAGCCCAGCCATCTGACTGCCACGCACACGTACCTTGGAGTACGCCTTCCCGCCTTTCAGCTCCTGCACAGGGAGAGAGACACAAGTAGAGGGTAACTAGGAACCCCAGGCACCTCGTGAGTTTCCAATTCCCCCCAAATCTAACTGCCAGGGCAAGAGGACAAGGGATAGGGGGGTCAAGTCAGGGGATGGGCTGAGACCCATCTCAGCCCCAAGCTCACAGTGTTCCCTGACCCCGCAGCCTGGCCTCACCTTGCGCACGGACACGCGGAAGATGCAGGGGTCCAGCAGGCCAGTGGCCGGGTTGGCGCTCATCTTACACACGAAGGTGAACCTCTTCCGCCACCGCACACAGTTCTCCTGCACCTCCTCCCTGGGGGCCAGACCGGACAGATGAGCCAACAAGCACACAGGGACAGGGCTTGAGGGGGAGTGGGGAGGGCTGCAGGAGTGCAGGGGTGGGGAGCTCTCATTTTTTACTTTGTATTACAAAGTGACTATATTTTCATAACAAAACTGTGCTTGCATAAGTGCAATAAAAACAAAGAATGCCTAATAAAAACCAAAAAAGCAAAAGGCAGGGTGAGTTCAGGCCAGGGACAACTGCCCTCACCCCCCACGGGCTCTGTGGGCTTGGGCTCTCCTTCAGCCAGGCTCCTGCTACCTGGACTGAGGCTCCGTCTCCCCAGGCCAGACAATCAACCACCTTCTGAGCCTGCGTCCTGAGCTCAGCTACCCCGAGCACAGAGGCCCTGGCTACAGGCCCCCTCTTCTCCACCAACCACCACTGAACCAGCTGGGGTGCACGCGAGCGTGTCTGTGCTGTTGCACAGACCTTGCTTCCAAAGACAGCGGGGGGGGGGGGCAGCCACTATCAACTGCCACTACCCAACCCCACATTCAATGGAAGCAGCAGCTGTGGGCTCAGGCCTTCAGGCCTACTGCAGCCTGGCTCCAGCATGTGGAACCCTCACCACTGCAGGCCTGCGGCCTGACTTCAGCTGTCCCGATGCTAACTGCACAACCACACTCAGTGTCCCCTCCACAGGGAGGCAATCGCGTGCCTGGGAGTGAGTGGGAGCAGCTCCCCTGAGCCTCTCCCAGCTGCTGCAGGGGCCTCAGCAGGCCTGGGGGTGGCAAGTGGCAGAGACGAGCTTCCCACCCCTGACGGCTCCCGTCCCCCCACAGCCAGCCTGACAACACCAGGGCTTAGGAAGGGGCGGCACGGAAAGGAGGGGCAGCCGGAGAGACCTTATCTCCAGCCTCATCCCACCTGACAGGAACCGCCAAGCAAACAGCTGAGGAAGTGACCTCTCCACACCCCAGGGACCCGAGGAGCGCGGTCAGCTGCCAGTCGCCCGAGGGTGGGGAGTCAGCGAAAGCAGGAACCTCCGGGACAGGCTTGTTTGCTTTTCACGAAAGCAGGGAGGTAGCAGGACGCCACCCCCTTCTACAGCTGAGGGCACCGAGGCTCCAAGAGCAGCCCCCATCCTGTGAGGAATGAGGCAGGAGTTGCACGCAGGCCCGTCTGGCCACCGCCAAGCATTCAGCCAAGCGGTAGCACACGGGCCATTCAGCAGCCGGGAGAGCCTGCGGAGAGGAGCCCAGCTGTGCACCTGAGGCACCACTCGCGTCTGTGAGTGCCAAGTGTTTGTGTGTACACCAGGGCTGGCCACCTCGCTGAACTTTATTCACAACATGACACTGACAGTCACCCTGGTGATGACTCAGTGCACCAGCAGAGGGTGGGGGACAGGGTGAGTCAGGGAAGATGACTGATGCCTGGGAAGTGACAGTCAAGCTCGGGCCCAAATGGGGGAGTTCTTAATGGGGGTGACATTCAAAGCCGAGGGACCAGCATGAGTGCGGAGGAACACATGATCTCCCCTTTCCTCAGCAGATGAAAGCGCCTGAGCTTTGGCTGCCACGAGGGGCCCCATCTGGGCTTAGCTTAGCTTAGGCTTAGCTGCGACGGGAGGCCAGGCAGCCTGCGCTCAGTTCTCACACTCGGGCTGGGCTCGACCTCTCCATCCGCCTCAGTGAGCAGGCCCAACACTCACTCGCGGGCGGGCACCCAGTGTCTTCAGATAGGAGAGTCTCACAAAGGATCTGGCCTGGGGAGGGTCTCGCCTGATGAAGGCTCTGGGGATCCAGGGGTGCTCAGTCACCAACATTATCAGGAGGGTGAGTTCCAGCAAACCCCCGCCGTCCCAAGACTGGGGACCAACAGAAAAGGCCAGGGCAAGAGAGAAGGGGTAGAATGGGAGAGTTCCAAGCCCCTGGCAGGCACGGGCAGGTGCCCTCGGGAAGGCGGTGCCTGCCACAGGGGGAGCAGGAGCCTGCAAGGGGGCTGGCTCTGCTCGCTCAGAGCGCGCAGTCCTGGGCTGTACACTCGGACCACGGAGGTGAGCAGCTGATGTTCTGGTGGGAGGAGAATGATGAGGAGCAAACAAGGAAAACACATAGAGGGGAAAAGAAAGAAGTGAAGTAGCGGCAGACACTCCGATCTCCTAGTAGAGAAGGCTGTTAAAAAAACTATCAGAATACACAAACTCGCCAAGGTTGCAGGAGACAAGCTGTAACCACTAAAAAAGAAAAATATGTAATGATAAATTTAACACAAGAAAAGCATAAAACATTATTGAAAGAAACGCAAGAAGATCTAAATGAGGGGAAGAGAGTCTATCACTAGGAAGACAATACTCCCAAACTGACCTAAAAATTCAACACAGTCCCAATCCGAATCTCAGCTAGCTCCTTTGCAGAAATTTGACCAACTGATCTGAAACCTTTATGAAGAAACTCAAGGGACCTGGGTGGTCAAAACAATCTAGAAAAAGAACATAATTAAAGAGTTTGCATGTTCTGCTTTCAAAAGTGCCTGGCTTTACTAACCATGAGAATGTGGTTCTGGCACCAAGGACACAGAGATCTATGGGATGGAACTCAGAGTCCAGAAATAAACCTTCACATTTATGGTCAACTGGGTTTCCAGAAGAGTGCCAGCGCGGGAAAGAACAGTCTTTTAACGTAAGTCGCCGGGTATGCTGACACTCAGGTTTTGTTAACATGCAAAAGAATGAAGCGGATCCATTTCTCACACCAAATACAGTAAATTCAAATGGGTCAGAAACCGGAAGAGCTGATACTATAGCACGTCATGATCCAGGATTAGGCGATCGTTTCTTAGATGACGCCGAAGGTACGTACAGGCGACAAAAGAGACACTCAACTTCATTCAGAGTAAACGTCTGTGATTCAACGAATCCTACCAAGAAAGTGAAAAAAAACCCACAGAATGAAGGAAAAGACTTGCAAATCACATATATAAGGGACTTGCAACGACCACATATGAGCACTTACAGCTTCAATAATAAAAACAATTCTATTGAAAAATGGGCCAATGATCTCACTGGACATTTCTCCATAGGAGACCTATAAATGGCAGTAAGCACATGAGAAAACACCGAATGTGAACAGCCACCAGAGAAACGGGAATCAAAACTACGAGGAGACACTGCCTCACACCACCAGGGCAAAAGCCATCCAAACGTGTGAACACAGCAGGTGCAAAGGCCCTGAGGTGGAACCATGCCTGAAAACAGAAAGGCAGCAGGGAGGCCAGTGGTTGGAGAGGATGGGGAGGCGAGCGCAGGGCATGGACTGGGCAAGAGAACAGAGGGTAGGTCACGTGGAGGCCTCTGGCTACAGGCAGAGCAGAGAGTCACGAAGGACCTGGGAGGAGGGCAAAAGAATAAAACACTCCCAAGCAGCCAAAGGCCCAAGTTTGAGAAAGAGGACACGGAGGGGTGACCACAGTCCCCGTGTGGACCCTCAGATTTCCGCCCACCCACTCTACTCTGTCCCCCACCCCCACCCCCAGGAGGTAGCAGCTGCTGGAGATCTAAGGAGAAAGTTCACTGTGCAAAGTAGAAACACTCAGAGGAGTTAGGATTAGCGTCTGGGAACAAAAGCCTGTATCAAATTGTGGGTTCTCTCCCCTTCTCCTTTGTGAGTTGCCCGTGGGAATGCCAACCAGGAAGCCCCAGGCCTGTTCCTGGTTCCTCTGGGCTAAGCAGGTCAGGCTAGAGAAAGCCCCGTGGAGCCCTCCCAGGCTCAGGTAACAGGAAGGGAGGCAGGTGGGGCTCATGGGATGGGCACTGGGGCCTCCCTCTTGTTTCCACAGGGCTCTAAACACACACTATTAAAGGCCACCACTCCCACGGGAGGGGAGAAACTTGCAGGCTCGCCCTGGCCCACCCCAGGTCACAGCAGGGGTAAAATAAACCCTCCAGCAGCAGCCATTTCCTGATGGCCTACTGCGTGCCACCTACTGGAGCTCTTCCAGGTTGAAAGCTGGGTGTCACTGTGGCCCACCTTACAGATGAGGCTCAGAAAGGAGGAATAACTCATCCACAGACAGAACCGCTGGAGGCAGCGCCCAGGAACTGCTCGAGCCAGGCCCATTGGTGTGCAGAGCCCGTGCTCAGAACTGGCAACGGCAGAGCCAGGACCCAGCCCCGCAGATGTCTCCTGGGCCCCCACAGAAAAGGGAGCTAGGTCCCCCCAGTTGGGTGGCATGGCGTCCAGGCACAGGACAGAAATCATGGGGAGAGGATGAACCCTGGTTGGATGGGGCTCATAAAAACAGCAGGAATGATGATGCCAGGCAGGTGGTCATGAGCCCCAGGTGGGAACGGGCTGAGCCAGGTTTGAGGAAATTTCAGGGCTTTAATTTACTTAAAAACCTTTTATAAAGCGTTTACTATGTGCCAAGTACTACTGAAGGCCCTGGGGACATAAGTAGTGGGCAGGACAGACAGAAAGTCTTGCCATCAAGTCTGGCAGTGGCAGGAGACGGACAGAACGAGGCAAACACACACGGTGGACGGGCGAGTCAACCTCATAGCAGAGAAAGAGGTCCTGGGCCAGAACAAGAGGGAGATCTACAGAGCACCCCGCCTTTTTTTTTTTTAAGTGAAATATCTAAACGCCTGTGCGCATAGGAACACGGGAGGTGCCCCGTGGTACAGTGAGGGAGGTGGCTCCGGCCTGGCAGAGGAGGGCCGGGTAGGGGAAAAGTATCAGATGTGACTGTTTTGTAAGCATGAGCAGGGAGAACAATGAACTGCCCTGGGAGTCTTCCCCATTACAGAGGTGAGAGGCCCACCAACTGCACAGGGGCGGGGGTGTAATCTGGGAGCAGCAGAGGCCGCTGCACCAGACCCCCTGGGCGGGGGAACTGACAGGAGGCGCAGAAGCCACCAGTCTCAGAAAGGGGGAGTGTGAAAACATGACAACACACGAGCACCTATGAAGAGAAATCATCAACGAGAGGTTCCCTCAGGAATCCCGGCCCTGAGCCTGCCCGCCCCATCCGCCCCAGTGCGCGGGACCGCCTGGAAAAGGGAATGCAGCAATGGTGGAAGTCAGGCCCAGCGGGACACCCAGAACCTGGGCCCTGCTTCCCAACCACCCGGATGGCTTGTCCCAGCGGCCCCAGCCCGAGGAGACAATGGCCACAGGCGGGAGGGGGCGCCAACAGGGAGCCCACGGGCGGGGTGGGACCAACGGCGGCGTTTCTGTCCCGAAATTGCTTGTGTAACCGAAATTTACATTGGAAATGGAGAGCAGGGCATGAGGTTAGAAGAAGACATGAGATGGGAACACCCTATCTCCCCACTTCAAGGCTGGCGCCCACACACCCTCCCGAGGACAGGCATCCACCCCGTCAGAGCCACCAAGGCCCCGGCTCTCTGGGCTGGGTCTCGGGGCCCGTCCCCAGCACCTCGCTGCCGGGACAGGTTATTACAGGGGCTGTGTTTCCAGGGCAGCTCAGGGGAGTTTCATTTTTAGCTGGAAGACATACAATTAGCCGCCTAAGGCCCAGAGGGGCAGGCCAAGCCCTTCACCCGCTGCAGCCCGCTGCGGCCATCACAGTGGCAGGGTTCAGCTATTTCTGGGTTGTCCCCACCCAGCTGGGGTCCTCAGCTCAAGAGAACTCCATCAGAGAGGCCTGAACCCCAACCCCCCATTACTCACCCACAAAGATTTACTATGGGTGCCAGCTGTGAGCTGTGGGTGAGGTGACAGTGGGAGCAGCCCCTGGGAGGAGCCCAGTGAGTGGGGAGACAGACCACACAGAAGGTGACTGACCACTGCCGCCGCCAGCCTCTGAGGAAGTGGAAGTGGACAGAGAGCACCGGACAGAGCGGGGGCCTGGCTTGGTCTGGGGCCAACACTGAGGCTGGCTGGGTGAATATTAGGGGAGAAGACATCCCGGGCAGTGGGAGCAGCACAGGAAGCCCCCAGAAAGAGGCAAGAGATGGCCAGGAGTTGGATCAGCTGGAGAAAGTGGTTGCATGAGTGACCCCAGAAGGCCAGTCTCAGGGAGCCTCAACTTCCTTGTCTATAAAAGGTGACACTGGGGCCTCCCTGGTGGCGCAAGGAGGTAAGCACAGCACTATGAAGCTATCTGCAGCCTCTGCAGCACGAGTTCGATCCCTGGCCGACCAAGGAACTGACCCACATGGCACAGCAGACCTCTCCTGTCTCGCCCGCTGCTCCCCTCAGCAGTGTACTTCAGTAGATCTGCCTGTTCTGTTCCCCGCTCTGTCTCTGGTGAATCCTTTCACCCCCATCTTTGGCTTGTTCCCCAGTTCTTGTATGCATAAATATTTTTTTTTTAAAAAGGTGATCTTGCCCATCACACTGGATTCTGGTGGGGTGGGGGAGCACAGGGGTGACTCTGTAATGTCCCCCCCAGCGCCTTTCTCCACTACTCAGTCAGCAGCCACGCAGAGTCCTGCCAACATGGTGTGGATATGGCCACATACCTCTTCCCACATCTGCCCTGCCACGCGTCAGGGGTCAGGGAAGGCAGCCAGCCACTGCAGGGCCCCATGCTGCACTCCAGACAGGGCAACTGCCTCTCCCCAGAGCCCTGGAGAGACAGGCACAGTGCAGAGCCTGCTCTAGAACCATCTCCTTTCCCCCAAGCTCATCTCTCATCAGTCAACTGTGAAACCAGGCCCCGCCCACTGAGCTGTGTTATATGCTGACCACGTGAACTCTACCATAGTCCTGCAAGCCATTATCGTTCCCATTTTACAGGTGAAGAAACCGAGGTGAGGGCAGGCAGATCAGAGAGGGCCCGAAATCAAAGAGCAACAGGGCTGGCTGCTGCCCAAGGTGGCCTGCCACCAAGGCCACACACATCTTCAGCTGGTCCCCATGTCCCTCAAAAGCAGCAGGTGACTGGATACACAGGAGGAGAGATGCTTCCTCCTGGCTCGTGACAAATGACGAGGCCTTCAAGGCTGTGAAGGCTGGCAGGTCAGGCTGAAGGGAACCGCCAGCTCCAGCTGGAGCCGCCCCAGGGTTTCCTGAGGTCAGCTGGCAGCACCTTGTCAGGACCAGCCTCACTGCCAGGAGGCACAGCAGAGCCTTAGCACCACCGGTTTCCATCACGCAGGTGATAAGGGTCAGAGCGGTGAGGCCCCATCCTGGCCCAGGCTGCCAAGTCCACAGGTCACTGCACACAGCACCACATGGGCCAATGGGGACTCCCCCTAGAGCAGGAGCACAGGCCTGGCCCATTGGCAGGAGTCAGAAGAAGGGAACCTGGAATATCAGTGGGATCCAGAGAGACCCTGCACCCACCCTCAGCACCTCCCCAGGCACCCATCTGAGGGCTCATCTACAACAACCACCCCAGCCTGGCAGGGAGCAGCTCTATTGTGGCCACAGCAGCGAGGCCTGGTAGGCCAAGGCTTGTCAGCTGAAGCCAATACTGAAAACTCCTCTGGCTTGTCACGAAAGATGCCCAGGCCCTGCAAGAGCAGACTCCGCAGGCTGGGGTTCCCCCACCTCAGCACTATTAACACTTTGAGTCAGATAATTTGGGTTTTTTTGAGGGGAGGGGCAGATGAGTGGTGCCTAAGATGTTCAGCATGCCAGTGGCACCCCCAGCTGTGACAACCAAAACTGTCTCTAGACTTTCAAAATGTCTCCCCTGGGATACAAAACGGCCCTGGGTTGAGGACCAAGGCTGCAGGCCTCGGACTGGAGTTTCTGCCAAGTGATTCGGAGGAAGGGAGCTGAGCACGCACTAAAGGGGGGGGCACACCCACGAGAACTGAGTGGTGCCCCAGAGACTTCCCAGCCCCAGCTGTGCTCCTGGGTTCGCCCTCTAATGAGAGGTAACCAGAGCCAGGCTCCAGCACACAGGGCCCTCCCTGGCCCCGCAGCCTGGGGGATGCCAGAGGGCCCACCTGCGCCTCCGGGCCATGCCCACTCCGTGACCTCCAGCCCTTGGCCAGGCTGCTGCAGGAGCCAATGACCATGGTGATGTAATAAAGACCAAGGCTCCCCAGCTGATGAAACTCAGCCCAGGCGGGAGACGTGAGAGTCTAATAAGGAAACAATTTAGATGGACAACATCTGCCTGCACTTCCCAGAAGAGAGGCGAACACAGTGCCTGGGGAGGGGCCACTCTGGGCCCAGCCAAGGCCTCCATCCAAGGCTGCAGGGCGGGAGGGCCTCCATCCTGCGACGTGGCCAACGTGGCATCCCAGCAGCACTGAGGTCCTGCCAGGAATCCAGAGCTGCGCAGGGAGCAGCTTGTTGCAGCCCTGACACAGGCTGACCCTCCTCCATGACAGGATGAGGCAGCAAGAAGTTCCTAGAAGCCAAGCCACTGCTCAGCACGGGGTGCTCAGGGGGGCCACTGGCCACCCCAAAACCCTTCTCTGCCCCTCTGCCAACCTGAGCCCTGAGGGTGACTTGGGGATTGGCAGTGGGCTGGGAGGAAAGGCTGAGTGACCGCACAAGTACCTCATGGACAGCCCACTGGGGACTTCAGACACCCCAAAGTGGAAAGGGGTAGGGTCAGCCGAGTCACTCGGGCTTGGCAGGGAAGCTCAGGGTGGGGAGCAAAGGCTCTGGGTGTCAGAGGCACCTGACTCGGGGCCTGCTGCTCACCAGCCCAGCAACCTTGAGGACAAAAACTCGAGTGGCGGGTGCCGGCTTCCCTGACTCACAGACACACAGCCTGCTGCTCCCAGCCTGGGCGCCGGTGTCAAGCTCTGCTGGGGCTCGAGCATCCCCAGTGCCAGTTTTCTTTGACCTCAGGTGGCAGCAGCAGACCTCTCCCTCCTGCACTCACAGCCAAGGAGAGCAGGCTGCTGAGGGATCGAAAGCCCCGTGCTGGCCCAAGCCCACCACCCCGGCTGGCCCAGCCTGGCTCCAGTGCCAGGCACCCTCCTATGTGCCAGGTGCTGCTCAAGCATGAATTCCCTGCAGGCACAACCACCACGCACCTCACAGAGAGCAAATGACACTCAGGGAGTCCTCAGGTCCCCCAGGAGGTGGGGTGGCCTGTACCACCAGACCTACCATAGCACCCCACGCCGACCCTCCACCCTGCTGGTCGGAGTACACAGTCAGGTGTGGCTCTGGGCCAAACGCATCAAGACCTGCTGGTGTCAGGGACCACGCGGCCAGCCCAGGGTCTACTAGAGAAGTGTTTCCGTCAGAGTTCAAGCAGCTGGCTTCCCGCCAACCTGGGATTCACCAGGACCCTGGGAAGCGGCAGATCATCTCCAGGGCACACTGAGGCCCGGAACACAGAAGTCACCTACCCGAGGCCTGAACAGAAGGCTGTGACCTGCCCTCAAAATCCTAAACTAGGCCCCCAGCGAGAGATGGACCCTAGGAGTGCAGAGCACGAAGACATGGCTGTGCTGCAGTAGCAACTTCCCCTCCCCCCAAGACCCACAACTGCTGCAAACACAGAGTGTGGGTTCGGCTCTGCTCAGGGGCTTCCCTTCCCACCCAAAGCCCCGGGCAGGTGGGGGGGCGGGGGAAGCTCTCAGGTCATGGGCATGAGAGGCAGCGACTCAAGGTTCCAGGCTGGGCTCTGCCACCACAGCACACTTGGCCTCTCTGGGTGTCAGGCACTGCCCTGCTCTACTTCCCGGGGTTGAAGAGAGGCCTCATGGGAAAACGGGGCCCTCATGCTGAGTGGGGGCCACAGCTGTGACCATGAGAAGTAACTGAGCAGATGGTCCAGCAGGACCCAGGCACGCCAAGCCCCGGCATGAGCCCCTTTCCCGGACCCAGGCCGCAATCCTGGCTGGGCTCTCCATGGAGGTGGGTCGGCATGCCCAGGCCGCTCCTGACTGACTCACACCGGTGTGGTGTCTGATTCACCTAAGGCAGGAAGAGGAGGGAGGGACCCCCAGCCCTGGAGCCCGGTTCCCTGAATGGCTGGGCTCGAGTGAGTCATGGGGATGTCCCTATGCCGTGAAGACACCTTCCCCTCAACTGCTGCCGCTGCACAAATCACTTCCTCTTCAGGGCCTGGGTCTCAGGTATGGAAGATACATGAGGCTCCGTGTCCCAGAACGCAAAGGCCTGGAGGCAGGGCCCTCCCGCTGCTTCCTGAGTCAGGAGGACCACCTGGCTCTCGGCAGGCACTCAGTGAATAACTGAAGGCCAAATGAGTGAACCTCACAGCCCTACTCCCACAAAGGCTGCCTTAGGCCTTCTTGCACCCACATCTCCACCCTCAGGAAAGGGGAGTTCCCTCTGTGGTCAGGCCAGAGACTGAGGGATCACCTTTGGAACTGCATGCAGGCATGCACCCCACACAGCACTCCCTGTGGCCCCCCAGTGTCCGAGGGAGCTGTCAGGGCCCACAGGCCAGCGTCACAGCTCCTCATAGAGCCTGCTGGGACTCAGACCTGTTTTTCTGGCCATCTCCAAAGGGCTGGGTCAGGCAGGACCCAGCTGCTGTGGCCACTGACTCTCCTGCAGACCCATGGAACAACCTTGGGTCCATCAGCCTGTCACTCACTTATTCCACACACATTAGCTGAGGTCTACTACGAGCCAGGCTTGAGAGGGACATCAGGGAAACATCCAGAACAGGGCTGGACCTCAGTCTTGTCTGCATCCAAAGTGGGCGTGGCTACTCTTGCCCAGGTCCAGCTGTAACTGATTCCCCTTCATCTGACACAAAACCCCCAGGAGGTGCTGGAGCTCAGGGGCAGGCCTTCTCTTGGCTGTCAGCGAGAGTGACATCAGCCAAAGGTTATCCCCACAGAGAGGCTGCCTTCTCTCCACCGCCATGCTCAGCACTTCCCTGAAGGCGACCTCTCAGAGGCTGCAGGGCAGGGGCCATGGCTGTTCTGGCCACTGCTGTGCTCAGGGCAGGGGCTTGGCGCTAGTGGGTGAGTGTCTGCTGAATGGGTGAACCCCAGCAAGAGAGACGAGAAAACAAGAGAGTAAGGGAGCAACATGGACCTTTGCTTTCTGCCCCCACCCCTGGATCCTCTCCAATAACCACCCTGGATGAATGCCAGACCCTGCCAGCCTTACTGAGCATTCTCTCTGGGCAGGGGCTATGCTGAGTCTGTCAGAGTGCTAACCTCCGAGCCTAAGCACCACAGAGCCCGGCACCCCACTTCACAGAGGAACTCAGGCCTTGGAGAGATCCTGTGATGTGGCAGCTTTGGGGCCTCCCTCCCACCCTTCCTCTGAACTGCCAAGCAGCCAGTCACCAGCCTCTGCCAGGGTCTGCAAGAGGCAGAAGGAAAATTCCTGGCCAGAAGACTGCTGGCAGCTGCTAATACGGCCTCATAAACAGGAGTGACGCCTGTCAGGCCAGTTGTTTCAGGCTGTCCCACCAGAAAGACCCAGGACAAGACCTGGGGATCGCCTCCTGGCTTCCCGGTGCCTCGTTTCTATCTAGAGGACTGTGCACAGCAGGTGTCCAACGCAGTCCCCTGGAGCTGGCTCCCAAGGAGAGGACTTCATAGGCCTCAGAGGCCACTTCTGAACCCCCCAGATGATGTCACCCCACACCTCTCAGGAGAGGTTCTTCCACCAAAATGTTCTGGAACTTTATGTCAATACCACAGAGCAGTACACGGCCCCGCCCCTCCTGTCCCGACACTCATTGTGAACAGCAGCAGCTCCAGGTTTTGTTTCCATCCGGAGATGGGAGTCACCTCTCCGTGGACACGCCTCCCCTGCTGCAACCTGCACCCCAAGCTGTCAACCCCGTGGCTGCCTTGATGGTTCCAAAACACAAATCTGACCAATTAGTACCTCCTGTGGCTCCCCCACCTCAGATAAGGCCCAAGCTCCTGCCCCCGGTCCCCTCCACGAGCTCCCAGGTCACTGGTTCTTGCTGCACCTCTGCCCTGGACCCCTCCTCCTGACTGCTCCCTGCCCACCCCACCCCAGCTCATCCTAACCCCCATTTTACCCCAGAACCCAGCCAGGCCCTGCTTCCTGCTGAGGGGACCCTCAGGGATGGGGCTGCGTTCCCAGGAACCCACAAGGGCCCCACATGCAGAAGGTGCCTAGGAAATGGTCCCCAAGGGACTGGGGGCGGGGTGGGGGACCGCAGGGGTACTGTCACCGCTCTCAGAGGAAGCAGCAGGAGGGCCTGCTGCGTGCCGGCGACAGGACCCAGACTTCTACCCTCGCCAGCACCGAGCTGTTCACCTTCTCCCCTCTGGGCAGGTTCAGTTGCCCTTCAGCTGCCAGGCACCTGGCCCTGTGCTGCATGGCTGCCCGGATCTCAGGCGCGCCCCCGCCGTTTGATGGAAGAAGCCGACTGAGAGGGCAAGGCCCTTGGCTGGTCACAGAGCAAGCAAGCAGCCGCCAAGGTCCAACTGCAGAGCCTAGGGCAGGCCCCAGCCCCCACCCCCCCCAGAGGGTTACCCAACACAACCAGTGGTGCCCCCAGCTGCCTCTCAATCACAGCCTCTGAGCCCATGGCAGTGCCCAGCTGCCCGATATGCGGGTGAGGGTTGCTCCTGGCACGGACTGATACTTCCAGCACCAGGGTGGGGAGGGGCTGGGCCCAGGCAGCTGGTGGAGCTGGCATACAGTCCAGCACCATCAGCACCCACCTTGGTTTGACGCCAAGGGAGAAAAGTCCCAGGCCTATGCTAGCACCTGCCATCAACAGAAAGGCCCAGGACTAAGAACATAGGTGGTCACTCCTACCTCTGTCTGGGGAAGGAGCTAAGTGAGGCGTGGACAGGAACAGCAGAGCCCTGAGATAATGACCCATGCAGGCTACTGAGCCAAAAAAGTCAGGGAAGGCTTCCTGGAAGAGGTGGCTCTTGGGCTGAACAGTTCAGTCAGGTAAGGAAGGGGGAAGGAAGCCTGAGGACAGGCAACTACATAAGTGAAAATCTAGAAGGGTAACATGTGGTGAAGCCCAGGGGGGTGCAAGGAGTAGTAGGGCCTGCTCACCCACTGAGGGGCTGTGGCTTCTCACCTGTCCCCAGCCCCCTAGAGTCTGATGCCGTGCCCTCCTTCTCATGTGGGGAGTTGTCTTCTGCCTGCCAGAGAGGGTCCCAGAGTTGGCCACACAGAGGCTGATCCAACACCCTCACCAGGTGGGAGCACTCCAGCCGTGCCTCAGAGTCAAGCACCCCAAATCAGGTGCAAGTCAACAGGGACAAGAAAGGACACACACCCCACCACTTGGGGCCCTGAGTTTGAGCGTGAGCCCCTGCCCCTGAGACACTAGGTGTGCTCCTTGCCTGTTCCTGCCCCTGCAGGGGCAGAGCCACAGGCAGGAAGCACCCTCTCCCTGCAGCACCCCGGCCAGTTCAGACCACAGCAAAGTGCCAGCTGCCACGGAGGGGGGAGGGGCAAGCAGGGGGAACCATCTGAGCTACAGTTGTGACACCCACGGATAAGACTGGCTACAGCATGGGGTGGGGGGTGTCCCCCACGTGCCGGGAGCCGGGCTGGACGTCGTCTGATGGGCATTAGTGCCCGTGTCCTCCCAATAACACTGCGAGGCAGGCACCAGCAGCTCCGCTTACCAGGGAGGGGGCTGAGTCCCTTGCCCAAGGTCACATAGGGAGCAAGAGGCAGAGGTAGTACAGAACCTCTCCCCAGGTTGGGGGAGGCACCCGCCTGACTAAGAGGCATAAAGTCTTCATCAGAGCTCTTGCCTCCCAACTGCTGACGCGAGTGGCTGAGGGGCTGCAGGCTGGTCACTCTCCGCTGACACGGGCAGCAGAGCAGGGAGGGGTCCAGGCCTGCATGGAGAGCTGTGCCAAGCCAGAGGTGCTAAATGAGGTTCAGAGTGGGGCCTCCCTGGTGGCGCAAGGGGTTGAGACGTGACCTATGCAGCTATCCACAGCCTCTGCAGCACGAGTTCGATCCCCAGCCAGCCAGGGAGCAACCCACATGGCGCAGCAGACCTCTCCTGTCTCGCCCGCTGCTCCCCTCAGCAGTGTATTTCGTCAGTCTGCCTGTTCTGTTCCCCACTCTGTCTCTGGTGAATTCTCTCATCCCCAGCACCTCTGGCCTGTACCCCAGCTCTTGTATGCATAAATAAATAAATCTTAAAAAAAAAAAAAAGAGGCTCAGAGCGAAGACCAAAGGTTTGCAACCACACCCCTGCGCAGACACCAACAGGCTCGGGCCGGGCAGCTTCAGGCTTCCCAAGGCCATCATCAGCACAGTGACCTCGGGGAGAGTCAGCAGGCCCACAGGTCACAGACTCGGGTCAGAGTACAATTGGGGCCCTGGGTGCAGGTCCTGTGTCCCCACAATCCAAAGCACTTGCCAGACAAGGTGGAAAACGAAGAGAAACGCCCTTGCCCCCCCACCCATGCTAGTGCCGGGGTCTTTCTCAGCAAATCTGATGCCCCCCACCCCCGCTTTAACCTTCCTGCGACTGTCTGGTGAGAAATGGATAAATCACCGGTTGCCATGGGCAGTACTGCTTGTCCATGGCAGTAAGTAAGCAGGGACTATGGGGTCACCACCTGGCAGTCCCCAGACTCCACAGCCAGAGTCCCCAAGTTCCTGAGGCCTGTGAGCAGACACACCAGCAGTTAGCCTCAGTCCCAGGCCGGGCTCCCAGGTACTGGACAAGCAGAATTCAAAGCTGCTCAGGACCCACTGCACACAGGGTGGCTGCAGCCAAGAACCCCTGGCTGAGGGCTCCCGGAACAGAGCTCAAAGCAAGGAACAGGCCTCAGCAGACAGCCCCGTCAGGCTGGTGGGCAGGTGGCAGAGGTTCCCAGGGTGGCACCTGCCAACAGTGTGGCCAGCTGGTGTTAAAGGCCCGGGCCAAGGAGACAAGGCCAGGCACAGGCCAGGCAGCCTCAAGTCTCCCCAAGGGCATGGGCAGTAAGGGCTGACCCCTCCACAGGGAGCCAGCAGCTGGCCTGGTGCCAGAGTCTGGTCCCGCCCACTCCTCCAGCTGGCTGCTCTCCACAGACCCCCTTCCCGCTGCCCTCCAGGCACACAGGAAAGTCCCCCCCTCAGGGGCCCCTGGGGACCAGGCTGTCCAAGATGAGGGTGAACAACCACCCTCCGGAGCCCAGGGGCGTGCAGGGAGCTTGCCTGAAGTGGGCAGCCCAGGCAGCAGGCAAAGCTCCTTGGGGCCAAACACTGCCACGTGGCACTGCTGCCCTATCTTCCACCTTAAAAGAAACTGAAAGTCTGGGCTTCCATGCTGACAAGTCAACGGAGCATGTGGGGCAGGCCAACTAAGCCCCTGGGCCCTCCAGACAGCCATCTTCTAGCACACTCCAAACACCAAGGATGGGGCCAGACACTGAAAGACCAGGAGACCCATCCACACCCCTGCCTGCCAATCTGCTTGCCAATCTGCCCACGCCACTCCCTCTGCCAGGCCAGCACAGCACAGCCCACCTCAGGAGAACCAACCATTCCTCACTGGGTGCTGCCAGGCCCCCTTGAGACTTCTCCACCCACAACCAAGAGTCATCCACCTAACTGAGAACCAGGCCATACTGCCCCCAACCTAGGCTAGACCCCCAAGACCAGGCAGTCAGCTGGGCCTACACATCTTGATTCGCCCCCAGCCCTCCGGCCCCTCTCCACACTCCGACCATCCCAACCCCTCACCCAGACCATAGCTGGAGCGCGTGTGAGCTGGGGGCTCTTCCCCAGGCCTTCCCCCTTGGCCTTTGACTCTCCTTGAAGGGCCACTTCAAGGAGGAATGCCCTCCCTGTCGCAGCAATGCACCCCAGCAGGAGACCATGGGCTCCATGAGGGCATGGACTGGGTCTAGCCTGGGGTGGGCGTCAGCAACGCCTTCCCCCGGCCCCTGGGTCCAATGGAATCCCAAGGAGGACGCGCCAGCCCTGAAGGCGCACGGTCCCCACCCTCGGGGCCATCCACAGGAGAGGAGTCACCTGGTCCCACCCATCTCTGAACGCCCAGGACCAAGAGGGTGCTCTGTGGAGCACGGACGAACGCCTGCTGGCCACCCCCCTTCACTCAGTCTGAGAGCTCCTGCCTTGGGGGCCCAGTGCACTGCCACATCCCTGCCCCCTCCGGGTCCAAGGGACGGGACCGGGTGCCCATCTTCACACCAAGATGTGCCTCAGAGCAGGCCTTGTGGGGTGGTGGACTCAGGGAGCCTCCTGCAGCCTTTTCGGGCAAGTGGAGGGCAGGCCAGGCCTGGGGCGTGTGTGCCAGGACCTAGCCCCTCGGGCACAGAGCCTCCAGCGGCAGAGCGGAGCAGCCTTCTTCATGCCCCGAGAGCCCCCAAAGACCCCGTGTGCCTCTGAGGGCTGCCGTCCGGCCGATGGGCGCCTGAGAGGGCAGGTACGCTCTCAACATGCTGCCCAAACAGAAATCCCTCCTGAAAGACACCTGAGGATTGAAACTGCCAACAGAGAAGGGCCGGGGAGGGGCCTCCCTGGCACACAGTTGCTTCTTGGATAGTCCAGACCTATGTCCGGAGGCGCCCTGGAGGAAGGAGAGGGCTCCTTCTCTCCTCTCCTTTCTCATGTGGCCTGCCCCTCCCTGAAAAAGGGGTACTGAGGCACAGGGGTAGAAGTCAAGGCAGCTGTGCCATTAGTTCCTCCTGAGAAGTTACCCTGCATAAGTCACATCTCTGCTCTGGTCTCAGTTTCCCCATCTGTTGGCAGAGGAGACAGGCGAAGAGTGTGGAGACCCTCTTCGCCTGTCTCCTCCAGATGGAACTTGCTGTGAGGTAAGTCAGTCATCGCCTGCCTCTTGCTCCCTCCCCTGGCACCACCAGCCACGTGCACAGGCTGGCCCCAGGACGCCCAGGACGGGTGCCAGCTGAGCAGAGACCTCTCAGGATGTTTGGGATTCTTCTTCGTGCATGAAGGGCAGATTGGCTAGAGGCTCACAGCCCTGGGGAGACCACAGCCCGGTCCAATACGTCCCGACTTGCCAAACTTGGCTATGTCCTCTGCTCCCCGCCCCCCAGGCCCCCAGGAAAAGTCTCCCAGATGTCATGTGGGTGCAATGGCCCGGGAGGTCTCCAGGCAGGGACCTTGGCAAATACCCATTGTGCCCCAGTGCCAGCCTGTGCCCGGCCCCAAGTCCACAGCAGTGAGTCAGTCCCACCCCATCTCTTGGCTCTGAGGACCCGTTCCCTCAGTTATCACAGGATCTAGCTGGGTGACTCAAAATAACTGAAATCTGGACTTTCCTATCCTATCCAACCCATTGAAAAGACAGTTTTCAAATGTGAGGGTATCACATGGGCTGTAGCTTGCCCCCAAGGCAAGGCAGGGCTCTGGGGTGGCATCTGCCCAAATACAAACCATAGCTCTGTGCCCTGAGGGCCAGGGCACCATCACTTTAGGCCTCTCGCCCCTTTCCTCATCAGCTCACAGGGTGCTTCAAGGGCTCAAATGACCACGAGTTCCAGGAGCTCAACGGTCCCTGCACATGGTCAGTGCACGACCCTAATGACAGAGAGCGGTGACTACCCCCTTCGCGTGGCCAGCCAGGCTTTACCTCTCTGGCCTGGGCACCTCTCTGGATGGCCGGGATGATTAATGGACATGGCCCTCCGAACACATTAGCTGTGAGGATTACGGTGGTGAGGAGGCCTCCAAAAGATGAGGCTGGTGAACAGAGCAATGTACCACCTGTTCTACCTGCTCAAATTGGGTCAGGCTGGAGCTATGTACCCGGCTGTTGCCATGGCACCCAACTCACAGGGAAACACTCAGGCTAGGAGGGCGGGTGCTGCACAGTGGGGGCTTGGGCCTGCACGGGGTTTCTGGGCCCTCAGGGATCCCTGAGGTTGGGGGGAGCAAGCTACTAGATCTGGGCCAAGGATCTCAGCAGGTTCTGGCACCCCCAGACCCTATTCCAACTCAGAAACAGTGAGGCCTTGGTGATCTGGAAGGGTGGGTTTTGAGGAGGCCGCCCAGGCCACAGACTTGATGAAGGTGGAAGGGTGAGCATCCAGAGACCCTCACCTCCCAGCAAAAGCATAGCCGCTCTTAAGCCGCCTGAGATCCCAACACTGCTGGCTGCTCTCTACAGCCACCCCTGCCCAGCACCCACTAAGAGCCCAGCCTTGGGGGCTCGACTGCAAGCTCCACCCCACTCAGCTTTCATGCAGGATGAGGGCTGCCAGGGAAGGCTGTTTGGGCTCAGCAGGGTTCAGGGACTCCATGGTCCCTTGACAGGAGGGAAAAAGGGGAGGCAGAGGTGAAATCCAGACCCTGTGGGTTGAGACCTAGAACTTTCCAGATTTCCCCGGATGAGGGGGCTGGTTTAGGGCAATGGAAAGGTTGACAGGCAGGGTGACAGTGGGCCCCAGGGCCTGGAGGCTAGGTGTGGCCTCAGTCTGGGCTGGATATCAATTCTTGCGGTCACATGCAGGCCCCCTGTTGATTCCAGCCAGTCCCCCCAAGATCTGGGAGGGTCTGGAGCCTGTGTCCCTCTGCCACAGTAACCCTGACTGCTGCAGCAGTGTGCCCGAGTCACACGCAGCGTGACATCACCCCCTCCGCTCCTCCTCACAGCTCTTCATGTTATGAATGATCCCCCCATTTCCCAGAAGAGGAAACTGAGGCTCACAGACATAACAGGGTAGGGGTTAAAAGCACATCCAGAGTTTCCATCTTGGTTGTGCTACATTAACTAAGGCAAATCACTCCCTTTCTGAGCCTCAGTTTCCTCCTCCGTAAAAGAGGGATAATACCCTCCAGACCCCCACCTCCACTCTGCTCCAGAGCACAATCCTGAAGGTAAGGGAGATGAGCGAGAGAAACAGGGCACACAGTACAATATTTGCTGGCTCTTGGACTCAGGGAGGTTAGGTAACTTGCCCAAAGTCACCCAGGCACTGAGTGTGCAGCCCAGAGGTGGCACACAGCCCCTTCCCTGAAGCCCTGGCTAGCTGTGTGGGTGGCTGGAAGATCACAGGCTTCCCAGGCAACCTAGGATGGGCCTGCCCCCATAGCAAAGGGCAGCCCTTGTCTGAATTCCTCAGATAAGAGGCTCTTAGCAGACTGGGGAGCCTCCAGACATGAGTGGGCCCAAGTGCACAGACAAGGCACCCCACGCTGTCCACACTGGAGATTCTGAAACCTGAGTTAGGGGGTGTGGCTACCCTACCCCCTCCCAGCAAAGCACTGTGCCTCCAGATTCAACCAACAGGTCTCCAAACCGGTCAAATTCTGCTGGCAATTGCCCCCAGTGAGCTTCCCAGCAGGCCACTTTACTTCTTTCCGGTCTCCATTTCTCCCTCCGTGTACCACGTACCCCTATCTGAGAACAGGGCAGCAACTCCAGCTCACTGAGCCCACAGGAGGTGCGAGGAGCAAAGGGACAGCCCAGAGAGGGGGCTGGTGTGCCTTAGGCGCTAGACCACCCTGCACCACAACTGCCAGGAGAGATCTGTACTGAGGCCCAAAAAGAGACAGCACTAGGACTTGAACCCCCATCTGTCAGCCTCCAAGGTGCTCCCCAGCAGGACAGGCCCCCAGGATCCCAGGTGGGCCAGCTTGGGAACTCAGTCGCCTCAGCAAATGAGCTGGGCAGCTGGACGCACAGGCTGGGGGCGCACACAAAATCAAACTTGACCAAGTCTCTTTCAGAGAGGTCGGCAGCCTCCTTGACAAGGGCATTTGCAATGCAAAGCAGTCCAGCTCCAGCCAGAAGATGACAGTCACTCAGAGGGGGCTGGGCGGGCCAGAACCCAGCCGCCTCCCTCCAGCCAGCCTGGGAACGCCTGGGGCTGGCCAGGGAGTGCCAGGGAACCTGTGGCTGGCACAGGCTCGAAAGCATATGACAGCCCGACTGGCCAGCTGGGTGCAAAGTAGCCAGGAATCAACCTCCCTTTCTCACCCCTGCAAGGCACAACCCGCTCGGGGCTCTCCACTGGGGTCCGCAGAACGGGCCGGCCCCCGGATGCGTGCAGGGGCCCAGGAAGGGGCTGAAACAGAGCTCCAGGCAGCCGCCGATCACCTGCAGAAGGGTGCCCGGCACCCTGCCAGCAACTCAGGCCCAGAGCGCCCAGATCACTGCTGGCCTTGTGCAAACCTGCCCCAGACACACATAATCCCCGAGACTCGCTCAGCCCCGAGGAGCACTTCCCTGCGGGCCAAGTGGCTCCTTCGCACGCATCTGCAGGCACGACGGCCCCCGCGCCTACCTGGACGACAAGCTGACAAAGTCCCCGCCATCCAGCAGCCGGACCTTGCAGAAGAGGACCCCGTTCACGAAGGGGACCGCCGTCAGCTCCTCCAGCGTGAAAGTGGTCTGGAATTTGAATTTCTTCTTCTTCATCAAGAAAGCCATGAGCGAGTTCCCTGAGTCCGCGGCCCCGCTGGCCAGGAAAAAAAGGAGGGGGGCGAGGGAGCCAGAAATCCCCAGGATTCCTTTCCCTGCACCACACCCCCTCCCCAAACACCGGCGCCGGATCCCGCCCAGCCGGCGGCGGCGGCGGCCGCGCGGGCGGGCAGCTGCGTCCGAAGGGCCCGGTCCGGGCGGCCCGTCCGGGTCGCGGGCCGGGGGCTTCACCCTCGGGGCGCCGGGGCTCGCAGGGGCTCGCAGGGGCCGGCGGCGCCACCGGCATGTAAACGGCGGGCGCGGCCCGGGAGGCGGGGGCGGCGGGCGGCGCGCGGGCGGGCGGCGGGCAGCATCCCGGTGAGGCGCCGGGAGCTCGGGCCGCGCGGCCGGGCGCGGCGGGCGGGCCGGGGAGACTGAGGGCGGCGGGCGGCCCGGCCCCGGCCCCGCCCCCGCCCCGCCGGCCGAGGCGGCGCCCGCGCCGCGCACACGCCCCCGCACCTGGGCGCCGGCGGCCGCGCGGGGAGCCCGGGGCGGGGAGCCCGGAGGCTCGGGCCGCTCCCGGAGGCGCGTCCGGCCGCCGCCCCCTCCCTCGGGGCTCCGGGCCCGGCGGCGCCGCCTCCTCGGGCCCGGGTCCCGCGCCGCGGGCCCCGGCGGAGCCGAGACGACCCTCCGGCCCGGCCGGTGGCGCCCGCCTCACGCGCCGCCGCCGCCCGCACCCGCGCCCGCGCCGCAGCCCGCCCGACCGACGCGGCGCGGCGCCTCAGAGAACGCCGAGGCCCAGCGCGGCCGCCGCCGAGCGCCGCCGGGGGGCGGGGCTCCGGGCCCTGCCGGCCCGCGATTGGGCGGCGCGGCCGGCGGCGCGGGGCGCGATTGGCGGGCGGCGCGGGGGCGGGCGGCGCGGGGCCGGGGCGCGGGGCGCGATTGGCGCGCGCTGCTCCCGCCCCTCGGCCCGGGCGGAGCGCAGGGAGCCCGAGAGGGGCCGGGGGCGCGGGGGGCGGGCGCGGGGCGGGCGGCCGCGGCCGCGGCCGGCGGGGCCGGGAGGAGGGCGCGGGCGGGGGAGAGACAATGCCGGCGAGGGACGCCGCGACCCCGCCGCCCGGAAGGCCCGCCGGTGCCCCCCAGACCTGAGCTGCCGGGCCGCCCGTCCGCTCCGGGGGGCAGCGAGCCCCATCCTGCAGGAAACACGCCGGCAGGGCCGGGACTGCGCGGAGGGGGCCCCCCACCTCGGAACCCCTCGTTCCGGGCGCCGGGGAGGGAAGTGTCAGCGCAGGCCGCGCGGTCCAGTGCGCGCTGGCCACCCCGAGCTGCTGGCTAAGCCTTTGTTGTTGGCTTCTTGCCCGCCGTGGCTGGTCTCCCGGACGGAATTGACTTCCCTGGGCGCAGACTGCGCGGGGAGCCGCGCACCCCCCAGGCCCTCTGCCTAGTGTGGCTCATCCCTCAGTCCCCAGAGGTTTAGGGGCAGCCTGCTCGGAGCCAGGCTCGGCCTGCTGCCCCAGCACTTAAACTCCAGACCAGGTGAAGCAGGGACGCAGCACACCGGGGCCTGGGGGAGCCCCGCTGGGAGGGAGTTGGGATAAAGAGAAAGCTGCTTGCCCAAGTTGCCCAAACTGCAGGCAGGAAGCGCGCCCGGAATTGGGCAGGTTCCAGGTGGAGAGCTGGTGAGGCCGGGTGGACTGAGAGCATGCGGGCCTCAGCAGGCTGCCTGCACCTGTCTGACAGTACCGTGTGGATTGGGGGGACAAAGATGGGACTGGAGGGCCTGAAGGGGCTCTGTCCTTGCAGAGTGTCGTGGAACAGTGAGGAGGAGAACCTCTCACACTTTGGAGCAGAAGTGTGACCCCACTTTGATTTGCTTTTGTGGTAAAAAGCTTGCAGGGGCTGCGGTTAATGTGGAGGGGAGATAGGAACAGAGATGAGGGGGCCTGTTGTAGTCCAGGCAGAGATGAGGGCTGTGAACCCCCACACTGGCTGGAGGTAGGCAGTGGGCCTGGGAGGCACTGGAGAGACAGATGTGACTGGACTTGGGGAAGGAAGTGAGCATGGCACCAGGACTTGGGGATGAGGTGTCTGGACACATCGTTGAGCACTGAGATTTCTGGTTTCTTCTGACTTTCCAGCCATAAAATGGCTCCAATTTGTACCATTATTTAAAAAACACAGTCAGATAGAAGAAAAATGGAAATAGCAGCTCCTGGCACATTTATATCTTCTCATTTACCACCAGGGAAGTTGAGCCTTGAAATCACCTGGGGTGTATTCTCTCACTAATCCTGGCTGGGCTAGCTCTGCAGGGGAGGAGCTGCCACTGCCTGACCCCAGGAGGGGATTTCAGAGGAGGGAGCCAACCAAGGATGTCCCCAGGCCTGGTAGGCTTCTCAGTCATGGCTGTGATTGTGATCGTGACCTTGAGTAACCTCAGGCTCTCCAACAGGAAGCAGGGTGGGCCTGGCTGCCAGACTTAGCGCAGTGTGGGGTATTTATCTCTGTGGCCTTTGGACTGGGAACCCAGGAAGTTTCCCTTCCCTCATTTCCCAGATGGTGTCTGGGGAAGGGAGAGAGCATGGCAGCAGGGCAGTTTGCGCCCTGTGGAGTGAATCCTGGCTCTGCTGTGCATTGAGAGTGTGGCTTTGCCTGGGGACACTGAGGTCAGGGGGTCTCAGTATGGTAAGGGGAGGACCGCTCAGCTGGGAGCCAACAGATCTGAGTTCCAGATCCTGCTGGTGCGACCACAACTGTCACCCACACCTTGGGTGTAGTTTGGCCTGCCTAGAACGAAATCCTGAAACCCTAAACTTTACCATTTCTGAGCCAGTTTATTCACCTGTGAAGTGGGGATAAGAATCCCAACCTTGGGCATCCCTGGTGGTGCAGGGGTTTAAGACAGCACTATCAGGCTACTGCCAGCCACTACAGCACAAGTTCCACCCCTGGCCAGGGAGTTGACCCACATGGCGCAGCAGACCTCTCCTGCCACGCCTGCTGCTCCCCTTAGCAGTGTATTTCAGTAGATATGCCTGTCTGCTCCCCACTCTGTCTCTGGTGAATCCTCTCACTCCCCACACCTCTGGCCTGCACCCCAGTTCTTGTATGCATAAATAAATACATCTTTCAGAAAAAAAAACAACAAAGAATCCCAACCTTTCCAGAATGTTGTGGGGTCCTCAAAGGCTGTGGTGGACAAAAGCTCAGTCCTGGAGGGACACAGGGATCCTGGTCAGCACTCCAGGTCCACAAACACACCCCCCCCCCAAATCCCCACACATAGCTGGTCCTACCTCCCTGAGACCCTGACCAGACCTAGGAGGAAATCAGCACTTAACAAGATAATTTTAAGGAATGAATTCCAGAGAAATGTGACAGATGATGGAATTGGGGGGGTCTGGATTTAGATGTGGTAGTGAAGGAAGGCCTCTGATGTGGTATCTCAGCCCTGCCTTAAATAATAGGGGGACCCAAGCAAGATAGCTCTGGGGCAGAGGGAAGAGATGGCACATTTGGGGGACTCCATGTAACTGGAGGGGAGTGAGCAGAGTCGTAGAGACAGAAACGGGGCTCACGTGACCTCCATGGGCCTGGGAGTTTAGATTTTTTAAGTTCAAAGGGACACCACTTTGCAAGCATGTCAGTGACAAGATCCAGAATGGCTCGTGGTCCCAGAAGCATCTGAAGCAAGTTGTGGCTCCAAAACATCAGATACTGGGTTAACGGACCCGTGTTCCCTCCTCCTCCTCCATCCACCAGTGCCCACAGCTGAGAGATCATCTCCCACTAGTCATTTTCCTAAAGAAAAGACTTACGTATGGCCTAGCAGGAGGTGAGGTGACCGCTACCTCACGTGGTGGCACACTGGACGACAAGGCTGAAGAGAACTTCCAGCTGACCTGTGACCTGTGCCACTAAGGGTTGCTTTGCTCTTCATCGCATCACACCCGAGGAGGCCAAGTTGTGAAAAATACCTGTGGGCATCAAAGGGATGCCTCACCTGGTCACCCATAATGTCATGCCACCCACCAATCTGGTCCCCTCATTGGAGTGACACCATCCAGACTGATCTGGAAACTGGCAAGATTACAGATTCATCGGGTTTGACACTGGTGAGTGATGGTGTTGACCAGAGGTGCCAACCTGGGAAAGATGGGCGTGATCACCCACAGACAGGGACACCACCCACACTGGGTGGACGACTGTGCCACCCGACATTTGTGTTAACTGGCGAAGGAAACAGACCAGGGTTCTCTCTTCCCCAAGGAAAAGGAATCTGCCTCACCATTGCCCAAGAGAGACAAGACTGGCAGCCGAGTGGCAATGGGGAAATGCTTGCTAGCTAATGTAGTAGGATGTCTTAATGCTTAAATAAAGCAATACAGCATGATTTAAATAAATTAATAAAATAAAAACTTCTTCTGGGTGCTCTGTAGAGAGTGTGTTGATGGTCAGGGGTAAGGACAGAGCAGGCAGGCAGGTAAGGAGGTTTTTTGCTACACTTATTGCTACACTAATGGAAGACTCTGCTGCACCAATTCTCAGCACTCACTGTGTTACCCCAGTAGTAGTTACCCCAGGTCCTGCTCAATCCCTAAGAGTCTAGGAAAGACTTAGAACTTTTGGAGTATCAAAGGATTTTGCAAGTGAGTAAAGAAATCTGGAGGTAACTGGTAGGTGTGGGGGGGTCCCGAAGGGAAAGAAGGAATTTCGGGCCCTGGTGGCCTCTAGGGTAGACTCATAGCTGCCGAAGAGGGACCGCCTTGGGCAACCCTTACCCTTATCTGGCCCCGGACAAACTCTTGTGATGCTGTTTACTTATCTCTTCTCCCCATTACAACACGAGCTCCACAGGGGCAGACACGCCATCCATGGGGTCCCACATCCAGCCTGCCTAAGATAGGCGCCCCATCAATGCACATGTCATATAGACGTGTATATGTATGGGTGCAGGGAGGGATGGTCAGTTGGGTAGATGGGGGGGTAGATGGATGGATGCATGGATGGGTGGGTACATCGATGGATGTGTGCATGCATGAGTGGGTGAATGATGCCTAAGTGAGTGAATGGATGGATGGGTGCATGTATGGATGGGTAGATATGTGGGTAACTATAAGTTCCACCATATCTCCCCCTACTTTCAAGCTCCTCCATGTTGCCAATAACTTGAAAATTCAATGTGTACAATACCTTTTAAAATAAGTTGCCCCTTGGGGCCTCCCTGGTGGTGCAAGGGGTTAAGTCTCAGCACTATGATGCTGTTGCCAGCCACTATGGCCTGAGTTCGATCCCAGCCAGGGAGCTGACCCACATGGCACAGCAGACCTCTCCTGTCTCGCCTGCTGCTCCCCTCAGCAGTGTATTTCAGTCAGTCTGCCTGTTCTGCTCCCCACTCTGTCTCAAGCGAATCCTCTCACACCAACCCACACCTCTGGCCTACACCCCAGTTCTTGTATGCATAAATAAATAAAATAAATCTTTTCAAATAAAGGAAAATATGTTACCTGACAGCAATGCTTACACACATTTGCAAAGTCACACATGTGAGATGGCCCCTGAATATTATAGAGAAATATCAGGCGCAGCCTGATTATCTGACAGGAGGAAGTGGGCAGCGGTGCACAAGACCTGTGTTCATTCCCTGCTCTACCCTCAGCCCGTGAGCTGGGGCCTGGGACACAATAGGTTCCAACAGATTTGTCCAGGAAAGGGCAGCAATGCTGGGCAGCTGTTGAGAGGTGGAACTGGGTGTGCTGAGCAGGAGACACCCTCCCGTTCGTGGTGAGCAAGTCAGAACAGTCGATAAAGGATGAGATTATTTTTGTGAAGAAAAATGGGTGTATTGTGTGTGCATAGGAAAGAATCGTGACAGGCACACCCTAAACTAACGTGGGGGGGGGGTCGCTCATTTGTGGGTGTTATTTAACTGTTGTAACATGATGAGTTTATTGTGTAATCTCCTAATACATAATTACAAGGAGATTACAAACAAAAACCCTTCCATGCTTCTCTTATCACCCTCTGGATAAAATCTAAGGTTCGTAGTTGATATTATGCCTCTTCAGAAGCACCTGCTCAGCCTGTCCCTGCCTGCCTTCCTCGGGCCCCTGCAGCCCTGCCCAAAGGCCCTGCCCTTGTCCCCCTGACCACCCGGTGACACCTACTTTGGCTCAAGTACCCCCTCCTACCCATCACCCCACATCGGTACAATGTTTACTCCCTGCTCTGCACCCCTAAGTTACTAACCACCTGTGTGGGAAAATGAAAGTGCCCGGCCTTCTGTTTTCTGTCACCTGGTACATACTCGGCACCCACTGGAAGGAAGGGAGGATGGGGGGAGAGAGGAGGAAAGAAAGGAAGAGAAAGGGAATGAAACAGAGGGGAAACTGAGGCAGGAAAATATCACTTGTGCAGATCACCCGGAGGGCAGCTACCCAGCTGGCCAGCTCTCTCAGTCACCTGACACCCAGCTCAGAGGGCCACACCAAGCTGCCTTCCCAGCCCTGCGTGCCAAGGGCGGTCAGTGCTGACTCATTGGTGACTGGTCTCCAATTATTTGCAGAACTGGAATGGCAACCAAGCTACCAAGCAGCTGACCAAGGGCATATTGATTTGTGCCAGGCTCCTCGCTCACATCTGAGATAGTCACCCAAGAAGATAAAGGCTCCAAAGAACTCACCCATGACAATTCATTCTTTTTAAATCTCCCATGGCCAAGTCTACAAATCTCCCCATTGATCTACCAACTCTGTCCTTTTCAACCCAAGCCTGACCATCACTCACAGTGGGTAGTCATGGTTCAGGACACGAGATCTGGAGTCAGAAGGCCCTGGGTTCTGGCCCAGGGATTTCTGAGTCAAAGGGTATTTACATATTTACTGTTGAGAAATACTGCCAAACTGCCTTCCAAAAAGATTGGACCCATTTGTGTTTCCACCACCGGTATAAGACAACACCTGTTCCCACACTTTCTCCATCTTTATCAACCTGCGTGGCAAAATAATAATAATAATAATAATAATAATAATGTAATAATGATAATAATAATAATAAGCTATACCATTGTTCTTGCATTTCTTTCATTGGTATCTTCTCCTATTTCTTGGCAATAGAAATTTCTCTATAAATTTTTCCTGGCTATATCCTTTGGTCCAGTTTTTATACTGAAACTCATCTTTTTGTTATTTGTCATAGCTTATTACATATTATGGATATCAATGTCTATTATATATGTTAGAAGATTGCTTCTACTTAATAGTCTTTGTTTTTTTTTGTTTTGTTTTTTTTAATTTTCTAGAGGCATGTCTTATTTCTTTACTTATTTGTTTGTTTGTTTTGTTTTTGGTTTATACATGCACTGGGTACAGTCAGAAGCGCGGGAGGGTGAGAGAATTCATCAGAGCCAGAGCGGGGAGCAGAGCAGGCAGAAGGCCCGAAGTACACTGCTGAGGGGAGCAGCGGGCAGCAGGAGAGGTCTGCGCGCCATGCGGGACCCTCCTCCGGTGGCCGGGGAGCAGCCGGGAATCGAACCGGCGCCGCAGAGGTGGCAGGCAGCTTCGCAACCCAGCGCTCAACCGCTGTGCCACTGGGGAGGCCCTACTTAATAGTCTTTGAACTTTGTTTATGGTATCTTTCTGACTCAAAGAAATCACTTACCAAGCCTAATTTAAGAAATAGGAATCAATCTTCTTCTGTGGGAGTCAGGAGGCCGGGTCTTTTTGGAAGGCAGTTTGGCAGCATTTCTTAAGAGTAAATATGTAAATACCCTTAATTCATTTTGTCACATTGAAATAGTGTGAGTTGGGGCTCATTCCTCATCTTTGAACCTCAGTTTCCCCATCTGTTAGTGGGGTGTTGCCTCCTGGGGTTCTGGGCAGAGAGCAGTGTGAAGATGGAGGCCTAATGCCAGGCACATCAGGACAGATTCCTGGTTGAAACATCAGAATGTGTTTCCCAGTTTCTGCTATGTCTAGAGTCCCACAGTGCTTTGCCCAGAGCTGCCCCTTGTCCCTGTGGCTTTGCAGCTGAGCTTTGCCTTCTTAGCTGTGGCTGCAGCATCAGCACACTGCCAGCCCCGGGCTCCACATCGCTCATAGGACAAAGTCCAAACTTCAGCCTGTGTCCTGCACGCAACACCGGCCCTACCCTGTCCTGCTGTCAATAGTACAAAGCATAGGCTAGCGGACGCCTCCTACCTTGCCACATATGCCAGGGGCCTCGTTCATTCAGGGGAAGTTCAGGGAGCAGTAGCATGACAGCGGGCACCTGAGTTGGTGTGTGTGGTCAGAGCAGGCTCTCGCAAGGAGGTGGCCTTTAAGCCCAAGCCTGGCAAATAGTAGGAGTCAGCCAGGAGAGAAGGCGAGCTGAGGGAGAGGGAAGTCTAAGCTAAGAAAACGCAGGAGCCGGGACCTGGGAGAGGTAAGGGCAAGGCTAGAAGAGCCAGGCCCCACCCCACAGGAGACCCAGCAGGACTTGGGAGCCATGGCTGGTAGCGGAAAGAGGATGGTGTGATGGCCCAGGTTAGCTCCCTGTATGGCCTGAGCCTCTCTGTACGGGTTAGGGATTTAACACCTTCAGCTTTCCCTGCTCTGCCTGCTTCCTGGTGTCAGGGTGAGCACACAGCTCCCAGGAACTTTCTTCTGCCTCAGGTGACCTGAGTTCAAATCCCAGCGTGGCCCCTCCCTGACTCCATCACTCCAGGCAAGCCATTAACCTTTTTCACCTTCAGTGTGCTCACCTGCAAATTGGAGATAATGACACCTTTGCCCCGCCAGTCAGATAATGAGGGAAAAGTGTGTGGCACGGGGTTACTGAGAAGTGGAATCCGGTGGAATGAATTCCTTCTGTGCAAAGTCAGCCAAGACTGTGGAGGGACCACAGGGGGGCACCCAAAGGGCAGGAGGAAGCCCTGTATCTGGGAAGTGTCCCTGTGGCCTGCCGGCCCCAACCAGAGCAGAGGAAAAGGTTGTCTGGGGCTTTTCTTGGACAGCCTCCGACCAGGCTTGGTCTTTTGGACCTTCGTAGGCCTCCACCCTGCAGACAAGACTCATCAACCCGGCAGGAGCTCAGACCTTTCGCCCAGTGTCCAGGGCAGTGCTTACCTAGAGGGGTGTCCAGGTCACCTCCCTGTCTCTTAGGCCCCTCTTAGGCACACAAAGCCCTTTAGCCCTTGCTGAGCTGTTTATTTCCTGAAATCCTAGTCACAGCCCCTCGTGTTATACTGTGAACAATAGCTGTGTTTTTTTTTTTAAGATTTATTTATTTATGCATACAAGAGCTGGGGTACAGGCCGGAGATGTGGGGGGTGAGAGGATTCACCAGAGACAGAGTGGGGAACAGAACAGGCAGACGGACAGAAATACACTGCTGAGGGGAGCAGCGGGGGAGACAGGAGAGGTCGGCTGCACCATGTGGGTCAGTTCCTTGGTCGGCCGGGGATCAAACTCGTGCTGCAGTGGCTGCGGATAGCCTCATAGTGCTGTGCTTACCCCCTTGGGCCACCAGGGAGGCCCCAATAGCTGTTATTTTTAATGTCACAATCACCAAATTAAAAAAAAAAAGAAAAAGAAAAAAAGGAGACAGTCACCAGTGGTGCCACTTGGTTATGAGGCATTTGGGGCAGAGGGGCAGTGGGGTGGCAGCAGACGCTCCTCCACGTTAGTCCTGTGACTTGGAGCCCATCGCTTGGCGTCTCTGAGCCTCAGTCATTACAGCTGTAAAATGGGTTTAGCGGCCACTCTTACCTCATGAAATTCCTATGAGTATCCCGCAGGGTGTGTATAAGGGGCT
Organism: Talpa europaea; assembly: GCF_964194135.1. Lineage (NCBI taxonomy): Eukaryota > Metazoa > Chordata > Mammalia > Eulipotyphla > Talpidae > Talpa > Talpa europaea. The sequence goes on along the minus strand of NC_140074.1, from coordinate 4,995,781 downwards.
TTGTAAATCACCTGGCTCCGGGGAAGTCCTCCTCAAATGGTCGTGATTAACATCACACCTTGTTTTGTCACCTGTCCTCTCTACTCAACTCCTTCCAAACCTCTTTCCAGAGACAGTAGGGAATTTAACACTTGGGGCTTCCTAGCACACCCCCAACTCCTAACTGCTAGCTGGAAGTTGGGAACCCTCAATTTTGATCTGATATTGGGCCTTGGGGTCCCACCCTCCCAGACCTCAGTGCCTACTTCTTCCCTCTTGTGGAAGCACAGGGGTAGGGAGGTGGGGGGTATGGAAATAATGCTGGCTGAGGGTCTCTAATTCTGCATTTCAGACCCAGAGACCCCAGACCCTCCACCTCACCTTTTCCTTCCTTTCTTCAATAAATATTACCCAGGGTTCAGATTTCGACTTTGCCACTTCTTTGCTGTGTGATCTTAGACAAATTACTTAACCTCTCTATGCCTCAGTTCCTAGACTGCTAACATGGAAATATATTATCTACTTTCCAGAGCTGTTACGAGCGGTAAGGAACAGATATTTCTTTCTTGTTTATTATTTTAAATTTATTTATTTTTTTAAGAGAATAAATTTTTTTTAAGATTTATTTATTTATTTATACAAGCACTGGGTACAGTCAGAAGTGCAGGAGGGTGAGAGAATTCACCAGAGCCAGAGCGGGGAGCAGAGCAGGCAGAAGGACCAAAGGACACTGCTGAGGGGAGCAGCGGGCGGCAGGAGAGGTCTGCGCGCCATGTGGTTCCCTCGCCCGGCAGCTGGGGATCGAACCGGCGCTGCAGAGTCTGCGGGCAGCTTCGCAACCCAGCGCTCAACTGCTGCGCCACCGGGGAGGCCCTATTTTAAATTTATTTTTATTTTAGTTTTTGATGATGAGTTGATATTTATAAAGTACTTAGAATAGTGCCTGTTTGAACACAAACGGAATGTCTTCTCTGTTCCAGGCACCATCCTAAGCACTGAGGATACCAGCTTGATCAGTCAGACAAGAATCTTGACTTCCGTGAGGTTTTGGTGGGGTTGGCGGGAGGCTTAATAAGTGACGCTTTAAACAAAGTCCTGATGCTGCCCCTTCTCTTCTTATAAAGAACAATAGCTTCTGAGTATTCACCTTGCCCTGGAGACCCCGCCCCTCCTCTCTAGCAAGCACTGTGCTCCCAAGCCTCCTCAAAATGCCAGCAGCCTACAGGCATTTCCATCATTGTTATACACTGAATGTGAGTCCCCCCAAAAGTTCGTATGCTGAAATCCCAACCCCCAATTGATGCTGTGAGAAGGTGGGGGCTTTTGAGAGGTGATTAGGCCACAAGGGGAGGAGCCTGCATAAAAAGGGTTAGTGTCAGACCTCCCCCAGAGGTAAAGTCTCAGTGCTATCAAGCTATCTGCCCCCACTGTGGCATGAGTTCGATCCCGATCATTCCCCAGCCAGGGTGCTGACCACATGGCACAGCAGACCTCTCCTGTCTCACTCCCTGTTCCCCTCAGCAGTGTATTTCAGCAGATCTGCCTCCCCACTCTGTCTGGTGAATCCTCTCACCCTCCTCACCTCTGGCCCGAGAGGATTCACCAGAGACAGAGTGGGGAGCAGAACAGGAGGATCTACTGAAATGCACTGCTGAGGGGAGCAGGGGGCAAGACAGGAGGCAAGACAAGAGGCAACACAGGAGAGGTCTGCTGCATCGTGTGGGTCAGCTCCCTGGTGGGGGATCGAACTCATGCTGCAGCGGCTGCAGATAGCTTCATAGTGCTGAGACTTAATCCCTTGCGCCACCAGGGAGGGCCAAGATGTTCTTCTCTTTTTTGTCACTGTTTTGCTGATTTCAAAAGTAGCACATGTGGGCCTCCCTGGTGGCGCAGCAGTTGAGTGCTGGGTTGCGAAGCTGCCCGAGGCCTCTGCGGCGCCGGTTCGATCCCCGGCTGCTCCCAGGCCACCAGAGGAGGGTCCCACATGGCGCGCAGACCTCTCCTGCCGCCCGCTGCTCCCCTCAGCAGTGTACTTCGGTCCTTCTGCCTGCTCTGCTCCCCGCTCTGGCTCTGGTGAATTCTCTCACCCTCCCGCGCTTCTGACTGTACCCAGTGCATGTATAAACAAAACAAACAAACAAGCAAATAAATAAATAAATAAAACATGCCTCTATAGGAAAAAAAAAAAAAAGAATTTAAAATTCAAAAGTAGCACATGTTCCTCAATGGATTGAAACTGGAAATCAGTAGCAGAAGGAAAACTTGAAATTTCACAAATATGTGGAAATTAAACCATCAGTGAGTTAAGAAGAAATCACAAGGAAAATTAGAAAATATTTTAAGAACAATTGAAAGTAACAACACAACATGCCAAAATTTACGGGCCGCAGCGAAAGCAGGACTAAGAGGGAAATATTATAGCAGGAGTGCTGATGTTAAGAAAGATCTCAAAGCAGCAGTAACACAGGCTCATCATTTAAAAATGCAAGCATTGCATAATCTTACACTATAGAAAGCAAATATTTAAAAAGTGAAAGTCTCTTAACAGTATAGTATAGATACTTCAGAGAGCTGTTTCAAAGCTTGTAGTACTAGTATTTTTTTTTATGGAATAGTATAATATACATTGTTTTGTCACTCTTGTGTCATTTTGCTTTTTTTTAACCTAACAGTAACTCTTAAAGTCTGCTCCTTGCTGGAACATTCTCTTCAGCCACTGCACAGTTGTCCACAGTAAGCACATCCATTAGCATTTAGCCAGTTTCATCAGGATATGCTTGCACTTTTTAACTATTTCAAGCTACACTGCAGCCGACACCCTTGTAAATGCTCCCTGTGCAAATGGGAGTGCCTCTGGGTCAAAGGGCAAGAACATTTTTAACATTCCCTCCAGGATGGTGAAACCAGCTTTCCCTAGGAAGCAGGGGAGGGCCAGTTTCCTGACCTCAGTCATTGCTGTCTTTGCTCAGCAAGTAGGTATGAGGCAAACCGACTATGCTGAGGCGTGACATTTGAGAGGGACCACGCCTTTTGCGGTGACAGTCCTCGTGCTGCCACTGGGGTCCAGGAATTGACCATTCTGGTCAAGCAGATGACTGTGGCCCAAACTTCTCTCAAAACCCCCAGCTTATTTAGTAAGGCCAAGAATTCCCAGGGAGAAGCCAGGCTGCTCTGAATAAACCGAAGGGCCCAGAAGGGGGTGAGTGGTACCTACCTGCCCCTGCTTAGCATCTCCAGTTGCCAGGAGAGGAGCAGAGCTGGGTGAGCTCCCTTCCAGAGTCCAACTAGGCTTTTCCCTGAATCATCATGACTCCACCAAACCTGGCACTAAAGTGATTAGCGTCCCTTCCGGCCACTTGGTGGCAAACATCTCCCTGAACACATCCAAAGGTTTGCCTGCTGCCACCACTGAGAGCATTCAACTGTGACTGGGGTGGAGAGGCGGGGCAGGTCACAGGGAGAGCAGCCTGTCACCTGGAGGCCAGGGCAGCCCTTAACACACCCTGTCACCTTTGGCCAGGGTAACCTTCAACAAAGTGCATTCCTATCTCAGGCGTACACTGTGTCCCCTCTCACCTGGACCTCTTCCTGTCACACACTCTGGCCCTCCCCACTTTGCCTGGCCCACTCCTGGTCACTCTTTAGATCTCAGCATCAGGGGCACTTCTTCCAGGAAGCCCACCATGACTGCTCCAGGCAAGGAAGTGCCCTTTCTAGATACTCTCAGAGTAGCAAGTCTGCAGTGACAAATCATGGTGTGGGTTATTGTTATTTGCATTTATCTCCCCCTTGGCAGTGAGGCTTTTGAAATAGGACATGTCTCTGGTCTGCATGCCAGTACCTGAAACAGTGTTTGGCATGTGTCACTGCCTGGGGGCAACGGTTACATGCATGATATCAGAAGACAGGCTGCTCAGGTTTGAATCCTGCCTCTGTGAGCTTGGGCAAGTTACTGAACCTCTTTGTGCCTTAGTTTCCCCACTTGTAAAATAGGGATAACAGTATCTACTTCATAGATTTGTTAGGAAGATTACATGAGCAGACATAGTGGGGTGCTGAGAAGCAATACCTGGTCTGCGGAAGGTGCTGGATCAATGCTAATGCTAGATCAAATGCCGGTGGTTAGATAAGGGTCTCCAAGGATAAGCTGCAGCAGGCACTGGAGTTTACCTACCCGGGATCCCCCTGTGCAGAAGTTGCTTAGCATATTGCCAACATGCTTTATAGATTGACTTGTCATTGTCATGTTAGTGTCACAGTCCTCGGCCAGAGCTCTGGCGATGGTGGCCAGAAACCCTTGGGGAGCCACCACATTATTCTGACTTCTCTCCTTGCTGCCTTTCCACCCCTGCTCCTACTGCTGCCCTTTCCTGAAAAACTAGTGCAGGTTCCTCGCGGGAGTTTTGCCACTGCCCTGTTAGGGTAGAGCTCGGTGACCCAGCAGGTGTCGGAGCAGCTGTCAACAGAGACCCGCTTTGGACAGACTGGCCCCGGGAACCAGCCCTTGGAAGGGGACTTGCCCATGTCTGGCTTTCTAAGGCTGTGGGTCCCACAGGACAGCTGCCACGCAGGGAGGCACCGTGCTGTCTGGGGGCGGACCATCCATCAGATTTTCTCTGTGTATAGAGTGTAGACAGCATTTAGGGGCTGATCCTCCAGCCCAAGCCTGCCCTTCTCCGAGGAGACCGGCGTAGGGGCTTCTTAGTATACCTGACCCAACCCCACCAGCTGGCTGCAAGTCATGTGATCCAACTTGGGTCAATCAGATCCTACTGTGGGATTTTCACACACACACACACACACACACACACACACGCACACATACGCCCCAACTAGTGTTGGTTGGCCCATGAACTACACGCCTCTGGTAGCCTCATGCAGAGAATGAAGAAGGACAGAATGCAGCAGGCAGCCCTTGGCACTGGGAACTCAAAGAGGGCCCGCTGGCTTCCCAGCTTTCTTTTTCTGCCCCCCCCCAGTGGGGCTCCACCGCCACCCCTCCTCTCCACCAGCCCACTCCTCCATATAAGCCCCCCACTCTCTTAAAGCCAAAGGTGGGTGCCCCTTACCATATCCGAAACTCCTACTGCATTTTCCTGTCTCGCTGGCCCTGCCTCCAGAGGAAACCTCAGTCCCTGCCTCGGTGATTTACTGGTCAGCTCAGGCTGACCCCCAGGCCTTCCGGGAAGCATCTGCAGCGTTGCTCTCGTCACTGCCCTGGGGGCGCCTGCGTGCAGGGACCGGCTCACAGGAAGCAGGGGGTCTGGGTCAGCTCCAACCTCCGGCTGAACAGCACCAACCAGAGAAAGGAGCCTCTGAGGGGTCAGCGGGGGCTCGTCCCGGCTTAGGGCGCTTGTTCGGGTTTCCTCTTGCAAAATGGAAATCGGTTTATTTATCATAGATATAAATGCCGTCATGTGGGTGTGAAAAATCATTACGCAAATGCAGAAAAGTTTAAAGAAAAATGTCTGTTTCACCTCCAGGCTCATCACCCAGAAAATAAACAGACAGAAATATTTTTTTCCAGAAAGGACATCAGGCTGTGTATACCATTAGACGTTGCCTTTAAAAAAAAAAAAAATTTGCAGTGTAGCAAGTGGATATCTTTCCTAAAAAATAGCTTTATTGAAGTAACTAGCATTCAATACTTAAAGTGTATAAAAGTCAACGTATGTATACACTCATGAGCCAAGCATCACAATCAAGGTAACAAATACAGCCAGCCATCACCCCTAAATTTTCCTTGTGTCATTTCCTAATCCCTCCAGCTGCTCGCTGTCTCTGTCTCTCTCACACACACACCCCTTCCAACAACCACTGATCATGCTTTTCATCACTATAGATTAGTTGGCATTTCCCAGAATTCCACATAAATGGAATCATACAGCACATACCCCTTTTTGTCTGACTTCTTTACTTAGTATAATTGTTTTGAGATTCATCCATGTTGTGTGAATTGATAGCTCATCTCCTTTTTACTGCTAAGTAATATTCTATTTATGGATATACCACAGTTTGTTCACCCAAACTTCTTGATGGACATTTGAGATACTCAGATTTATTTATTTTTGCATACAAGATCTGGGGAGTAGGCCAGCAGCGCAGGGGGTGTGGGGTGGGTGAGAGGATTCACCAGAGACAGAGTGGGGAGCAGAACAGGTAGATCTGCTGAAATACACTGCTGAGGGGAGCAGTGGGAAGACAGAAGAGGTCAGCTGTGCCATGTTGGTCACCTCCCTGACCGGGGATTGAACTCGTGCTGCAGTGGCTGCTGATAGCTCACAGTGCTGAGACTTAACCCCTTGTGCCACCAGGGAGGCCCAGATACAGCCAGTCTTTTTAACTTTAGCTATTCTCATTGGTGTCTAGGAGGTGTCTTTGTAGCTTTAACTTGTGCTTTGCACATTTTCCATGGCTGTGTAGTCCTATAGTACTGGATCCTTACTTTTTTTTTTTTTAGTCCAAAAGGGCATGTTTATCATAAAAAAAGAGAGAGAAGAATAAAGGACACTTGCATAAACACAAGTGGGCAGAAAGAGCTGCCCGCAAAAGGGGGCAGGTTTGCTAAAAGAGGCCAGCATAGTCACAGGCGGGCACAAGAGCTGTGTCCTGCAAAGGGAGAAAGTTGGTGGTGAGAAGCACCTGCATTGGCACCGGTGGGCAGAAGGGCTGCTCCCTGGGCCCTTACTTTTATTTCATGGAGACCTTACTGGTGTGTCCAATAGGTTGTCTCGAGTGTGTGGCTGGTCCTCATAGCTCTGACAAGCAGCCTGTCAGCCTGGCTTCTTCTTTTTTTTTTTTAAGATATATTTATTTTCATACAAGAACTGGGGTACAGGCCAGATGCGCGAGAGAGTAAGAGGATTCACCACAGATGAAATACACTGCTGAGGGGAGCAGCAGGTGAGACAGGAGAGGTCTGCTTCGCCATGTGGGTCATCTCCCTGGCCGGGGATCGAACCTGTGCTGCAGAGGCTGCGGACAGCTTCGCAGTACAGTGCTCAACTGCCTGCGCCACCAGGGAAGCCCTTCTGGCTTCTTTTGTCACAAGGCGTCAATGGTTAAAAAGAATGTCTATTGTTAAGTCTTTCAAAAAACACATTTGCAAATAGCTCCCCTAGAAAATTGCACCAAGTCAGCCCCATTGGAACCATCCCTGCTTCTAATTCAGGCAGAAATCTCCAGAGTGATTACTTGCAGGATTTAAGGAAGTCTTTCAAGCATGACCCCATGACTTTTGGCCGGAAGCCAGAAATAAGAGCAAATTAGCCACAGGACTTCCTAGGAGTCGCCTTGAAAAATCATTAAGACGATCGGGGAGGCCATTCGGGGTGAGCTGGAGAAAGAGGGTGTCGCTGGGGTCAGGCCTGGGGGGACCCCAGCAATATTCATTCCTGACCTATGACCTTGGGCCAGTCATTTGACCTTCCTAAGATATGGTGTAGGACAAACACTCCAATCTCGAGTATGTGGTGGTTAGACATTCCCCACAGGTGTGTGGGAGGAGCCTTCTTTCCTCTCCAGACCCACACTTCCCCCCAGGTTCCTACCTGAGGGCAGGATTGGTGAGGGAGGGAAGAGAAATATGGTCTACCGCATAATGACCCCCAGAGATGCAGATGTCCTAATCCTGTGATTAGCGTGAGCACTTTGGGTTACTTGGCAAGGAGGAAAAGTAATTAAGTTTGCTGCTCCACTGAACTTAAACTTGGGAAAATTATCTTGGATGCCCGGGGTGGGCCCAAAGTAATCACAGCATGGAAGAGACCACTGGAGCAAAAATGGAATGATGGTTTTGTAGATGGAGGATGGGGTGACAGACTAAGGAAGCTTCTAGAAGCCGGAAAAAGCAAGGAAATGGATTCTCCCCTGGAGCCTGCAGAGGGAACTCAGCTCTGTTGGCACCTTGACCTGAGTTCAGTGAGCCCCTTTTTTGGACTTCAAACCAAAACTTCTAGCAGACTGTTTTGGGCTTCTAACAGAAACAAGATAAAAAATTTGTGTTGTTTCAAGCTGCCTAGTTTGTGGTCATTTATTAGCACAGACATCGAAACTAACACAGAAGGACAGGTGAGCCCCATGGGTCCGGAATCCCTGAATCCCACAGTAGGTGGGAGGGGGAACATGGCAAAGTTGACTGGTGGCAGCGGCTTCCTGGGTCCTCCAGGAGACACTGAACAGTGCTCCTGTGTCCTTGTGGCTCAGGCTAAGAGGAAGAGAGCTTGCCCTGAGCAGCAGGTCTTGAATGCCAGCCAGTGGGCGCTCTGGAAGCAGTGGGGAGCCAGGGAGAAGTTCAAGCAGGGTAAGGAGGTGATAAGAACTTGATTTTAGGGCCTCCCTGGTGGCACAAGGGGTTAAGTCTCAGCACTAATAAGCTATTGGCAGCCACTGCAGCAGGAGTTCAATCCCCGGCCAGGGAGCTACCCACATGGCACAGCAGACTTTGTCTGTCTCCCTGCTTTTCCCCTCAGCAGTGTATTTCAGCAGATCCACCTATTCTGCTCCCCACTCTTTCTCTGGTGAATCCTCTTACCCCCACCCTGCACCTCTGGCCTACTCCCCAGCTCTTGTATGCATAAATAAATAAAATAAATCTTTTTTTAAAAAAAAGGAGCTTGCTTTTAGTCACAGGGAGAGGGTAAATGAGCACTGGGCTTGGAGTCAGAGAACTGGATTGAAATCTCCACACGGTCCACCTCCCAGGGTAAAACCAAGGCATGCTGCTGACTATCTGGATTTGGACCCCATTTCATAGAATGGGGTACTTCAGTCAAGGAGCAAACTGGTCCAGACTAGTCAGAAAAATTTTTTGGAATTATCTGACCTGACACACAGAGTGGGGGAAGCAGAAATGACCGAATGAACGAGACATTTATTGCACACGAATCAAGAACTTCACCTGCTGCATATCATTTAATCTTCTCACCACCTCGTCAATGGCTCTCCTATGTTCCTAGTTTAAAGGTCAACACTTTGCCCACAGGCCTACGTGGTGAGGCCCTGCAGACCCCTCAGGCCTCACCTCAGTCCTCTTTCTCCTTTTTTCTCAGTGCTCAGATTCTCTCAGGCCCCAAAACGAATGTGGCATGCCCCTCTCACCTCAGGGCCTTTGCACAAGCCATTCCACCCACCAGGAACTCAGTTACCCTGCTCTCCAGTTTCTTAGCTCCTCCATCCTCTGGTCTCAACTTGGTAGCCCTTTAGGCACCCTGCCTTCCAGCTAAGTCGGGTTTCTATGTACCTGTACTCGATTCAAATAATGTACCTCATATAGAGTATATAAAAAGACACCCCTAGGGCCTCCCCAGTGGTGCAGCGGTTGAGCGCTGGGTTGCGAAGCTGCCCGCAGCCTCTGCGGCGCCGGTTCGATCCCCGGCTGCTCCCCGGCCACCGGAGGAGGGTCCCACATGGCGCGCAGACCTCTCCTGCCGCCCGCTGCTCCCCTCAGCAGTGTCCTTCGGTCCTTCTGCCTGCTCTGCTCCCCGCTCTGGCTCTGGTGAATTCTCTCACCCTCCCGCTGACTGTACCCAGTGTTTGTATAAACAAACAAACAAACAAATAAAAAAAAAAAAAAAAGACACCCCTAGGTTGTTAACTGCTCGGTCCTTGCCACTAGACCAGGGGAGCCAAGAGGCCAGGATAGGAAATGTCTGCTGAACACATGCCTGCATGCAGTCATAAGAAAATAAATGTTTGCTGAAGGAAAAAACAACAGAGGCCAAAGATTGGTGTTATCATAATCCACATCTTTGCAAAAGCAGCTACGGGCTCAGAGAAGATCAGAGGTCTGTTCGAAGTCACCAAGTGAACCTGGAAAGCTCCTCTCTTTGCAGGAAGCTGTGGCTGAGACTGGGGCCTATCTCAGTCACTGTAAGGGAAAGCTCCTCTCTTTGCAGGAAGCTGTGGCTGAGACTGGGGCCTGTCTCAGTCACTGTAAGGGAGGGGGTCAAAGCTGGAGAAACTTGGGTTTACGTGTGAGGCAGGTCTGTGGGGGAACCGCCTTCAAGGGCAGCACTGAAAGAGGATGTGCTGAGCACAGCTGCCAGGGCAGAAGAGGAAGGAACCAAGGTGGGGGAGGGGAAGGGGTGGGCTGGGGCCCAGGGCCCACCCCTGCAGCTCTAGCAAATCCCCCCCATGGTCCCAGCCCTCACCCCACCCCTGGCCCCTGGTCACTCTCTGTAACATTTTCACACACTCTGGCTGCTGTTGCTGTTAAGTGACTTTTCAAGCTGGGTCATGACAAGTGTGGACAAGAGTTGGGTGCTTGGCCCACTCCCCCACTGCAGGTGGGACTGCAAATTGGCAGGCCATTCTGAAGGGTGACTTGGCAATATCTGTGAAAACTTTCAAAGGGTGTTCCCTATAACCCAGCACTTTCACTCATGGGGATTTAGTCCCACGTGGGTTGGCAATAATCTTCACACAGGAGGCAGCACAGTTTGTGATGGCAAAGGACCAGAGGCCACCTGATATCCACCAGAAGGAGACAGATCAGTAAATTATGCTTGCAGGTCCTGTGGAGAATGATGCACTCATTAAAAAGAATGAGCAGGGCCTTTCTGGTGGCACAGGGGTTAAAGTCTCAGCGCTATCAAGCTATCGGCAGCCATTGTGGCATGAGTTTGATCCCCGGCCAGGGAGCTACCCACATGGTGCAGCAGACCTCTCCTGTCTCCCCACTGCTCCCCTCAGCAGTGGATTTCAGTCAATCTGCCTGGTCTTCTCCCCACTTTGTCTCTGGTGGATCCTCTCATTCCCCACACCTCTGGCCTGTACCCCAGTTCTTATATGCATAAATAAATAAATCTTTTTAAAAAAGCAAGGAAAGACTGAGGCACTGTCACAGGCCAGAAGGAACAAGGAGACCTGACAAAGGGCACCGTGATGTCCTGGACTGGATCCTGGAACGGCCAAAGGCCACTGCTGCAATGAGGGAAATCTGAATAAAGGGTTAAGTTTAGGTAGGTAGTTTCTCTCGGTTTCATGGTCAACTGCGGGGATCACCTCAGCATACACGGGGCAAGTGGTATTCAGAAACTCTCCAGAATTTAAAAAGGTGGTCATTTCATAAAGATGGCGCTGAAGACAAAGGAGACCCCTGCCTGTCCCAAAGCCAAAACCAAAGATTTGAAGGCCAAGAAAGCAGAGCCAAAAAGGTATCCACAGACACAAGAAATAGAAGATCCACTGACCAATGGCCTAAGTCACTGCGGCTCAAGAGGCACCCCAGATATCCTCAGAAAAGCACCCCAGGAGGAACAAGCTGGCCCCCTGTGCCATCATTGCGTTGCCCCTGACCACAGCCCCCCATGAAGAGGCAGAAGACAACACACCTGTGTTCACTTGTGCTCATGGTGGACATCAAGGCCAACAGGCACCAGGTCAAACAGGCCGTGTCATTGACAAAGCCAAGGTCAACACCCCCATCAGACCTGACCAGGAGAAGAAGGCAGTGTCCAACTGGCTCCTGACCATGATGCTTTGGGTCTTAGTGGGAGCCTCTAAACAAGTGCAGCTGGCTAATTCTAAATAAAATTCTCAATAAATTTTTTCACCATATGAAATGAATAAAGAGATAAAAAATGAGGGCCTCCCCTGGTGGCACAGCAGTTGAGCGCTGGGCTGAGAAGCTGCCCGCAGCCTCTGCAGCACTGGTTCGATCCCTGGCCTCCGGCGAGGGTCCCACATGGCGCGCAGATCTCTCCTGCCGCCTGCTGCTCCCCTCAGCAGTGTACTTCGTCACTCTGCGTGTTCTGCTCTTCGCTCTGGCTCTGGTGAATTCTCTCACCCTCCGGTGCTTCTGACTGTACCCAGTGCTTGTATGAATAAATAAATACATCTTTAAAAAAAAAGAGAGAGATAAAAAATGAGACAGGTGATGGGATATCACTTCTGAGACCTGGTTACAGAAAGGTGCGGACCTCCTGGCTGGCTAGCGCCCTTGCTCTCTTGTGTGCTGGCACTGGACAGGCCACATGCTGCCCTAGGGAGGGACCCTCGTGTGTGGGAATTGGAGACTGGAGGATGGCCATCAAGGAAATGAGACCATGGTCCTACAGACCATGAGGAACTGAGTTCTGCCAACAGCTGAACCACAGATCTCTGAGCACAGAAATTTCTAGATAGTCAATATTTGTTGTCCTAAGCAGCTGAGTTTGTATGACGATGCAGCAGTAGATAATGAGTGCAGCTGTCTGTTGTTTTTCCATTGGCCTGGGACCCTTGACATAGACCCTCCTCGCCAGATACCAACAGAAATGCCAACACAGGCTGCCTCCAGCCTCCGGGTGGTCCAGTGTGAGGCTGGCAATTTTGCTAGATTATTGAGATAAAAATTCAAAACTTGTAAATTCTCAGGGCCACTGTTTGAAAAGCATCACTCCCCTGCTTAAATCCTCTGACAGTGTCTGTCTCACCATTCGAGTACAATCCCAGGTCCTTGCTGTGGGGCGTCCCCCACCCACTCTATGAGCTCACTCTAGGCCCCTGATCACTCTGGTCTCCCTCCCTGCCCGTGCCTGCCTCAGGGCTGTTGCACATGCCATGTTCACTGCCTGGTATGTCTTTCCCCACAATTTTCCACAACTGCTGGCTCCTTATTCAGGCCTCCACTCAAAAGTCACCCACTGGATGAGAATGGCCTTCATGCCTCACCCTGGCCCCCTGTGTGCTATTTCCTCATAGCATTGAACACTAACTGAAGTTATGTGTGTGCGTGTGTGTGTGTTTAGTTTGGTTTTACATTAGTCAGATAGGTAGTTGGGTGTGATGGTTCAGAGTCTTGGACTCTGCTTGCAATCCTGCCTCTATCACCTCCTAGCCCTGCTCCCAAACAGGCTATGTAGCCTTTCACCCCAGTTCTTGTATGCATAAATAAAAATAAATCTTTTTTTAAAAAAGAATAAACAACATGCCTAGACTACGTCTGGCACGTCCGCTGCAATTATGTTTGCTGTTATTAACTCTATTGTTCTGTCTTCCATCGCCCCTGAACCCAAGCCCAGTTTGGCTTTTGCTCACTGTTCTATGCTCAGCACGGGGCTTGGGTCACGGTAAAAGGTCAATAAACACTTGCTGAATGAATGAATGAATGAATGAAATGAAGCAAGCAGAGTAGGTGCTAGGAATGCTGCCTCTGGGACCTGGCAGACCTGCTTGCACAGTCTCCTTGTCTTACCCCTGAGGAACTGTGACTTTGTGGTGACTTTGACCTCTCTAGGCCTCAGTTTCCCTTTCTGAGGCCCTCAGCACAGTGCAGGTGTGTGTGGGCAGGCACAGGGCACAGCAGCCATCATGCTTCTTGGCCTCAGTGAGTCCGGTGTTTTCAACTTGCAGACAAGAGGGCGAGCATATCCGAGTTGCAAACAACTCCTGGGGCTCCATGACCTGGGCGGGGTTCATTCTCAGGTGGCCCTGCCTGCAGTAGTGGGCCCTGCCCCTGGGAGGGGGAGGCAGGAGAGGGCTCCGGGTCAGAGGCTGTGTTCCTGACACAGGCCTCACTGGACAAGCTGGACCTCCTTCAGTTAATACTTCTAGAATGTGGCAGCAGGAGGGTTTTGAGCTAATGTTCTGTAGCTGAGGTTCTGGGATTAGAGAGCACAGTGGCCTGTCATCCTGGGGGGCAGAGGGATAAGTGGCCTGGTGGGAGCCGTGGCCGGATGGGGTGGGTCTCCGACAAATGGAGTATGGGCAAAAGTGACTGGGCATCATCTTCAGACCTGACCCATGAAAATTCTCTGCCTCTGCATCCTCTGCCATCTTCCCCACCCCTACCCCTGTGGCACCAGCTGACTGCTCTGGCCAAGGCTGTATGGGAAGCCACAAGGGAAATAACACCCCCCAGTAGCCTGACCCCGGACACATCCAAGGAGCAACAACCCTTCCACCCACCCCTTCCTGTGTTGATCAAACTCCCAAGACAGAGAAATTAACTGTTAATCTGATAAACAATGAGATTTCAAAGGTTATGGGTTATGGAAGTCAATGTATTTTTTTTCTACTAGGCTCATTTTAGGCAAATATTTGAATATTGTATTCCCCTATCAGTTAACCAAACTAACACCCATATATCATAAACACTTCAAGCATCACAGACATGAAGGTCTTCGCCTCTGCCTGGACCTAACCACGCATATCTGTGGGCAAAGTTATCACACAATGCATGCTCAGAAATGTTTCCTTTCTGGTTTTTTTTTTTTTTTTAAGACATTTATTTTTACAAGCACTGGGTACAGTCAGAAGCATGGGAGGGTGAGAGCATCCACCAGAGCCAGAGCTGGGAGCAGAACAGGCAGACTGACAAAGTATACTACTGAGGGGAGCAGTGGGCGTGGTAGGAGATCCCTTGCCGGCGGCCAGAGATCCAACTGGCACTGCAGAGGCTGCAGGCAGCTTGGCAGCCCAGTGCTCAACCACTGCGCCACCGGGGAAGCCCATCCTTTCTGCTTTTTTTTAAGATTTATTTTATTTATTTATACATACAAGAGCTGGGGTGTAGGCCAGAGGTGCAGGGGGGTGAGAGGACTCACCAGAGACAGAGTGGGGAGCAGAACAGGCAGACTGATTGAAATACACCATTGAGGGGAGCAGCAGGGAGTCAGGAGAGGTCTGCCACGCCTTGTGGGTCAGCTCCCTGGCTGGAGATGGAACTCATGCTGCAGTGGCTGTTGATAGTTTCACAGAGCTGAGACTTAACCCCTTGTGCCACCAGGGAGGCCCTGAAAGGTTTCCTTTCATTTAGTCGCCTACCTTGGATATCTTTCCACCTTTGGACATAGGCACCTGCCTCGTTCTTTTTTTTAAGATTTATTTATTTATGCATACAAGAACTGGGGTACAAGCCAGAGGTGTGGGAGGTGAGAGGATTCGCCAGAGACAGAGTGGGGATCAGAACAGGCAGACTGATGGAAATACACCGCTGAGGGGAGCAGCAGGCAAGTGAGGAGAGGTCTGCTGCGCCATGTGGGTCACCTCCCCGGCTGGGGACTGCACTCACGCTGCAGGGGCTGTGGATAGCTTCACAGGTTGCGTCTCAACCCCTTGTGCCACCAGAGAGGACCCTGCTTCGTTCTTTTTAATGTTAGCCTGACATTTCATAACACACGCACACTGGAACTGCATGAGCTATTTACTGTTGTTAACAAATTACCCCCAACAGAGCAGTTTAGAACAACATGCATGTGTTATCTTAGCTGGGAGGGTCCGGAATCCAGCAGGGGCTGGGCTGGGCAGTTCTGGCTTCAGTTCTCTCCTGAGGCTTTCCTTAAGCTGGGGCTGGGGGGAGAGTCAGCTTTTGGGTTCCTTCCTGGGGAGAGTACAGGTAGGTTTCCTCCTGGCTGTAGGCCAAGACTTGGGTGGCACGCTCCCCTCCTTGGGCTGTCTCAAAGCCCCAGGATGTGGCAGCTGCTTCCCCCAGAGTGAGTGGTGGGAGCCTAGGAAGGAACAGAGAGACATGGCACAGGGCAGGTGCTCTGCCCCTGGTAATCAATCTAGCTCTGGCGCAACATGGAGGAGCTGCCCCAGCTGAACACCTGGAATCAGGCAGCACTGATTGGAGTGCGGGGCTCTATTGGAAGCTGCTGCCTCCACCATCTGTGCCCACCAAGGAAACGCAGAGATTTCCTGTCTCCGTTCTGTTACAGGGCAACCTCATCCGTGCACTTAAAAGGAACTTATAATAAGACTCAACTGCAGGCACACACTGAAAGGTTAACGAAGGGTTTATTGGGGTCTCCCTGGTGGTGCAAGGGGTTAAGTCTCAGCACTGTGAAGCTATCACCAGCCACGACAGCACGATTTCGATCCCTGGCCAGGAAGCTGACCCACAGGGCGCAGCAGACCTCTCCTGTCTCCCGGCTGCTCCCCTCAACAGTGGATTTTGGTGGATTTCACCTGTTCTGCTCCCCACTCTGTCTCTGGTGAATCTTCTCACTCCCCGCACCTCTGGCCTGTACCCTAGCTCTTGTATGCATAGATAGAGTTTATTTACAAACGGAAGGGGAAATGAAGCAATGGATAACTCAGGGAGAAAGGAAGATTAATTGGTGAATGCATCCTACCAGTTCTGCTGAGCTGGAATCCCAACAGCTCACTGAGAGCTGGTGAAAAACCAAGAGCCAAGAGACCCCCAAAACCCACATGTCTAGGTATATACCAAACCTGACTGCTTAACTCCACCCTCAGTTCCCAGCAATCCTCCTGTAACAGGGTGGTCCCCAGGAAAGGGGGAGGTTCCAGGTTTCCTGCCCCACCCAAAAGAAGGGTGGAGCTGAGTAGAGAGAGAAGAGGCTGCAGAGGAGACTGAGGAAGGAAGGAAGCAGAGTGGAGCCAGGAGACCTGGAAGAGGCACATGGAGCCAAGAGAAATGCGAAGAAACTGCGCTTGCCTGTTGTCGTGCACTGGGTGACACAGATGTGGGTGAGACTCGTGGGGAAGTGACAGTGGCGGTTTTGGTCTTGATTTTGATTTTGTTCTTTTCCTCCCAGACTCTGATCTTTTTCTGTGGGTCCCCACTGGAAGGTGCTTTAGACTTATGGCAGGCTTTGGGGCCTTGCTCTGGGCCAATCCTGCTTGGGCGGACTTTTACCCACAAGGGGACGGGTAACTTTGGGTGCTTGATTTAGAAACTATATTCTTTGCCTTTCCTGTATTATTTACTAATTTTATTAAAGTTCCTTTTCATTAAAGTCTCATATGTTTTGTGTTGATGCGGTAGATGACAGAACCTATTTAGAGCAGGCAGGTTTGTGGGGTCTGGGGTACCTCTCTCCCTGCCCTGTAACACTTCCTTCAGTTGTATCTCTTTGGTCTGGAATGGGGGTGGGGTCCATAAAAACTGTGTAGAGTTTGTTCAGGGCATCCTTCCCCACCCCAACAATTCCACTGCTTGAAAGTCCTGTTCACTTCCCTGACATCCCTGAGAGAGGGAGGTTTTCTGCAGCTAAGCTGCCCCAGGCCCTTTGCACAAGCCAGCTCATTGAGTTCTCCCCAAACACAGATCCTCATGGAGCCCACTTTGCAGATGAAGGATCCCATGGCCCAGAGACCCCTCGTCTGAATCCCATGAGGACCCAGCACCCTCGGGAACAATGGCCCTTGGCATGAGTTTCCTCCATGGAGGGTGAGCTTCCACAAAGTTGAGGAAAGGAAATGACCGTGAACCACAGTAACCAGTCTCACCCCTAGAACCTGCTTTAGGGAAATGAAAGGTGTTAGAAAAGAAAGGAGGCCAAGAGTATCAAACAAAATCTGGCTTTATTGAAAGACTGTGAGGTGACGACTCGCACCCCATAATGGAAGAGTGAGTCTTATAGGGTCTGGCTACTGCCAGAGTTTTTTCTGTTGGAGGTGGGGTCTGCTGGAGTTATTTATTGCCTGGGGCAGGGGTCCTTTGTTGCTGTCAGCTAATCTCTGTTAGCTTATCTCTGGTGCCTAGGGCAGCTGGGTTCTGGGGCAGTGACTGGTTTTATGAGGGGCCTGTGTGTGCTCTATTCAAAAGGTGGGCCAGGACTCCCATCATAAAGATGAGGAAACTGAGGCCAGGAGTGACAGAGACTTCCCTCAGGCTGCACAACTGCCCAGGGGCAGATCAGGGGTCACACCCAAGCTCCCTGGTTCCTGGATCTTCTTTCTAGATTCCCACCAGGAGCAGTGGCAGGCACAGAACACACACCGCTCACCAGTCTCCAAAGAGACAGCTTGATGCTTCCTCCGATCACACAGAAGAGGATAAGAAGGTTCTGGGACACAAGCAGGCCCTGGCTGTGAGCAGGTGGGGGTGGTCAGGACTCTGTAGCAGGGAGGAGGAATGAGGAGAGAGCCTGGGCTCATGTGAGAGACTGACTCCCCACTATTGAAAATTCATATCTTTGAGGCAGAACCAGTAAGAGGATGTGGGTTTCCCTTTCAAGCACTGTGCCTCACATGTTAATTCAGTACAAGTGAACAAGGTGGGAGAGGAGGGTCAGAGAGGCTCCAATGCGTGACTTCCGATGTGTAGCTCAACCTCTCTGGGCCTCTGTTAGGAGGGTAGGTGAGAAGCTCAGCAAGTGGTGAAAAGGGCTCTCTGCAGTGTGGGAGGTAGAATCAATTCATGGTTAAATGAGGAAGCAAACCCAGTACTAGCATGGCTGATTTGACACATCTCACCATCAAAAGTACCAGTGGCAGTCTACACAACTCAGCCTAGAGGCTGAGGGGTTGACCAACAGGCCATACCATGCTAAGCCTGCTGGATGATGGGTTGATATGAAGGCCAACCACAGCTCAGCAGGAGGCTGAGGAGGTCGACCAGCATGCCAACTCACCTCAGCATGTAGGCTGAAGGGTCAACCAGCAATGCAGACCCGCTCAGGCTAGAGGATGAAGGGGTCGACCTGCAGGCCAGCCCCATCCCAACCTGGAAGCTGAAGGGTCACCGAGCAGGCCTGCCCCAGCCCTCTCTGAAGGCTGAGACATGCAGGCCAGCACCAGCCCAGATGGAACTGAGGGGTCCACGTGAAAGACGGGCCCAGCCAAGACTAGAGTCTGAAGGGGTAGAACTGGAGGCCAGCGCCAGTCTAACCCTGAGGCTGTGGGGGTAGACCTGCAGGCCAGCACAACCACAGAGCTGCTCATCCAGCAGTGTATGGGGTCGACCTGCAGACCGGCCCCGATTCGGCCTGGAGGATAAGTGGGTCGACTAGCAGGCTGGCACCAGCCCTGCTGGAGGCAGAGTGGGTTGATCTGCAGGTCGGCCCAGTGCAGCCTGGAGGCTGAGGGGTGGACAAGCAGGACGGCCTCAGAACTACCTGGAGTGTGAGGGGTTGATTTGCAGGCCAGCCTCAGCCCTGCCTGGAGGCTCAGGGGTCGAACTGAAAAGCGGCCTCCGTGGGGCCTGGAGGCTCAGCGCTCCACCTACTGGCCGGCCCTGCCCAGCCCAGCCTGGAGTGTGAGGGGTCCATCTGCAGGCGGGCCTCATCTCTGCCTGGAGGATGAGCGGGTCGACAAGCAGTACAGAATCAGCCCTGCCTGGAGGTTCAGAGATCTACCTACAGGCTGGCCCTGCTCAGCCTGCACTGTGAGGGGTCGACCTGCAGGCCGGCCCCACCTCTTCCTGGAGCATCAGCCAGTTGACCAGCAGGCTGGCCCCAGCCCTGCTAGAGGCAGAGGGGGTCGATCTGCAGGTATCCCCAGTGCAGCCTGGAGGCTGAGGGGGTGGACCAGCAGGCCGGCCTCAGACCTACCTGGAGTGTGAGCGGGTGATTTGCAGACCAACCTCAGTCCTACTGGAGGCACAGGTGTCGATCTGCAAAAGGGCCTCAGCCCTGCTTGGAGGCTCAGGGGTGGACCTGCAGGCTGGCCCCACCTAGTCCAGCCTGGAGTGTGAGGGGTCCATCTACAGGCAGGCCCTAGCTCTGCCTGGAGGATAAGCAGGTAGACCAGCAGGCAGGCCTAAACCCTGCCTGGGGTCTCAGGGGTAGACCTGCAGGCTGGCCCCAGCTGTGCCTGGAGGATGAGTGAGTCGAACAGCAGTATGGAATCAGCCCTGCCTGGAAGCTCAGGGGGTCGACTGGCAGGCCGGCCAAAGACCTACCGGGAGTGTGAGGGGTTGATTTGCAGGCCTGCCTCAGGACTGCTGGAGGCACAGGGGCCAATCTAAAAAGTGGCCTCGGCAGTAACTGGACACTCAAGGGTCGACCTGCAAGCTGACCCACCCCAGCCTGGAGGCTGCTGAGGTCAACCTACAGGCCAGCCGCAGCCCAGCCTAGAGGGTTAGGAGGTTGAACAAAGCTGAGCCCCAACACAAGCTGGGGTACAGAAGGTTGGCCATAAAGGCTGGCACCAGCCCAGCCTGGGGGATGAAGAGGACGACATGCAGGCCCTCGCAGCCCAGCCTGGATCCTGAGGAGGTCGACCTGCAGGCTGGCCCCAGCACAGCCTTGGGGCTCAGGAGGTCCACCTGCAGGCGGGCCCCAGCACAGTCCCAGCCAGCCTGGGGACTGAGTAGGTCGACCTGCAGGCCGGCACCAGCCAGCATGGGACTGGGTAGGTCAACCTGAAGGACGGCCCTACCCAGCCTGGGGGCTGAGGAGGTCGACCTGAAGGTGGGTCCCAGCACAGCCTTGGGGCCGAGGAGTTCCACCTGCAAGACGGCCCCAGGACAGCCTGGTTGCTGAGGAGGTTAACCTGCAGGCCCCATCCCAGTTTAGGGGCCGAGGAGGTTGACCCGCAGGCTGGCCCCAGCCCAGCCTAGAGGCTGAGGAGGTTGACCTGCAGGCTGGCCTCAGCCAGCCTGGGGGCTGAGGAGTTCCACCTGACGGCCAGCCTAAGACCAGCCTGGGCGCTGTGGAGGTAGACCTACAGGCCAGCCCCAGCCAGCCTGGGGGTTGAGGAGGTTGACCTGCAGACCGGCCCCAGCCAGCTTGGGGGCTGAGGAGGTCTACCTTGTGGCTGGCCCCAGCCAGCCTGGGGGCTGAGGAGCTCAACCTGCAGGCCAGCCCCAGCCAGCCTGGAGGCTGAGGAGGTTAACCTATAGGCAGGCCCCAGCCCAGCCTACTGGCCGAGAAGGTCGACCTGCAGGCTGGTCCCATCCAGCGTGGGGGCTGAGGAGGTTGACCTGCATGCCGGCCCCAGCCTGCCTGGGGTCTCAGGAGGTCGACCTGCAGGCTGGCTTCAATCCAGCCTGGAGGCTGAGGATGTCCACCTGCAGGCGGCCCCAGCCCAACATGGAGCCTGAGCAATTCTGCTTGCAGGCTTGCCCCCGCCCTGCTAGAGGCACAGAGGCTGGATCTGGAATGCGGCCTCATTCCTGCCTGGAGGCTCTGGGGTCGACCTGCAGTCCAGCCCCACTCAGCTTGGAGCGTGAGTGTCGACCTGCTGGCCAGCCCCTGCTTTTCCTGGAATATCAGCTGGTCGACCAGCCGGCCGGTCCCAGCCATGCCGGAGGCAGTGTGGTTTGATCTGCAGGCTGGCCCCTTGCAGCAAACTGGTTGACCTGCTAAGGGGTTGACCTGGAGGCTGGCCCAAGCCCTGCCTAGAGGCAGAAGGGGTGACCTGCAGGCTGGCCCCAACCAGCCCAGCCTGGAATGTGAGGGGTCCACCTGCAGGCCGGCCCTATCTCTGTCTGTTGGATAAGCAGGTAGACCAGCAGATCGGCCTCAGCCCTGTCTGGGGTCTCAGCAGTCTACATGCAGGTCAGCACAGACCAGCCTGGAGGCTGAAGGGGTCAACCAGAAGGACCTCACCAGTGCAACCCATTGGCTGAGGGCTCCACCCGCAGGCCGACCTCAGCACAACCTGGCTTCTCAGGTGTGGAGCTGTGTGCCAGCCCCAGCCCTGTTGGAGGCAAAGGGTCAATCTGCAAAGCAGACTCAGCCCTGCCTGGAGGCTCAGGGGTCGACCTGCAGGCCAGCCCCAGCTCTGCCTGGAGGATTAGTGGTTCCACCAGCAGGCCGGCCTCATCCCTGCTGGAGGTACAGGGATCGATCTGCAAGGCGGCTTCAGCCATGCCTGCAGGCTCAGAGGGTCAACCAGCATGCCCATTACTGCCCAGCCTGTCGGCTGAGGGCTTGACCTGAAGTCCGGCCCCATCCCAGCCTGTGGGCTGATCAGGTCAACCAGCAGTTTGATTCTGTTACAGGGCAACTCCAATATAATGCAGGTTTTCTGACTGTGGGTCCTCACCCACGTGCTTAGAAGGGACTTATTAATTCTCAACTCAGGCACACACAAAAGGTTAATAAAAGGTTTATTTACAAGGGAAGGGGAAATGAAGAAATGTATGTGGTGGTGGCCTGTCATGCAGGCCCAAGCTCAGCCTGCAGGCTGAGGGGGTTGATTGGCAGGCCAGCCCCAGCTCACTGTGGAGGCTGAAGGAGTTGACCGGCTGGCTAGACTCAGCACAGCCTGGCAGCCATGGAATTGACCGGCACTTTGGCTACAGTTCAGCCTCGTGGCTAAGGACCCGCTCGGCAGTCCGGCCCCAGCACAGTTAGCAGCTGAGGGATTTGACTGGCAGTAGGGCCCCAGTTCAGCCTGGCAGTTGAGAGAGTCGACTGGTAGTCCGTCCACAGCTTAGCGTGGAGGCTCAGGGGTCAACTACTGAGCCAGCCCCAGCTCAGCCTGGAAGCTCTGTGGGCCAATCCGAAGACTGTCATATCTCAGCCTGGAACCCAGTGGGTGGACCAGCAAACCGGGCCCGCTCAGCCTAGAATGTGAGACGGTCCACCAGTAGGCCTGCCCCAGCTTGGCCTGAGGCTCATTTTCTCCCACAATGTTTTGTGTGGCTTTCCATTATGGGTCAGATGACAGGGTAGGAGCCTGCAGTCTAGCTTTCACTCCTGGTTCTATGCATGCAGTTCTATATCTTTGGGAAAGTCATGCCCTATTTCTGGGCCTCAGTTTCCTCTTCGAGGAAGTAAAGGGAATGTCATGATCTCAGGGGAAGCTGGCAAGAGCAGACCAGGAGAGAGCCTTCCCACCAGCTCTGCAGGTCAGCCAAGCTGGTGGACGCCTTTCAGCCACCTTGGTCCTTACTGTGGGGGCTCAGTTCTCCTACTGCCCACTGAAGGGGGAGAGACATGATGAGGCTGGAAAGGTGCAGGAACCAAAATCACAGCAAAAGAAAAAAAAAAATCACAGCTTAACTAAGGCAGGGCAGGTTCCTCGGCTTCTGTCCCTGAGCTCTCTCCACACCCACAGCTCCTCTCGGCTACGTAGGCTGGTCGGACCCGGCATGTCTCTCGGGAAACGGCACGCTCAGGATTCCTGGAGTCCAGATCCCTAAAACCTCGGACTGGGAAGGCGTCTGCTTGCAGTGCGCCCCCGTGTGGCTGCTCATAGCTCTGCGCCCCAGAGCCGCCCACAACCTCTGATGAGCCGGGAATTACTTACAGAGTATAACCAAATCGGACTCCTTTGGTAGAAAGACGGCATCATTCATTTTTGTGCCACTAAAAGGTAAAAAAAAAAAAAAAAAAAGCACTACCTGGTAAAATATGACACACACGACCTTATCACTTAAAATTTTATACTTATTGAGGTGCTTTTTTAAGAATTTACTTAGACTTTTTTTCATCATGCATCACTATTGTGCATGATCCAAATAACTTAGTGAAGATGTTCTTGAAACTTCTGCACACACAGAAGTTTTCGTTGTATTGAGTAC
Organism: Talpa europaea; assembly: GCF_964194135.1. NCBI lineage: Eukaryota > Metazoa > Chordata > Mammalia > Eulipotyphla > Talpidae > Talpa > Talpa europaea. Next base: position 4,972,656 of record NC_140074.1, on the reverse strand, counting down.
TGAGGTCTGTGTTGTTCCAGACTTCAGAGATGTCCTAGACCCTGAATGTTTCCGGAATGTCCTTCCAAGCTGCTGATTTTGATGTGATCATGCAGGTATTGAGGGATGTGAAACAATTGCTCCTTGGTTCACACCGATCCTGATTTCAGAGATGTTAAAATACAGTGTTACCACTACTTATTCAGCAAAATTATTGGGGTGCCTGCTCTGTGCCAGGCCTCTGAGCACTGATGAATGCATAGCCAGGGAGCAAGGCAGAAGCAAGAGCATATTTGAAGAAAGGCCCTGGGGTGGGAGGAGCTCAGGGGCTCCCGCGGGGCTGGAGCATGATGATGAGGGAGATAGTAGCAGCTATTGGAGCTGGAGAGATGGGAAGAAGCAGACCAGGAGGATCTTTTTTCCAAAGCATGTGGGAAGCACATGCAGAGCCTAAAGCTGAGATGAGAAACTGAAGTACAAAGAGTCTCTATAAACAGCACACACCAAGTCACTAAAAGTGATGGTGGATGAAATGGAATGCAGGTCTGGCAGGTTCCAGCACCTGGGCTTTTAATCCTTGCTGGAGGGGCCAAGGGGACCTAGCTATCTGATCCACCTCCTTGCTGTCCAGCTGAGGAGACTAGAACCCAGGAAGGGGAAGTGCCAGCTCTATGTGATACAGCAAAACAAGGGCTAATCTAGAACTCAAGTCTCCAGGCTCCCAGCTCCCTTCTCACCCCCAGCTCCAGCAGTGGCTCCAGCCTTGATCAAGGCCCCTCCTCCCCGAGTCCCAGGGAAACCACTGCTGCTTGGAGAACAAATGGGCTGTCTCTTCTTAGGTCCTTTGAGTATCCCTGGTTTCCAGATTGCACTGGTGGTGACTGGTTAAAGCCTGGAGCCTGGAGCCTTCCCAGGGTCAGGCCAGGTGAGGCTCAGAGTGGGCTCCTGATACAACCCAGTATGGACTGCACTGGACTTTACGGATGGTGGGTCAATTCCAGCCCCACTGACCTCTCGGTCCTCTGAGCCTTCCACCCACCCGATGGCGAAGGGGCTCTGAGCACCAGGGCATAGTACCAAGATCCAGGGGTCAGCCAGCCAGGTGTGCCCATGGCCCCCTCCCATCAGCACAACCCCAGAACCATAGATACTGGGATAGACACTGCTCTTGTTTATTTTTTCAGAAAAATTTCTAGAACTGAACTGGCTAAGTCACTGGAACTTGAATTTAAAGATTTCTGTAGAGGGCCTCCCCGGTGGCGCAGTGGTTGAGCGCTGGGTTGCGATGCTGACTGCGGCCTCTGCGGCGCCGGTTCGATCCCCGGCTGCTCCCCGGCCCCGGTCCCACATGGCGCGCAGACCTCTCCTGCCGCCCGCTGCTCCCCTCAGCAGTGTACTTCGGTCCTTCTGCCTGTTCTGCTCCCCGCTCTGGCTCTGGTAAATTCTCTCACCCTCCGGCGCTTCTGACTGTACCCAGTGCATGTATAAACAGAACAAACAAACAAATAAATAACATGCCTCTATTTAAAAAAAAAATAAAAAAAAATAAAGATTTCTGTAGAATCATCAGGAAATAGTTCTCCTAGGACTTTGCACCAATTTACACTCCTAGCAGGGGTGGAGTTAAGGGGTGTTCCCTCTCTTGTCCATCCCAAATAACATCTGAGGATCCTTTTGTTTGCTTTACTTTTATGATTATTTTTGTTGCTTTTTTATTTATTTGTTATTTCTTTATTTTGGGGGAGATCCCTCTTTATTTTGGGGGGAGGTCAGAGAGGCTAGCACCCCTGGCTGCTGATTGAATTTGCACTTCTTGTTTTTAGAAATAAATATACTCAGGATTGCTTCAAATAAAGTGCATATAAATTGTTTAAAAAAAAGTTTGCACAGGGCCTCCCCGGTGGCGCAGCGGTTGAGCGCTGGGTTGCGAAGCTGCCTGCGGCCTCTGCGGCGCCGGTTCGATCCCCGGCTGCTCCCCGGCCAGCGGAGGAGGATCCCACATGGTGCGCAGACCTCTCCTGCCACCCGCTGCTCCCCTCAGCAGTGTACTTCGGTCCTTCTGCCTGCTCTGCTCCCCGCTCTGGCTCTGGTGAATTCTCTCACCCTCCCGCGCTTCTGACTATACCCAGTGCATGTATAAACAAAACAAACAAACAAATATAATAAATGAATAAATAAAAACATGCCTCTATTAAAAAAAAAAAACTATAAAAAAAAAAAAGTTTGCACAGCTTATCACCCAAGACAAGTTCTCAGACTCAGCGTATCGAAGGAATCTATGGAGCCTGTGATAAAAATGAAAAGGCATGCAGTGACTCAGAGGAAATATTTGCAGAAATATATGGGACAAAGGACTAGTATCGAGATATACAAAAAGCATTAAATACTTATTAAAAAGTCAAGTTAGGGGGCCTCCCTGGTGGTACAAGGGGTTAAGTCTCAGCACTATGAAGCAATCCGCAGCCACTGCAGCACCAGTTCAATCCCCGGCCAGGATGCTGACCCACATGGTGCCACAGACCTCTCCTGACTTGCCCGCTGCTCCCCTGAAAAGTGTATTTCAGTACATCTGCCTGTTCTGCTCCCTACTCTGTCTCGGGTGAATCCTCTCTCTCTCTCTCACACACACACACACACACACACACACACTTCTGGCCTACACCTCAGTTTTTATATTCACAAATAAAATAAATCTTAAAAAAAAAAAACTGCATCTTACATAAAGGTCTTTAGGTTGCAAGTAATAAATTACTTGTAATTAACTACCACAAAAGGTGGAAGGGGTAATCAAAATGAGAAGGGGGTGGTCGAGCAGATAGTGGGGAAGAGAGGCCTTAAGGGTGAAGCTCAGGGCTGGGGGGCTTCAGAGCAGGGTCACTTTGTGTGGGGTGCTCTCCACCCTCCCTCTCCTCACACGTTCCCTCCCTGCTCCTCCTCTGCTGTGCGACCTTTTTGGTTTGCTGGGGCATGAGAGGGAAGAGGATTCAAACAGGTACAAAAACAGAGCCGGTCTTTGAACCCCAATTTCAGATTTTGAGGGACAAGGGATTGGCCCAATTTGAACGAGGTATCCACTCCCCTTCCTATCACCTGTGGCCAGAGGAGCAGAAGCAGGAATCATGGGTTCCAGACATGATGGGGTGGGGGGAGGGAGGGGAGAAGGGAAGAAGCAGGGTGGAGAGGAAAAGGGTGCGGAGGAGGAGCTGGGGGTTGCAGGCGGCAGGCAGTCAGGAGAAGAGGGCAGATGCCTCCCCTGGGAACTGGGGGAAGCGCACCCCTAGAGCCACACCAGCGGCAGCAGCGGTGCGGACAGCTCAGGTGATCCCAGAGCAAACACTCCTCAGGCTGTAACTAGGGAAACAACTGGTCTAGGCAACCCCTGAAGCTGTTTCCACCTGGAATTTAAATTGCAGACCCTGAGGATAGGATAAAGCCTTAGGATGCTTTCAGTCCTGAACTCTTGCTTGGGGTAAACAAAACGGGAGATTTGCTAGCCCCGGAGGGTAATCTCGCTTCAGGAACTGCGGGGCCTTGAGTGCTGAGACCCGAGCTGAAATCTCCAGTCTCTGAAGAGCCTTCTGCAGGGTTAGCTGCATGACGAGGGCAGCTTTGTCCAGGAGGGGGCTCTCTAGAACCCCAGGTTTTTTCCCTTCCAGCTGAGAAAGTCCCAGGGCAGACTCTAAGGCTGGGGACTGGCTGCTCCTCTGATTAGAATGTGGAAACTTCCACTCCCACCCAGACCTCCTGGAGGAGAGGGGCTGGAGATTGAGTTTAATCAGCAATAGCTGATGACTTAAACCAATCATACGTATGTCATGGAGCATCCCGAAAAGCCCAAGAGGAGGGGCTTCAGGGAGCTTCCTGGCGAGGGCGTGCATGGAAGGGTTGGGAGAGCAGCCGCCTCGGGAGCAGGGAGGCTGGCCTGGGTCTCCTCCGCCTGGCTGGCCCAGGTTCCGGCCTTGGGAAGCTGGTAATTAGTGAGTTAACAGATTTCCTGGGTTCTGTGAGCCGCTGAGAAATTAATTGAACCTGAGGAGCAGGTGGGGGCACCTCTGATCTATAACCAGCTGGTCAGGAGCGTGGGGAATGAGCTGGGTTTGGTCCAGGGAGACTGAGCTTGTCACCTGGTGTCAGGGTTGAGCTGAGTTCTCGGACACCACACGGGAGTCTGAGAATTACCTGTTGCTGTGGGGAGGCCTCCACATACACCCACATTAGAATTGGGTTCAGGAACCCCTTGAGTCCCTTGACCACTCTTCATGGACAGAGGACTGTGTTTTTCTCCTGGACGCACACTTACCAACTGAGACCAGAATTGGAATCCCTTCCCAAACTGCACAAACTGAGCACAGGGGAGGGATGGTCCCTCAAACCAAGCCGGAGTGTCCAGCCAGGAGGAGTCCTGGGCGCTAGGCAGGCACTAAAAACATCTAGAAGAGATCCCGGAGCCCCCACCCAGGCAGGACCCTGCTGAAGGCCTGCCTGAAAAAAGTGGGGATCCCTGACATGACCAGAGCCCCTTTGTGTTGGTTCCTGATGGGCAGTTGGCATGTGAACACCATTGCCCATGTGTGTGAAACTGACTCAGCTTCCAGCACCGCGAAGAGCCCAGCCCAGCTCCTCCCGGTGAGTCAGACCCAGCCAGGGCAGAGGAGGGACAACACTTACAGGGGCCCGGGATGGTCAACCCACCCCCATCGCGTGGACAGGGGGACTGAGACTCAAATGAATCTGCCACTCCGGCCTCTGGCTCCTCACAAGGGGCATAAGCCGCCCGCCCCTGAAAAATTATGCTCAAAGCTTACAAACTAATCTCCAAGGGGTCACTCTAACCACAAGTGATTTGTTCGGCTCCCCCAGAGTCTACAAATATTTAGTAGTCCCTATAAACCAGAAGATTCCACATAAAACCCCCAATTTTGGCTGCTTTTGTACAAAGGAAAGAAATAACCAGCAGAACGGACCCACATTCCCCCACTTCCCCCTTTTTTTTTAATTGTCAAGATTTATTTCAACTAATTTTTGTTGTTTTTATAGAAATAACATTGTGTAATAAGATGTAAGTTTCAGGGGGCCCCCTGGTGGCACAAGGGGTTAAGTCTCAGCACTACGATGCTGTCCACAGTCACTGCAGCACAAGTTCAATCCCGGGCCAGGGAGCTACCCACATGGCGCAGCTGACGGCTCCTGACTCGCCCGCTGCTCTCAACAATGTATTTCAGTAGATCTGCCTGTTCTGCTTCCCACTCTGTCTCAGGTGAATCCTCTCACCCTCCACATCTCTGGACTGCACCCCAGTTCTTGTGTGCATAAATAAGTCTTTTTTAAAAATTAAAAATAAAAAGCTGTAAGTTTCAGGTTATGTGAAGGTGAGTTAAGCCTCAGCCCAGGCAGGGGCTGGCATCTTAGGTTGTTTAGTTGCTGAATTCAGGGTTAAAGAATCCTTGGAGAAGGTGCTGAGAGGGGTTCTCAGATAGGGCCCCCTTACCTCTTCTTTTCAAATGCATTACCTCCCAGGGGCCAGTACTAGAGGTCAGGGTCGCCTGAGCTCAGCCCCACCTGGCTCTCGGCCACTTCATTTGGCTGCTGAATCCTCCTAGGCCTCAGTGCGGGCCCTACCTGCCCGAGGCCACCGCGCTTAGGTGGGGCAGGGTGAGTCAGGGCAGGGCACCCCAGGTTCCTGTCACAGATCCATGGTCAAGGCTGACACTCTGGAAGGCTGATTCACACTCACACTCACGGGAACTTGACTCACAGAGAGGAGGCGGGGCGGCAGCACACCTCAGGCGGAAGGCCAGCTCAGCCACGCACAAGTCACATGCGCCAGGTGAGTCTTGGCGTTATTCTCTCCCACTAACAAGTGGGGGAAATGAAAACCAACTTACAGGAGTCCTGAGGCTGAGATACCCCATTTGAGCAGGACCCAGACATTCAAACGTGCAACTACAAAACATGAGGAGTGTGTGAGGAAGGGAACACAGGATGTGACCCAAGAAGGCTCCCTGAAGGAAGGGGTGCCAAGTTGAACGTGAAGGATGGAGAACAGTAGGAAAGTGATAAGGAAGAAAGTTGTTCTGGACAAAAGGAACAGCAAAGGCAAAGACTTGGAGGCTAGAAAAAGAGACTGGCATTTTTTTTTTTAAGATTGATTGATTGATTGATATACAAGCACTGGGTACAGTCAGAAGCGCGGGAGGGTGAGAGAATTCACCAGAGCCAGAGCGGGGAGCAGAGCAGGCAGAAGGACCGAAGTACACTGCTGAGGGGAGCAGCGGGCGGCAGGAGAGGTCTGCGCGCCATGTGGGACCCTCCTCCGGTGGCCGGGGAGCAGCCGGGGATCGAACCGGCGCCACAGAGGCCGCAGGCAGCTTCGCAACCCAGCGCTCAACCGCTGCGCTACTGGGGAGGCCCGAGCCTGGCATTTTTAAGTAAACTTTTTTTTTATAATTTTCTTCCAGATTTATGGAGCTATAATTGACAAGGAAACAAACTTTCAGTGGGATTTGAGAGTACAGGACAGAAAACAGGGTCAGGTCAGACTATAAAAGTGATGGAATCTTAGCACAGAAAAATTTAGGATGGAAGGTTTCACAGGACAAACACCAGAGGTGGGGTCAGGACAATTAATAAATCTTAAGTAAACCAGCTATGGAAGTTTCCAGGAATCCGAGGTGGAGTCAGGAAAGATTACTAGGCACAGATGGGGGCAGACAGGAGGATTAAGGATTTTAAAAGACCAACCCAATCCGACCCGCAAGGCAAAAATTTCCATAATAATTCCATCAAAGAACATTATAAAAGAACAGCCTTTCAGTGGCAAAACGCAGCTCTTACCTCTTTGCAGGCCCTTTTTTCCTTGTTCTCTTTTCCTTGGTAACCTTGCCGTGTGCTGATGAATGGGAACAGCTGCCGAATTCTTTCTCAGAAGACCCAAGACCCCCACGCGCCTAGCCCCATCATCTGAACTCCATCAGAAGGACTTTTTTTCCGAAAGCTTGTAATTCACACTGAGTGAAGGGCAGGAGACTGGCCAGGTTAGGTTTGCCTCCAAATCCCCCTCAGGTGGAACTGGAGGCAGGGAGGCTCCTGCGGGTGCTGGAGGGCAGGAGATACAAGGTCAAGAACCTGACTCACACTAGGAGGTGGGGGCAGAAGGGAGGAACGTCATCCACTAACCCAGTTATAGAAACCAAGACCCTGAAGCATCAACACCCAGATCAGGAGGCGCAACACCAGAAACTACCAGACTGCTGTAGGGAGGGTCAGGGGCACAAACCATCCACCCACTAAGATGAGCCCCTCCTTGAAGATGATAAAACCTAACGCAGCCCTCATAAGGGGGCAGCAGCCCATCTGCCCACCTGTGCCTATGCAGCTGCTTTCTTTCTTTCTTTTTTTTTAAAGATTTATTTATTTATTTACACAAGCACTGGGTACAGTCAGAAGCGCAGGAGGGTGAGAGAATTCACCAGAGCCAGAGTGGGGAGCAGAGCAGGCAGAAGGACCGGAGCAGCGGGCGGCAGGAGAGGTCTGCGCGCCATGTGGGACCCTCCTCCGGTGGCCGGGGAGCAGCCGGGGATCGAACCGGCGCTGCAGAGGCCGCGGGCAGCTTCGCAACCCAGCGCTCAACCGCTGCACCACCGGGGAGGCCCCTGCAGCTGCTTTCTTTCACCAACTCTCTCCCTCCGCAGGGCAGCAGCCTCCTGCCTGCCCGTGCCCTGTACCTGCCAGGGCTTCTCGTCACTGAGCTCCCTCGGCGGAGGCTGCTCTTCTCAAGGCCACCCGCCTGTGACCACGCAGGCCTCTCTCAGCAAACCTGTCCCTTTTGGGGCAGCTCTTCCTGCCCGCTGGTGTCTGTGCAAGTGTCCTTCATTCTTCTGTCCCTTTTCCTAATAAACCTGCCCTTTAAATATAACTGGTGTCTCTGTCTCGTGGAGAAACTTGCCTGGGAAACTCGCTGCGTTTCGCTGAAACGGGAGCTCTGGGGACACCTTTCCCAGAGTGAACCCAAGGACCCCGCAGTCTAAACCCACAGGCCCCAAAAAACGACAACAGATGCACTTGAGGGATCTGAGGAGTTCTAACTAGTGGTGAGGGGTGAGGCCATGGGCAGAAGCAAGTCACTGGGGTTCCAGCAGAGAATGGAGGTACCCTTTGCAGGGGTGGGCTAAGCCAGAACAAGCTCCGTGAAGCCCAGAGGCTCCCATGGCGGGCGTCAGTGGGAGAACAAGCAAGTGCAAAGCACCATAGGAGTCCCCGATGGGGGAGAGCTGGCAGGGATAGGGGGGTGTCGGAAAGAGCCTCTTGAGACAATAACATCCATGCTTGGCCCCAGGAGCTTGCACGGGAAGAGGTAGGCAGAGAAGGTGACAGTCCTGGGTGGCAGAAAACTGGCATATCCAGCACAGCCTCTGGGCCCCTGTCATTGGACGGGACACTCAAGGGAAAGATCCCCTTTGCAAACATCCACGCCAAGTTTAATTCATCTCCAACCAAGAGTGGGCTTGTCCCTGCCTGCTCCGCTCGGCGACCACCTCACCACGCTGTAAGGGCCCCAGTCAACAGTCTGGATCTCCCCAGGGCCCCAGAAGTCTTTTCAGGGAGCTCTGCAAGCAGGTCTGCTCAGATGGACCCCTCCCTAGGCCCAGGTCCCAGAGTAGAGGGAGCCCACACAGCCCCTGTCCTGGGAGGCTCTTCGGGCCTCTTGACTCAAAGCTATAGGAAATCGAAAGTAGCTTCAATAGCTTCTTTCAAAATGGGGGTTTCTCCCTTGTCTCCAGCCCAGTGGCCTGCAGGGCGTCTCCTCCACTCCCGCAGGGACATGGGGAGAGGCTACCTCTGCTGGGAGTGGAGTCCTGACCCCATTTATAATAAAAGTAGCGTGTCAGCTTGTTCCCGGCAGCGGCCACCAGCGAAGCCTCGCCTGGCCGTGTGCACAGGCCATGACTCCATCAAGAGGTGGAGTGTGTTCCCCCAGCACCACGGGCTGGACTGGCCTGCGAGGGCATGACCGAGAGAGCATGACAAAGTAACACCCTGCCAGATCCCAGCCACCCTTTAAGAGGACTGTAGCTTCCACTTTCTTCCGATCAGAAGCCTGGCCACCATGTTGCAAGGGAACCCACACATGGGGAGCAGACCCCCGCCAGATGACGGTCCCAGCTCAGTTCTCTGCCAACATGCAGCTTCAGCTTCCAAGACATGTTGCAAGACTGCATCACCTTTCAAGCCATCTTAAAAGATTCCACCCTACCCCACCCCAGCTGATGACAGAAAACATACACACTGCTTCCTCCAAGCCCTGCGCAAGCTGCAAAGTCACAAGCAAATAAAAGATTGTTGTTTTAGGGCCACTAAGTGGTGGGGAGGTTTGTTACCCAGCGATCAATCACTGCAACAAGCAGCTACCGCTGTTGAGCAATCACTGCGTGCCTGGCCGCGAGAGGCCACCATGAGCACATCAGTGTCATCACAGCTGGCTTTGTAGCCGAGAAGTCAAGGCTCAGGGGAAATTAAAGGGTCCCCTCCCTGCCAGGACTCACAGCCGATAAATATGAAGCAGGCGGACTCCAGAGGCCTGGCATTCTTTGTCACAAAGCCACGTGTGATCTTTCAGGACCAACCAGAGGCCATTCCCATGGTGGTACGTGGCCAGCCTCGTGCTGCCCCCACCCTCCGCTGCTGGCGAGCTCTGCATCCCTGGCTCAGGTGCCTCCATCCAGAGGCCTCTTTGTTGGAGGCTGTCAACCGAAGCCTTCCCCGGTGCCTCTGCCAAGACTTCCTTATCTGAGAGAGAGGGAGAAACTTTGCTCTGAGTCAGTCCTCAGTACTTTTCCACTCCTACAGCCCTAGTGGGCTGCCCCACCCCCCCAAGCACACACAAGTCTGTCCATAAGACAAGAGCTTTATATTGGGGTTCCCAGTGAGTATGATGATCGCCCCATCTGAAATATCTGACTTGTCTGGAGCAGAACGGTGGGGGAAACAGACACTGGGGGGAGGGGCCCGGGAGCTTTGTCCTCTCGCTTACACCTGAGCAGGTGGGAGTGGTCACAGGCTCTTACTCTCATTTTGGTTGCTTGCCTCAATGGACTCCAAGACACGCGGCAGCTCAGCTCCTCACAGGGGGCTCCCACAGCCTCATTCAGAGCACCTGGAGCAGGAGACCCTGGCACCCAGCTCTGCCCCTGTGGGCCTTGCTTCCCAGGCCTGGTTGGCCCTGTCTCCTTCCTGCTCTCTGCTCCCAGTGTCCGTGCCACCTTATAGTTTTAGGGCTACATCTGTAATCTGGTTCAAACCGCCTTAGACAAAGCTCCTCTTGTGATCTCAGGAAAAGACTCGAGAGTTACCCTTGGGGTATCTGGGTCTGATAATAATCACGCCAGTATTTCTGTGTCCCCGGCTGATGCTCAGTCCCGACCTCGAGAAATGAGTTGACACTTACAGTGCTTCGAACAGTCTTTTCTGCAGGTAAGTACTCAGCACATGGTAGCTGTTCCCCTCTAATCCCCACAGCACCCTCCCAGTAGGTACTGACTCAGCACCCCCATTTTAGAGTTGAGAAAACTGGGACCTATGGCCTCGGAGGCTGTTGTACAGTCTGGGAAAATGCATTTCACCCCGACCCCTTTGGGGACAGACTTCCATCAAGATGGCGTAAAGTGTTAGAGGTTTCACTGGTGGGAGCTGCAAGGGCCAGCGGCTGGGACGATTTCTTTATGTAAAGCTCCACATTTCAGGAAGGGCTCTGAAAAAGGTCACACCTGTGAAGCCATTACAGAGAAAATATATCACCTGTCTCCTTTGAACTAGGTCAAAGACCTTTGGCTGGGTCATAAAGCAATTGTTGTAAGAAACCATAAGCAATTGTTTGAAGATTATGGACTTTTAGCGAGAAGAGACTCAGCCAGTGCCCTTTTCATCTTTGCCAGAGAACCGGTAAGCAGGGACGCGCAGCCTGGGAAGTCGAGCCTCAGTAATACCAATCAACTCCTTCCCTTAACTTCTCGCCTCACCTTGTTCTTTTCCTCCCATAACCACCCCGAGACACACACACACACACACACACACGCATGCATGCACGCACGCACGTGCACGCGCACACACACACGCACACACACACACGCAGCTTTATCCCCTCTGTGGGGCCCATTTTAGGTTTTCTACTATAGTGCCAAGACGGCAGACTGGCAAGGCAGGGGGCCGGGAGGTTGGCAGGCCTCCCAGCCCCGGTGAATCTTTGTTTTTTCTGGGCTCTCTGGTGTTCTCTGGTGACCTTGCCCCTTCCGTAGTCACATGTCCTCTAGCTGCCGTCTTCCCCTGATGACGCTGCCCTTATAGCCCTGACCTCGAGGCTCAGGTGTGCACACTTAAGCATGCCCACACCCCTACTCCAGGTGTCCACACACAGGCATGCGTGCCCCAAGCCCATGCTCCCAAGCGCCTCCAGCATTAGCACAATCAAAGCCACAGGTGATAGCTACAGAGGCTAGTGGCATAAAAAGCCTGATTCACTTACCCAACATCTTCCTAAATCCATGTAGCCTGAACTGCAATTATTTGATCCCAAATAAATGTACTTTGCCTTTTTAATTGCTTCCTGTCTTTCTAGATTGACAACTCAAAAAAATCACCCCAATATAAGTGAAAGCCCTCGACTGGCACCATCGAGCCACCACCCTGGGTTTAGATGTTAAGCCATTCTCTTTCCTTTAGCATCAGCGTAGTCTAAGAGTGGGAGAGGTGGCTGTGTTCCCGCTCAAGTGCCAGACAAACGACAGCTCCAGCTGTCTCTCAGGAAGCCCTCCTTTAACCTGGAAACTCCTGAAGGTCAGGTTCATATTGTCTCCAGGGGAGTCCACCTCTCCCCAGCAGCAAGGTCAGAGCAGCTAAGAGTTAAGAGCGCTGGGCCTCCCCGCTGCGCTTCTGCCTGCTCTGCTCCCCCCTCTGGCTCTGGTGAATTCTCTCACCCTCCCCCGCTTCTGACTGTACCCAGTGCTTAAATAAATAAGTAAGTAAATCTTAAAAAAAAAAAAAAAGTTGAGTGCTGGTCATCCCAGGGAGTAAGATAACTGTGTGACTTCAGGCAAATTCTTTAACTTTTCTGATGGGGGGTGCCCATCAGACATAAACAGAACAAAGTCAGCACCTAATTCCTCAGGCTGTTGCAAAGAGTCAAGGAGGTAAGGCTTATAAGAGCTGGGCGGAGTAGAGGCTTAAAAATGGTCAATTTGTATTATTACTAAACACAGGAGAGAGAGATAACCACGTCCTGGCGTGGGTGGGTGGGATCCTTCCAGAAAAAAGGAGAGTCTTCATGAGAATCTGCTGGGGGAGGGAGGACTTCTCAATTACTCGGAAGAAACTCCTGGGAACCAGCTCTGCCTGGGGGTGACCTCTGTTCCAGCTGAGTCAAAGTCTTCCGGTGTCTGCACCAAAGTTCTTACCCTTCAGGGAACACCAGAATCACCCAGAGCTTTTACAATGCTTACTCTTAGAGTGCTCCTTTCCTCTAATTCTAGGTTTTGGGTGAAGTCAGGGATGGGGTAAGTGTAACACCACAGGCAATTCTCATCCAGAGTCTGAAACACAGCCCTAAGCCAGGAAGAGGCAGACTTGCTATAAAGGGACAGAGAGTAAAAAAGGCAAGAATTATTTAATGACTGCATATGCAATAGGCTGTACCATAAAGCCTGGATGTGTACCAGGCCATATAGTTTTGTGTAATTACACACTATGACTTTTATACAGCGATGAAATCATCGCGCAATGCATTTCTCAGCGCATATCCGGGTCTGTAAGAGATGCGTGACTGTACTTTTGACTTTGTGGACTAGATGTCTGTGTCACAGTCACCCAACTCTGATATATTTCCCTCTCCTCCCCACTCTCAACTCCTGCTATTGTGGCAGGAGAACAGCCAACGACATCATGTAAATGAAGGATGTGACTGTCTTTTGATAAAACTTTATTTATAAATAAAAGTGGCGGGCCGAATTGGATCTGCAGGTCAGTGTGCCAGCTTGTGCTCTCTGGCAGCTCATACCTCTACCATATACTCAATAAAGACACAGATGGGTATGAAAAACGGTAGTATTTCTTTAATTTAAAATTATGACCTGGAAGGAACCAATAGAAGTGATCCAGGTTTCCTCTTTATACCCAATTGGAACAGATACAATATTGGCTCAGATTTCCAACCCCAAAGAACCACCAAACCCAGTGGGGAAACCTCAGGGGGGTCCCCACAGCTCTCCTGAAGAGCCATCAGGTTCCATGGAGGCAGGGTGCCTGGGGTGCCAGGAGCTGCTGCTTTCCAGCCACAGTGAGAAGGGCTTTCCTTTTGCCACCCAACTCCTCTCTGGCTCGATTTCTCTCCAGCTCTCTGCAGCTGGCACTGCCTGCACCCTCCAGGCTGGTGGGACAACAGTCACATCCCAACCGTCTTCGGGGGCATCTTCCCAGGATGGCAACGGTGGAGGCGAGCAATTCTAAACAAACCTGCCCACAAGGTCGGCACCCTCTGTGTTTAGCTGCGATCTGGAGCCTGGAGCTTTACCCCTCAGGTCACATTTGGCCAGGGCACCGGCAGCAAAAGGACCAAACTGAGAAACAACCCGGGAGGACGCAGGGTCTCAGTAATCAATGGCGGTTCTGAAAATGAAACAGACAAATGCCATCCGGGTTGGCTCCCTACAAATGGGGAGAAATCATCTAGACAAACAGGGAATACCACCTCCTGCAGCAGCACCCTGAGGTGGACCTGCTCTTCCCCAGCACAGAAATCCAAGGTCCCACTTCTTGGCGCTTTGACTCTCCCCGCTCACATACTGAGGGCCAGTCAGGTCTCCAGATACCACAAAAGTCAGTGGGGGGTCTCATCAGAACACAGGCGCTGCATAGCGTGTCAAAGGGCTCCAGGGGGTGCTGGGCACCCAGTTTTTTGAATTTGCAGAGCGGCCTTCAGAGGTCATGGAGGCTTTCCCAGGAGGGGTTCTCAGACAGAATAAATACAACTGGCTTGAAACAGCCTTCTGGACGGAGCCAACAGCTCACCTCCCATTGCAGAGGGGCAAGATGTTTCCACCTGGGTTGACTCTCTTAGATTGACAGCAGCCTGCTGTTTGACCTGAGGGCAGTCCAGGGGACACCGGGGAAGATCAGATGGTGCCAAGCCATCCCCACAGCACACGACATTCCTGAGCCCGGCTGGCAGGTATATTGGTAGTCAGGGGGCCCCTGCTGGGTGGGGTGGGGGGAGCACGGCATTGACCAGAGTCCCCTGAGAACTGAGGCACAGTGAGAAGGGAAAAGGGTTTCCTCCTTCGGCCCAGTCACTCTCTCCCGAGTAGCTCTTACTGCGCCACTGCCATTATCTTACTCAAAAGGATGGCACCCCGAGAGGTGGGGGGGAGATGGCTCAGCAGTGAGCCCCAGTTGTGTGAAGACCCCCAAGTGAGAGCCTTCCTGACAGCCGTCCTAGACACAAGCCGAGCACATGACAATACGTGTCATCCCCAGGCCTGACCCCCAGCTAGTCAATCACGGGGTTCTCAGCAAGGCAGCTCAAGTGGTAGGATTTGACAGGTCCCAGGAACCCAACAAGTTCCTCTTCCCAGTCTCCTTCATTTCTCAGAAACAGGGGACCCCCACATCTCTATCAAAGAGGGAGCTGTCCAATCATGGAGCCCACTTACAGGACCAAGGTAGTGTCATCCAATCACAGCAGAAGGCGAGCCGGGCAGCCCTCACTGGATGATGCCGTCTGGCTGCCCATTCTGGGCCACCTGTCCCGAGTCAGAGGCAGGAGCCGGACTGGGCGTGTTGCTCTGCAGGTAGCGGCGGATATCTTTGATCATGGGCCGGAGGACCTGGATAAGGACACTCAGGGCCGCCTGGGTGCCCTCCATGGCCTGGGCCTGGCGCTCCTGGGCGCAGGCCTGCACCTCCTGGGAACGGCGGATCATCTGCAGCAGGTCGTTCTGCTGCTCCAGGTGCTGGGCGATCTCCTTCACGTGCAGGTTGGTGACCCTCTGCTCCTGGATCAGCTTGGCCGAGTTGAGGGCGATGCGACTCTTGAGCGCCTGTGGCTTGACAGAGGTCTCGGCGTGCTGAGCCATCATCTCCACAGGCGCCTCGGCCGGCAGGGGTGGGGGTGCCTCGGCCGTGCAGTATTCCACCACCCCCTCCTCCAGTGTGTGATAGGTGGTCTCTGTGGGGACTGTGAGGAAGAAAGCAAAGGCAGCACCAGGTCACTTTCTAGAAAGAATGAAGCTCCCCAGGGGTGGAGAGGAGCCCACTGAGCTCTGTTCTGGGAATTCAGGCCTCCCCTGACATTATAGGTATTCACATGTAAGTCTAGACTCTAAGGGGTTCAGAATCCTAACCTACTTAGTAATCAACGGGCCAGCCCCAGATCTGGCAAAAGCAAAGATGCTAATACTAAGGCTAGCAAGAAACTCAGAGCACCTACTAGGTGCCAGGCACTGTGCTAAGCCCTTCACACTCGTTAGCTCTCCCAGTCCTCATGATGATGAAGACTCCCTGTCATGTTCATTTGCAGAGACTCAGAACGTGGAGTGCCTTGCCTGAGGTCACAGTGCTTATTCAGCAGATCCAGGAAGCACACCCAGGTCTCTCCAGCCCCAGAGTCCAATGCACTCATAACACCCCACCGGGCTGCCTCTAGCTGCTACAGGCAGGGCCATGTGCTCCCGCAGCACCAGCAGCTGCGGGGTAGGACTCCACACAACTGTCTACAGCCGCCTTACCTTTTTGATGTCCCTTTGGTCACGCAGAGGAGAATGTGGGAGAAGGGCAGCCATAGCCAAAGTACCCAATAAATGCCTCCCATCTCCTTGATCACCTGGGTCAATCTAAGACTAAAGCTCCTTTCTGTTCCATAACTGATACAGACCAGTGTCTGCCTTCCCACCTCACTGACCTTGAGAAATGTGACCCCTTTGGGGAGGGGGCACTCACACATACAGGGTTCCCCGCACGCCCCACTGAGAATCAGACAGCTTGTTGCCCATCACAGAGGAGCCACAAACAGGCCTTGGCACAAAACCTTAAACTAAAAAAATCAAACCAAAGTAAATTCCGTTGTCGTTCATAGCTGAGAACTTTTGAAGGGATTCTAGGTGGACTGTCAGGGCCTCCATGCAGGTGAAAAAGGTGACTCTCCACCCTCAGTGCCATCATCAACCGTGTGCCCCCACCCACCCTCCTCCAAGAAGCCCCTTCCTCGTCCGAGTCCTTAGGTTCTTCCAGTGGGGAGTGTGGTTGTTCACATGTGTCTTGTCTGTCCTACTGGAGTGTAACTGGCCTATATCTTAGAGACCTTGGTAATCCCAGTGCCAGGCACAGGGTCTGACAGTGTTCATGTTTGATGAGTGGATGAATAAGTACATTAACGCCGGGAACCGTGGGGTTCCTGAGCACAGCCTGCTGATGTTCGCTGTGCTGAAAACCCACGCTGTCTCAGTCTAGGCTTGATATCTAACTCAGGAATTATTGTTCCCGTCGATTTAGTCATTCAACAGCTATGTCTTGACTGCCTCCTATGTGGCAGACCCTGTGCTAAGTCCTGTGGGGATACAGACATGGCCAAGGACCACACAGTTCAGTCATGGACATGAAATGGTGGCAAAACAGTTGAGAGCAGCCCAGCCTGTCAGAAGTCCAGACTGCGTGTTGAGGGACGTCCCAAAGAGAACAAGATCACTTCTGTCTGGGAAGTTTCTGGAAGCCCTCGTGGTCTTCTAAGACTCCCATCTAACTTTTAACCCTTGACAATCAACCTTCCCCAGGCTGCCCCAGCTCTTGCTGGCCCTTCCCATTTATGTACGCTGAACTGGGCGAGAGAGGTCACTCACTCTGTGTCAGGGTGACCGTGGCTGCGGCTGCGGTGGCCGTGGGTCCGAGGGCCACGGGATGGATCTCCGTGGTACTGGGCAGGCTGATGATGGTGGCCTCGCCCAGCAGGTTGCAGATGCGCTGTTGCATGGGGGTGAGCAGCACAGGGGCTACAGCTGGGCCGCCAGCACCACTGCCACCACCTGTCCCAGGCCCACCAGCTCCATCCTCCTCAGTGGGCCCTGGTGCCTCGCCACCCTCCACGGCTGCCCGGACCTGGGCAACCTTGCGACGGACCTCGGTTTTGAGGTCTGACCACTTCTTCTTGACCTCAGGCAGCTCCCTGCGGCAGGTGGCCACAGCGTTGACCCTTCTCAGGATGTTGTGCCAGGCCGCGCTCTTGGCAGCCAGAGGGACGCCAGCGTTGAAGTGGTTCACCAGCAGGTGCTTCTTCAGTTCCAGCTCTTCCACGATGATCTCCACCTCTCGCTCCGAGAAGTTCATCTTCCTCTTCTTGGCCGGGACGGCCATAGCCTCTCCCCACCCCTCTTTTCAAAGAAATTATAATCCCCCTCAACCGTCCCAATTCCCCTTCTCTTTTTCCTCAGCCTTGCCCCTCACCCACCCCCCCTTTAGGGGATAGGCCGGGCCTGACCAAAGCCAAGCCCCAGGCCTTTGGGAACCCCCCTCGCTACGCAAAGTGCGTAGGGCCCAGTCCCCACCGGCCCCGCCGCGGCCAGCCAGCTGCGTAATGGCTTCCTGAATCTGCCTCTTCCGCCGGGGTGTGCGGAGATCCGCCCACTTCCCCTCGTCCCGCCTTCCAGGGCTTCTCCAGGGGAAGGGTTGGTTGCGCCTCACTTATCACGTTCCTCATTGGCTCCTTCTCCTTGTTGCTCACACGAAGATCACGCCCCCTCACTGCAAGTCGCCTGATCATTGGCCTAAAGGTGTGTCCGTCGCTATAGGACGCTCCGCCCACCTGACCGCCTTCCCCTTCCATTGGAACATCAGTCTGTCGTTCACTCGCCGGCTCTACGCCTATTACACCGCTAAATTCAGCTATTTTATTGGCGGTTTAGGAAGTGAGATGACCCGAACTCGGCCTCCTGCGGATACCCAACGCTTGCGCCCTGGAGCTGTTGGCCGATTAATTTTTAATTCCAACGCGGGCATAAAATCTGCCTCGTAAAGCGCCGCTCACAGTCTCTCACACAAATCGCGTTTCCCAGCGAGACCTACGATCTCTCCCTCCAGGCGCGCCCCTCCCGTCCCCGCCGCGCCGCCGTCTAAGCAGCGTTTCTCAATGGAAATTGGCCACGGGGCCTTCCGCCTGCCAATCACGTCGCCCGAGCCTATCGCAGCGTGATTGCCGCCCTCCGTCCCTACTGGGCCAATCCCCGCTTTCCTCAGTTTGAATCGGCCCCGGGTTGAGCCCGGTTGGCCCCGCCCCCTCCATTGATCCGGGTAGTCCCGGGCAATGCGGGCCGCCCTCCGGGAGGCCCCGCCCCCTCGGGTCGCTGTCCTGCCTGCGATTGGTCGGTTGCCACGCCGGGGGCGTGTCCGGGGGCGTGGCGCCCGGGGCGGGGCTCCCGGAAGCGGCCCCTCCCGCCGGTTTGCCGGCATCGCGGAGCCCGCGCTCGCGCTCTCGGGCCCCGGCGTGTCCCCGCGCCCTCGCCGCCGGCCCGCCGCCCGCGCCCGCGCCCCCGCCTCGCGCCCGATGGTGAGCAGCGTGTTGTGCCGCTGCGTGGCCTCCCCGCCGCCGGACGCCGCCGCCGCGTCGGCCTCGTCGCCCGCCTCCGTGGGGGACCCGTGCGGCGGCGCCGTCTGCGGGGGCCCGGACCACCGGCTGCGCCTCTGGAGCCTCTTCCAGGCGCTCGACGTCAACCGCGACGGCGGCCTCTGTGTCAACGACCTGGCCGTGGGGCTGCGGCGCCTGGGACTGCACCGCACGGAGGGCGAGCTCCGGGTAGGCGACGCGCTCCGGCCGCGCGGGGGGGGGGGGGGCCTGCGCGCCCCGGGCTGTCAGGCCTGGGCGGGGGTGACAGCTCTGCCCGCCAGGCCCCGGCGGCCCCTCGAGGCTTGGCAGGTCTGGCGGTCGACGTCGTGGACTGGGTGGGACCCCTTGAGGAATAGGTGGACACCCCGTGTACGCCCTGGCGGGAGTGGGGTCCTTCTTGACCTCTGTGGGCGCCGGCGGATCAGCGCCGAGTGGCACAGGAGGTCACTGTCGCAGCTTTCTGGTGGTGAAAAGGCCGTCGGGCTTTGCCCAAAGTAGAAGCCACGTCCGCCTTTTGTCACCTCCCTCCTGACCCCAAGGCTGAGCTGGACGGTCCCCCCAACCCTCCCCACCCCATGGGCCGGGTCCTCATACTTTTCCTGCGCGCCTCCCTTCTTCTCCCCGTTTCCATGCCAGCGGAGGGCCCCGATCTGGTTCCTCTCAGAAGCATGTGGGAGTTGGGAAAAAATGGGAACTGGTTTTCAGGCGGGTGGGTAAGGATGTGGGTGGTGAGGACTGACAGTTCTTTCTCAGGCTGGACTCATCCTCACGGCCATGCTTGTCCAGAAGACGGGAGCACGGGCCCTGCAGGGCAGGGCTGCAGATTAGGGGGAAGAATCAAGGGGTAAATTCTTCCTAAAAGTGAATATCCTGGGGAGGAACAGTCTCATGCTGGAGTGGGCGCTTTGCTAAGGTGCAAGGGGAAACAGGTGGCCACCCTGGGCCTGCCAGAAGAGAAACGCTCGCTTCTCTGTCTAAGGACATGGAGCCCAGGCTCTTTCTTCCCCTTCCATGGAGCCCAGGCTCTTTCTTCCCCTTCAGTCTCTCCTGGTGGGTTTCTCAGTCTGAATTTGTAGCTGTCGCTCCGCTCCCCTTAGCCTGCTTTCCAACCTGGAGGAGGGCTACAAGTACTTCACCTAGTAACCTAGTTCTCATCAAAGTTCTTTTGGCCCATTCGCACATACAACAATTCAAGACTCGTAGCCAAGTGTGACGAAATCTAGTAAAACGGCAGTGAATTCAACCTGTTTGTTGCTCAGATGGATAGACGTAAGGGGTTTCTAACTCAGGTCCAGGGGATTTGGGGCCCACATCCCGGGTATTTCACTCACTTAGGATGAGCCAGGGAGGCCAAAGGGCAGCACCACACAAGATAGAACCACTGGGTTAAATCCAAGAGGTGGAGTGACATGTTTTTTATTTATTTATTTATTTATTTATTTATTTTAATAGAGGCATGTTTTATTTATTTATTTATTTATTTGTTTGTTTTTGTTTATACATGCACTGGGTACAGTCAGAAGCGCGGGAGGGTGAGAGAATTCACCAGAGCCAGAGCGGGGAGCAGAGCAGGCAGAAGGACCGAAGTACACTGCTGAGGGAAGCAGCGGGCGGCAGGAGAGGTCTGCGCGCCATGTGGGACCCTCCTCCAGTGGCCGGGGAGCAACCGGGGATCGAACCCGCGCCGCAGAGGCCGCGGGCAGCTTCGCAACCCAGCGCTCAACCGCTGCGCCACTGGGGAGGCCCATGGAGTGACATGTTTTAAAAAAATTTTTTTTTTAAGTGAGTTTTACAAAAAATGGCGTTGTGAGCTGGGTTCCCATCTTCCCATCCATAGCTGACGAATAAGTGACTTGGAAAAATAGGATGGTAAACTCAGAGGATCTGTGTGTCTCGTGGGCTCAGGGAGATGGGCGCTAGGTGAACCTCTCTGTTTTTATAAACCTGCCCACTTGGCATATGCTGCCAGGCTCGCAGCGGGAGGGCATCTGGTATTCCTGTTTATACCATGCTTTGTGCCTCAAATGGAGTCACTGTTCTTGTAGCTCAGGGCACATCTGCTCTTGATCTAAACCCATTTTTTTGGCAGCAAATTTGTAAGGGCAGATAAGGAGAAAGTGATCGTGATCGCTTTTCTTTTCCAGCACGGAAAGAAAACCTTTTTGATTAACCAGAAGGCGCCTATCACTGGAGTCACGTTGGCTCCAAAATCTTTTGATTCTGTGACTATGTGAGTTCCATGAAATGAAATAATTCTTTTTTTAATATGGACCACTTCTCGCATTTTCATGTCACGCTTGCACTGGGTCATGCTAATCTGTGTGTCATTCCACTTTTAGTGTGTGTGCCTCTGGAGTGCGGCTTTGGTCTGAACTCTATCTCTTTCAGCTTTTGAATACATTAAGTTGTTACACAGCTTAGAGAGAGATGGGGAGAGCAAGATAGCTATGCTTCTCCTTTATGACATGTTGAGGAGCGCAAGTTAGTCCTGTGCTGAATTTTTTTTAAAGATTTATTTATGCATGCAAGAACTGGGGTACAGGCCAGAGGCATGGGAGGATCCACCAGAGACAGAGTGGGGAACAGAATAGGCAGGTTGACTGAAATACACTGCTGAGGGGAGCAGCAGGCGAGTCAGAAGAGATCTGCTGCACCATGTGAGTTGCTCCCTGCCCAGGGATCAAACTCGTGCTGCAGAGGCTACAGATTGCGTCATAGGTTGCATCTTAACCCCTTGCGCCACCAGGGAGGCCCCCTGTGCTGAATGTTTTTAAGTATTAGAGAGGTAATCGGCCTTTTTGTAAATAACTGGGCACCAGGAAGACACCCTGCCTCATGACCACCCCCACACACACTTCCTGTTGAAATAGTATCAGTATTAGCTGAGTACAGAGGAAGCAGTGCCCAGTTTTGCGAACTAGTAAGAGCCAAATGAGAATTTGGGGCCCCTTGGATTTGAAATGGGTCATCTGCCGAGGGACAAGGCACAGAAGAACTTTGGCAGCTGCTTCATGTAATGCACAGGCCCAGCCAGAGAAGCTCAGGAATCGGCTGCGAGTGTTTGTCAGTGGGTGATGGGTGAACCTAGGCTTTGTGTCTGCACGAAGCCTCTTGCCAGCCTACAGCAGCTTAGGTCAAGTTTTCTTTTGAAATGAACCAGCAGTTTTCGGCATCTGCCTTCATTTCAAGAGAACTGGGGATAGTGGAGTTAAAATTAGTTAATATGGAAGTGGGTAGAGAAAGCAATGCCAGCCAGCCAGCCAGCCAGGGACATATTCTTTGGAAAGGGCGCAGGAGCAAGAAGCTCGTCCTCGAACAAGAGAAGGCAAGGGTTTACTAAAGAAAAAAAGATGACAGCTCGGCAGTGACCTCAGGAGACGAGACTAAAGCTGGAGCTAATTATAGCATAGCCTATTTAAGGCATTTTCATGTGACCAAACAAAAGCTTTGTCTTACAGCAAATTTAAAACATAGGTTACCACTCAGGCAGCCTCAATTAGAGGAAGAAAGCAAAGCTGTGTTGCATGGAAATGGTTGTTCCTTTAGCCGAGGCTCGTGGGGCTCTCCTGAGGGCCTGGTGTTCTAGAAGAGTATGGTTTGCTGACTCAGCCTTGTCCCATCTAGCGGGACCCTCACAGTAATTGTGTGAAGTAGGCAAGCTGTCTATTTTACAGGGTCAAAGGGTAAGGAACAGACTAAAACACCTTTAAACTCATCTGGTCCCCAAGGAATTAGACCAGAGAAGGACCAAGGCCATCTTCTGATGCCCGCCTCACTCCACTTTCCTCTGCCAGTTGTTGCTGTGAGACACAGAGAGTGCCAACCTGGGCTTTGGGACAGTTTGAGAAAGATAAGAATCAATTTCGATCCACCTCTGTTCTTCCCAAGCTAGGTTTGCAGATTATTCAGAGATTATCCTGGCCAACCCTCAGAATCCACCCGGCCCTCATTCCCTCCTAGACCTGAGCAGTATACACGAGGTAGCCAACCTCTGTTTACTTGACATAATTGAACAGAGAATCATTAATGTCGAGTTGGCATGTCTTAATCAGACAGTACTGTAGAACTGGAGACCTTTTCAGTGTTTCACCATTTGTGGGGAAGGTGTTCGCCTAATTAGCTGGACATAGATATATCTCTGGAAGAAAGAGCCTTTTTCAGAGAAAAGGCACAGTCGCCCTTTGGTGTAATATAATGGCCCATTAGAGAAAGAAAAGCACTGTTTGCAGATTGAATTGAGTTCATATATTGAACCGGGATTGCTGTCTCATTGCAAAATTGGCCCCTGACTGGAAGTGATTATCCTCCAGTAAGCTAGAGGGTCTTTTTAGGAATTAGTTGATAACTTGGAAAGATAGAGTCAGGTGTCCTAATCCCTAAACCAGGGAATGAATAAGAACATACCAGAAGACCTGATTGGGAGCTTCAGTTGGACAAATTCCTTTGATGTTCAGAGTCACACGTTAAAGGATTTTTCCCTTTTGTTTGTGGAAGTCAATAGTTGTTGAAGTCTCACAGAAAGCACTGGGGAATGAGAGAAACATGTTTTGCTGGTGTTCATCCTGGTCGGTGGGGTATAGCCGCGGGCTGGATTCTGCAAGCACAGCTATGCTCAGAAAGCCAGTCTCACTAAACTAAGGCTAGGCAGGCTTTTCCTTTGAACCATTTCTTCTTTCACTTACGTGCATTGGGCAGATCTTGGGCTGGAAAGGGTCCCCGGCCATTGGGGACCCCAGTGTGGGGATCATTCCTTCCAAGCCATCAGCCCATTCCAGTGTGGGCCTGGTCAGAGGCAGCGAGAGTTCTTTCTTCTCTTAGACCGAAAGCTGTCTGCTCCTGTCTGCTCCCCATTTGTCCCAAGTTCACCTTCAGGAGCAACACCGAAAAGTCACCTAAGGGCCCTTTGAGTATCTGAAAACAGCTGTCTTGCCTTCCTCTCATCTCTGCCGCCACTAACGTAGGAGGTTTCACAACACGCTTCCAACAGGCCAGCTGCCCGGGCCTTCCACGCCCCTCAGGGGAGGCAGGGTGCCGTGGAAGGTCTCCCCTTAGCCTCGCTTCCCAGTTTTGGTGATCTGCGCAGGACAAAAGTATTACTTACAATAAGGTATTTTGAGAGACATCACATTCACATGACTTCTGTTACAATGTATGGTTGTAATTGTTCTGTTTCATTATTAGTTGTTAATCTCCTTCTGCGCCTTATCGAGAAGTTAAACAACCAGAGGTGTGTACATGGAGGGAAAGTGTGGCGTCTACAGGGTTGGGTGCTGTGTGCTGCGGTGATTTGGGGGCATCCACAGGTGGGTCTTGGACTGTATCTCCCGGCGATGACCATACAGCCTTTCCCGGGAAGTAGTCCACTTCGGGAGAGGCGCCATTGACAACAGACCACAGAGTATATGATCCGTGTGTGTGAAAGTCCAACACCTGGAAAGCAGGATGGTGGTTGCTCGGGGTCAGGAGAGGAGGGAGCTGGAGAGAACGGAAGGTAGTAACTGAAGGGTGTGGGGTTTCTTTTCAAGACCATGAAATGTTCTGAAAATTGACCTTGGCAATTGACCTTGCACATATCTGTGACTAAACTAAAAACCATTGAATTTTACATCCAAATGGATGGGTGCTCTGTGTGGTATGAGACTTTTATCTCCGTGAGACTATTTTTAACAAAAACAGTAGTGTTGTGTGGCATTTACCTGGATTCACATGTTGTTTCTGCCACAAGTTACTCCACCTTGCCAGGTCTTCCATTCCCTCATCAGAAGCCTGGCTCAAATACCTGCTCCAAGGTGGCTGTGCAGAGTAAACGCAAGTTTACAGAGCCTAGTACCTTGCCTGACACAGAGGTGCTCAGCACAAAGTGACTTTTCCCTCCTGAGTCTTTGGAAAGAAGATGCCCGACACTGGTCATATGTACATTTGCCACCACCCCCGCCCCTGCCGCTGGCTTAGGTAAGAGTGGACTAGAAGGAAGAAATCTGAGGACATTGCTAGTAAAGGGAGAGCCCCCCATGTAGAGCAAGGTGGGGGGTGTCTTCAGTACTGTGTGGGTTACTGGTGGGTCTGAATTCTTCAGATCAGGAATATGCAAACCAAAGGAAACCCTGGTGCTGGAGATTTCTGAAGTGATCGAAATAGCAGGGTTGCCCCCTGGAAGGGTGTCTGTGGCCCAGAAGTCTCTCCGGATGGGAATGGGGCCTGACAGCGCCGCTCTGCTCTTGGTGTTTCCTTCCTCTGTTACGGAGGCGCGCTCATAAGTAAACTCTGCCTAATGCACAGGCTCTCCCGGCCTCTGAGGTAGCAATAATCAAACACATGACTTCACGTGTACGCAGGAATGAAAGCACAGCACGAAGTGACTAGAAAATAAAATCATTAATATTACCTTTTCAGAAACTCAGTCACTGCGTAATCCACGTGTGGTCTTTCTTAAATGTGGGAAAGAATGGAACCTTCAAGTCGAACTTGGTAAAAACCTTTGGAGATTTCCTCACTGACTATTATTTTGCAGAAGCGGGTCTGAGGCTCAGAGGCCAGCTGGCTGAAGGGGAAACCAGTAGCAGAGCCCCGGATTTTGACTCTGCCCTGTTTAGCCCAGCCTGCACTGCTTCCTTCCTCCCAGGGCTGTGTACACTGGACAAGCCCTTCAAACTTTGCCACAGTAGTTTTCCCATCTGTGCATAACACCAGTTTGGCCTTAGAAGGCCCGGGATAGTGACCAAAATGGTAGGTACACTCTTTTCTCTGTGTGATATAGAAAGCCTCAGCACAGGACCTAAGAAATAGTTGAAAATAAAGAAAATAAATGAGTAACAAAGGTAGCACATAGGAAACTTCTTATCTGCCCTGAACTCTTGACTGGCCTCTCCAGGAAGCTTGAAAAGGAGGTGAGTCAGGGCTCATTTCCTCAGGGTCAAAGGGGAACTCAAAGAGAGTGCTGCTACCAAGCCTACTGTTGCCTGTGAAGCTTCCTGCCCCATCCCATGCACCCGGGCCTCATGCCTTCTTTCCTCCGGCCCTCCCTCTCCTGCAGTCTGAGATGGCTCTTGGAACCAAATCACAAAGAAAACCACCAGCATTGCCTGCAGTGACATGCCAGTGGTGGGGGGAAAATGGGCTGAGGGGAGTCGAGCTCCCCAAGACTAGGCACCAGCTGGTGGTTGAAGCCGCATCTGGGGACCCGAGTCAATCGGCTAGTCCTGTGGTTGAGAGCAGCCAGCTACTGCACCCACCTCCATCGGCCTGTGGGCCTCCTTCTTGCCCTCCAGCGTAAAACTCCATTGTCTAGTTTGGTTCGTGTCTTTAGATTGAGGCTGAATCTATAGGGCATGAGAACTGGAAAGGTCCCCATGCTTTGCATCCAGAGAGGTTAAATGATGCATGCAGAGCTCCCCTTAACCGTGCGTTTATGGATATTTTTTTCCTTTACACGTTGGGTGTGTTTTTTGCTAGAGTTGCTTCTTTAACCTTATAAAAAATAAAGATAATATATAGTAAATAGTTCTAGAGCTAAAGATTGCCTTTTCTGAATTGTTTCTAAGAGCTGGCCTGGTTTAAACCAGTTATTCTTACATAGAATTCTCCCATTCACCCTTCAGGAATATTGGCTGAAGGCAGCCTTTGGGGGCGCTTCTCTGCAATCCCCCCATGACGCAAAGCAAGCATCTGGTATGAGCTGTGTTTTGCACTCATTCAGACAATCTCAGTTTCAGATTGCTATCCTGAAAGCAGTTTTTAGAAACTGAAAACATTTAGTGTTGCTTTAATAATAAATCTGCTGGTTTGCCTTTTTGTGTGGGAGAAGGGAAGGCGTGAACAAGACTAAAGTGGCTGCAGCTTGGAGGCTGAGCTTGTGCCAGTGGTTTGGTTCCCATGGGTCAGTTTTGCATGGATTAAGTTGGTTTTTCTTTTTTATGCATACAGAACTGGGGTTCAGGCCAGAGGTGCGGAGGGTGAGAGGACTCACCAGAGACAGAGTGGGGAGCAGAGCAGGTGGATCCACTGAAATACACTGCTGAGGGGAGCAGCGGGTGAGACAGGAGAGGTCTGCCGTGCCATGTGGGTCAGCTCCCTGGCCGGGGATTGAACTCGTGGTGCCGATTGCTTCACAGTGCTGAGACTTAACCCCTTGCGCCACCAGGGAGGCCCCAGGGTTAGGATGTTTTTGATCATTTTAGGTGATTACGTTTTTACATGCTGCCCTCAATACCATTTTGTCGCCCTCCTTCCTTACACTTTGCTAGTCTGAAGGGGAATCATGCACTTCTAAGAGAAGAAAAATAAAAATTTTGCTATTTTCTATACAGTCTCTTCTGTAGAACCTTAATTTGCATATGGCATCTCAAAATCTGCCACTTAAAATTGGGTTGATTTTGTACAACCCTAACTTTGTGTCAGAGAAAGGAAAAAGACATCTTTGTTCTTAGACGCTGGGCTTGGACTTAGGACCTTGGGGGGAGTGGCTCTGCCATCCTGGCGCCCTCTCTCCAGGGCACTTGTCTTCTGCTTTCCCAGGCACAGGAGCTCCTTCCGGGAGTTTCTGCCAAGGCGAGATTTTCTGGTTTTACTTCCTAAAGTGGAAATAAATTAGGGGATTTCATCTTTTGCATCACTGCAGGCTTTTACCTTGGTTTCACTTGTGCCAAATGAGACAAGTGCCTGCTCCTCTGCTGTCTAACTGTGCGTTGAGTCTCAGGCAAGGGCGTGTGACCTTATTCCTTCCACCCGGAAGCCTGCTGCCGAGGCAGACAGCACACAGGGTCTCAACCTTGAGATCTGCCAGTTGATTTGAGTTCAGAAATGGACACAGCCGTGCCTCTGAAAAAGCAAATCGCTGCTGCCGTAGATCAGTGTTTAAAAGAGATCCTTCAAACACTGTTGCTTTTGTCCCATCCTAAAAGGATTTAAAAGAATATGTACCCCCTACCTTGCACATTTTTAAGGTGATATCTAAACATTTTGTTGGAAGCTTAGTAAGTGCAGGGGATATGATTTTTGTGCATGTGGTTGAAATGTTTTTGTTAGTTTTGGTTTTGTTTCTGGTTTAGGAGTTTTACAGTTGACTCATTTTATAGAAAATGCCCTCCTTATAACCTTATCGGCCCAGCCAGTCCTCATTTTTAAGGGAAATCAGTATGGCTCTCTGTCAAATGTGATCTGGCTTCATTTTTCTATTTTAAAAAGTATTAATAGTGTTCCCTCTGACAGCATCTCTTTGGAATGTTAATGATAATTCTAAGATAGACAGGGAAGCAGGTAGTTAAACTGCTAGACACGAGACAGGGGACATTGCCCTGCAGTCAGTCCTGGAGCTCTCAGCATGGTTGTTACAAGACTCCCAGGAATCTCCAGTTGTCCTTCTGTGGGTTGCTCCAGGCACACTTCCACCTTGGGCAAGCCATCATGGTAACCTGGAATGGGTTCCCACTGGTGGTTCATTCCATTAGAAACTACTGTTTTCGCTGAAAAGTATGGGAGATGCTGTGACTTTTTTCTAGCAAGCCTATAGATTCCTGGAAGAGAGTGGGTTACTTTTGCAGGTGATTAGTCTCACCTTAACCAGCTTCTCTTGAAGTTTATAAGCCATACAGTCAGGAGGGCTATATGTACTTGCCACCCCTGTCTCTGGATATGGATGGTTTCTTAGACCCAAGAAAGCTAAGAAAGGTAGAATTGTGTTATGGTCATTGTATAGAACCCAAATTATAGTGGTCTACTTGATGTTTCTAATTTAGGTGATGACTGTGGTATATGGAGAGAGATAAACTATTAACCACAGGGAAATCAAATATACAAGAAACAGTGCTTTAAAATAAAAATATTAACAAAGGATGGAATTGAACAAATTTTCATTGATTTCTATCTCTGGGGACAGTCAAGGGTGATTTTAGGTTAAATAAGCCATAGGATCTTCATCATTAGTTTCTTTTCTTTTTTTTTTAATATTTATTTATTTATGCATACAAGAGCTGGGGTACAGGCCAGAGATGTAGGGTGTAAGAGGAGTCACCAGAGACAGAGTGGGAAACAGAACAGGCAGTCTGACTGAAGTACACTGCTGAGGGGAGCAGCGGGTGAGGTAGGAGAGGTCTGCTGCGCCATGTGGGTATCTCCCTGGCCGGGGATCGAACTCATGCTGCAGCGACTGTCAGCTTCATAGGTTGCATCTTAACCCCTTGCACCGCCAGGGAGGCCCCTGAATTAGCTGATATTATTTATGACTCACTTTCTTTTGTTGACTTATAAGCTATAACATTCTGTCTCTATTTGTCTCTAGTGGTTGCTTTAGGAATTATAATATATGGCAGACCACTTCATATAGTTCCAGAATCTTAAACAGTGTGCTTCCATTGTGCTCTGGTTCTCATGCATTTTTACCTTTACGTGTATTATAAACCCACAATCCATTGTTAGATATTTTTGCTTTACACATCACTTATCTTTTAAAGAGTTCTAAATGGTAAGAAAAAAGTCCTTTATCTTTTACCACACTGTCGCCACTCCTTGTGCTCTGCCTTTGTGTAGATCCAGATTTTCATCTGGTATCTTTTTCCTCCTACCTCAAGGCCTCCTTTAGCATTTCTTTTTTTTTTTTTTTTCCCAAAGGGAGGGAAAGTTTATTGCGCCCCCGGTGGACCTCACAGACCCAAGGCTGGGGTCAGTGGAGTCGAGCCCTTTAGCATTTCTTAAAATGCAAATCTACTGGTGATAAATTCTCTCAGTTGGTGTATTTTTGAAAGGTACTTTATCTTCCCTTTGGAAGGTATTTTTCTGGTTATAGAATTCTGGGCTAACAGTTTCTGAGAGGAAGTCCCTGTCATCTTTGTTTTTCTATGTATAATGGGTCTTTTTTTTCTTACAGCTGCTTTAGAGAATTTCCTCTTTATCACGGTTTTTAGAAATTTAATTGTGATATGCCTGGGTGTAATCTTTTAGTTGTTTCTTAGACTTGGTATTTGTTGAGCTTCTTACATTTGTGGACGTGTGGTTTTCAGTAAGTGTAGGAAAAATTTGGCCATTACTTTTAAGTATGTGCTGCCCCCCAGCCCCTCACTTCATGGACCCTAGCTATGTCTTTGTTGGCCCCTTAGTGGTTGTCCCACGCTTCATAGGTTTCTTGTTCTTTTGTTTGTTTTTCAGTTTATTTTTGGAAAGTTCCTATTGTTATGTCTTCAAGTTCATTCATTTTTTTTCTTCAACACTGTGTAATCTGCTGTTAAAACCAGCCAGTGTATTTTTCATCTTAGGTATTGTCATTTTCACCTAGAATATCTGCAGTGACTCTACTTAACATGCTTGATCTTTCTGTTAGCTTCTAGAGCATATGGAATACAATTTTGACTTAATATCCTTGTGCACTAATTCTGTCGTATGTTGTTTCTGGGTCAGTTTCACTTGAGTAATTTCTAGCCTCATTATGGGTGCTCTCTTCCTGCTTTGCATTTGTGTTAATTTCTTACTGAGTTTTATCTTGGGTGCTGGATATTTTTCATATTCCTGTAAACATTCTTGCATATTATTCTGGAATGCAATTATTTGGAGACAGTTTGGCCCTTATAGAGCTTTTGCAAGCAAGAGCAGCCTTTAGCCTGGGCTAGTTTTGCCCCACTGTTGAGACACAACCCTCTGAGCACCCTTTTGGATCCTCCCTATTATTACAGGTTTTCACTCTGGCTGGGGGAGCAGGACCTATCCTTAGCGCTGTGATCCCACTATCAGCAGTTTCCTCCCACACCTGTGACTGTACGGGACTCAGCTATGTGCACCTCGCTCTCCTGTCAGGCACTCTGTCCTACAAACTTCAGCTGCCCTGGGTAGCCAGTAGCCAGTCTGCACCAAAGCTTGGAAACCAGCAAGGAACTGGGCAGTCCCGGGCACGTCTCTTTTGTTATAAGATCTCTCAGGAGGCATTATCTCTGTCACTTGATGTCCATTGCCTTGCAAGCCAGTGTTTCATATATTTTGTCTGGCTGTTGAGTTGTTACAGGCAGGAAGTGAATTGGTCCTGTTGCTTTATCTTAGCTGGGAACTGCTGGCTTCATAACTCAGTTCTATTGTATGGAGGAGTTCATTAAATTAAAAGCCAATAACCAATAAATAAGGTATTTCTCTTATGTTTGTAGTTGGGAACCCAAAATATCACCACATGCTCCCTTCCACTAGCCTTTCAAGACCTAAAAATAAGAATCGTTTTCATTAAAGGACCACTTGTTTAGGATTTTTGGCTCTAGACCGACTCTTCTTTGGTATTAAAACTTCTTAAGCGCATGAACTCAGTCATTTTCTAGATAATGATAACAAAATAGCTAATACTCACTGAGTACATATTGTATATACTATCTAAGTTAGTCTTTTTTTTTTTTTTAAAGATTTATTTATTTATACAAGCACTGGGTACAGTCAGAAGCGCGGGAGGGTGAGAGAATTCACCAGAGCCAGAGCGGGGAGCAGAGCAGGCAGAAGGACCGAAGTACACTGCTGAGGGGAGCAGCGGGCGGCAGGAGAGGTCTGCGCGCCATGTGGGACCCTCCTCCGGTGGCCGGGGAGCAGCCGGGGATCGAACCGTTGCTGCAGAGGCTGCGGGCAGCTTCGCAACCCAGCGCTCAACCACTGCGCCACTGGGGAGGCCCACTATCTAAGTTAGTCTTTAATCAATGCTGTGAAGTCACAAAACCCCCATTTTGCACATATTAAACAAAGCACAGCTAAAACAGCTGACCAGGATCACTCAGCTAGTGAGGATCCTCAGGATTCAAACCTGGGGTCTGGGCCCAAAGACCACGCATTTACCCAGCACACACAGCTGCTTCTAGACAAGGTGGCTCTGTATGTCCAGCGAGTGCGGCTTTCAGAACAAGCGCCAGGGAGCCCTGGCGTGGCTGTCTCACTGTCTTCTTGTGTCTTCTTTTTAAAAAGCTCTGTGTCTAGGTATGTATCTTCGTGAGATAAAAGAGGACAGTCAGTGAAGAGAAGTCTCCTATTTGCCCTTGCTTTTTTCATATACTAGGATATTTTCAAGTCACTTGACAGTTGACAGTAGTACACAAGGAACTGCCCTGTTCCTTTTACCAGCAGCGTGACCCAGTCAGTGTGGGGGTCTGCCACCATTCACGCACACCCCCCTTTTTAAAGGGCTTTGTTTCCAAGCATGTGCTGTTATAAACGGGGCTGCGAAAAATCGCCTTATATTTTATCACATATGTTCACACCTGTGACACATATGCGAGGAGATGATTTCTTACACGTGCAAATCTACCTAGAGGACTCACTGCGGAAACTGGAATCGCTATGTCAGAGGGTTTGTGCTTTTGAAATGTTGGTTTTGAATCCATGGACAAACTGCTCTTGAGAGGTTGTACCGACTCTTAGCAGTGTGTGTGTCTCCCCACACTCTCCTCGACACAGTTTTTCAACTTTTTTATGCTGTTTTTAAGATAACAGCGATGAACAGCGTGTCAGAGGGCCGCCTTTGTGAGGGGGGCGGGTAGCTGATCACTGCCTTCACCTGCCAGCAAATTAAGAGACAAATGCCCGCAGCTTAATACCCTTTGGTTCATGATCATTTACTCAGTTACGTCCACAGACTGAATCTGTGCCCGGTTCTGGGCCCTTGGGGGCAGAGAGACACGCCACCGAGTGGGTCTCTGGCCGCGAGCAGCGAGGTGTGGAGGGAGACAGCAGAGGAAAAGTTGCCATGACAAGTCGCTAAGACGTGGCCTGCGTTGTGCCACCGCAGCGGGGAGCGCAGGATAAAGGAACAAGGACGAGGCCTCTGGATGTCTCGGGAGAGGCTGCCGGGGACCCGGTGGCGCGCGGCCGTCCGGCGACTGCCATCTGGAGCAGCGTGGAGAGGCGGCGGTGGGCCCCCTGGGGATCCCGGGCGCGGAGGTGCCCCCCGGCCGGGCACCTCCCTGCAGAGCCGGCCGCAGGCAGGGCCGGGCAGCGGTGATTGGAGGGCTGGGCTGGCCGGGGCGCGGGGCGCGGCGGTGTCTGCAGAGGCGATTGGCCGCGCCCCGCTGCAGTGAGCGCGCAGCCTGGATGCGGGGCGCAGCCTGGATGCGGGGCGCCGCGGGGCTGGGCTGAGGCTGAGCCGGGGCTGCCGGGCGGCTCTGCCTGGCTGTTGCCGTTTCCTTTAGGAAACAAACAAAAAAGCCGCACGCCGGATCGGCCGCCTGCAGAAGTGAGTTTTTATTGAGGCAGCGCCGGCCCCCCTCGTGGCGGCCAGTCGCGCGGGAGCCCCTGCCAGGCCCGGCGGCCGCAGCCCAGCAGGTCCGCAGCGCCGTCCTGCGGCCCCGCCAGCCCCGGCAGCGCCCCGACCCCGCCGGCGCAGCCCTCCGCGAAGTGAGCAGTCGCCGCGGCCGGAGGAGCCGAGATGCTGCAGAGGCTGTGGCACTTTCTGTCTAGCGTCCTCCCCGGGGCGGGGTGCCAAGGCCCCGGAGAGGGGAGCGGTCATGGAGTCAGAGGCACCCCAGCGCCTGCTCAGGGAGACCAGATGTCCAGCTTTTTGGGGAAACAGGACGGAGGGGCTGAGGCCACGGAGAAGAGACCCACCATTTTGCTGGTGGTCGGACCCGCAGAGCAGTTTAAGGTAATGGCAGCCTCACGAGGCCCTCCGAGGTGAGGGGCTCTTCTGGGATCATTTTCCTGGAAGGAAATGGAGTGGGGAGGAAAGGACATCAGTCGATCAGTTTGGTTTTGGGGTGTGGGAGGGGTGGCAGTGAGGAAGCCCAGGTCTTCCGTGCAGAGGCTGTCGTGGCCTCTGTGAACTCTGCTCCCCACCCGGGTCGCTTTGGTGTGGCCCTCGGGGGAAGGACCGTGGGACGCAGTCGGTTGACCTTAGGGATGGTCGTTCTGCCCCAGAAAGCCCTTTGAAAAGAAGGGACAAGCAGTTAAGGAGTGTCTTACGTGCTGGCATGTCTGAACAAAGCAGGGGCCCCTGCACTAAGCTGGCAGAGTGAATCTTCAAGTTGAACCCAACTGCTGGGGGTGGAGGGGGCAGCCAGTGACCTGCATCCCGAAGGTCGGACCTGCTGCTCCTTGGGGTCTAGGAGGAAGGGAGTGAAGGGGGAGGTCAGAGCCAAGGCCGGTGCTCCTCTTGGGTCTGTGGTCCGCTGAGTGCCAGGCCTTCCGTCGGTCCCACCGCTGAGTGCGGATCATCTCGTACGCACCTACAAGAGCCAAGGTAGGTAAGTGGTGGGACGCCCATCTCGTCGATGAGGAAACTGAGGAGCAAAAAGGTTACGTAATCTGCCCAGGGTTGACCCGTCAAGGAGGGGTTGCAATGTCACCCCTAATCTGTGGTGAACTTTGGCCCCTGTTGCCTACTTTCTCCTTTCCCCTAAGAAAGAAGTTTTTAATGGGGCCAGTCTCTTTCTGGGGGTTATTTGGGGGCGGTTTCTTGTGCCCACAGTACGCATGACCTTGTGCCACCTCCACCTCCCACGCTTCTGTTATTTTGAGTCTTTTTTCCTTTCTCAGGATAAAAATCTACCGGACAAGGGGAATAGATCCTGCCAGTGTGTCTGGCGCATTGTAGACACCCCCAAAATGTTATTTGAGTTCAGCTGCTCTGTGTGCTGAGGGGAGGGGCTTTGGGTGGAAATGCTGGGGTGGTCTGTAAGTGGAAGCCTTGAGGAGAGCCCTCTGTCTGTGGGGGCCCCTCCCTGGCCGGCGGGCAGGCAGCTCACAGTCTCATGGCTGAGACGTCCTTCGAGAGGGAGACACTTTCTACCTCTGACCACTTGAGACAAGCTCTGAAATGGCGCTGGCTCTCTCTCTTGCCAAGAACTTTCCTCCCAGACCTGCTTGCTTTCTGGCCCACGGATTAAAGGATTGGCTGGCTCCTTTTTAAATTCACCTGCTTTTGATTTTAATAAAGGGCTACTCCATTTCCCAGACTCATGCCGACCCCTCTTGCCAGCCCACCCCCTGGGGGTGGCTGGCATCAGGACTTGCTGTCCTGAACAACTTGTTCAGATCCTCTGCAGAATCCAGAGCGAGGGGGACTGAGCCTGAGACCCATGCTGTTCCTTGGCTCTATTCCCCAAAAGGGAGCCGGAGGGGAACCTCAAGAAGGAGGCGCTTCTGGGCAGTGTGAGTCCTAAAGGCAGCTAAACCCGGTGTGGATGGATGGCAACGGGCGCCCTTTCTAGCCCAGATACTCCTGAGGGTGTTTGGGGCTCGTGATCCTTGGCCAGGGGCCCGGCCTCGCCATTTCTCCTAGAAGCCTCCTAGAGAAGCGCGCTCTGGTGCCCAGGCCTCCCAGTGTGCCAGCCGCTCCACTTTGTTTGACTCTCTGTTCCCCTGTGAAAATATGTCTGCTAGCCAGTCAGGTTCCGGCAAGTCTTTATTCTAGGAACCCTCGGGTTCTCCCTTTATCTCTGTCTTATAGTCAGTCTGCAGTTGGAGAAGAAAGCCAGTTCTCCGGAGTGGGAGGCGCCCTCCGCGGATTGAAGCTTGCAAATCCTGAGGGGCCTGTCTTCTCCCAGCTCAGAGAATCTTGCTCATTGTGTGTCTAATTGCCAAGGGTAGGCAGGTTCCATGGGAAACCGGCTGCCTGCGCTGTCATGGCAACCCCATCATCAAATGACTCTGCGGCCAGGCAGCGAATGAGGTGCCCAGGCCTGGCGGTGGGCGGGGCTCGGTCCTCCGGATGCTGGCGGTGATGCTGGCCTGGCGCCCTCGCATAGTAACATTTCTGCTCGCCTGAGTCACTGCAGAGGAGGGGGAAGTGCATGGTGACCTAATGCCGAGCCCCAAGGTGCTCCACCTGCCCTCGTCCTGCTCAGGCTGTCCCGGCATGCAGAGGAAGCACCTGTCTTTTGGCAAGACACTGAGTGGTGGGACCAGGAAAGCTGGGGGGTCACATCGGCTGTTTTGAGGGTGAGGAGGTGCTCCTAGGAGCAGGTGCCACCTTGCAGAGCAAGGGAAATCAGATAACAGCAAATTCTAAGGAATCTAGAGTTGCGGCCGTTGTGCCTCTCTCCAGGTTGGTACAGGAATGAACGTCAGAAGAAAGGAAACAGTGGATCTGGGTCACACAAGTAGACTAAGCGAAGAAAGCCGAGACTTGGAGGTGGCGGGAGGGGGAGAGATCAGCAGGTCACCCGTCACCCAGAGAACAGCCAGATAGCACGCGAGCCCTGCTTTGGTCGTCTTCGTCATCCGTGTTTCTCTTGGGTTTCAGAAGCTGTAACGCAGATCAGGGTTGTGTTTTACCTGAGGCTGAGCCTGAACTTGCTCAGGTCGCCCCAGTACCCCACACCTGCCAGTGTGAACCACTGCTTCCTATACTTCTCAGGCTTATAGGCCTTCTTTGAAAGCTGAAGTCTAAAATTTCCTTTGGCAGTATCGGGGTTGGGTTCTGTTTAAGTGGATGTTGTAACATGAGCCGGGCCTGACAGAGGCTCAACTCCGCCCCCAGCAGGCTCTGGACAAGCCTGGGAGCCTCTCCTGGCCCATATCCTCATCTTAAAGATTAAGGGGTGATCCTGAGCCCCTCTGGATCTGGTGCCTGGAGTTGGCTCACTTGGGGAGAATTCCAAGTTTTCTGTATAAAAATGGAGTTCAGAGTTACCAAGGAAGTTCAGTAGGATGGGTGGTTTACATAATACGCAAACTTGCCAGTTCAGGTTTATCTAATGAAGACAATTAAATCATTTGGACTCAATCACAGTTACCAAATAAAAATATTAGAATCTTTTTTCAAAATCACCATTAGCGTTGTAAAATAACATTCTG
Organism: Talpa europaea; assembly: GCF_964194135.1. Lineage (NCBI taxonomy): Eukaryota > Metazoa > Chordata > Mammalia > Eulipotyphla > Talpidae > Talpa > Talpa europaea. The sequence goes on along the minus strand of NC_140074.1, from coordinate 4,936,304 downwards.
GCATGCATATACTGCCAAGAACTTTTCAGATAACTTCATGACCTCAGGATACTATTGATCTGTAGGATGATGAGCTTACTGATAAGCCAGAGGTTCTGCTCTATTCCATTCTATTTTTCCTAGAAAAAAATAGTTGCTCAAAATAAGATATAGATTTTACTTTTGTTTAGTATTATTTTCAAAACATCATAAACTCAGTGATACAGAAAGAAAAACTCAATGCTACAGCTATATTTACCAAAGTTATTTTTAAATATATAGTTTATTAGGAAATGACATCTCCAGTTGAACTGTTTTATTTTTTTTTTTTATAGAGGCATGCTTTTACTTATTTATTTATTTCTTTGTTTGTTTTTGTTTATACATGCACTGGGTACAGTCAGAAGCGCGGGAGGGTGAGAGAATTCACCAGAGCCAGAGCAGGGAGCAGAACAGGCAGAAGGACCGAAGTACACTGCTGAGGGGAGCAGCGGGCGGCAGGAGAGGTCTGCGCACCATTGTGGGACCTTCCTCTGGTGGCCGGGGAGCAGCCGGGGGATCGAACTGGCGCCGCAGACGCTGCGGGCAGCTTCGCAACCCAGCGCTCAAACGCTCCGCCACCGGGGAGGCCCCAGTTGAACTGTTTTAAACATTTAACAGTTCAGTTCTTTATAAATGCAAACCTCCTTTTACAAATAGATACATTATCTTGTTGCGTTGGATACAACACCCCAGTGACTATCTGCAGACACTCAGGAAAGCAAAGCCAGGTCTTCAGGTGTGCTTCTTTGATCAAGGCAGGGGCCCATTCCAGGCAAGGAGGTAAAAGGATCTAAACAGTAGCCTCCTGCCTTCAAGGACCTTGTGCGTAGAGATAAGATGAGTATAAAAATAGCCCCAAAGCAGAACATTCTAGATCAGGCAGCTTAAGAGACAGCTGAGTGTCTTAGGTTTAAGTGAAGCTGAGCAGGAATCTATCTGGCTGGTTGACCCTGAATTGCCTTTGGTACCTCATCCGGCCCACTTTCTTGTAACCCAGGACCAGTTTTTATTGGACTTATCATCGGATCTTTCAGCAGGATCAAATGCCATTTAAGTTATTTAAAATCGGTTTCATGGGTGGTATGTAACCTTTTATCTTTTAGTTCTTTTTTAGAGTTCGCAACAAAAGCTGTTTAGTGAGTTAAGAAATTCCTTTTACATTTGCAGATCCCCAAACGATAACTCTCCATTTTTATCCGCCCTCTAGCGGGTTAGTCTATATTAGGAATTGGCGCTCTGCGGAGGGAGCACGAATAGTCGGTTCCTTTTTCGTCTTTGTGACGCAGCCGCTTCCCCCGCAGCACGAATCCGGGGGACACTTTCTGTGGGGAAGGACTGAGGTGGGGCGAGCAGGCTGGCCTGGAGAGGTCCGCCCTTGCCTGGCGCGCCACTCTGACACCCGGGACCCGAGATTCCCTTGCGCGCTCATCTGCACAGGGCGTCCCGAGCAGTGTGGCCTGGTAGAACTTTCCTGCTGATGGAGACACTCAGTGCGAGGGTGAGGCTGGTGGACCGTGAACGCTCAAATGTGTCCCTCTGATGGGGATGCTGAATATTTCGTCTCACTTCATTTGAGTTAATTTCAGTCTTTAAAACCTCTGTACTGACAGCACAGTCCTAGGCCAGAGGTCAAGTGAACTGAGTGTTTGTTGCTCTGCATGTGGACCCCAAAGACCAGGCCTGTGAGTCCTACCAACGCCCCTGACTGACCCCAAAATGGTACCTTGGGGGGGTGCCTTAGCACAGCCACCATTAGCCTAGAGTGTCACCTGCCTACCCGCCCTTGTCAGCTCCTTAGCACTTTGGGGTTCCCAGGGGAAGCCTGCAGGGAAACACATGGGTTCTGAGGTGCTTGCTGTGCAGAGGACCCTGGAAAAGTTCACTCCAAGTGGCACCTGGAAGCCACATGGCAAAGGCAGCCAGAGTCAGGGCTCAGCTCCCTTGTGAATGAACAAGCCCACGGTGGGGGCACTCGGAGGTGTCTGGGCCCCCGTCTCAGCCCCCCCCGCCCCCCCTCCTACCCTCTCCTACCCTCAACTGCCCAGTTTCAGCGAGCATTGATCCTATCTCCATCTGTTGATTTTTCTGTTGGGAATGATTTACCAAAGGGAGAAAGCTTTTGTATTGGGTGACGCATGTGGGGACGTTGTTGAAAAACAGGCTGGAAACTGTTTGAAGGGTTGGCAGCCGAGAGGTAAAGGCTAGTTTGGGCGGGATGCTCAGCCCGCCTCCCAAGAGTTAACCGCCCCCCAGTGGGTGACGTCAGGCCTGCTCTTTACACCTCTCCTTGAGCGACCCTCTGCCGCCTCCTCGCGGGGCCGTCCCCATTGGCTGTTGGCGGCACTGCCAGTGGGCGGACTTTGTCAATGAAGTAAAAGGGCAGGGCCTGAGCAGCCGTGACAGCCGCGGCCCACAGATCTTGCTGGAGTTGGCGGAGGGCAGTGCTCCCCATCCAGCGGCGCCACCAGCATGCTCTGCCTCTGCCTGTACGTGCCCCTCATCGGGGAGGCCCAGACCGAGTTCCAATATTTCGAGTCCAGGGGGCTTCCCGCCGAGCTGAAGTCCATCTTCAAACTCAGCGTGCTCATCCCTTCCCAGGAGTTCTCCACCTACCGCCAGTGGAAGCAGGTCTGTGCGCAGGGCAGGCATCCGGGCAATGTCCCCCCCTGGGGGACGGAGGAATGCCTGAAATGTGGGTATTTCCCGGCATGTGGCTGTAGCCGGGAGAGGCCCACGTCATGGGAATGACTGGCTTTCACGTGACTTCCAGGGAAGTCTAGAATTCCTCGGAAAGCACTTGTGGGAGCTGGAGTCCTCTTGCTGTAGGGGGGAACGGGGCGGGGGGTGGGAGGGATGGGGTGGTGGCAGGGTCCTGAGAAATACCTGGCAGGGAAGAGGGGGCATGGGGGGGTGCGGGCTATGATAAGGGGAGATTGTACAGCTGGCAGAGGGCTGTTTCCTGAGCTGGGAGTGGAGGCCACTGGGAGGGCAGGCAGAGGGGGGTCCTTACTGAGCTGTCCCTGTGGAGCAGGGAGGCGGCAGAAACTCATTGTTTCAAAGAGGGAGAGCACCTTTAGAGTCTAGAGGTCCCTAGGGATACCCCAACTTCTGTTAACTGGAGCCTGTGTTGTCCCCAGCTCCTGGTGCTGTGAAGGGGTGGTGAGTTCTGAGATAGAAGCAGAAATGTTGAGAATATTTTGCAATCTGCTGCACTGGGCATGTTCTGGGGTGTTTGTGTCACAGGGCACCCAGCCTAATAAGGCACACGGATGGCACTGGTGGTAGAGCAGCCCAGATACCAAACCTTTACCAACTCCCTACATGGCTTGTGGGTCCTGCTTCTGCTCCTGCCCTAAGTCTAGGGCAATTGCGCACTCACATGTAGTCTGTATCGTTCTGATGTCTGCAGGACACTCACAGAACCCCAGACAGCAGATAGCACAGGGCTTGCACCTGTCTCCTTGTTGCCATGAGTGTTCTCTGGATCACGTTAGCTGGCACAATACCTTTCCACCCTCGATCACTGGGCAGTAATCACAAAAAGCCTTCGGGCAGCTCAGGGAGAGATTGAGGTGGTCATCCCTGGAGAGTGCCAGCCAGCCAGTGGTCCGTCCAGACCCGTGGCTCCCAAGACTGAATCCATCTTGGTTTGTGGATAGTGACTGTAGCTCTCGCTGAGAGATTTAGAATTGGGCAACATTTTCCTTAGGAGGTTCTCAGTCCTAGGTTTGGGGTGTTGCTGGGTTGGAGTGACTCATTTGTGTCCCCCACCTCGAGATTAGCCCTTAGGATGGCAGCAGCAGTATCTCTAGGGAGGTGGCTCTGGAGTCCAGCCAGTCTAGTTTGAATCCTACCCACCACTTCCTGAGCTGTGTGACCTGGAATAAATTGTTCAACCTCTCTGAGCTTGTTCCTTTTGCCGTAAACTGGGGAAAATAAATAACAGTACCTGCCTCCTAGAGCCATTGTAGAGGATTCAGCAGGTTGCTGGAGCCCAAGCCTTTAGTTCTTTTGTGGGGAACCCCCACAGTTGTTGAGCATCTAAAACCAATCACAGGTGCTGAACAGAGCTCACCTGGAAGGGCAGGTGAGCAATTCGGAAGCTCAGGGCCCAGGAACAGGGTCTCTTAAAAGCCTTCTTGGGCCACTAAATTAGTAGATCTGCCCTGCCTTTGGGTGCCTGGCTGAGCTCTGGGGTGTTTCTATCATCCGACTCCCCTGAGAGCACACTGGCACTGCCACCAAGCTCCTGTCCAAGAATAGTTCCCCTGGGCTCTCACCCTTCTCCAGCACCCAGGCTTCCCTCTGACAGTGTTTCTGCCAAGCAGGCATTGGCAGGGCCTGGCTGTGCCCCGAACCCTCGCTCTGGCCACCGGATTGTTCTTGGGCCGCTGCCACTTGGAGGAATGAAAAGTCGAGCTGCAAAGCTCCTGGTGGATCTGGAGCTCCCACCATTCCCACAGTTGGGCAGGGAGTGTGCAAGGCTGAGGCCCGGCACCAGGAACTGCGCCTCAGGGGAGCTGGTCCAGCCTGCCACTGTGGCCTCCACCATGAGACCACCTCTGGGGGCTCCTTTTTTCTGTTCCTGAGGGCAGCAAGGTGTGGACATTTTGGAGTTCTGGCCAGTCCTCAGGGGATTGAGGGTAAATTATCATTATAGCTTTGGGATTAGAGCCACAGAAATGTCTTGGTCCACATCTGTTCACAGATTAGCAGTGTCCTGTGGACCGAGCGCCGTGAGGATCGAGGTGAGGCTGGTGTGTGAGCTGAAGTAAGCGAAACCTCATTTTTGTTTTCCAGAAAATTGTACAAGCTGGCGATAAGGACCTGGATGGGCAGCTCGACTTTGAGGAGTTTGTGCATTATCTCCAGGATCACGAGAAGAAACTGAGGCTGGTGTTTAAGAGTTTGGACAAGAAGAATGATGGTGCGTGTCCTCTCCAGGGTAGGGCCGGTGGGTCCTGGGCCTCTCGGAGCCTGGCTCACGGCCTCTGTCCTTGCCCCTTAGGACGAATCGATGCTCAGGAGATTATGCAGTCCCTGCGGGACCTGGGGGTCAAGATTTCAGAACAGCAGGCAGAAAAAATCCTCAAGAGGTAAGCGCTGAGCAGCCCCTGTGCTTGACTCAACAAAAGCGTGACGAAGCAAGGTCTGGGGCTGACTCCGTGGCGCCACATGCTGTCCTGACCCCTTTCTCAGAGCTTTGGCTTCTGGTGGTGGTAAAGGGGTGAATCAGTAACCCCTGTTCCCAGACGCCAGGTCAGCTCTCCCTTGAGAACCCACAGAGTCCTGCCCCTTCCCCAGTGATCCCTGAAGGGAAAGAGCATTTGGGGGGATTCCAAGTCAGTGAAAGGCGAGCAAGGGACACCCTCGTATGGCTGGTTGTGAAGGGGCGGGGTCTTGCAGGGTGTCCCCATTGAGATGGGCTCTTCCCGAGATCGGTAGCTTTCTCTTCACACCACAGTTAGCTGCGCAGCCCCAGAGGCCCGCTCTCTGGAGAAAGGGGCTGTGACTGGGTAAAGCGGTCCCATCCAATGGCCCTGGGAGCAACTTCCTCTCCTGGCCAAGCCTTTCCACATTCCCAACTCTGGGCCTGAGGCAGCTGCCCTCAGGACGCGGCCTCCGTCCTCGCGCCCCTGCGCTGTGCTGTGCCTGCTGTGTTGTACCCACTGTGCGCTTGCCACGCTAACGCCCACTCCGAGCACTTACTTGTGTTGTTTCTCCTCTCTCCTCTGCATCCTCCTTTGTCTGTCTGTCAGAATACGAACGGGCCACTTCTGGGGCCCTGTCACCTAGTAAGTATCCCTGTCGCCCTGGTGACTGCCTCTCTCCCTGACTCTGCCTGATCAGGACACGTTTCTTGCGGGCCATTATATTCTAGTTTGTGTGCAAAGCATGGTGGGGAGCCCGCCTACCTCCCTCCTGGGGGACAGAGGCACTTACTGTGGGTCCTCTGTGGCCACAGTGCCTGCCCTTGGCTGCCCGAGGTGGGACATGCGGCTGACAGACGGGGGCTGTGGGCACGTGGGTCAACCTGGGCACCTTTGTCTTCACAGCATGGATAAGAACGGCACGATGACCATCGACTGGACCGAGTGGCGAGACTACCACCTCCTGCACCCCGTGGAGAACATCCCCGAGATCATCCTGTACTGGAAGCATTCCACGGTCAGCGCTGGGCCCAGGCCCCCAGTGCCTCCCCCCCGTCCCCAGACTGCATGTGGGGATGGGGTTACCGCTGGCCTCGCCAGCAGCACGACCGTCCACTTTGCTGCCAGCCCCTGGACGCCTCCACACATTCCCCCTTCCCACGTGGCCTGAGCGCCTCTGCAGAAACCCGCCTCCCTCTTGTCTCCGCTGCTGCCCATTCTTCAGGGGCCACTTCAGATGCCATCCTTCCCCGCCCCGCTCGTACTCCCTCCCAGGGTGGGGACGCAGCCACTTAGAGAACAAGGGCGTTTAGGGTTCTCCCCCCACTGCTCCATTTCTGACAAAAGACTGACCTCATGGTCTTACACATACTGCTCAGAAGTGCAGATCCGCACCCTCGTTGGTAGCGGCCACATTGGGGAGCCCCCCTCCATCATGTGGGGTCCCTCGCTGGTGCTTATTGAGCTACCCGGTATCTGCAGTCTTCTCCAGCCTGGACTCTTCCATTTAGGAGGAGAAGCCAGAGGAGCTCCTCCCATCTGTCCCCTGGTCCCCTGGCCAGGGACCCCACTCAGGGCGTGAGCAGGCTGGCCTGGGGCTCTGGCCCGCAACTCGGGGGTCACCGCAGAGCTGGCCCCAGGAGAGAGTATGACGCAGGCACCACAACCCTCTCGTGTTTGCTGAGGCCTTACAGCGTGTCCTGCCAGCAGGATCTGGTTACACATCAGGTTTCAGGAGGATTTTCACCCCTGGTTGGTCCCGTGGCACAGCTAGCCAGCTGGCCTCTGTGGAAATGCCCTGTAAGCAGTTCTCGCAGGAGGCGGCTGTGTGCTCCTGGCCCACTGTCCTCAGAGCCTATACCTGGACCTCTCCGAGGCCGCCAACAGGGGTCAGAGCTTGGCCACCTTCCATGGTGGGGGATGGGCGCACCCGTGTCCCAGCCAGAGTCCCTGGGGATGGGCCAGGCTAGACAAAAGCTCCGCCACAGGCAACTTTATTTGTCTTGATTGGCTTTCCTCCTAGATCTTTGATGTGGGGGAGAATCTGACCGTCCCTGATGAGTTCACTGTGGAGGAGAGGCAGACAGGGATGTGGTGGAGACACTTGGTGGCTGGAGGCGGGGCAGGGGCCGTGTCCAGAACCTGCACGGCCCCCCTGGACCGGCTCAAGGTGCTCATGCAGGTAAGCAACAAGGCCCATCTGGAGGCCTGTGTGGGGCCATGCTTTTCTGACCCAGTAAGCTAGGTTGGAATTACTACTCAGATCAGGGTGACCATAGGGCCGGGCCAGGCCTCAGTGACTTTTTACACAAAGCTGATCTCATTTTATCTGAACCACATAAGCCTGGGCTTATACTACAGGGCCAGTGTGGATGGGTGAGGCTGGTGCAGCCAGGGAGAACTGGGTGTGCCAGGAACAGTTGCCTTAGCTGGTCTTGGTGGGGCTGTAAGGTCAGATAGGTCCTCACCTGGCCCAGTCACCATTACCTTGGCCTTGCACCAGCCAGACTCCACGTCCACAGAGCAGATATAAGCTAGACCAATGCCAGGGGCAGTTTTGCAAAATCAGCCTGTGCAAGGACAGACACCACTGTCCAGCATCGGTCTGCACGGTGATCAGTCACCCCCGGTGCCCTCCTGGGCCTGTCTTGGTTGGCAGCCTTCCCGACGTACCATGACAGGGAAGCCCAGTGGTTTGGGGAGAAATTCCAGTGAATCTGATGGATCCCACCCTCCCAGCCATATGACCTTGGGAGCAAAGTCCTGCGCCCGCAGCCCTCCCTACCCCTGTCCCCACCCCACCCCCAACTTCCATGCTCCTGGAACTCGGGCCTCAAACATGTTGTCTTAGCAGTTTCTTTCCTGAGTTCCCGGGAAAGCTGCAGAGACTGATGGGCCCAGGGTGGCCTGGCGTGGGCTTTCAAGGGCAGGGCGGGGGCTGGGGTTTGGAGGTGGCTGAGCTGCCAGCTCACCCTATAATGCTCTGCAGGTTCATAGAGGACTCACATTTTTCTGCCGCATAGCTCAGTCTCCCTTTCGGAGAGCAGTCGCTGCGGCGGCGGCCCCAGCAGGGCACGGTCCGTCCAAGCGGGCTCCAGAGCAGCCAGGGCCCGCCTTCAGGATTCGGGAGGGAAGGGCCTCCCTGCCGACCCTCTGTCCTGTGAGGCGCCTCGTGGACGAGGTCAGGCATCCCGTGGCCCTGGGTCTACTCTGACCGCTCACCCCACCCCTCAGGTCCACGCCTCCCGCAGCAACAACATGTGTATTGTGGGCGGCTTCACCCAGATGATCCGCGAGGGCGGCGCCAAATCACTCTGGCGGGGCAACGGCATCAACGTCCTCAAAATTGCCCCCGAGTCCGCCATCAAATTCATGGCCTACGAGCAGGTGAGGACCCGCTCCCCAGGCACAGTCACCCATCGGCAGCTGCTACCTGAGCCTTTCCTGAGTGGAGGTCTCTGCCCTGCCAACACCCCAGGACCTGGAGCCAGTCAAGGGACAGGGCGAGGCGGGAGGCTGGGTATGACACCCCCACTCCCCCACCCCGCTGCCGGTGCCCCTGTGGGCAGATTCCCCTCCGTGCTGGGTAGCGTCAGGTGTGCCGGGGACACCAGGCCTCCGCTGCCCCTGCTGGATCTGTAGGGAAGGGCAGGGCGGCATGCTGGTCTGGGGGTACCAGTTTGTATGTTCCCTGTTCTAGATCAAGCGTCTCGTTGGGAGTGACCAGGAGACTCTGCGGATTCATGAGAGGCTCGTGGCAGGGTCCTTGGCGGGGGCCATCGCCCAGAGCAGCATCTACCCCATGGAGGTGAGCAGCCTTGGGCTGGGCAGGCAGTGCTCATGGGGATGAGGCTGAGGGGGGCGCCATGCTCACACTCCCTCTTCCCGTCGGGCCCTGCAGGTTCTGAAGACCCGGATGGCCTTGCGGAAGACGGGCCAGTACTCGGGCATGCTGGACTGTGCCAGGAAGATCCTGGCCAGAGAAGGGGTGACCGCCTTCTACAAAGGCTATGTCCCCAACATGCTGGGCATCATCCCCTATGCTGGGATAGACCTCGCCGTCTATGAGGTGAGGCCCCTGGAGCAGGGGGAGAGATTTGGAAACCCCTCCTGGTCACCCTGTTGGCTCCCTGATGGATCGGGGTGGGATGGAGGGGTGTGGCTAGAACGGGAACCAGAACCAAAGGCTGCGGCACCTCCCAAACTCATGAAGTCACTGTTCGCCTCTCCTGTCACTGTCTGCTCCTGGTGGCCCCAGTTTTGCACCCTCAGGGGCTGGGTCAGCAGATATCCAGAGCACAGTGCGGGGGCAGTGGGGGAGGGGGTTTCCTGCTCTCTCCGGGAGTCCCCAGAGACAAGGGCGGGCTGCTGGGCTGAGTTAACGAAGTCAGTGCCTCAAGGGCCCCACATGAGGAGGAAATGCCTCCTGTCTGGATCCGGTCACTGCCCCGGCCACCCAGCTTCCTGAGGCTCACCCCGTCCCTCCCCTTCCAGACGCTCAAGAATGCCTGGCTGCAGCGCTACGCAGTGAACAGCGCCGACCCTGGCGTGTTTGTGCTCCTGGCCTGTGGCACCATGTCCAGCACCTGTGGCCAGCTGGCCAGCTACCCTCTGGCCCTGGTCAGAACTCGGATGCAGGCCCAAGGTAAGGCTGGCCCTAGACCAGTCCCAGGGGCCATCCCCCAGAGCAGGTTGGGAACCAGGGAGTTGCTGGTAAAAGGCCTCTGACAGGTGTCCCTCTCCCTGCAGCCTCCATTGAGGGTGCCCCAGAGGTGACCATGAGCAGTCTCTTCAAGCAGATCCTGCGGACCGAGGGGGCCTTTGGCCTGTACCGGGGTCTGGCCCCCAACTTCATGAAGGTGATCCCCGCCGTGAGCATCAGCTACGTGGTGTATGAGAACCTGAAGATCACGCTGGGCGTGCAGTCACGGTGACGGGAGGGGGCAGGGGCCTTGCCCCGCGGACTCGCTGATCCTGGGCGCAGCCCGGGGTGTGTAGCCGTCTCATTCTGTGAATGCCGACACTAAGCCGACGGAAGCCAAGCTGTGCAAAGCCTGGCCCCCACCTGCGAAGGGAGAGCACTGGCAGGCCCACTGGGTGTGTCCTGCTGACCCTGCCACCCCTCGTGTGCATTCCAGGGACGACCTGTGGGTCCTCCTCAGGGCCGAGGCTCAACAGGACACGGCTCTCCCGTGGACGGGGTGCTTCCCCCAGGGCCCGCTGGACAGCAGGGCTGGGAGGCAGGCTTCTCCGGCCTTCCATCCTTGCAGCTCCACCATCGGCCGCAGACCCCACCCCAGCCTGCGAGCGCCTTCCCCCTGCCCACTTGGCTTCCTTCCTGGCTGCCGTTTTAATCTGGTGGGAAGAGGGCACGGCTGGCCTCCTCCCTGTGCTCCTGGCTCCACTCTCCTCAAGCCGCAGGGAAAGGTGTTCCACCTGACCTCACCACCCCGGCTTCCCGACCCACGGCCTGGTGCAGGACAGGGTGGGTCTGGCTTTGTGCTCGCTCTCAGCGGAGCGCACCAGCAGACGGGCATCTGGATGTGCGCGCATGCAGGGTTGCATGGCTTCACAGAGGCTGGTGCTGGGCCCTGGCGCCCCAGGATCTCTGCTCCCCGCTGCTGGGGGTGTCGGGGCGCTCTCTGCTGGATTCGGTGAGGAAGGCATCAGCTCACCACTTCCTGTCCCCTCTGGGCCGCAAGGACAGTCGGGCACCCGCCTGGCAGGCTGGCAGCTTCTGCCCGCCTGGCGAGAGAAAGTGTAAAGGGCTTGATCATGTGCTGCTGGGAAAAGGGTTTTGTTCAGAAAGACGCTGGGCAGGTGTGCAGGGTCTGTGCTTCCAGAGGGAAGACAAGGCAGTGGGTAGCTTGGCGGACTGTAGCAAGGTCTGCTGGGGATGCCCCTGGGGGTTTGTGTCCAGTCCCAGCTGGGGCCGAGTGGGACCAGCCCCACATTCCACTGACGTTGCGGTGTGCTCGCCGCACTGCTTGTGAGGAGCCTATTTATTTTGTATTTATTTGAACAGATTTATGTCCTAACTATTTTTATAGATTTGTTTAATTAATAGCCTGTCATTTTCAAGTTCATTTTTTATTCATATTTATGTTCCTGATGGGTTGCACCTTCCCAGTGCTGGCAAGGTGGGGTGGGGAGAGGAACGGGGGGCATGGGGGGTCCCTCCCACTGCTGCCCACTCTGACGTCAGGTCACATCTGTCCAAAGAAATTCCTCTGGAGCTGGTGACAAGAAAGGCAAGGAGGGGTAGGGCCTGAGCGCGGAGAGCAGCATCCTTTGGCAGGTGGGGGCAGAGGTCGCCCCGGGAAGCCATGGGGTCTGAGGGTGGGTCGGGGTGGGTGAATGGGAGAAATCCCAACAGCGCTGAAGGTGAAAGTCCAAATCATTTTTTGGACTGGGAGGATTTCTTTATTTCCCCCTTTTTGGCTGACAGGGCAGCGGGGTGCCTATCACTGTGAGTTTGTGCGTGGGGCAGAGGAGCGGGTGGCCAGCCCCCCGCCCTGCCTGTGAAGTGGGCGCCCTCCCTCCAGCTGCCTCTGCGCCACAAGCTGGTCAGCGCCACTGCCGATGCCGCACGCGCCAGAATAGCCAGATGAGGACGAGCTGAGTAGGACGCAAAGATCAATGCAAAAATTATCTTTATATATAAATAGAGTATATCTGGAATTTGTGAATGCAAATTAAGAAAGACTTGGAAGTTGTCATTTAAAGCAGCCTTCTAATAAAGTTGTTTCAAAGCTGAAGATGCGTCCGCGGCTCTTCTGATCTGGGCTTGGACGGTGCAGGTATTGATGTGTGAGAAAGCCAATGTGTAGCCCCCTTGGGCAGCTTCTCCCCTTGAGTTCCTCGGGGGTGCCCCTCTTTAGAACAGGTGTTGGTTGGATGTGGGGTGCTGAGGACCCATGCTTCTGAGCTGCTGAGTCGGGGCGGGAGAGGTAGGGGGTCGGGCCCTTCCAGCCCCGTTGACTCAGACACCGTGGCTTCTCTCCACTTCCCTGGCTGTGCCTCCCGGCTTCGGTCAGTTCCGGCCATCTTCTGATGAGGGCAGGCCCCCCTTGGCACAGTCCTTGCTTTCTGCCTGACTCCCCAGGAAAGGGCATGACCTTGGGGGGCAGGGAATGTGTTACTGGGTTTTTTCCAGTATCTAAGACAGTGCCTAGTGACTTCAAATAAAGTCAGGGGGCATCTCCCTGGGCTAAGTTGCTCTCAGGCTCAAAAACACATTTGTTTAACTGTCCACACTCTAGGCTCCGATGGCCCAGGCACCTGATAGGCTGGTGTGAAGCAGCAAGTGTGCCCACATGCAAAGCTGGCATAGACACTTGTACTAGGTTAAAAGTGCCCTCCGCCCCAAAACTCATGTCCACCAGGAAGCTCAGAATGTCACTTTGCTTGGAAATAGTTTTTGTAGATGTGATCCATTAAGATCAGGTTTAGGCTGGGCACTAAGGCCAACAACTGGTGTCTTTATACAATTATACAATGGAAACTGGACACAGACACGCATGGGACAGAGACCCAGAGAACACCCAAGGGGGGCAGAGCTGCAGCTGCAGATCCCCATGGTTACAGGCAGCTGCCAAGAGGGAGGAACAGACCCTCCAGAAGGGGCCGGCCCACCAAGGTCAAATCTTTGACCTGAGCTGAGACGAGTTTCTGTTTTTAGTCACCCCAGACTGTTGTCATTTGCTCCCGGAGAAGCAGGCCACCTGCATCAGATGCCTCTCGTGGGGGGACAGGCAGAAGCCATTTCTCAACCACTGGCTCTTGGCCAATTGGTCCCCTCACTTCAAACCTGCTGCCTCCAGCCCGGAGGCCACAGAGAACCTGGGTGCCCTCCTCTTCCAGGTCAGTGTGCAGCCTGGGGCCTTGCCAAGTAGGCCTTTTTCTTCATCCCTCCTTTCCATCTTTAGTCCAGTGTCACCTTTCAGAGGCTTCCCTGCCACCCTATTTAAAATGGCAGCCTGTTCCCCCACCGACCCAGCCTTCCCTGACACACTGACCGTCCACTCTACCGAGCTTCCTCCGTGTGGATGTAAGTCCACGAGGATGGGGGTGGGGCAGGGCTTGCTTCACATGCTTCCCGGGAGAGCAGGCCCCTCGGGTGCTTATTTAGGAGGTACTAGCTGGAGGAGGCCCAGCAAATGTGCCGGAGTGTGGTCAGCAGAATCAGCATCAGGCCCCTCCTAATTCCCAAAACCTGTGGCCAGGTGATGTGACGAAGGGAACTCAAGGTGGTTCATCTGACCTCAAAATGGGGAGCTCAACTGCACCATCCAGGCGGGCCGGGAGAGCCAGAGAGATGGCCCCAGGGCACTGGTGGCACCTCCAGAAGCCGTAAGAGGCCTGGACCAGTCCTGAGAGCAACTTGGCTTTAGCCCAGAGAGATGCCCCCTGACTTTATTTGAAGTCAAGTTAAATTAGAACATCACGGTTTCAGGCGCTCACTGTGGAGAATGAGTATGGGCATCAGCTGCGTGAGGGTCACGGCTAAGCATCCCATTTCATGCTCAACAGGACCGGCTGCAGGTGGGAGCAAACAAGCGTCTTCAAACCGCCATGAGATGGCAAATCTCATGCCTTCTCTTGGCAGGAGAGCGGCCTTGGTCATGTTTGCGGCCAGATGGTGCTTGGGTGGGGCCAGGGAATCATGGAGGAGGGTAAGAAGCAGGCCCGGGGGCCCCGGCCTCGCCTCAGACCCAACTAGATGGGCCCTGGCCAGAAGCCTCAGCGGAGCCTGGGCAGGGGTAGGAGTTGCTGGCTGACCTCTCCTTGTCCACTCCACAGCCCGGGCACTGGAGCCCCTCTCACCTCAAACACGCAGGTCTTTGGGAACGGTGTCCAGCACCTACTCGGGCCCAGCCTGGGACGTAGGGTGTTAGGGAGGGTGGGGCACGGCCTGCCTGACTCTCCACGGATAGAGAGTGGAAATCCCGGCGTCTTGGTGTCCGCTCTGTGGCCCAGGGCAGGTCAGACCACCTTTCTGAGCCCTTTGGCTTGTCCACTAATAAAAGGAGCCGTGCCCGGGGGCTGCTGGGAAGTTGAGACAGGAAGTGGAAATGGCTGGTCTAGGAGCAGTGGTCGCCCAGCTGTCCTCCCCGTGCAGGATTCCAAACAGTCATTTCCCCTCAGCGCCTCCCTGCGGCCCCAGGACCTCCGGCATCTGAGCGGAAGTGAGGAGGGCAGCGGGGGCCCTGCTGGCGGGTTCCGGCCAGCTGCCTCCCTGAAGCGGACCCTTTGCTCTCCAAACCCCAGATCAGCTTTCATTGAGTGCACATAGGGCCTCGCTTAGTTCTAAGAAGGGGCTGCTGCTGCCCTTCCCCCCCCCCCCATTTACAGAAAGAGGAAACCAAGTCTCTGGGAGGGTCGGGACTTGCCCAGGGCTTTCCCTCGAGTGGGTGATGGACCCAGCAGGCCTGGGGGTGGAGGTAGGGGGGGCTCCGCTGGGGTTTCCCCTGCCCACGCCACACCAAGCGGACCTGACCCAGGTCACTGCCCACCCCAGGGCCTTCACCAAGGGGCAGGTGTGCCTGGTTCCTGCTGCTCCCCAGGCCGGGAGGCCACAGAGAAACTGGGCCACCTCGGGCACTGTGATCCTGGGCAAATCTCGCTATTTCCCCGAGATGGGCACACACCTTCCTTACTGCCCAGAGGAGGAAGGGACGCGTCCAGGCTCACACAAACAGGACCAAACCTCAGTTCAAACCAGCTTTGCTGACTCCAAGGGCCACGTCCTCGGCTTGAGCTCCCGGCACCCATCTGAGCTGGTAGAATGTAGGGAAGGGTGAGAGACCCAGGTGTTGACCTTGGGCCCTCAAGAGCTGAAGAGAAGGCTGGAACTGACCTGCAAGGCCTGGATGTGGTGGCTGGGGAGGTTGGCAAGGGTTGGGTGGACCAGGAGGAACCCAGTGAGAAAACTGAGGTCTAAGGGGTCAGAGGCCTGGCCCAGTCCCCCAAAGCGGCAAGCCTCGTGCTCCCAGGTTCCCACGGCAGGCCGGTGGGGCAGCGGGCACACAGGAGTCATCTCTTAGCCATTTTCTGTCCCCCCTCAGCACAGCCCTCCTGGGCCTGCTATCTCCCTACAGCAGTTGGGCTGAGGAGAGGGAGCAGGCTCCACCCACCCCAGGCCGCCCCAAAGAACCCTACTCCCCTCCCCGTCATTTACAGGAGGGCAGACAGGACTGGGCAGCGACCACAGTCACTAGGCCCCCCTACGGCTGTTTCTCTACCCCGGCCACACTGACTCACACCTGTGGCCTCCGCTTCAAATGACTAGACTTGGTGTCTCAAAACAACACAAACCTATTCTCTCAAAGATCTTGAGGCCAAAATCCAACTTCACCGGCCCCCGGGCTGGTTCCGGCCTCCCACCTCCGTCCTCTGCCCCTTCTGTAGTCAGACCTGCTGCTTCTCTCCTGAGGACGCTGGCACTGCATTTAGATCGTGCCAGATAACCCCTCACAAAGCCATTAGCCACCCCCACAAGCCCCCCTGTCCCTTAAGGTGTCCGCTGAACCCCTCAGCAGTGTATTTCTGTCAGTCCACCTGTTGTGTTCCCCACTCTGTCTCTGGTGAATCCTCTCACCCCCCGCATCTCTGGCCTGTACCCCAGTTCTTGTATGCATAAACAAATAAATCTTGGGGGAAAAAATGCCAACCAGAATCCACCCAATCCTTGCAGCCCACTGGGGCTCTACGCCAGCACCCCCGCCCGGGGAGGAAGGATCTCTGTCCTCACAACCCTCCTCTCCTTCCTTCCTGAATCTCTTTTTGGCCCCTGACCATGAGTTCCAGGAGCCCCACTGAGCTGAGCAGGAAGTGTGTTCTGAGAACAGACAGTGGACCCCACCAGCTGCGTGAAGCCCCATGGATGTGGGGATTCTGCAGATTTCACTGTTCAGCCTTCCCGTCCCTGATCCCCAAGGGCCTGTCCAAAGATGGGCAAGGAGGGGCTTGCCCAAGGCCCTAGTGGACAATGGCAGGATCCCTGACCCAGGCCTTCTGCCACCAAGGCCACAGACTGTGACCTGGGCATGACAAAGTCAGGGTGAGAGTTCCGGCTTGGGGTGCTTTCCTAAGAGACGTCTACCTGCCGCCTTCAGATTGCGGCCTGTTAAGCCCGTCTGAGGGATGGGCAAGCGGATCCCTATCATGGAGACTGCCCAGAGGATGCAATCCCAGAATCAGCCCAAAGGTGACAGACCTCGCACTGCCTCCCTCTCCTACAGGGTTTTTGCATCCTCTGCTGCCCTCCGGTGGCTGTGGGGAAACAGGCCCGGGCCCAGCAGGGAAGCGTTTGGGTAAACTGAAGCAGGACTGTCCTACTCCGGAAGGCGAAAGAAGCCGGGCTCACTCAGTGCCTGTCAGGGCCTTGGGTTGGCTGGTCACTCTCAAGCCCCGTCACAGGGAATGGGTCTGACTAACATGTCCTTGAACTTTTCCATTCGGCGGAAGAGGGCAAGAAGGGAGTGGGCAGGCTCCTCCGCCGGCAGCAGCCCCAGGGGAAAAAGCCCTTAAGGAGTCAGGCGCTGACCCCAGCGTGGGTCAGCCTGCGGCCACTGTGAAACGTGGAGACGCAGCTGACCCAGGAGAGAAGAGCTGGTCGCTGAGGCCTGGCCCGCAGCCAAGGCCCCCCACTGCTGCCCCGGGCTACGGGAGGAAGCCGGGGCTGAAACCCAGTCAGGGGCCAAGAGGGAAGCAGAGGGCGGGGAGCCCCTGCTGACACGGTGTCCTGGACAGCGCCGTGGCCCACGCTGGGGTCATCACATGCCCTCTTTGGGATCTGGAGCTGAGAGAAGAGGCTGGGAAGATACCAAGGAACCCCGGCGGGGCCTGAGGGTGGCAGGGAAAGGGAGAAGTGAGTGAGCAGGGGAGGGGGCAACAGTCGCAAGGAAGGCCCCTTGGTTCCCCAGGCCTGGCTCCCGCCCGAGGCTCTGGGGCCCTCAGGACTTGCGGTCTGACCAGTGGAGCAGGAGCAGCCCGAGCCGGGAGACCCAGACTCACACCCCCTCGGGGGCGACTCCCATGGCTCAGCCAGCCTCCGAGGGGCATTCCCAGAGCTCTTCGGGGCACCCGGCCGAGGGGCATTCCCAGAGCTCTTCGGGGCACCCGGCCGTGCAGCCTGCCAGGGCCAACCATACAGCTGTGGGCCACGCATCCGGAGGGAGAGAAGGTGGGAGGCCACCTGGGGTGAGCTGAGGCCACCGCCCCAGAGCAGGCTCCTGCCTGGCGGGCGTGCTTGTTAGTACAAGGAAAGTGAATTATTTTTGTTTTTAAATAACGACATTTAAAACCCCCAAGAGGATCAGGGGGGTTACCACTCACCTCCACTGGGAGAGCCCACAGGCACCTGATTCTGGCGGGCACCCTAAAGCCACCATGCCACTCGGCTTCTGAAACCCTGGGGACCTGGACCCCATGCAGGGCACAGCCCCTCCACACTCCCACGCTGGCTCATCCGGTGGGCCCGTTGGCCTGGGCTATCTGGAAGGCGCCGAGCTCGCCCACCCGACTCCTGGCCACCGCAGACTCTGTGCTGAGCCTGCACGCTCACCATCCACGGCCGGCATCTTGTCATTAAACCCCAAGGTCGACTCATTGTGCCCAGTTGACATCATGCCCTCGTTGAGGCTCGGAGAGGGGCATCACCCCCATCCCAGTCAGTGGGCGGTGTCTGAGCCGCCTCTACTCTGGCAGTAGTGTCCTGGGGGTTACACGACAGAGCCCTCTGGGCCCCCACCAGACAGAGGGGCATGGCATCGCCCCAAGCATCCAATGACCTCTGGCCCTTACGCGCCCCGGCTAGGGATGGCACAGCTTTTCTTTATTGCCAACAACACACAGTGCCAGGGCACATGGGAGGGGCAGAAACCAGAGGGAGTCAGGGCCAAGCCCCACTGTCCCTCCTTCCCTGGCCCCATGCAGGAGTCCGACGTGATTTCCAACCACAGATGAGGCAGCCGGAGATGCCCAGAGAATGGCCCAGGGCAGGGGTGGGGCAGTCCCTGGCTGGGGCAGGGGAGGAGGTAGGCACCCCATGACGCTTGAGGGCCCCAAGCGACCCTGCAAGGACCCACTGCGAGAAGCACGAACAGGGCTTCTAGGGCAGGGCCGCAGAGGCAGCGTGCTCCTGCCTGAACCCTGCCCTGGGACAGCATCATGGCCAGGGGCAGCTGGGCTCAGGTCCTGGGAAGCAGCATCATCCACCACTCCCTGCTCCCTGGGCAGACGCAGGTCACTGCGGGGCCTGAGCGATGGCCTTCTCCACGCGCAGGTACCAGGGCTGGATGCGGGTGTGACGCATCATGTCGTCGAAGGCTTCCAGGCCCTCCATCACACGCAGCACCCCGTACACGGCCTGCGGGGCGACAGCACCGTCACGGAGGCTGATCGGGGGTGGGCATCCAGACCAGCCCTGCCCTCTGCCAGCGACGTGCTGGGTCTGCCACCTCCCGTCCCCGAGCACGCCATGGCCCACGGCAGGGCCATTGCACGCGGGTTCTGGGGGGCTATGGGGGCAATGGGGCAACTGCAGGTTCTGCCTGCCCCACGTCCACACCTTCCTTCTGGGCAGCAGCCCAGCCAGTGTCCTGTGGGGAAATGCTTGCTCCCACTCTCAGGCCCTGAGCCCCGACCTGGCAAACATCCACCCTGGCCGCAGGACCCGAGGGCGGGCACGGAACCCTGCTGCACGGACCAAGCTGGAGCCAAGTCCAAGGAGGTGAGATGCAGCAGGGAGGGCCTGCATCCAGGAACATCACTCAGCCCGGATCCACCAGGCCTGGACGGACTTGTCACATGAACCCAGCAGCTGACTTTACTGGGGCCCTGAAACAGAGGAGCCCGGTGTCTCTGGAGGTGGAGGAGCTGTGAGGTGTAGGTACTGCCTGTATCAAGGTCCCCAATCCCAAATACAAGGATAGTCTGGACCCCCACTCCCAGCTCCCACCACACTTACCAGGTCAGCCAGGTTCGGCTTCTGGCCCCCCATGAAGGGCCGGTCTTTGCCCACAGCTGCCACCCACTTGTCGGCAGCTGCATAGAGGTCCTCACGCACATCATCCTGGAGGTGGTGCCTGGTGGGGGTGGGAATGGCCTGTCAGGGGAGCTCTGACCCCCTCACCCAAGTGGGGAGAGCAGGAAGGCCTTGGGGCCAGCAGAGACCCCAGTTATCATCCGCTCCAGACCAGGAAACCCTGACCCAGTGAGAACCAGAGGCTCAACCATGGGGAGAGGCAGGAGGGACAAGGCGCTGGACTCCAAGGCCCACCCTGCTTCCCCTGGAGTCAGGGGGACCAGGGATTCTGGGTTGAATTCCCAGTTCAACAAACACCTGAAGGGGGTGGGGAGCTCGGGGACAGCAGGCCCCTGGGCACGTGTACGCGTGCGAGGACTCTCACCTGCTCTTGAGCCTCTTGCTGATGATGTACATGGCAGCGGCGCCCATGTACTTGGCCACAGCGCCCTCCACCGCCCCGAACCGGCCCTCCTTGACAATGTAGTCGAAGGAGGCCAGGGCCTCGGTGGGCGTGCGGTAGACGTTGGGGGAGATCAGGTGCACCAGCCAGTCGTCCGCCCACTGCCGCCATTTCATCTCCTCCCTGCGGGCACGGGGGCACAGAGGGCGGCCAGGTGGGTTCCAAGCTGCCCTAATCCCAGCCTGATCCCCCTGAGGAAGACCTTCCTCGCCACCTGCCCGCAGCCCCACTCACGTCCTCGCCTCCTTGCCCCCATAGAGGCGCTGGGCCTCCTTCTCGTCCAGCATGAGCCAGTACTTGTTGCAGAACTCGGTCACCTCCTTGCCCTGCTCGTTCACAGCCTTCATGGGGGGGTAGTAGGTGACCACGTCTTCCAGGGGCTGCCTTTGGGAGACACAGAGTCTCACCCGCCCCACCCTCCCTCCCCAGACCCAGCCCCACACCTCAGTGGGAATGCCCACCCCAGGCCACAGGGGCTCCTGCAGACAGGGGGTTGGGGCAGATGGCGGGGCAAGTCCCTGAGGGTGTGTGGGTGACAAGGGGGCATCTCAGAGGAGGGTGCCCATGGCCCGTTCTGGAGAACAAAGTTGTAATCCCACCTGTCCCCATGTGGGAACTCAGGGAGGCCTTCCTGGAGATAGCAGGGTGTCCCCGGGGCTCCTTACCCTGACACCAGGCAGGTCTTGAGGGCACTGATGATGACAGAGGAGTCGTTCAGTTGTTGCTGGAGGAGAGGAGACTGGTTGAGGGCCTCCTGGGGACCTCTAGGGGGGCAGACCTGCTGCTGGCAGGATCACCAGGGGCTCTAAACAGCACAACCCTAGGGCGTCTGTGGCCCTGACCCCAGGTTTATCCATCCATGGGGCTCACCCCTAA
Organism: Talpa europaea; assembly: GCF_964194135.1. Classification (NCBI taxonomy): domain Eukaryota; kingdom Metazoa; phylum Chordata; class Mammalia; order Eulipotyphla; family Talpidae; genus Talpa; species Talpa europaea. The sequence goes on along the minus strand of NC_140074.1, from coordinate 4,915,765 downwards.
AACTGATGTCCACTGGCCTCTCCTCTCCCCCAAAGACCCAGTCCTGGCCCATCTAAGTAAGGGAGACCCAAGTGTGGCTAAAGAGGAGGAAGGTGTGGGGAGAGCCCCTGGTCTGGGTCCCACCCACTCACCCGCCTGGCCTCCCAGGCACTGAAGGCAGGGGGTAGTTTAGAAGCTATATCATAGCTGCCAAGCACTGTGCCAGGCATTTCAGATCTGCTGTTCCTACAACCGAGAAAGTATTGTCCTCAATGAATGAAGAAGGAAATCCAGAGAGGTTAAGTGGCCCCAAGTCATACAGCCTGTGATGGCAGAGCCACTCCTGGAACCCAGAACACCCTGCTTTCAGCCTGCAGAACCCCTGTTAAGCTCCGTGGGCTCCACCTCCATTAGGGCTGGCCAGTGTTTGGTGTTGGACCCTGTGGTCCAGAGAGCTAAGACCCACACAGGGCACTGCAGGACAACCTAGGACATGGGGCAGAGTTGTCTCAGCAGCTCACCAAGCTCTCTCCTTCCTGGGCCAACAGGATGGGCACCTTTCTGTAGGAGGAGAACTTGATCTCGGCCCGGCGCACGGGGTTCACCTCCACCACCTCGTAGGGCAGTGCATGGAAGTCGAGGAAGGCGCGGACCTTGCTGCAGAAGGGACATGTTTTGTACTGGTACAGGGTCAGCTGCAGTCGGCTAGACAGGGAGAGCTGTGAAGAGAGCAGGCGGGGTGGGGTGGCTCCGGAGGCCTGGTCTTCTGCCCAGACTCTGGACCCACCCCCAAACCTACTTTTACCAGGGGAGTCTCCTAGGCAGAAGCTGGAGGGATGAAAGGAGAAGGATTTAGTGGGGGAGGGGCAGGAAGAAAAAGAGGTCCAGGGAAGTGGGGGTCCTTTGTACATGGACAACCAGGCTCAAGCACCCACCCAGGTGTGTAGGAGGAATCTTCTGGTCTCTATGCAACACTGAACAGATGCCTCTCTCTCTCTCCTATCCCAAGGGACACCAGGCACCACCCCCCATGGTCTGGCCTCTAGCAGAACATTTGTTTCAACATGGAGGGCCACTCCCACCCCCCCAACCCCAGGACCTCTGGCTGAGGGAGCACTGCTGGGCCCCAACCTGGCTAGCAGCCCAGATGGCCAGAGCAGAGCCTACCTGACACCTCCAAAGGGTGGAGTTGGACCTGGGCCTTGAGCCTGGCTTGGCCTGTGCCCCAGGTGAGCCTGCTGCACCTTCAGATTCCCAAGCCTTATCTGCAAAGTCTTAACTGCAGTCCACCCCCTTCATTGCTCAGAGGAAAAACAGACTACACTGGCGGGGGGGGGGGGGGGGGACAGGGAACTCCTGTCCCCTCTGTGGCCCAGGAAAGGGGCACCTGTGGGTGGGGGTGGGGGGGGCAGAGTAGAGAAAAGGTGTTTGGGAGTGTGGATAAAGCATCGCAAAGGTTGGGCCACCACAGGACTGGCAGGACACCTCCTTGTGTCCGGCCAGGTGTCTAGGTTCATCAGTTCCATGACCGTATTAATGCTAATAAATACACCCACGACAGGATCTGGAGAGATGGGAGGGAGGCGACCAAGTGATAAAGAGCGAACATCACTTTCTCGTGACCTCCCAATCTTCCCGTTAAAATGTCTTAAAGCTCGTTTGAAAAACGACGTGACAGGACAAGAGCGCTGGCAGGGCGCCTGCAGCGACCCCATTTCACGGATGGGGACGCTCAGGACTCGGGGACGTAAAACCAAGTCACTCGCCCAAGGTCACGGGCGGAGGAGGAGATTCCCGACCCCACAGGAGCCCCCAGGTGCGGCGCTGAGCCCAGAGCGCAAGCGCGGCCCGCGCGGCGGGTCCCGCCCGGACTTACCTGCGCGGCCAAGCGCTCGGCGCGGAGGTCCTGGGCGCGCAGGTGCCACCGCGCCGTCTGGTACAGCCCCAGGGCGCCCCCCAGGGCCAGCGCCGCCGCCCCCAGGAGTCGCGGGCTCCCCTTAAGAGCCGTGGCGGCGGGGCCCGGGCCTCCGGCTGCCCCGGCGAAGCCGGCCCGGCCACTCTCGGGGGGCCCGGGCCGGGGGCGAGCGCCCAGCCACCAGGCCGCGGAGCGCCCGCCGGGCCGCAGCACCCGCGCGGCCTGGGCCATCGTCGCTCCGCCGGCGCCGCGGGCGGGCGCGCGAAACGAAACCGCCGAGGCGCCGGCTTGAAGGGGCGGGGCCCGAAGCCCGGCGGTTGCCAGGGGTGACGGTGACGCCGAGCTGGGAGGACCTGCCCTCCCGAGAACGCGCGTGCTTGCCGGCGCCCAGATTCCCCAAGCCCGTCAGAGCTGCAGCAACACCCGCGGGGTGTCTGGGAGTCCCTGCATGCCTCGGGCTTCTGAATTTATCGGGGTAATGAGTCTCGGGGGGACTGGGGCCGAATACCCTGGTGGCCCCTGAGCCCCAGGGTCGTCTATAATATATGCTTAGGAACGTGCACCTCTGCGCCTAATGGACAGAAAGCGAAGTGTCAAGGCAAGGGTGAAGGCTTCGAGTCCATCGGGGCCGCGGAAACCGCCCGCGGGCCCTCAGGACGGGCGCCCGGGACGCGGGCTGTTTCCGCCCTCCCGCGCGGCCGCAGCGCTCCCGTGGCCCGAACCATAAAGACGTCCCGCGCAGCAGGGGGCCTCAGCAACCACGTGTCTCAGATTTCGCTCACTCGGAGGCGCCGGCCCGCCGACCCGGGGGTCCCCAGAGGCAGAATGAGGCAAAATGGGGTCCCAGGGTGCCCCCGCCCTCCGCCGGCTTGCTCCCCCGAGCTGAGGGGGGGAGCCTCCACCTCCCAGGCTTCTCCGCGGGCAGCCCCGGGACGGCCCGGGCGGGCGACCGGAAGCGGGCGGAGTGGGCGGAGATCGGAAGGCGTGACGCGTTGTGGGCGGGGCGGGGCGGAGTCTGACGGGAGGAGGAGGAGCTCTGCTCTCCGAGGAAGATGCGCAAGCTCGGCGGCGGGGGGCGGGGCCGGGGTCGTGGGGGCGGGGTCTAGCGGCAGGGAGGGGGCGGGGCGGGGCGGGGCGGGGCGGGGCTCGGTCTCGCTGCCTCGAGCTGCGTGGGCCCGCGCGCCTCTACCCGCTTCCGCTGAGCACGCGCCGTGGGCGCGACGGTCGCCGCGTTGCACCGTCGCGAGACCCTTACGGAGCCCCAGGCCACAAAGTCGGGGCGCAACGGGGAGCTGGGCGTGCCGATGGAGCCGGAGCGGAAGGCGGGACGAGCAGTTGCTTTCTCCGGGCTGCCCTCCTGGGAGAGGGAGGTGGGACCAGTTTGGGGGCTCGGAAGGGGCCGCAGAGCCTCCAGTCCTGGGTGGGTTGCCAGCTACAGACGCCCTCTACGGGCTCAAGGCAAGCGCCGTCGGCCGGGTCCTTGGAAAAGGCGGCATTCGAGAACTGGGGGCAGCTGGCCGTGTTTTACAGATGGAGAAACTGGGGCCGCCGCAGAGCCCCTGGGCCGTGTAGGATTTGCTCCAGACACTTCTTTCAGCCTCTGGGAGGGGGCGGGCCCGGTCTTTGCCTAGTGGGGGGAGAGAGAGAGTGGGGTCAGCATCCCCGGCCACCTTTGCTGGCTTGGCCTGGAGCCTTGGCCAAGGCGACTTGATATGAGGCAACCTGATGCCTGCACAGGTAGAGCCGCCTCTTCTTGTCTCAGCTTACCCTTCTATACAGTGAGAGCAATGACCAGGGTGTCCTGCACAGAGATGTGTCAAGATCAAATGGGAAATTGATGAATGCAGGGAGAGGCTGAAGGCTAGTGAGGCCCGTGCTTTAGATACCCTCGTCTTTTGCCCACCTGGCAGCTTCACCCTTGCATGGGGTGATTCATCCTTTGCCAAATATAGAGGGGCAACCCAATGACCAGCCCTTCCAACATGAAGTACATGGCAAAGTCCTTTCTATGCCGTCCCAGCTAGGACTGGACTGATATGAGTGTAGGTCCCAGCTCTTAGCTTGCCACCCAGGTCTCCCTGCCTTTAGTCCCTCCACTGCCTCTTCCTTAATGCATTCCAGTTAGAGGCCTCTCAGTGGCCAGCAGTGGGCACAGGCCAGCTGAATGCACAGAGCCCCAGGGCTGAGGACCAGCTGTGGCCGAGTTGGATGGAGCCTGAGCCCAGGCTACCAGGGTTGGGTGTACTCTCCAGCTGAGGCCAAGAGCACACAGAAGCGAGAACGGTGTCAGGTCAGGCTGGTGGCAGTGACAGGCCCAGAGCCAGGCAGAGAGAAGAGTGGGTTTGATCAAACTCAGAGACAGCTTGTGTGCAGCAGCCCTTGGGTCTGCACCAGCCTCTGTTTGCCCAGGGCTGTGAAGGATTTGCAGCCAGCTCTTCACAGAAGGGAAACTGGCAGAGATTTGCAAGCCCCTGGAGTAGGCAGGGTTCAAAAGGGGCCCCTGACTGGGCCATGCTGCTCTGCACCAGACCTGGTTTCCTCACGCTGCCCACCCCGCCCTGGCACCCCTCCCCTGGAGAGCAGCAGGATGAGTTCATACCAGGGGGACCCTGAATTTCAGGATCTATCTAGAATGTTCTGCTAACCACTTATCGGTGGTCCCTGCCCCTCCCCTACTTAAATTCTTTGGGGCTCCATCTGTAGTCTCCTCCACAGCCAACAGTCACTGCAGACTTGAGGATACCTTTTATGGTCAAAGGGTGGAGCCCCTGGGCTGCACTCTGGGATGGGGTCACTGGCACACCCCAGGGAAGGCGAGCTTTGGTGGCGACATCGTACCCCTCCCCCTCCCCCCCCCCCCCCCCCGCCCCGGTTGTGCTCATCTCCCCTTCCTGCCCTTTCACCACCCAGATGGCAGCAGGGCTTGCCAGAGGGGGTGGGGGTCTGGCAGGGACCTCGCTGCCTTACAGAGGCCATGTCTGTGCCCTACGCACCAGCCCAGGCCCCTTCCCTATGCCGCCCCCAACCCGCCCCAAATCCAGAGCCCAGGCTGCTGGTGAGCTGATTCCAGGGAACAGGTGGGTGGAGCCAATGCAGTCTCTGTCAGTGTCAGTGTCACCTGAGGCCTCAGGGCAGGAAACAGGCAGCCTCGGCCCTTGTGGGACAGCCATCTGGGGGACACAGCAAAGGGGCTGGGACCCACACCACCTCCCAAGGACAGCCAGGCCCCCGTGACGAAACTGCTTCCCTCCAGGATACAGCTCGATTTAGCCATGTCCAGGGCCTGGACCCAGGCCACTGGGTTCCACGGCCCAAGACTGTGGCCAGGCATGACCAATGGCCTCAGTGACATCTGAAGGACAGGGTTAAGTCCTTTCATTTCCCGTGACCCAAAGCTTTTGGGGTCCAGAGCAGTGGAGTGCAGTGTCCACCTCACCCTGCTGTGTCCTCAGTCTCCAGTGCACACACAAGCTTCTTGCTGTCCCCCCACCAGGAGGGAGCTGGGCAGCAGCCCGTGCCTCATGGGGAAGCCACGTGGGTAGCTCATAAGCCAAGCAACAGTCCACTGGGCCCACAGATTCTTAGGGCTCAGCTGCCCTCTGGGCTGACTCCTGTCAATGGGGAGGGGGGCGACTGAAGGCAGGGAGCACTCCCAAGTCAGCCCTCAGAGGGCCCTGTACCAGGGCCTGATGTGGGGCCCCAGGAGACCCAGGATCTGGGCTCAGGAGCCACTGTGTTCTTCCCAGTGGACTGTCCACACGTAGCCACCCCGCCCCCATCCCTTCTGCAAATCTGCAAACAGCACCTGGTCTGTTAGGGTGAAGCCTTCTCTGCTTTCACTGTGTGTAGGGAGCAGGGTGTCACCCTGGGCTTGGGCAGGGCAGGGTTTCCTGGAGGTCAGAAATGACAGCTTGTCCAGATCGGGGACCATGCACCCACAAACAGGGCAGGAAGCGAAGGGGCACAGAGCATGAGGAGTGAGCCCTTGTCCTGCCAGAGGCACAGAGCTCTGGGAATGACCCACCCTGGATTTCCTGCCCCTCCATCTTGCACAATCCTGATGGGGGGCAGGCAGGTTGATGGGGGGGGGGAGGCGCAGAAATCTTGCCAAGTGTTTCAACAGGAGTTGCTGGCAATTGCTTCACCTTCCTGTATTGGCAAAGGGTGACTCACCCTCACTTTGGCAGGCTGCTGCCCAGATGGACCATAAATAGGATCCCCAGACCAGCCTCCTCACTCACCTCCTCGGCACCACCTAGGCCGCCGCTTCCTGCGCCTGAAATCATGCCCCTAGGTCTCCTGTGGCTGGGCCTCTCCCTGCTGGGGGCCCTGCAGACTCAGGCCCAGGACCACCCCTCAACCCAAAACCGGATCCCAGCCCCATCTCTGCTCAGGGTCCCTCTGCAGCCCGACTTCGACGATGACCAGGTAAAGGACCTGGGGGAAAGCAGGGGCGGCAGGGAGGGCTTGGGGAAGAGAGCAAAGGCAGGAGGGAGAGGAGTCTGAGGAAGCCTCTGAGCGCAGGAGGGCCAGGACCCTGGGAGTCCTGTACCCAGGCCCCCTCAGCCCGTCCTGTACCCGGAGGGAAACCCCCCCACCTGCCCCCACCCCACCCTGACCTTTGCTGATAAAAGAGCAGACTTTTCCAGGCCCATACAAGGCAGGACCTTTCTCCGGCCCTTAGCATGACGAGGAGGCTCCGGCTCAGAGAGCCCGGCTGGCCACTGCCAGAGTCCCTCATCCCTGCTGGACTCAGGCCTCCTGCGGGCCCGGGGGCCTCAGCTCCTGCCGGCTTCTTTAGTGTAGGCCTGATGCCCAATTAGAGGGGCTCCTGGCTCCAGGTGAGCTGCCCTGGGGAGCCTTCTGGGACAGAGGGGAGCAGGGGCCCTGGGCCTTTCCTGGGCTCGGCCCCAACAGTGCCCCCTGTAGTTTCAGGGCAAGTGGTACGTCCTAGGCCTGGCAGGGAACAACTTTAAGAAAGAGGATCAAGGCCAGTTCAAGATGTACGCCACCATCTACGATCTGAAAGAAGACCACAGCTACAACGTGACCTCCATCTTGCTCAGGTGCGAGCCGCCTCCAAGGGCGCATCGGGGACTCGGACTGCCCCTGAGCCGGCAAAGCCAACTTCTCAGCCTGAAGCTGAGTCATGCATCCCACTGCTCAGCTCCAGGCTCGCTCATCCCAGCAGCTGCACGGTCACGTCGCGCAGACACACGGACAGTGCTGGGGCGGGACAGGCCATCCCCAGGAACAGAGATGAGAGAGCAGGGGTCGGATGGGAGGAGGGTCACTGGATTCAGCCCAGAACCCCACCCAGCGCTCTGTCGAGGGCTTCCAAGGAGGTGGCCTTGGGACTGGACCTCATGGGTGTGGGGGTCCCTCCCTGCAGGAAGTAGTGCCCCGAGTTGGAGCTGAAGCCACAGGCAGGGGTGTGGGGAGAAGCCACAGGCAATGCAGAAGGATCTGGTGAGCTCTGGGTTGGAGCAGGACCATGGGGCTGCAGCCAGGAGAAGGATAGTGGGGTGCAGCTGAGAGGCTGGCCGGCCACAGGTGGAAGATGACAGGGGTGGGGGCAGAGGCAGGCTGGAAGAAGGGAGTTGGAAATCACCTAACTCTATGGGTTCTGGCTCTGGCAGTGGGGGGGGGGGAGGGTTGGACAGGGAGGCTGGAGAACTTGTAGATGGAGTAGACAGACAGGTTTGGGGAGATCCGTTTTGGGGTGGTGAGGGGCAGGTTGGGAGTCTGTTGACAGGTCAGGGTTGGCTAAAGAGCTAGGGGTGTCCTGGACACGGAGCTAACCCTGACCTTGAGGGTAACTGCCCAGGAGAGATGACAGAGGAAAGAGTAATGTGGTGTGTAGCAGGGAAAGTCACCAGGGGAGGGACCCGAACGGGAAAGACATGGGTGCTGGTCTGGGTGGCATCAGGTGACCCAGGACATGCCAGGCAGGGCAGGCTCAGAAGCAAGACTCAGGCCCAGCCTAGGGGATTGGGGCTCTGCTGCAGTGGGGGATGGGCTGTCATGAGCTGGGCTGTACTGGGGGCCTCAGACTCCTGGTGCAGCCTCACCCCCACCTTGTCCAACCCAGGGGTCCAAGCCAGTGTCTCCTTCCCTCTCCACCACCCCTCTCTCATGCCACAGGAACGAGAATTGTGATTACTGGGTCAGAACTTTTGTCCCAAGTTTTCAGCTCGGCCAGTTCAGCCTGGGGAACATTAAACGTGAGTCCTAATATGGGCCCTGGGATTGAGGGCACAGGCCCGTAGACTTTTGGGGCAGAAAGGAGCGACTCCCTGCAGCCCAGCCAGGGCCAGCTGACCCCTCGCCGCCCACCCCACAGGCTACCCTGGTCTCCTGAGTTACACCGTGAGAGTGGCCTCCACCGACTACAAGCAGTTTGCCTTGGTGTTCTTCAAGAAGGTAGACAGAAGACGGGAGCACTTCAAGGTCACCCTCTATGGTGGGTCCTTGTCCCCCACCTCGGGGGTCCAGCTCCTTGTCACCCCGGAGCTGGGTGTGGTTGGCGAATGTGAGGCCGATCCCCACCCAGACCCCAAAGTGTCCAGGTCCAGCTCCACTCTGAACCCCCGGGAGGCCAGGGAGCGAGGTCTTTCTCTGGGCCCTCCGTGAGGCAGCAGCCGGGGCCTCATTCAGCACCCACAATGTTTATGGCATCTTCGCCGGCCACTCGCCGGCCATCTCGGCCACAGGGAGGACCAAGGAGCTGACCCCTGAACTGAAGAGGAAATTCGTCCGCTTTGCCAAATCCCTGGGCCTCACGGATGACTACATCGTCTTCCCTGTCCCCATCGGTAACAGCCAGAGGGCGAGGAGGAGGGCGTGGGCACTGTGGTGGCTGCTGGGTCCCGCCAGGGTAAGGGAGAGAGGAGAGACTCTGTCCCCTGCTCCAGGCCCTGGGACCCGCTTTAGCTTCACGAAGACCCTGCCCCACGTTGGGGTAGAAGGGGGGTCGGGGGAATGAACCCCAAGTATTCCTCCTTGACGGTGTAGCTCAAACCCATTCAGATGAGAATTGCAGGCCCAAGTCCAAGTGCTCCCCACTGCATCGCCCAGGGCCAGCTTCTTCTCCACCCCAAACCCTAACTGTCCTGGAGTGCCACCTTGGGCTTGTTCACTCTGACTTGAGAGGTGCCCTTATCTTCAAGCAGGCTGGTCTGGACAGAGGGCTCCACACAGGCCACTCTGAGAGCCACTAGCCACCACCCCAAGGCTGAGAGTCTCCAGGGCTCATAGGGTAAAAAGCAGCAGGCGGCCTAGTGTGGCTGGTCCTGACTCTCCTCCTCTGGAGACTACTGTCCCCCAGGACTGCACGTTCTCCAGTCCCCTGTCCCCATCACTGGCCCCTTTGTTTCCTCATCCCTGAAAGGAACCCTTAAATCTGCTGCTGGGCCAGGCTGGGACCTGGTTGTGGCCTGGGGCAGTGTGGGAATCCTGGTGGCCAGGGGTCTCTCTCATACACCCTGCCCATTCTGATGGACATCTTCCTTTCTCCCCAGACCAATGCATCGATGACCAGTGATCCTGCGTGCAGTGAGTGTGGCTGGGGCAGGGACTGATGGGATCTAGGATGCAACAGGGTGGGCAGAGTGGGTGGGGGGTTCCCTGGCCTTCCTTCGCTGTCTAACCCTGGCACTGCTGCCGTTTCACTCCCATCTCCCTCCCTCTCAGGTGCCTCCTGTCTCCCTCAGCCCATCACCTGTCAGCCTCTGCCCCAGGTGGCCCAGCTGCCCCCCACCAGCCCAGCAAAGGTCTCCAGCAGGAGCACCAGGAGACCTTTCACACTAACTGCTCCTGGCCATCCCACTCATGGAGCCCCCCTTTGCCTGCTAAATAAACATGTGTCTCCTGACCTCCATTTGCTTCTTGGCCCCTGGGCCATCCGGGGCGAGTGGGGCACAGGGCAGGCTCACAGCAGCACCACCCCAGGGATGTGTCCTCAGTGTGGGATGGGAGGCCACAGAATCCCAGTTCAGCTCTGACCAAAAGCTTCCGTGGGCCCAACCCATGGCAGCCCCCACTTGGAAGGGGGCCTTGTCTGATGGAAACATGGATGGGTCTGTATTTCATGCCCCCACTGGACCACTCGCAACAGCAGAGGCCCAGCCAAGGCTGGGGAGCTGGGGGGAATGGGGGAGAGGCTTAAGTGCTCTCACCCCTAGCCCTGCTATCATCACCAGGATCCCTGCCCATGTTAGAAGATAGCAGTCTGGGCAGGAGGGGGTATAGTGGGTGAGGCAGAGGTATGCTCGGCTGCAGGCTGTGCCTGGGGGTCACCAGGGGTGGTCTCCTGCACCTCTGCCACACCCTGTGGGCCCAGTAGTGCAGGCTAGTGTCCATGTTGACCCATTGGACTGCTGTCCCTCACCCACACCTCCCCTCTGTGACGACTTCCAGACCACCAAGGGCAGAGACCAGAGAGGCATGGAGGGAGCTATGCACCAGGAATCCAGACCTCTCAGCTCCAGTTCTGCGCCTCCCACTTGACTGAACCTATGTCTGGGGCCTATCTACTTACAGAGTCCAGCGTGCCCCTCTGTGTCTGCATCATCCCAGGAACCCTAGTTGATCTCTACCCCCTGCAAGGTCAGAAGCCAGAGGGGGCCACATCATGAGAAACCCAGGCTTCTCCACCACACGCTTGCACACCTACCCCTTGCCCCTTGGCTGGGGGAGACTGGCAGGTACTGGAGGTGTGAGCAGCCTTGGCCCCCAGGGAGCAGGTCAGGCCTGACAGCAGGCCCACCCTGCTGCTGCAGCCTCAGAAGCCCGAGCCAGGCTCTTGGAGAGATCAACCTGGTGCAGCCAGGGCAGAGCAAGGCATGCAGTCCACGTCCCAAGCCCGGAAGGGGCCACGCTGAGGGCCCCCAGGGTATCACTAGCCAGAGACCACTAGCTGGCCAAGGGGTGGACACTTCTGGCCCCAGGGCTCCACACTTGGCAGCAGATGCATTTTCTCTGCCTTGGCCCCAGCCAGGCAACTTCCTTCCCATGCAGGCCTGCGGGGCTTTCAGGATCCAACTCTTAGGGCACAAATAGGACTTCGTGTTTCCTCCGCGGTCACTGGGTTTATTAGTTTCCTATTGCTGCTGTAACAAATGGCCACCAACTGACAGCTTAAAAGACACTTAAAACTGACAGCTTAAAAGACAGTTCAGAGGCTGGTTCCAGAGGCTAAGAGCGCCACCCGGGGCTGCGAGCTTGTGGCTCGATGTTCCTTTTTTTTTTTTTAAGATTTATTTATGTATGCATTCAGGAGCTGGGGTACAGGCCAGAGGTGCGGGGGTGTGGGGGGTGTGAGAGGATTCACCAGAGACAGAGCGGGGAGCAGCACAGGCGGGCTGCCTGAAAGACGCGGCGCAGTGACCTCTCCTGTGGCGCCCGCTGCTCCCCTCGCTGCTCCCTGCACTGCTTGTCCCACGGCCGACTCTCCGGGAGGCAGTGACCTGAAATTTCCCGACGCCAGGAAAACCAAGCGGCTCAGATTTCGCCCACCCGGAGGCAGCGGGAAGTCGGAGTCCGGGACGCCCGGCCCAGCTTCTCCCGGCAGCCCCGCGCGGCGGGCGGCAGGGGGCGCAGCTCCACTGTGAGGCAGCGCGTGGGCGGGGCCCGGAGCGGGCGGGGCCGGGGCGGGGCTCCGGCGGGCGTGGGCGGGGCTCTGGCGGACGGGGCGGGGCCGGGGCGGGGCTCTGTCGGACGGGGCGGGGCCGGGGCGGGGCCCGGCGTCGCACCGCCCGGCCCGCCCTTCCGGCTCCGGCTTCCACCCGCCGCCTCCACCTGGCGCCGGCTGCGGGCGCGACGGTCGCCGCGTTCCACCGCCGCGAGGCCCTGGCGGCGCCCGAGCCCGCGATGTCGGGCCCCAACGGGGACCTGGGCGTGCCGGTGGAGGCGGGCGCGGAGGGCGAGGACGACGGCTTCGGGGAAGCAGGTGACCCGGCGGAGCTGGAGCGACCTTTCCTTTCTCGGGGTGCCCTCCTGGGAAGGGGAGGCGGGGCCGGGGCGGAGTCTTGGAGGTGCCGCAGAGGCCCTTCCAGCCCCCCACTCCCGAGTGGGTCGCGAGCTGCGGACGCCCTCTCGGGGCGCAGGACGCGCACCCTGCGAGCCGCAGCGTTTGAGACCTCGGGGCACCGGCCCTGATGCACAGGTGGGGCCGCCCAGGCTGCGGGAGACGCCGGCCCAGGCGGGATCCGCTCCAGCCTCTTCCTGGGGCCCCAGGCGGACCGGGACGCTGAGGGGGCGGGGCCGGTCTCGGTTTAACTGGGGGCTCTAGTGGGGGGGCCCGCTGCCCTGCTGAGTCAGCACCCAGCCACCTTTGCCAGTGTGGGCCTGGCACCTTGGCCAGCCTGACTTGCTTCTAAAGCTGCCCGGTGCCGTCCCGCACTCCAGCATTGGGGTGGGGTAGCTTTGGGGGGAAGGATTGCGGAGAGGGAGAGGGCTTGGGGGGTGTCTACCATCTAGCTTTTCACCTTCCTCCCTCGTTTTCCCACCTGTGAATAATTAGTTTTTCCTTCATTGAGATTAAATGAGAAAACGAATGGAAAATTACAAAGATGCAAACGTTCAGTAAGTGGTCATTCTCTTTAGTGTAATAAAGATGGTTTATTAACTTAGAGGACAGGATTTAGCAAATCCTGGGTAGGTATGAAACCCGCTTTTTGTTTGGTTTTGGGGTCTTACTAAACTAGAATTCGTACACTGTACAGTTTGCTCACTGAAATTTATACGTCCAGCGGGTTCTGGGATATTCATAGGGCTCTGCACCCACCGCAAAGTTTTACACTTTTGTTTTGCAGGGTCTGTGGGTCAGTGGTAGCTGGCTGGCTTGCCCTGGACTCTGCTGGTGAACAGAGGTGGGCAGCAGCCATGGTGGAATCAGGCAGCACCTCTCTGGGTCACACTGAGTGGGCAGCCCAGTCGGCAGATTCAGGGCAGCACAGTAGGGAAGAGGGTGTCCCTGGCAGAAGACAAAGGCTTAGAACTGGCCGGTGCCCTTGACACAGATGAAGGCTGGCCCCATGGCATGGACACACCCCCCAGCCTCAAGTATTAGGATATTGGCCTCAGGTATTAGGTATAGAGGCCTGCCTCCTTCATCCTCCATGTGTGTCTCATGACACCGGCTGTGAGCTATTGGTTATAATGACCATCTATTAAGTAATTGTGTGGCCAGACCCTGAGTTCTTGATATATTTGAATCTTCCCAGCAACCTAGTTGATATCCTGTTTCCAGAAAGGTGCAGGAATTTGCTGAGACGGAGCAGAGCTGGGACTGAGATCCAGATGCCTCTCTGCTTGCCATGTCCTTGTCCAACCAGCTGGACCGCCCTTCACAGGCCCCTTCCCTCTTGGACCTCACTTGCCCCATCTGTACCACAGAATTAGGGTGCCAATTCTGGGCATGGGTGCTCTTCCCCCAGAATGCAGACACATTTGCACCCAAATCCCAGGCCCTTCCCCCAGGCCAGCTGCTTCCTCTTTGGTCCCATGCTAGCCGGCTGCTCGCTGAATGTGTCTGAGTCATGGACTGGCTCAGAACCAGGTCCTGCAGTGGGCATGGGCCCAGACCTTGGGTCCTAAGAGACACTGTATTACTGAGAGGAGGACAACCATGGGGGAGGGAGGGATGGTTTCTTCTGGTGGATACCAAGGCAGACTTCTTGGAAGAGGAGGCATTTTGAGCTGGTCCTTGGATCACTGATGTGGTTGAGGCATTCTGTGTGGCAGGGACAATTGAGCAGAAAGAGGGCTGGAAAGTCAGAGGTTTCATTCATTCATCCATTCATTTGTTCAACAAATGCTTATTGTGTGACAGTGAGGACACTGGGGAAAGAGCAGTGAAGACAGACCATTCTCCCTCCACGGAGCTTTAGACTCCGGTGGAGGGGCAGGCCAGCACACAGTAATCACAGCAGTCAGTCCGGAAGTGAGGGCCGTGGAGGTGTGAGGAGGGCAAGGGTATTAGGAACAGAGGCCGGCTGGCTCTGGGAGGGCTGCCTGCGGACATCCATGCTGAGGCTTGAAGGATAAGTGGGAGGAGCGGATGGAAGGAGACAGGAGGACGCGGCGCATCCCACGAAGAGGCGCCAGCATGTTCAGGGGGGCTGAGGTGGACAAAGGCAGGTGTGAGAGGACAGGCAAGGCCTGGGGGGTGGGACTCCAGATGGAAGCAAGACCTTGGAGCCTGCTGGGTGCATCTCCTGAGGGCACAGGAGCCAGAGAGGCTGGGGTGGGCCTGCCTGGGGACTCAGGCACTCTAGTGGGCTCTGCGCTGGCCTCTACGCAGCTGAAGGAAGTGGAGACTTGGCACCAGGCTTGGCACCCAGTCACCTCCTAACCCCAGAAAAAAGGCATTATTTCTCCAAAACCTTTCCTCTTTCGGTGTCCACCCATTTTTGAGAGGCTCGGAACTTGCCCAAAGCCCCTTTAGAGGCAGGCTGGGGGACCATGGTGTTGATTGGAAGAATGGGAGTCTGTGAGCCCCAAAGGGGCCTGGGACCTTGACTGTCTGTCCCTTTCCCCCCAGAATACGCTGCCATCAATTCCATGTTGGACCAGATCAACTCCTGTCTAGACCACCTGGAGGAGAAGAATGACCACCTCCACGCCCGCCTCCAGGAGCTGCTTGAGTCCAACCGGCAGGCGCGCCTGGAGTTCCAACAGCAGCTAGGGGAGGCCCCCAGTGATGCCGGCCCCTAGGCCCGCGAGCCCCCTGCCCCGCCTCCCGGGGTCAGACCGTGGCCTGAGCCCTACCACCCAGCTCAGATACCTTCTCCAGGGCAGCCACTGGGTCCCCCGGTGGGCCTGTCTGCGTGGCCACCCTCTGACACGCCCCTGCCTGGGCCAGCGCCCATCATCCAGCATCTCCTGGGGCCAGGGGCGGGCCTGCAACCCACCTGCCTTGCCTGTCTGCCGAGTCCTGGGCACTCCCCACTCTGCCCAGGCTTTAAGTGCCCACATTAAACCGGCCTCCAACACCACTTCACCTCTGTCCTCTGTATCTTGGGAGAAGGACTCCAGTGCCCGCCAGAGGGGAACCGGCCGTCACTCACCTGCGGCTCACGGCCTAGTGGTGGGGCTGGCAAGGCTCCCGCCTACCTGTCGTATCCCCAGCCTGGCTGAGCTCCCAGCGTGCTGTGAGTGAGGACATGCTCCCCTCTCTGGGTACTAGGTTTTCACTTTAGTACCGAGACGTGCTGTGCAACCTGGGCAGTGCCCTCCTGCTCGTGGCCTCAGTCTCCCCAGCCGGCCAGTCACAGGCCTGGTCTGGTGGGCTGTCTCTTAGGGTGCTTCCAAATGAGGAAATAGCAGAAGTAAAGAGCTGAGTGAGCCTGGGCTGCATTCCCAGCGATTCATCATGGTTGCCTGACGAGAAGGGCAGGCACCCCATTAGTGAACCCAGCACAGAATCAGGCCAGAGCCGAGGGCCCCTTTGTACTTGTTTCCATGGGGTCCAGCTGGAGAGGCCAGCACCCGGGTTCAGAGCTTGCGCCCTAGGTCATCCTGGCCACTTAACCAGATGTATGATCTTTGCAGGCTACTTGACGGTACCAGACCTCAGTTTTATCTGTAACTTGGGGATAGCAACCAAGACGTACCCCCAGGCACTGTGAAGATTAAATGAGATCTGACTTGAAGGTACTTTCCCAGCCTGGATACATAGAGAGAAATGGGCTCAGAGGTGAAGCGCCCTGGGATCCCCGAGCACACTTGGGGAGACTGTCTTTGGTGGCCTGATTCTGCACCACACTGAACCCCAGCAGGCCGGACCCCTTCCCTATCACCCAGACAAAAGTGCTGGTGGGGCCTGGCACAGCCAAACCACCTTTTTTTATTGGATTTCGAGTAAAAATACAAACCATCTCAGTTGCCAAGGCTCCTAGGACCCACAGCAGGCCTGGCCCCAGCCAGGGGGGAGCGCCCACTATCAGTTTCTGCGGCGTGTTGAGCGCCGGGGGGGTGGGGGCTCAGGGGGTGGGGCCGTCACCTTGCTGGGGGTTTTGGCCGAGTCCTGGGTGCTGGGATGGCTGGGTGGGCGGCCACCAGAGGTGAACAGGGCAGTCAAGGCGTTCCGGGCGTTGATGGCACACCGACGGCTCACGGGCCTGGTGGTGGGGCAGGGGTTCTTGGCCTTCTTGTATTTCTGGACACAGAGGGTGCAGGTGAAGCAGAGCTTCCTCCTTACCTATCTTGCATTCCCAGCCAGCAGCTGCCTTCCCAGCCAGGCTGAGCAGCATCCAACATGCTGTGTGACCCTGGGTGATGTGCTCAGCCTCTCTGGGCCAGAGCTCTGGCCCTCAGCACCTTCCAGCCCCACCCAGCTCTGATTCCCTTTGTGGTCAAGGCCTCCCTGTTTGGGCATAAGGGGGCATTCCCTGGGTTAGGGGAGCATGGGGAGGGGAGTGAAGGGTGAAGCCAAGCACAGGCAGGAGGTGGCACTGGCCATGGTGCTGTGAGTCCCCAGGGCAGGGCGGGGGGCCTGGCTCACCTGCAGGTTCTCAAAGTGGGCCAAGGTCTTGCAGTGGGAGAGCTGCGCCCCCGAGTTGCTGTGGTAGAACTTGTGGCAGATGCAGCACATGTAGCCCATCACGGGCACCAGGAAATCCACACCTGTGGGATGGCAGGGTCTGTCCTCACACCATCTGCCCAGTCAGCCAGGAATCCCACCCTGGAGGGGACCCTTGGCTCCCCCATCTTCTCGGCAGGAGAAGAGGATGAGGGGCTAGGCTGGAACTGGGGGGCCTGGAGGCTGGAGCCACATCGCTGGGTCAGGCCAGGCACATACCATAGGCGGTATTGGGGCTGTAGGTCTCCGAGTCTTTCCACTCCTCTATGGAAATGTCTCTGAACCTCACCTGGGAACATACAAGTGTGGGCCTCAAGGCAGCCACCACCTCCCCAACCCAGGTGGGGGGCCTGGAACCCACCCAAATTCTTGAGCACAACAGCCGTTAGATTCCCGAAGGTTGTGGGTAGCATTCTCTGAGCCTTTGCACACTCTGATCCTGCCTCCCAGAGTTCCTTTCCCAATATATACTTTCTAGGCTTAGTTCCATCAGTCCCCACCTCCAGGAAGCCCTCTTGCTCCCTCCCTCTTTACAGTGGCCGTAATCCACACCAGGTGTGCCCACACTATCATCTACTGAAGCCTGTTAACAACCCTCTGTGACCCACTCATTTTACAGAAGAGGATACAGGCCCAGGGTCACACAGCTGCTTTGTGGAGGACTGAACCCTCCCCACGGTCAACCGTAAGCCCCTAAGTTCCAACCTGATACTGCAGGTCCTCGGCCCAGGGAGTCAGATTCACCCACTGGAAGTGAGCCCTTCCAGACGAGGTCCTGCGGCCCCAGCCACATCAGCCTGCCTGCCCGGCAGTGCCCTCCACCACTCAGCAGGCAAACAAATGAGCTTCTAGGAAGTCTACCACCCCAACTCCCACACCGGGCTGCAGCGTTGCCTCGCAGCCCGACCTGGAACTGTCAGAGCTGGGCAGAGGAAACAGACTGAGAGGCACCCTGGGAGGCAGGAGCAGCATGTGCAAAGGCTCAGAGGAGGCTACCCACAGAGAATGCTCCTGGAAAGCAAAAGGCTGGTGTGTTCCAGGGCTTGCCCAACCTATGCCACAGCCAAGAGCTGCATCGCTTATGCCTGGCTCCCCGCACAGCGGCACCCTCGGCACCCTGGGCGGGGACAGCTGAGCATCCCTGGGACCCAGCATCGCGACCTGGCCTTAAACAGGTGCTTGGGAAACTGGCTAAACTGAAAAGAGCCCCAGGAGTGGCTGGGGCACCCTGAATGGAACGAGTCTCCCTTCCTGGCATCCGAGTCGACGAGCCTCTGCCAGCAAAGTGCTGGGCACACGCCGGGCATATGGTAAGGCTCCGAAAAGATGGGCTGCACTTGCGGCCACCATCACCATCCAATACTGACTTTTTCTGTGCACAACACGTCGTGCCCACCTCCCTGGTCATTGTGGTGTCCGCGTGACCCAGAACACGGTCACGGGAATGTAGTGCGGGGTGTGTGCACAGTGCCCCCTGCCCGGGGTGGGGCGAGGCGCCTCCTGGGGTGGGAGTCCAGCCTGCAGCCTCCCGCCGCTCCCCACCCTCGCCGCACCTTTTTGCAGAATTCCTTTTCCACCTCGATCTCCTCCTCTTCCTCGTCCTCCTCCTCATCTTCGTCACCCTCAAAGCAGCCCACAGCGTCCACAGTGATGAAGTGGTCCTCGTCTTGGCCGGCTAGCTCCTTCTCCAGCATCTTCAGTTGCCCAGGGGCGTGGGCGTGGGTGAGGACTAGGTCAGCCCTGGAGCAGCCAGGGTGCCACACCCTAGCCACACTGCACCCCCAGAGACTCAAACCCCCAGACCTTCTAAGAGTCAGGCTGGGGTAAACCTCAACTTGCTCTGGGTCTGCATCCTAAGGGCTGGGGTTACCTCCTTGGCTTTGTCCTTGTGCGCCTGGGACTTCACGTGCTCCACAAACTTGCGGGGTGTCTTGAAGTAACGGTTGCAAGCGGTGCAGAAAGGTCGCAGGGATTGTTTGGCCATCTGGGTGGTTGGAGGCGGGCCAAGTGAGCGGCAGGCAGCAGCCCCTCGAGACCCTGCCTCCCACATGCAGATCCCCCACTTCTCATCAGCTGGCAGTACCCCACCTCTGTGTGTATTTGGGCAAACATCCCCTCCCTGTGCTGCTGGCTACAAGACAGGCCAGCAGGTGACCAGAGACAGAGAGAGGGTGGCCACCAAGAGGACCCTGAGCCCGCAGCTAAATGGCCAGCCGATGTGGTGGCTGGCCCACCCTGGTCAGCTGGGGAAGCTGGAACCCAGAGGAAAAACATGGAGAGGCCGCACTTATGAGTGACGGCCACGCAGAGACAAAACCTCACACAGATGCCCACTCCCACCTGGCTCCCGCCTTCCTGGCCCCCACTTGGTGATCACGCGTGTGGGGCCTCTGTGGCTCGGGGCCCTTGTACCTTGTGGTCCGGCGTCCTGCGGTGCTGGATCAGGTCCCCCACGAAGTAAACCTGGCAGGTGTTGCACCAGCGCCTGGGCGGAGGCTCTCTGCGGGGCGACAAGTGAAACACACACAGGGTGACACCGTATTCTGTGGGGGAGCCCTGGCCCTGCTGGGTGCTCCAGAGGGATCATGGAATTCCAGCACCACATTCAACAAAGTCTTTTTTAGAAAACTGACAAAGTGGGGCCTCCCTGGTGGCGCAAGGGGTTAAGCACCGCACTATGAAGCAATCCGCAGCCTCTGCAGCACAAGTTCGATCCCCGGCCGGCCAGGGAGCAACCCACATGGCACAGCAGACCTCTCCTGCCTCCCCGCTGCTCCCCTCAGCAGTGCATTTCAGTAGATCTGCCTGTTCTGCTCCCCACTCTGTCTCTGGTGAATCCTCTCACCCCCACACCTCTGGCCTGTACCCCAGCACTTGTATGCATAAATAATCTTTAAAAAAAAAACTGACAGTAGCTAAGAATTCTTGAACATGAATAGCCCAGGCCATACTGCGAAGGGTGTGAAGAGACCTCTGAGGGAGGACGAGCCAGATGGGAGATTCAGGGTCCCCTTGCACCTGCCTGACCAGACTCCCCCCTCAACACCCCTCCCCACACACGTGGAGCGTCCATTTCTCCACTCACTCGTCCTCTCTCTCCAGGACATCACGGGGCACGGGCAGCAGGGCCAGGAGGCAGGCTTGGCTCATGTGCTGGAGCTCGCCAAGCCGTTGCTGGTGCTGCGCCTCCACCATGTGGTCCTGGAACTCCTGCAGTGGGGGGGTGGGGAGGGCAGGGCTGGTTCAACCAGGTCCACCTGCCTCTCAAGTCCTGCCTACTGGCTGGTCAGGAAAGGCTTTCCGAGCAAACGCACAGCCGCCAGACCCATGGCTTGAGGGGGCCCGTCAGGCAACCAGGCTGGAAAGTCCTTGCAGACCCCAAACCCTCCCAATTGTCCCCCACCAACCTCTGCCCCAGGCCAGCCTGCCCTACCTGCTGACTGCTGCAGCTGGCTCTGCAGATGTAGCAGAAAAACTGCAGTGTTTGCTTTGAAGGTATGCTGGCAGCAGCGGGGGTGGCAGAGGTAGTGTCGCTGGCTCGGGGCCCGGGTGTGAGGGGCATGGTGCTAAAGGCCCGGCTGTCACTGCTCTGCAAGATGGTGACCTTCAGGGAGCCCCCGGCACCCCACACCTGCACCAGGAGCAGAGCCAAAGCTACCACCAGCTGGGCGCTCCCAGCGGGCCAGCCCTGTCTCATCAGGTACTTACAGATGGAGATCCCAAGGCTCTGAGCCTCACACAGCCAGGAAGCACTAGGCAGGCCCCACCCTACCCTGCCCCACCCCGCCCCACCCCAACATGACTGCTAGAGAAACTGAGGCGCAAAGAAAGGACAGATTTAGCCACGATGACACTTTGGGACCCACACCCACAGGCTTCCACCCGGGCCCCTCCACTAGAGCACTGTTACCTGTGTGAGGGAACCAGGCCCTAGTTTTGGGATGAGCAGGTTGGAAGGGGCACTTGTGACCTGAAATACCTCCAGGTATTTCAAACGGGGAGGGTGCCGAGCACACTCGAACCCTGTCTGGTGGCCCATGCACACAGGTGGGGCATCCCATCTCAAGGAAGCCCTGAGAGGGCCTGGGGCAGTGTTGCTGGGGGTGTGGTCCTCATGCTGCCACCCGGACAACTCTACCCACCCCTAGCATCTCTCTTGATCTTTTTTCACATTCTCCCACATCCAGGCCACTGGCCAACTCCTCCTGGCTCTCCTCTGTGCCCACAGGCTCCGGCGAGTCTTCCTCCAGGCCTGAAATGATAGATGGGCAGTTCCCCAGGTCCCAACTTCTATCTGGGTTCAGCGTGACCCACACCTGAGAGCCATCTTCCCATCCACGGCCAGGACCTGGAAGCCTAAGGCGAGGATACCTGAACCCTGGCTCCGGGCAGCATCCAGTCGAGGCTGGACAGCACAGGTGAGGACGCGGGGCCGGCAGAGCTGTCCCCCTGGGCCGCTGTGGGCCGGTGCCCGCTTACCTCCTGCAGCTGCTCCCGTGTCAGGCGGCATCTCAGGCACCGTGGGAGGAACTGGTGCTTGCTCGGGCGCCAATCCCTGAGCCTGGGTCCGAGGCTGCCCCTGGGTCTGCTCTGGTGGCTGCGCTGGCAACGGCGTGGGAGCTGGCTCCAAGAGCTGCCGCGTGGGCTGTGCGTGTGTCTGGGCCTGTGGATACGTCTGCGTCTGTGCCTGCTTCTGCAGCTGCGGCTGCGCCTGCCTTGGGGGCTGGGAGTGTGCCTGTGGCTGCACCTGCTTCGGTGGCTCTGCCTCCTTCTGCGGCCGTGTCTGCTGTGGCGCTACGTGTTCCGGGGTGGTCTGCGTCTGTGCCTGCTTCTGCAGCCTCAGCGGCACTGTCTGTGGTGGGGCCTGGATGTGCAGCGCACATGGCTGGAATTGTGGCAGCACTCGGGCCTCCGGCGGCTCAGATGGCAGCTCATGTGTCTGGGTCTGCTTCGGTGCTGTCATCCGTGCCTGAGGCTGTACCTTGGCCTGCAGCTGCCCTAGGGTCCCCTTCTCTGTGGGCTCCTCTGAGCTAGAGAGGATCAGAAGCTCAAATTCATGTCTTCCAACTGGCCCTGGGGGTTGCCCAGAAAGGCCAAGACGCAACTTCCAGCCCTAGCCCTACCACGTAGGACTGAGCATTTGGGCAAGTGCCTTTGGCTCCCCAGGTCCTGCTTTCATTTAAATAAGTTGAGAGGATCACTCACTTCTGCCTCCCACACTTCTAAGCCTGTATCCACGGCCCTGTAGTCCTGCCCAGCCGGGGGGGGGGCCCCAGAAGCACACGTTCTCCTCCAACCTGGCCCCTTGCCCGCCTGCTGGGGCCTCAGTCACAGTGAAGACACCAGAGTCTGTCTGGCCGGGGCCTTCCCAGGGACAGATTTAGATGTGACCTTCCTCCAGGCCAGAGATCAAGGTCCTTCTATCACTCAGCTCCCCTAAAGGGGCTTGCCCCTACCTCCACCCACCGCCTGCCTTGGCAGGCATGAGCTACGGGCCTGGCAGGCTTTCAGCATCAGTTACCTCTTTGACTTCTTAGCCAGGGGCTCAGAGGCCTCACAGGACTCAGGCTCAGGGGTTGGTGTGCGTTTCTCCTTAGAGGAGCCATCTGGGCAGAGCTGGAAATCTTGGTCTGGAACGAAGGGCAGCTGAGGGACCTTGGACACTGTCCAGCAAACCCAAGCTCCCCTCCCCGAGTCACCAAGCCCAGCTTTGCCTCCGTCACAACCCTGCACCCACCAGCCCCCACCCTCGTCCCCTTTGAAGGACCAGCAGCCTCCCTCCCTTACCTGGAGTGTCTGTTCGGGACTCTGTGGCTTCTTCAGACCCCTCTGGGGGGTCTGACTGGTCTTCAGACACCGTCTGAGAAGAAGAATCCTGCTTCCAGTCAGAAACTGTTCTTGACATCCACCGCCCACCCCGTGAGCAACCCCCGGCAAGCATGGCTGCCGCTGTCCCCCGGCAGGTAAAGGGCCTGGCCCTGAGCTACCGAGATGGTCCTCACCAGGCCAGGGATCATGTCTAGGGGACTTCAGCAGCTGCCTGGGTGAGAGCAAACCAGGACTGGGAACACAGACCCTGAGTGTGGCCTCCTGACTTCCCAGCCAGAGGAGCCCTTCATGCAAAACTCATCCTCTTTTCTCTAGATCAGAACAAAACCCTCCTGTGACTTCTCCTAGCCTGGGGCATGCCCTCCTCACCACCCTAAGTACCCCCTCGCACACCAGTATGCTCTCCTCACCCCAAATGCCTGCTCATCATCCCAGGCATCCCTCCTTACCCCAAGCACCCTACCCCACGCTTGGCTTCAGCCCCTCCCTGGCCCTCTCTGCTAGTCCATACTACCTCTCTGTGCCCAGAGCCCCAGACCACCTCCTGCCTGAGGTCTCTGCCCAGAGCCTCAAAAGCACTTCTTTTTTTTTTTTTTTTTTTTTTTTTTTAAATTTTTTTTTTTTTAATAGAGGCATATTTTATTTATTTATTTGTTTGTTTGTTTTGTTTATACAAGCACTGGGTACAGTCAGAAGCACGGGAGGGTGAGAGAATTCACCAGAGCCAGAGCGGGGAGCAGAGCAGGCAGAAGGACCGAAGTCCACTGCTGAGGGGAGCAGCGGGCGGCAGGAGAGGTCCGCGCGCCATGTGGGACCCTCCTCCGGTGGCCGGGGAGCACCGGAGATCGAACCGGCGCCGCAGAGGCCGCGGGCAGCTTCGCAACCCAACGCTCAACCGCTGCGCCACCGGGGAGGCCCACCAAAAGCACTTCTTGAGGATACCCCCTTGGCCCCAGAGAAGGTCAAGTCCCCTAGCACAGGTCCCCAGAGTGCCTTGGGCTTCCTTTTTGTGGCATTTTCTAGTTGTAATTATTGGTTAGACTTGTATTTTCATCAATGTCTCTCACCACCCCCTCCCCAGCCCAAGAGCCCCAGCAGGCCAGGCCAGATGTGTCATCTGTACCTCTGGAGGGACGTACAGCTGTCTGCTAAGTAAACTCGGAGTTCTGAGCACCCCAGGAAGCGCGGGAGCTGACAGGCAGCCTTCCCCACCCCCCAGCTAAGCCCAAGCAGGAAGGTGCACACTCAGGACTCTGCACCCTCCCGAAACCACCTGGCCTCGCCCTGCAGGTCAGGAGGCTCGACTCCGCCTCTACCCCTCCCGGCCTCAGCTTTCCTGTGTATAAAATGGGGGCGGTGATGGCCAGCTCGCCTAGCCACGTCCAGACAGACCTGACTGGACAAGCAGAAGCCAAGACTCCTCTCCGGAGGGACTGGCCGCCGGATGTGGGTTGCCCAGAGTAGCAGGAAAGGGGTCCTGCCCCTGCCACAGAATGCTGCTGTGGGCCTGGTGTGCAGGCAGCAGCAGGAAGTTCAGGGACCAGATGTCCCAGGGGCAGACTGTTCCCTTTGCGAGTCTCTTGGACTCTTTCTGCTGATGTCAGGGAGAGCCCCTCAGGGACGTGGGGGCCAGGGTGCAGGCCCAGAGGCCAGATGGCCAGAGTTCAGAGTTCCTGGTCTGATAACATTGCTCGACCCCGATAACCTTCCTCTGACTTCTATGTCTGTAGCTCACTTAGACTGTTTTTTAAATTTTCAAGTGTGATAGATTGTCTCCTTATTAAATAACTGTAATGGAGAAGCCAGTTTACGGAAGAGGGCATTACAGTGACCAGTCGCACACACAGCTTTTGAGCACATTAGTGTGGCCACTCATCCAGAGGATTGTAAGGACGCAGTATAAGAAAGAGCCCTGCTCTGCTTTTATATGTTGAGTTAAATAAAATGTTAGTAAAACAAATTTCACCCGTTTCTTTTTATTGCGCTGGTGTGGTTACTAGGCAAACGATAATTACATTTACAACTCTCATTTTACTGTTCTCGTTTAAAGAGAAATATTAGGTGAATTTTAGCGCCATAGTAGATTGAGGCAAAAATTATGGCAGGAGGGCAGGGATATTTGAAGTTTGGGAGACACGACATACCAAATCCAACTCACCGCTCCCGTTTTACAGATGAGGAAACTGAGGTGCAAAGAGGGGGTGTGGCCTGAGCAGGGATGCCCCCCCCCAGCTCCACCTTAGACACCACTCACCTTGCGATTGAGGGTGGTAGAGGAGGGGATCCTGGCTTGCTTCTGGAGGGTCCTCCCTGAGAGGTTGATCAGGGAGGGGTTTATGGGGACACCGACAGGAGGGGGTCCCAGCAGGGACTGCTGGGTGGCCTGGGGAAAGAACTGTTGTAGATATGGGGTGGTCAGCTGGGGGGGTGTGAGGCTGGGGGTGGTCAGGGTTGGGGTTGCCAGGTTGTAGCCACGGAGGTTACCTGTGGGCAAGAAAAGGAGAAAATGGATCACTCTTGGGTTGAGCCCCCAGTGCATCATGGGAACGGCACAAATAACTTTCAAGGGAAGCCTGAGTCAAAGCTCAGTCCCGCCCACCTTGCACACTGGTGGGGAGGAGGCTCCAGGGGAAAGGGCACTGCTTTTCCCTCCTCAGATTCCTACCTGGTCAGCAGCTTGAGAACCCTGTTCACCCTCCAGCATGCCCGAGGGTATGGCTTAAGCTACAGGAACAATCCCAGCACAGAACCCACAGAGAGAGGCAGCGAGATAAGACACCCCCCCCAACCCCCAGCTGCCCTTCACCACGTCTCCTCAGGAGCCAGGCCCTTGGCCCAGCATCATCAGGGGGAGAATCATCGTCACCTCTGATGACAAAATAGAGACGCAAAGAGGAGGGGTCCCTTGTCTCGGGTCTCTGGGGAGGGCACTGTCCCCAGCCAGGACTGCAGGGTTCTCCTGACTCCTCTCTTTACTCTCCCTCAAGTCATCACCAAACCTTATCAAGCCTGTCTCCTGCTCCTCTGACCCCCCTTTTCTATCCCCACTCTGCTCCCTGTCCCTGCTTTCATAGCTCCCTGCTACTCACTGCTCAGAAACTGAGCACCCCCCACCCCCACCTTCGTTTCTCCTGTCACAAGCTTCTGTGAGTTGCTTAAACAGACTGAGTTTCCTTCTGCCTCTGGGCCTTTGCACATGCTGTTTTTCCTGCCTGGGCTGTTCTGCCTCCCACTGGTTCTGCCTCCAAATTGTGTTCAATCCTTCCTTGGCATAATCTCCTCCCAGAGCCCTCTGTGATCTCGGAGGTCACAGCCCCCTGTCCTGTCAGAGCTACAGTTTCCTTGTCCACTGCCTACCACCCAACGACACCGGGATCTCCTTAAGGGCAGGTACCAGCTCTTGCCAAGTGTTTGAGCTAAAACAGTTCAAGTCCTGCTCCAATGGTGGGGTGGGGAGCCCAGGGATTAAGCGCAGATGTCAGGTCAGGTGTGCTGCGAGAGCCGGTTCAAAGCCAGACTGTACTACAGACAAGAGACCTGGAACAAATCAGTTCCGCCTTCTTAGTCTCAGTTCCCACATGTGTAAAATAGGCAGAACAGTGCGTGTTTTATGAGGATTCAGTGAGACACATAAGTGTGCCTGGTACATAGTAAATGTTCAATTAACATTAATGGAAAATAAATATATGTGCACATACGGGCAGAGAGCATGCCAATCAGCTCTTAAAAACAGTAAGGCAAAAGATGGCACACCCTAAAAGAAAAATGGACAAAGGACATGGACAGGTCACACACACAAAAAAGCACCAAAAAACAAATGTTTAACAGACAAATACAAAATATTCACTTGTACTGGCACTCCAAGGAACGTAAACTAACACATCAATGATATAGCTTTTTTTGCCAACCAAATTAGTAAATTATATGCATACGTAAACATATATATATATTTAAAAAAGCATATAATACCCAATGTTGCCGTGGGCATGGTGAGACCCGCACTGTCATACGTGGCTGGTGGCATTGCAGACTGGTCCAGTCCTTTGGGAAAGTAATTTGGTAGATATTGAGAGCCATAAAACATTTGTCCCCCCCTGATCCAGTCACTCTATTTTTGGGAAAAAATGATCATAAAATAGTCTCAACATGAGATCTACTGCAGTGTTAAAACAGAAGAAAAAGGAAAACATGGAAATCTAGGTAGGCAAGAGCACGCCCTTCAATTGGATCTTAAATGGCTGTTAAAAATAACCTTTACAGAGGGGACTCCCTGGTGGCATAGGGGGTTAATTCTCAGCTGGTGGTGTAGGGGGTTAAGTCTCAGTGCTATCACCGCTGTGGCCTGATTTTGATCCCCGGCCAGGGAGCTGACCCACATGGCGCAGACCTCTCCTGTCTCATCTGCTGCTCCCCTTAGCAGTGTATTTCCTCTCACTCCCCACACCTCTGGCCTACACCCCAGTTCTTGTATGCATAAAAAAAATAACCCTTTACAGAGACTCTCAGATCATACATGAAAGGTCCATGCAGGGGGGGCCCGGAATGCAAAAGCCTACTGGGAAGCCCACCTGGGGGGCAGGAATGCGGATACCTGCCTGGAGGACTCAGACAATGAGCCTCCCCCCTCCCACTACGAGTCTCGTCTCAGACAAAGAACCTCTACCTGCCCTACAAACTTTTCCCGCCTTAGGAGCCCAACTACCCACCTGACCTCTCCTCACCCTATAAAACCCTGCTTCCCCCTAACAACGTGCGCGACTCCACCGACCCCCGCCTTGGGTCTGTGAGGTCCACCCGGGGCGCAATAAACTTTTCCTCCCTTTGAGAAATGTAGCCTGGCTCTCCTTTTCTTTACCGCGCCGAACCTTTCAATATGGTAAATAAAGAAACAGGACACAACCTTTCATTATATCCATAACCATTATCGTATATGAGGCCCAAGTCGGTGCTTAGAAAAACATGGGAGGAAATACACTGAAACCTTGACTGGTAGGTTTTTGGCTTCAGGAGGAGAGTGAGCCTCCCTAGGATGAGTTGGGTTTTCTTAACCTCTTTACAGTTTTTTTTTTCTCTCACTTTTGTTTAAATGAGAAAATGCAGATGTACACGTGTGGGTCCCTGTGGGGGTCTAACCCTCTGTCATTTGTAAGTCAGCTCCCAGGACCGTCCACACCAGCGCGGGCCTGGCAGGATCGAAGGGTGACGCTGTCCTCTCTTGACCCAGCTGCAAAGCAGCCGGGAGGCAGGACGGCCTAGTGTCTCGGGATATGCTCTGGAGGAGCATGATTCTAATTCCCCCTCAAATCAGCGCCTACTCACTATGCGACCCTGGGCACACGATCCCGCTCTTGGGCTCTCAGTTTCATCTGTAAAAATGGATCATGCGAGTATCTTGCCTTAGGTTTGTCAGCAGAGCCAAGGACTTAGGTTTATAGAGGCCTCCGTGCAGTGCCCAGTCCCGAGGGCACTCCCATTGGCCTGAGGGAGGAGTGGATCCGAAGATGACTTGACCTGAGGTCTCTGGGCCCCGGGGACTGAGGTACAGGAGCAGCATCTTGGAAGAAAATGCTGAGACTGTTCTCCATATGGGGGAACTGAGACCAGGGCACAGGCAGAGAGCTAGAGACACTCACTCTTGAGCCCCAGGCACTGTGGGTGCTGTGTGACCCACAACAAATGGCTTCCCTTCTCTGCGCTTCACTTTCTCATCTATCAAATGGGACGTAGCGGAGGGAGATCAAAATGGATTTGGCCATCCTTCAACTTATCTAGTCTGAATGTGAGGGAGTGTGCTGAGTGCCACCCCCCCCCCCACATCATGGCCAAGGGCACAGATCAGACAGACTGTAGGGAGCTGGGTAACACAGACCCCCACCTCCTGGCACCTCAGACCCTGCGTCTGTGCAATGGACATGGAGAGCAGCTCCCTGGCAGGGCTACTGTGTGGACTTGATGAGTCAGTGCAGTGGGCTGCTGGGGAGCTACCACTGAAACACAAGGGCCTGCAGCCATACCTTGCAACTGCTGCAAAAACAAAGCTCTCTGCAGTGCTGAGCCGCTGAGCAGGGAGGCCGAGTTGATGCCCTGGAGATTCAGAAGCTGTTGCTGAGGCGGCTGCTGGAGAAGCCCCCTGTGTGTTGGGAGGGGGTGTCAGAAGGTTATTGGGAAAGTCAGGCCTTCTCTCCTCCCTGAGACCTTTCACCTCCCCTCTTAGCCCTCTCTACAGCAGAGAAAAGATTCCCTTGGGCTAGGAACTGATGGGTTCCTGGGGTGCCCCTGGGATGCCGGCCAGTTTGGATGGACTGGACCGGGGCATGTACGACATGGGCAGGAGCCAGCCACCCCTCCAGGGGGGAACTCACCGGCTCAAGGCCATGGGCAGGGAGGCCTGGGGTGGGGGCTGCTGGAGCAGCTGCTGGAGCTGCAGCAATTGCTGTTGCTGCTGTTGCAGCTGCTGCTGCTGAAGCTGCTGCTGTTGCAGCTGCTGCTGCTGCAACTGCTGCTGCTGGTTGAACATGGCGGCTGGGAGGAGAGCAGAAGGACAGGGTCCCCATCAGAGGCCAACCCAGCTCCCCGCCCCTCCAGGGCCACCACCTCCAGCCCGCCGTCTCCCACCCGCTGCTGCCCACTGAGCACGGCGGCTGCGCGCCCATCCTGCCGGAGCACAGGCGCCTGTCCCTTTCACCACACCCCACTTCTGCCGGCAGAGCAGGACTCCACGGCCCTCCGCCTCCTGCCGACGGCCCCTCCTTCCAAAGTCCAGCTTCACCTTCCCTCTCTCCCGCTCGCAGGCCCGGTTCCTCCAGGCCCGGCGCCCAGCTCAGATCCACCTCCCGCCCCAGCCTTCTCCGCGCCAGTCGCCGCCCGACGCAGCCCCGCCTCGCTCGCGCCCCGCTTTGATGCCCCTACCCCCCCCCCCCGGTCTGTTTCGTGTGAAACACGGGCACACGCACCCCGCCTTTCCCGCCCACCTGTCCACCGCCGAGCAGCGAAGGTTCTCCTGGCACCTGAAGCCACGGCACCCCCCAGCACCACCCCCCGGCCCCACCCCCCACCCCAGCACCACCCCCCACCCCAGCCCCACACCCCGGCCCCACACCCCGGCCCCACACCCCAGCCCCCACCCTCCACCCCCAGCCCCACCCCCCACCTCCGACCCCCACCCCCGGCCCCACCCCCCACTCCGCGGACCCTGCAGCTGCAGACGCGGCCGACACCCCCGACACCCCCGTCGGGTCGGCAGCCCCACCTGCCCGCGGAGCCCGCAGCCTCCACTCGAGGGGCCCCTCCGCCTTCAGCCGGTCCCCGCGGCGATCCCCGGCCCGGCCCCGGCCTCCGGGCGCGGCGTTGGCGCGGGAACGGCTCCGCGGCGTCCCCGCGCCCCTCGGCGGTCGCGGGTCCCCACGGGCTGGGCGGGCCGCGCGCGAGGCACGCGCGGGCCGGGCGGCTCCGGCTCGCGGCTCCGGGGCTCGCCGCGCTCCTCGGGGCCTGCGGACACGGCCGGGCGGGCGGCAGCGCCCCCTGCAGGAGCGGAGGCCCCGCGGCCGCGCGGGTCACGCAGGGGGCGGCGCCCGCTCACCCCGCGCGGGGCCGCGGCGGACGCGGCTCGGGGCTGCGAGGGGCCCGGGGGGCGCCGGCCCCCGCCCCGCGTCCTCGGCGCCTGGAAGCCGCGGCTCTGAGCCCGCCCCGCCGTCGCCCCGGGGCATCTGTCCTCTGGCCGGGCCGTCCGGGCGACTCCGCACAGGCCGCCCCAACCGACCTCCCGCGGCCCGGGCCCGCGCGGACGCGCCTTCGGGGCGGGCGCCCTGGGGGACGCCCGCTCTCCCCGCCGGCCGAGCCGAAGCACCGGCCTTAGCAGGGCCGGGCCCCGCTCGGCGCTTTCCCCGGAGCTGGCCGGGGAGGGGCGAGCGCTGGGCCCGTTACCAAACGCGGCGCTCGTCGGCCCCTGAGCCCGCCCGGCGCGGGAGGACCCTTCGTGACGGCCCTGCCCCAGCCCCGCGCCCCGCTCCTCGACCCGCCCGAAATCACCGTGACAGTCTGGCCCCCGCCACCCCCTCCCTTCCCTGCTGCTCGGCCTGCCCCGCGCGTCCCCTCCGCGTTCCGCGCGCCTGGGCGAGGCGGGGCGCGCGCTCGGGCGCAGGACGCGCAGCCCCGCGGGCCGAGGGCCGTCGGCGCCGAGACGCTGCAGCCCCGTGGCAGGCCGGGCCCCGGCCCCGGCCCCGCCGGCTCCGCGCAGCCCGGGCGGCGGCGGGGGGCCCGGGGCCAGGATGTCCGGCCTTTGGGCGGAAAGGCGACCTGGCGACAGAGACTTTGACGGCGACTGGAGGAGACGGGCTTTATCCCCAAGGGCGAGGAGCCTAAAGAAGGGTTTGACGTCCGCGGATTAGACACCCCCTTCCATGGGTTGAGAAGGTGATATCACATGAGCCTTAGCGCAGGCACCAGGCATGGAACAAGCTCAGCAAACTGTCAGAGTAAAAACGAAAAATGAAAGAAATGGCCTCCCTGGTGGCGCAAGGGGTTAAGAAGCAACCTATGAAGCTGTCCACAGCCACTGCAGCACGAGTTCGATCCCCAGCCAGGGAGATACCCACATGGCACAGCAGACCTCTCCTGTCTCCCCACTGCTCCCCTCAGCAGTGTATTTCAGTCTATCTGCCTGTTCTGTTCCCCACTCTGTCTCTGGTGGATCCTCTCACAACCCGCACCTCTGGCCTCTACCCCAGCTCTTGTATGCATCAATAAAACTTTTTTAAAAAAATAAAAAACAAAAACAAAAACGAAAGAAATCAGGGCCTCCCTAGTGGTGTGGGGCTTAAGTCTTAATGCTATCAAACTATCCACAGTCACTGTGGCCTGAGTTCCATCCCAGCCTGGAAGCTGACCCCGTGGCGCAGCGGACTTCTGTCTCCTGGCTGCTCATCTGAGCAGTGAATTTCAGTAGATCCGCCTGTTCTGCTCTCCACTGTCTCTGCTGAATCCTCTCACCCCTGCACCTCTGGCCTACACCCCAGTACTTGTATGTGCATAAATAAATCATTAAAAAAAAGAAAGAAATCACTAAAAATAATGCTCATAGTGGTTTCCAGGGCTGGTTCATCTTTCTGGAAAGCAAATGACAAGTTCATTGTTTAAACTCTCTAATGTGGGGCCTCCCCGGTGGCGCAGCGGTAGAGCGCTGGGTTGCGAAGCTGCCCGCGGCCTCTGCGGCGCCGGTTCAATCCCCGGCTGCTCCTCGGCCACCGGAGGAGGGTCCCACATGGTGCGCAGACCTCTCCTGCCGCCCGCTGCTCCCCTCAGCAGTGTACTTCGGTCCTTCTGCCTGCTCTGCTCCCCGCTCTGGTGAATTCTCTCACCCTCCCACGCCTCTGACTGTACCCAGTGCATGTATAAACAAAACAAAAACAAACAACAAGCAAACAAATAAAGAAAAAAAACATGCCTCTATTAAAAAAAAAAAATCTTAAAAAAAAAAATAAAATAAAATAAACTCTCTAATGTGTTCTGTCCTTTGACCTGGTGACCCCAGTTGTATAGGAATCTAGCCCAAGAAAATAATCAGAAACAAGACAAAAGCCCTCAGAAACATTATGTATAATTGCTGCTGGAAAATGATCAACTTTTAGGAAACATCTAAATAAATTAAGGTGTCTGCCTCTTAAGGAGCAGCACACAGCCCTCAGATATTATTTTTTCTTTTTTTCAAAGATCTATTCATCTATGCATACAAGAGCTGGGGCACAGGCCAGAGACGGGGGGTGGTGAGAGGACCCACCAGAAACAGAGTGGGGAGTAGAACAGGCAGATATACTGAAATACACTGCTGAGGGGAGCAGCGGGCGAGACAGGAGAGGTCCGCTTCACCATGTGGGTTGTTCCCTGGCCAGCTGGGGACTGAACCCGCACTGCAGAGGCTGCGGACGACCCCACAGTGCAGTGCTCAACCCCCTGCACCACCGGGGAGGCCCTGGAGATTATTTTTTCAAAAGATATTTAAACACAATATGATGTGAGCTCAGCAGGTAACAAAATTGCACACACCTTAAGATCTCAACTTTGAAAGCATAAGTATATGTGTGTAGAGGCTGATAAGGGATTTTCACTTTCTCTCCTTTTATCTCATTTGCTGTGATTGGTTTGGATGACTTTATCCTAGGGAGAGGGTGACCATTTTCATTATTTTAATGTATATGACCTTGCACTGCCTCCCTGACGGCCAAGCAAGTGGATGGGAGCACTGGGCCTACAACCACGTTAATGGCTTTCAACCAATCCCTTGCAGGCAGAGTCCCTTAATGGGGTACATTCAGAGGGAGAAGAGGGGCCCCATACAAAGCAGTGGGGATAGAGCTCAGGGTGAGTCCAGATAATCTGGGTTTCCCACCAGGTCCAAGCGCGCCGCCCCCTGATCTGAAACTAGCACTGGAGGAGCCCAGGATTGAACTGGAGCTCCACCGGCCTCTGGCTTGGTGACCCTGGCCAAAGAGGGAATCATCTCCATGCATCCCAAGTGACGTGTAAGACTGTCACATGACCTGGAGGCCTCTTTCTTGCCTCTGAGCCAAGATGCACTTCTTTTTCCTTTCCTTTTTTTCTTGAGATATACTTGCATCATGAAATAAACTCATACTCAGGTGAATCTGTCCAGACTTGTTCTGCTCCGGGAATCTACCTGTCCATGATATCACATAATGGGATTATGATAGTTTGGAATATATTTTAATAATGATAGTACAAGCCCCTGACATTGTCATGCTTTATTAAAAAATTCTTGCTGATCCCCAATCATGTCATTTTTTCCACATAGAATATAGTATGGTTCAAGGTAAAAATCAAAATCAACAAGCAACTATAAACCAGAGACACACGTCGGGAGGGGAGAGGCGGGGAGAGAAAGGACTAGGGTCAAAATAAGGGGGGGGGTGCAATTGTATGGGGAATATAACCAAAGTGAAAATGCATACATTGTGCAAAAATGAAAAATGATGTAAGAATTATATAAAATAAAATATTAATTAAAACAAAGAAATTTAAAAAAAAGAATATAGTATGGTTTTTGGGCCTCCCTGGAGGCACAGCGGGTTGAGCGCTGTGCTGTGAAGATGTCCACAGCCTCTGCAGCGTGGATTCGATCCCTGGCTGGCCAGGGAGAAACCCACATGGCGCGGCAGACCTCTCCTGCCTCGCCTGCTGCTCCCCTCAGCAGTGTCTTCAGTCTGTCTGCCTGTTCTGCTCCCCGCTCTCTCTGGTGAATTCTCTCACCCTCCCGCAACTCTGACTTGTAACCCAGTTCTTGTATAAATAAACAAATTAAAATTAAAAAAAGAAGTTAATATTTTAACAACAAATGTTGGCGAGGGTGTGGAGAAAAAGGAACTCTCCTGCACTGTTGGTGGGAGTGCAAACTGGTCCAACCACTATGGAGAGCTGTGTGGAGATTTCTGGACCTACTAAACATAGAGCTTCCATATGATCCAGCAATTCCACTCCTAGGTATTTACCCAAAGGACACAGAAACATCAATTCCAAAGAACACCTGCACCCCTATGTTTATAGCAGCACTGTTTACAATAGCTAAGCTTTGGAAACAACCCAAAAATAGATGACTGGATCAAGAAGATGTGGTACATATACACCATGGAATATTACTCAGCATTCAAAAAAGATAAACCCATGCAGTTTGCAGCAACATGGATGGCGCTGGAAGGGATCATGCTCAGCGAAATAAGCCAGAAAGAAAAAGAAAAATACCGGATGGTCTCACTCATAGCAGGAATCTAGAGAACTTAAATAAGGGACCAGGAAAATGAATAACTATAAGAAAGTGAAAATCAAAATCAACAAAAAACTATGAACCAGAGACACTTTTTGGGGGGTGGGGGCGGGAGGGGAGGGATTGGGGTCAGAATGGGGGGGTTGCCATTGTATGGGGAATATAAAAATAAAATTTATTATTTAAAAAAAAAGTTAATATTTAAAAAAAAAAAGAATATAATATGGTTTTGTCAAACCATCTCCCTCCCTGTCCCCACCAATCCTATCAGAACTTTGACTGGTGTTGCATTAAATGTATTTAAGTAGGAGAAAACCTGACATCTTTACCCCCAGCTTTTCAGTTTAAGAATGAGACAGTGTTTCCATGAATTCAGGCTCAACTTTGTATCACAGTGTGGCAGGTTCCTACTATGGTGATGATGGTTATTTCCCCAGGACACTTTGTAACCAGCTATTCTATCTGCCCTGGAAAATGCTCCATGCCGATGATGGCAGAAAGCTCAGCTGACCCTGCAGCGCTCAGGGCCCTTTACCTGTGGTCGCCTGGGGAAGGTCACTAAGTGAGCACATGAAGGAAAGAATGAATACTCCAATGCAGGTTCCTCCCTCCTGCCCTGGGATGGTGTTCATTGTAGCGGCTTTTCCCTCCTTGACATCTATGTTCATCACCCCACGGAGGCAAGTCCCAGCACAGGATACCCACACAGACAATAGAGCAGATCACCGCCCTACACTCCTGGGAGCAAGCTGTGCTCAGCGACAGCACAGCGCCACGTCGGACAAGAGGGAGAGGGTAATATAAGACATTATGCTTAGGGCCTTCCTGGTGGCGCAGAAGATTAGGGCGCAACCTATGAAGTTGTCCGCAGCCTCTGCAGCGCGGGTTCGATTCCTGGCCAGCCAGGGAGCAGTCCACATGGCACTACTGACCTCTCTTCACTCGCCCGCTGTTCCCCTCAGCAGAGAACTTGGGTCGATCTGCCTGTTCTGATCCCTGCTCTGTCTCTAGTGAATCCTCTCACCCCCACACCTCTGACCTGTACTCCAGCTCTTGTATGCATAAATAAATAAATATTTTTTTTTTAAAAAGACCTTATGCTTATCTTAAGGCTGCCTAGTAGCTGTCACCACCGGTGCCTTAACCTCTACAGAGATGGGGAGTGGCAGGCTGGGCACAGTCCTTTTGCTTCCCCTATTATCCCGGGACTCAGGGCATGACCCCTCCCCACTCAGAACTTTAGTTTGGCCATCTCTGCTAGACAGGACTGACTTGTGGTAATAGATTCCCCTTGTCCACTTAGCATGTCACAGTGGCTGCCTTCTGTACTGTCCTCAAAGGAACCAGACTGCCTTCACAGTGCTTCCCTTGTCCTCTTTTCTCCTCACCAACCCAACTGCTGTCCAGGCTTCCCAGCTCAATCTAAACACCACCTCCTCAGGGAGGCCTTCCTTGATTGCCAGTTATACCCTGAAAGCCCTCTGCCCTTGTGGGGAATTGAGCAGGGGGAGGAATTGAGCAATCTGTGGTCCACTGAGCCAAAATGAGCTATCCAGGGACAGAGCTCGCCCCAGTCCAGGCCTCTGCACCCAGCTCTATTGCTCTCCCCACAAACACCAGCACAGTTACAATCCTTTCTCCTTCCCATCAAAAGGTGACACTAGACTGAAGATGTTTCTTCAGCTAGGACAATGGTGATGGTGATCATAATTACACTAATCATAGCTCTCATTACTCCCTGTTGCAGCTACTCCTTTCATGGGTCACTGACTTGTCATCACATCACGGACTCCCCACACGATCCTATGCGTTGCGCAAAAATGATTTTCCCCCTTTTACTGATGGAGAAACTGAGGGTCAGGGAGGTGACATGATTTGCCCAAGGTCATGGGGTTAGAAACTGGTGGTCAGAAGTGGGATTTGAAAACCCCAAGTGCAGGTGCTGTGCAGCAGACCAGCACAGCAGTAGACGATGAGGCCACCTCAGGGTTGAGAGAAGCGTGCAGGGTGGTCAGGGAGTCGGCGAAAGAAATGACAAACAGACACACCTAGAACTACAAACTTTAATCCCTTATCTGTCTTTCTAAACTTCCTCCTTTCTTCTATAATGGTCATTGCTTGTTATGTAGATCACCTCCCTGATAGTGATAGACTGAGCCAGCGAGCAAGCTAATTTCTTTGATATTCATTCCTGTGCTTTTAGAAAACATATATATACTAGTCACAAACTTAAGGAAAATTACACTCAGATTTTCACTCTTAAAGTGTGTCTGTGTGTCATTTCTTTCGCCGACGCCCTGACCACCCTGCACGCTTCTCTCAACCCTGAGGTGGCCTCATCGTCTACTGCTGTGCTGGTCCGCGGCACATCTGTCTTTTTTCCACTAAACATGTGGATAAGGACTTTGTCCATTTTTCTTGCTGCCTTATCTCTGGGGCTTGGTGAGCACCTGGCTTGGAGCATTAGCTGGGTGAGTGAATAACAGTCTCCAAGGCCACTCTCACAGACCACTGCTTTCCTAGCTGTGTCCCCACACAGGGAACTGACCCTTGACCCCTAAAAGCAAAGGGCAAGCTGGCCTCCCTTTCCTCGTCTCCTTGCGAAGAATCCAGATTAGCTTCCTTAAATGCAGAGGTGGGTGGGGCCCCATGGTCTCTGTGTGAAGGGGATAAACAGAGTGCAGGAGTCCTGGGTTTGAACCCCACCGGCTACCGCCATCCTGATGGTTGAGGCAAGATTTATTTATTTATGCATACAATAGCTAAGGTGTAGGCCAGAGATGGTGAGGGTGGGAGGGGTGAGAGGATTCACCAGAGAAAGATAGGGGAGTAGAACAGGCAAAAGTATTGAAATACACTGCTGAGGGGAGCAGCAGGGAGACAGGAGAGGTCTGCTGTGCCATGTGGGTAGCTCCCTGGCTGGGGATTGAACTCTTGCTGCAGTGGCTGCAGATAGCTTCATAGTGCTGAGACTTGCGCCACCAGAGAGGCCCAGTGACTGCCACTTTTTAGGACAGGAAGTCCCCACTCTCCCAAGCAGGGTTTTCCAGGCATCAGGATCTTTGCCCTTGCTATTCACTGGGCCTGGCATGATCTACCAGATTTATCTGTGGCTGCCGCGGGCTCTTCTTAAATGTTGCCTCTTTAGAGAAACTCTGTGATTCCTCCCAGGCTAAAGTGGACTTTTTGCACCCACACAGTTACCTTTCCACACCTGCTTCTTCCTCCATTGCTCTCAGTATAAACTATTTTTTGCTTTTACTATTTATTTATAATTTCTTCATTTACTTCATTTACTATTTATTTATAGTTTCTTCATTTACAGGCATCTCCCATGCCTGAATATAAGATCTATGAGGGTAAAGTTTTGCCGGTCTTGTTTATTGCTGTATGGCCAGGGCTTAGAGCAGGGCCTAACTTACAGTGGGGGAGCAGTAAATGTCTGCTGAATTAAGATTCCTTCTCTTGCTAGAAATAGGGAAAATGAGGCCCAAAGGCGGGAAGGGACAGAAGGCCGGAGATGACCTGGTACCATAATCTAGAGCAGAAGGCAGGGAGGACAAACAGAGCTCCAGGAGGAGACTGTGACCTTGGAGGAGGGTGGTCTTTTCAAGCCTCAGTTTCCCTGTCCGCAAGATGGAGTGAAGCGGCCGTGATCACTATCCAAGAGACCCGGTACTAGGGATGAGACTCCCCCATGCCCAGGCATGAGCATCTTCGGTGCCTCATCCGAGCCCCCCAGACACCATTCTAGCGCCCCAAAAGCCGCAGAAGGAGAAAACTACAAGCCCCATGGTGCTCCGAGAGGCGCGTGCGCAGTGGGGCCCTCCCGCAGTGCCGCGGGCGCCCTCTGGCGGCGCCCCACGCCGCGCGCCGCGCGGATCCCGGAGGGGCGGGGGGCCGGCGGCGCAGCAGTCGGAGCGCGCGGCTGCAGCGGCGGAGCCGGAGCCGGAGCCGGAGCCGCAGCCGGAGCGGGAGCGGGAGCGGCGGCCGGATCGCAGCCCGCGGGGCCCGCCGCAGCCATGGGCAACCGCGGCATGGAGGACCTCATCCCGCTGGTCAACCGGCTGCAGGACGCCTTCTCTGCCATCGGCCAGAACGCGGACCTCGACCTGCCGCAGATCGCCGTGGTGGGCGGCCAGAGCGCGGGCAAGAGCTCGGTGCTCGAGAATTTCGTGGGCAGGTAGGAGCGGCGCGCCCCGGGGCGCGGACTCCCGCGCAGGGCCCCGGCCCCCGCCCCGACGGCGCCGCTCGCGCGGACGGCGCGCCCCCTCCTCCGGCCCGAGGGGGGCGGCCCGAGCCCGCGTCCGAGCCCCGGGGGCGGCGGCGCCCCCCGCGCGTCCGCACACGCAGTCTCGTCGCCCGCCGGCATCGCGCCCCCGTCTCCGCCCCGCGCGCTCGGGACCCGGCGCTGCGCCTGGAGACCCGGGCTCGGGGTCACCCCCCGCGGGGGCACGAGGGGCTGCATTACTCAGCGCCTCCCTTCCCCGGATCCTCGGGCGGGCGCAGCCCGGGCGGCCCCCCGACCCTAGGCTTTGTGGGGGACGCGCCCTCCGGGCGCTCCCGGGCCGTGGCGGGGGTCGCGCCCCGCGCGCGCAGCCCGGAGAGGACGCGGCCCGCGGGCACCGGCACCAGCGCAGCCTCCCCCCGCCACACACCTCTGCGGCGCCCGCCGCCATCCGCGCAGCGCCGCGGGGGGAGGCGCGGGCGCGGGGGGCGGGGGGCGGGGGCGCCGCCGGCCGGGTCCTCCCCGCAGCCGCCCCGGCTCCTTCGCCGCCCGGGTGGGGGGCGCCGGGTCGCGTCGCTCCCCCTTGGCCCGGCGGAGCGACTGTGATGGAGGCAGCAGGCGGAGGGCAGAGATGACTAAGACGGGGAGGCAGGACGGCGGGGAGGGGGAGCCATTTGCAGAACCTAATCCCCCTCCTGCCCCTGATCCCCCGGGCCCGGGACGGCCAGGTGGCGCGCGTGGGGGCAGCCCCGACACCGAGGGGCCGGGGT
Organism: Talpa europaea; assembly: GCF_964194135.1. Classification (NCBI taxonomy): domain Eukaryota; kingdom Metazoa; phylum Chordata; class Mammalia; order Eulipotyphla; family Talpidae; genus Talpa; species Talpa europaea. The sequence continues at coordinate 4,876,687 of NC_140074.1, read as the reverse complement.
GTGCAGGGGCAGGCGGGGCCGTGACCGCCCGCAGAGATGGCTTTGGGGTGCTGGGAAGGCGAGCGAGAGGATGGCGCTTTCAGGCGCTGAGGCGGGTGGGGGCTGGGCAGACTGGGGGAGCAGGAGAATGACACTGACCTCCCCACCCCGCCACCCTCCCCACCTCTTCAGACACCCCAGCTTTCTCCCGCTGACCTTCAGGGCTGAGGCAGCCCTGGCTTGGGGTGGGGGCGGGGGAGGGCCAGCAGGGCCGGGGAGGCGTCTTGGGACCAGGCCGGGTTCTGTGGTGAACCCTGGGGCAAGTCGCTTGCCCCCTCCGAGCCTCACTCTCCCCTGTCTAGGGGGACAGTTGGGCTGGCTGGTTGTTGCCGCCCCTCCCGCGAGCTCGGAAGCCCAGTGCCAGCCCCGCTGCGGAGAGGGAGGGGTCCTGCCTGGAGCTCTGTGTCTGGGGGATGTAGGAAAGCCACAGTGGGGGCGGCCGGGCCCATCTGGTCAGCAGAGGGGGAGGCCGTCTGTCTCTCCAGGACCGGGATGGCTCTGCAGAGCCCGGCGCCTGCTCACGTGACCCCCAGAGCTACAGAGACACACAGATGGGCCCCTTCCCCAGGGCAGGGCAGTCAGGGTGAGGGGTGGGGACCCTGGAGGCAATGACGCCCCCAGGTCTCAGGCTCGAGGTGGCATTGGGCGTCACTCAGAGGCGTCTGGCTCTTTACAGGCACAGGGCCTCCTCCTGGCTTTCGTCCCTCTCAGCGCCAGGCTGTGTGCTCTGGGCAGGGGGTGCAGAAGCGAAGGCACCTCAGGCCCCATCCACTGCGCCCCTCCCGCGTGTCCTCACCACACTTCCCCACGGCCCCCCGAGGCAGGTGCCCGCGTGTCCTTCCTGCAGATGGGACGCTGAGACCCCAGGCTGCAGGCTACCCCAAGGTCACGCAGCTGGGAAGGATGGTGCTTCTAGAAGCATCCAAAGGGACACGCAGGTGGCGGGTGGGGGTCCGTGTCGGCCGGTGGGCCCGGAGCACTGGCAGCTGCCGCGGACCTTCCCGGGAGGTGGTGTGGGGCTCCTGAGTTCCTGGTGCACCAGACCTTTGTGAACACGTGGGAGGGAGGCGCTGATGTCCGCTAGGCTGGGGGCCTGTGTGCGCCAGGACAGGCCTGGCTCCTGCCCTCTTGGAGTTCGCGGTCCAGCAGAGGGCGGAGTCCGCGGCCCTGCAGGCCAGCCCCGCGAAGGTGACTCGGGTGTCCGTTTGCTTGTCAAGTGATGGAGCAAGGTGTGGACTCTGCCCCAGGAGCCCGGGCCCCCTCGCCGCCCTCCGCCTCCCAGTGCCCCTTGGCGGGGTGTCCCCAGGAGGCAGGCAGAGGAGTGTGGGCCCCAGGGGAGCGCTGAGCGGGCGAGCACTGTGAGCCCTCATGAAAGCCAGTGAGCGAGTCAGCGTTGGTGTGCAGGCGGGAAACAGGTTCAGGGGCCCCCCGCCAGCCCCGCCTGCTCCCTCATGGGCTCCCAACCTCTCTGCCCAGGGCCAGGTCCCCAGACCCGTGGGCATGGTAACAGTTGTCTCCTGGGGCTTCCCGGGAGTGAACCCCCCGGAGAGAGGAAGTGGAAAATGCATCTGAGGAAGCAGTGTCTGTTCCCGGCCAGACAGGACTTCTGAGCACCTGGGGCACCGATGTCAGCTCCGCGGTGGCGGTGGCCCCGCCGCTGCTGGGACTTGTCTGGGTCCTCGCTGTTTCTCCATCCCCCTTTTACAGAAGGGGCGACCGAGGCCGGTTCATCCACTCAACAGCCAGTCGCGGAGAAGGGCCACGGTGCCCCCGCGCTGGGCAGACGAGGGTAGAAAAGACAAAGGCTTTGCCTTCCTGAGGGGGGGCGCTGAGGTACTAAACACAGGTCCAGAGGGGGCATGAAGACTAGTGGCGAATGTGGTGGGTGCCGGGGGGTCTTTTCAGAGGGAGGCCGGAGAAGGGGTGGCATCTGAGAGAAATGAAGGAAGAGAGGGCACGTGACCTGCCTGGGGGCCGCTTTCTAGGCAGAAGAAAGGCCGCTGCAAAGGCCCTGGGGCAGGACAGAGCTGGCGCTCAAGCACAGAGAGCAGCAGCTGCTGCGGCTGGTGTGTGGTGGGAAGGGGACCTGGCAACAGAGAGCCAGGCCCAGGCCAGGTCTGCGAGGCCCTCAGACTAGGGGGGCAGTTTGGGTTTGTTTTCATCATTGGCAGAAGCTTTCACAAGGGGAGTGTCTTGAGCTGGTTGCTGGGGCCTGTGCCTGGGGGGGGGCTGTGGTGGCGGGAGGTGGTGGGGTCTGGGCTGGGCTTCAGCAGTAGCCAGGAGGAGAAGGTGGGGTCCAGGACAGATTTGGGAGACTGTTTCCCCAGAAGTGCTGGTGGATGGGTGTGGAAGTGAGGGAAGGGGACCCGGGAGGATGTCACATCTTTGACCCCGGGTGGGTGTTGGCGTCCGTGAGCAGAGTGGGGGTGCAGGCTGGGTGGCAGGTCAGGCGTCTGAGCCTCTTTCTTTTTTTTTTAAAGATTTATTTATTTATGCATACAAGAGTTGGGCACAGGCCAGAGATGTGGGGGGTGAGAGGACTCACCAGAGACAGAGTGGGGAACAGAACAGACGGATTGACTGAAACACACTGCTGAGGGGAGCCGCGGGCGAGACAGGAGAGGTCTGCTGTGCCATGTGGTTTCTCCCTGGCTCGCCAGGGATGGAACTCGTGCTGCAGAGGCTGCGGATTGCTTCATAGTGCGGTGTTTAATCCCTTGCACCACCAGGGAGGCCCCTGAGCCTCTTGCATCTTGGGGGCTCAGACGGCAGGTAGCAGCCGAGTCAGGTAGCAGCTGGAAAGGCCGGCTGGAAAGATGAATCTGGAAGTCGTGTCTGTGTAGGGGTGAGGCTTACACCCATGAGAGTAGATGAGCTCATCTTGGGGGTAAGTGCAAATAGCAGCTGTGTGGGCCCCAGGATACCCCAGCATCTCGAGAGCAGGTGCCTGGTGCCCTCCCTGCAACATGCCTTGGGGTGTCCTCGGTCAGGCTTCCAGGCCCCACCTCCCTGGCCAGCTGGCTGAGAAACGCACAGTGCCCACCCTTCCTCCCTCTTGGCCCTGGGGAGGCCAAGGGCAATAGGAATGTGGCAGAGGGGCTGGGAACTCGGCCCCTAGAATGAGATCTGGGTTGTCTTGACCTTGGGCCTGTTCCTTAACCTGCTCTGCCCTTTCCTCCTCGTAAAATGGGGGTAGTAACAGCACCTCCCTGTGGGGTTGTGGTGAGCGTGGAGCAGATGCCCTCTGTGCCCAGGGTAAGGGCTGGCAGAGAGGACGTGACAGTTCCATACCTACTGGGACACTGACAGGCAAGCCCTTTGGGCCAGAGAAGCAGGGTGGGGTGGGGATGGAAGCAGGGGGTCCTCTCCATCCCGGGCAGGGGTGGGGCGGAGACCTGGCGAGTGAGCCCCTGCCCAGAGCCAGGGACAGTATGGAGTCAAAGTCTCGGGGTGGCTCAGCCTCCCCTCCTGCCTCGTCACCCCATTCTCATCCCAGTGTGGGCTTCGCGCTGGTCTCGCCTCGAGAGCCCCTCTCTTGGTCTGGTCCAGCCCCTCCGACGGGGGACACCCCGCCCCGCTAGTAAGCTCTGTCTCTTCCTCGGAACACATGGGGTCCCCTTAGTGGTCCCATGCCCCATACTGGAGGCTGAATTCAAGGAGGATTGGGGGACAGTGGAGACACTCTGGGTGGAAAGTCTCTGGCCTGGAGGGGCAGAGGGAAGCGGCGCGGCCTTGGCACTTGCAGCGTGCCAGCCCCGGGCATACAGCTGTGCACAAGCCGGCCTTCCCTGCTCCCCGGGGCTCGCAGCTGGGCGGGACAGACAGACGCCAGACCACACAAAAGCTCACTTGTTGTGTTTGAAGAAGGGCATGAGGAGCCAGAAACTGAAGGGAGGGGAGTCGTGGGGTCCCCCGAGGAGGGGGCATTTACAACTGGACCTGAGCAAAGGGGACTTGGTGGGCAAGCGGGGGCCATGCCCTGGGGTGGGGGCCCACCTGCGCAGACCCAGGTCAGAGGGAGCTCAGCGGGCCTAAGAACCCGGAAGGGCAGACGGCTTGAGAGAGTGGCAGAGGCCATGGGAGACCCGGAAGGTGGGGAGGCCACAGTCACGCCACCCACAGAGCCCCTGCCCCCATGTGGCTGTTGGCAGCCACACTCAGCTGCAGCCTCGGTGTGCCCAGAGCCTCCCCTGCCACCTGCTGAGGGTGCCCTTCCCAGGCCAGGGGACATCATCCCAAGCCCCTCCCCCACACACACACCTGGTGGCCCCAAGGAGCAAGGAGTGAAAGGTGACCCTGGCAGATGGCATCTGATCCTGGCGCCAGGAGATCTGAGTTTCCCAGACCTGGGCCAGGGTTAGAGGGTCGGAGCGGAGGGGAAAGAAGGCATGGGCAGCAGGTGCGGGGCAGGGCAGGAGCTGGAAAAGCATCTGGGGCCCCATGTTACCAGGTTGGGAGCAAGAGCAGACACAGAGACCCACGTGCCTCTCTCCAAACATTCCACCGTGAATCAAGCAAAGGGAGGGGCCTATTAAATAGGCGCTCTGCCCGCAGCGGACCTGAACACCCGCCGCTGGGGCTCTCAGGGCAGAATTTCCAGCTCCTTAGGCCTCCCTGGTGGCACAAGGGGTTAAGTCTCAGCACCATGAAGCAATCCGTAGCCACTGCAGCATGAGTTCGATCCCTGACCAGGGAGCTACCCACATGGCACAGCAGACCTCTCCTGTCTCCCGCTGCTCCCCTCAGCAGTGTGTTTCAGTAGATCTACTTGTTCAGCTTCCCCACTCTGTCTCTGATGAATCCTCTCACCCCCCACACCTCTAGTCTGTACCCCAGTTCTTGTATGTGTAAATAAATAAATAAATAAATCTTAAAAAAAAAAAGGAATTCCCGGCTCATTGGAGCTCCGGGTAAGGAGGCAGGACAGATGGCCCCTCTCCCCAGGATGTCCCTGCCTCTTCCCTCTCCAGCCTGTAGCACAGGGGCCTCCTGGGCTCACATGTGGACTTCCCGGTCCTCATAGTTCAGCTCCATCTGCGGCCCCACAGATGACCCTCCTTGGGGGGAGCTGCAGGAGGGGGACTCTGGAGAAGGGCTTGATGGGGAATTCCAGGGCCCTCGGTTGTCCTAGTAGGGGTGCACAGACTCCAGCTGGACCCCCCTTGGCCCCTGGGCACCCCTGGCTCCATGGGGGGATCTGGAGGAGACAAAAGAGGGACCCCCTGAAACCTGGGCTTCAGCGTCAGGGCCTCGATTCCCCAGGAAGTGTTGATTATTGTCTTCTTGGCACCAACAATCTGCTAGTAAGAGGAACAGATACTATCGTCCTAGGTTTTCCGATGGCAGAATGGCACAGAGAGGGCAGGGGACCTGCCTAAGGTCACACAGCAATGGAATCAGAGACAAGACAGCAGCCAGCACCGGTCTCCTGCCTCCTTGTGATGTGCACCCCTTCACCCCACCAGGGGTCTACCTGTCCACAGCCTCAGCTTCTCTGCTCGCTGGCGTTTCCCTGGTCCCCTCCCCCTCCCTGAACTGGAATCTGGCTAAGGGACAAGACCTGTTTGGAGAAATCAGCTCAGGCAACTTGAAATTACCACAGGCAACAGGCAAGAGAGGCGCCTTGGCCTTGGACGGTATTCAAGACAGGCTCCTAACTGGCCTCTTCCGGTGCCCTGGAGAGACCCACGATCGGCTCCTCCTCAGTCATCCTTGCTGTCCGGTCCGCGCCAACTCTGTGGCTTCTGTCCCTAATCCACCCTCCCTCACCTTGGCCGCACCACCCTAGCACCTGGGGTAGCCCCTCTCTTGCCTCTCCTCGTCCATGCCATGGCTTACTAATCTGCCCCCTCTGCTTGAAGGCCTGTGGGGTCGCCTGCGAGGGGGGGAGGGGGGCGGAACTGGCCAAGGGCCCCTCGCAGCTCTGCGAGCATCAACCCAGAGGATGCAGCTTTCTTCAACGACTTTGTTGAGGACTAATTTACACGCCTTAAAATTCACCCGGTTTTAGAGCCCAATTCAAGGATTGTTAGGATATTTACAGAGTTGTGCAACCATCATCACAATCTAATTTAAGAACTCTTCCTTCACCCCGAAGAGAAGCCTCGCCACCACGCAGATGCTGAAGCCCTGGGCAGATCCCTGGCCAGCAGCCAGCCGCTCACCGGTGGCCGCCAGGAGGGCCACTGTCGAGGAGAAGGTGCTCGCCTGGGGAGCCCCAGGGCCGGGGGTGACGGCTGGTTTTTCCTTTTTTCATATCTTATGTTTTCTGTGAAATTTTTTTCAAAGGGAGAACATATGATTTTTTTAAAGTAGGGTGCAAAAGAGAAATCTATTTCCATTTTGAAAATATAGAGTCATCAACACTTGAGGGAGGGAGGCAGGGAACAAAGGTAGGAAGGCTGGAAGGATCGAGAGGAAGGAAATCGCGGATTTTCTAGCGGCGGTGACTGGGGCGAGCCCCGTGCTCTGCTTCGGGGGATTCCGGGCCCCTGTCTGCCCGTCACCAGCACACATTGTCAGCTTGGGCAAGACCCTCTCCCCTTTTTGCACCTTAGGGTCCACATCTGTGATGAGGTGCTGGTGATGGTGGGAAAAATCATCCTTTTTTTTTTTTTGATGTCCCTGGCAGTGAATGACGGACACCAGACTGCTTTTAGCAACTGGAAGATTTTAGCTCTTTTTTTTTAAAAGATTTATTTATTTATACAAGGACTGGGGTACAGGTCAGAGGCACGGGAGGGTGAGAGAATTCACCAGAGACAGAGCCGGGAGCAGAACAGGCAGACCGACTGAAGACACTGCGGAGGGGAGCAGCGGGCAAGACAGGAGAGGTCTGCCGTGCCATGTGGGTTTCTCCCTGGCCGGCCGGGATCGAATCTGCGCTGCAGAGGCTGCGAACAGCTTCACAGCATTGCACTCAACCTACTGCGCCACCAGGGAGGCCCCCCTTTTTTTAAGACTTATTTATACATACAAGAGCTGGGGTGCAGGCCAGCGGTGTGGGGGTGAGAGGATTCACCAGAGATAGAGTTGGGAGCAGAACAGGCCAATGTACTGAAATACACTGCTGAGGGGAGCGGCGGGGAGATAGGAGAGGTCTGCTGCGCCATCTGGGTCACCTCCTTGGCCGGGGATTGAACTCGTGCAGCAGTGGCTGGCGATAGCTTGATAGCACTGAGAATTTAACTCCTGTGCCAACAGGGAGGCCCGGAAAAATCATTCTTTGGTCTACATGTGCCCACTTTATACCTCGTTCTGTGCTGGGTGCTGGGAGCCGTGGTAAACAGGAGCAGCCCAGTCCCGGCTCTCAAAACATCAGTGCCTCAGGGGAGGCGAGGCTGGGATTGCTCTGAAATGTTCAACCTCAGCTGGAAATTCATGGGCTGTGTGAGTGGGGCCCCTCAGTCCTCCCAGGGCTGCAGGAACAGAGAGGGACTTGTTGCCTGGAGGCAGCCTCACCTCCTCCTCCTGTATTTCTTGGCCCAACCACCTGCTCGCCCTGCCCAGCTCCCTGCTCCTGAGGACACCTCTGAGCCCTCAGCCCCCTCGCCTTCTGCCTCCAGGGGAAAGATCTGGCTGGAAATAGCCCAGTTCACGGATCTATTCTTCTGGCCAGCCCCTAAGAGACCCACCTTCTAGTCCTCTCCCTGCTGCACCCTTGGGCGACGTGGTAATGGCAGCCTAGCCGGTGTTCTCAGCTTGTTCAATAGTTTATTTGTAATCGTAGCAGCTTCCATTTATTCAGGCATTAACTTATATAAGCCTCAATGTATAAGTTACATTTTCCTGATGTGGAAACGGCTCAGAGAGGTCTGGTCATTTGTCCACAGCACACAGCTCCTACTTGCCAGCATGGACATTCAGCGTGAGGCCTGACACCAGAGCCCAACAAACAGGAAACCCAGAAGAGTCACCGCCCCTGGGCCCATGCCAGAGCGAGCACGCCACTTTCTGTCGTCATTTGCATTCAACAGGACCTGGGGACCAGGGTCCCTGAGTTCTGACCCCAGATCTCAGGTTCTCAAGTAAGAGTGGGGGTCACTGCCATCTCCAGACCCCTTTGGGGGTGACAGTAGCAATTCCATCAGGAAGTGTGTGGCGTTGGGAGGTCCTGAGAGGTGTTTATTTCACCCTCTCTGTGCTTCAGGTTTGAAGGTGCCTCTGCAGATGGTGAGGCGAGGCCTCCCCAGGAAACCACCATCTGCCCAGAATAAAGTCGGGAGAGCTGGCGTGGCACCACGCAGCCCTCCCACACAGCCACCAAGCCTGGTGGGCCCAACACTTTCCTCTGGGCATCTGTTCTGTCCTCCCTCAGCCTGAAGAGGTGCTGTTGGGGGGTAGAAGCTACCGGGGTGGGGGTGCATTAGCTGGAGGCTGGGTCAGACCCAAATCCCCATTGGGGAGGTGCTAAGTCCACTTGGACAGTGACTGCAGGCAGTGTGTCTGGGTGCAAGGAACCTACAGAGTCTGAGCCCTACTCGTTGCCTGAGCACCTACTGTGTGCCAGACAGTGCCAGGCACGGGGAACCGGCAGGGGCGAAGCACACAGTCTGACCTAGGCACCAAGGGGCTTGAGCAGCCTAAGCAGGCACAGGGCCGGACAGAGCACTCCGGGTTCCTGGTCCTGCCTGGGCCACCTCTCCCTTCGCTGTGTGGGAGCTCCCTGCCCTCCCTGGGCCTCTGTCCTGCCCTTGGACAATGATTTCCATCCAGTGTCTTGGGGTCAGAATCCCCAGACCCAGCTCAGCACAGAGGAGGGTTGTGTAACATCCGTGCTCAAGCCTGCGGGGATGCAGCTGAGTGCCTACTATGTGCAGGCACGGACCAGGCTCTTTCTGCAGCCACATGTACATGCAGGTACATGTTCATGCACACACGTCCGTGTACACAGACGTGTACAGGCACTTGCACTGGCTGTGCGAGGTTGGTTTGTGGCTGAGGAGCGTGAGGTACAGAGCAGGACACGAACCCTGGGAATGGCTGAGGGGGGGATTCGAACCCACTGCTGGGCACCGGCTCTTAAATACTAAGTCAGTGATCCTTAAACTTGAAAGGGAACATGAGAATAACCGTTGTGTTGAAGATCCAGACTCCCTCCTTCCCTCCCTGTCCCCCAAGATTCCAGCCAAGTTAAAATGGCTGAAGAATGCGTACTTTAAGGCATTGCCCAGGGGTTGCTGCCGCAGCCACACTTTGCCTCACTTTGAGAACCCAGGCCATGGCAGAGATGAGAGATGGGGCATTTCCCCACCCCAACACAGTCTGAGGAGGGGCTCTGCCCCCAACATGGCCCTGCCCTCTGTGATGATCACTTCCCTTAAACTGCTTGTCCTTTCAGTAGCCCCGGGGAAGCAGTGACTTAGGGCAGGATGGCCCAGACCCCCGACCACCCCTCCAGCTGGGCCCTGAGCTCCCTGCACCCTCTGTGCATCCCTCAAGCCCGCCAGGGGCCGAGTGGGGCCATCTGTGCCGGGGGAGGCCTCTCAGGAAAGAGTTCTAGGAAAGGTCCACCTCTCTGCGTGGGGGGCTCTCTGTGGGGAGTCCCATCCTTCCCAGCCCCTCCTGCAGTTGCCATAGCAACTGCAGTTGCCATGGTATTGCTGGGTGAGGAGTTGGTGGGGAAGAGGGTGGACCCTAGGACCCCAGCCCACCTCAGCCTCTGTGAAAACAGATGTCCTATCTCCGCAGCCCTGGGGGATCTCTAAACCTAGGGGGTCATCCCCCAAAGGAGTCAGTGAATCAAGGACGGGAGAGACAGGAAGCCCCCGCCCCCAGTGAATCACCCCCTCTCGGTGCTGCCTGGCGCGCCTCCGTTCCAGTACATGTCACACTGCATCGCGTTATCTGTTTACTCGTCTGTCTCCCCTCCACGCTGCAAGCTCCTCGGGTGGGGAGCCGTCTGACTCATGCTCTCCCATCCCCAGGGCCCAGCACAGGGCCAGGCACGGAGCAGCTGCTCCTGACAATGTCCTCGACGGGATTCAATCGAGTTACGTAAAAAAACCTGTCTGGCTTAGGGGGCAGCAGGGTTTGACCAGGCAGTTCCCAGGCTCTGGTGTGCAACAGACTTGTCGGAACCTAGTTCGAACCTAGCTCTGCCGTCCCTGTCCCTGACCGGTGACCCCATACTGGCTGCTTCACCTCTCTGAGCCTCAGGGGCCTCACCTGTGAAATGGTAATTTCCATTTCAGCTGGTGAGGGAGTCAGCGTGTATGAAATACCTCTGCTGTGCGAAGCCTGTGTGGGTTCTGGGGTGCTGTGGGGGCCGGGAAGACGCTAGCCGGCCCTTGGGAAGCTCAGTCTTGCAAAAATGAAAAGTGCTTGCCTAGCACCCAGAAATGATGAATAAACGCAGGATTTATCATCGGTTTCCTTCCCCATTGAAATGGTCGACTCTTCCCCATAGGCAAGGCTCTCCCTGGACATGGGGAGGGCGAGGACAGGGAGGAGACCTTGACCCAAGAGCCTAGATCTCCTCTGTTGGCCCCAGGACCCCTGGCCCCAGGGTGATTCTGGGTCCAGCCCTGGGCTGGAGCTCTGGCTCTGCCCCTGCCCTGTAGAACAGGGGCCTCCACGTGCTTCTCCACAAATGAGGTGGCAGGCCTGGTTTCTATGGCCCCCAGGCTCTGGCCTGCTCCTTCTTTCCTGGGTTCTGGGCTCCCAAGACCATGGATTCCCTGAAGAGGCCTCCACCCTCAGGCTTCTGCCAGCCTGGGTGGGGAGAAGAGAGTGGCCGACAGGGCAGAGTGAATTGTACTTGCAGAGTCAGCCAAAAGGACTGCTGGGGTTGACGTGGCGTGAGCAGATGCTGAGGTGTAGACTGTCATGGCTGGGGGCTGGGGAGCCTGTGGGACCCCTTGTCCAGCCTTTCAAAGCCTGGGTCTGCGTGGTGCTTTCAAGGAAGAGTTGAAAAGCTCTAGGCCCAGGGTCAGCTCTGCTAGGTTCTCACTGTGCGACCTGAACACCTCTGGGCCTCAGTTTCCCCACCTGTAAAATGGGGCTAATCACGGGACTTTTGTGGAGTCCCTGAGGTGTCGCCCACAAAGACACTTAGGAATCGTGACTTCTTTTCCTAGCCTCCTTCTACCCCCAAACCCGCTTTTCCTCAACCACAGCCAGATGGGGCCCAGGGAAGGGGAAGTGAGATGCTGCCCTTCCCCACAGCGGAAGGGAGGGGAGAAAGTACAGCTCTGTTTCCTTGGATCCACTCTGTGGCCACGGGACACTTGGGCATAGGGGATGCCCTGTGCCTCAATTTCTCCTGAGCTGAATGGAATGACTCCTTTGAAGCAGAACTTACTTACTGTTGACTCAGAACCAACACAGGACTTGCATGAGAGAGGTCTGGGGATGTTAATCTTACCTCCTGGCAGTTCAGATGCATAAATTCTGTGACCCAGGGCACTTGGAGGAGGTGCTTCCTGCCTTTCTCAGCTGCTACCTCCCCTTATTGTCCTGAAACCCTTGGGTTAAGGAATTTCGAAGGACATTTGGGGAGCTCTGGAGCTTCCAAGGCCAGGCACCCCTCAGACAGAGGGAGTCTCCTCAGACCTGACCTTCCTCCCACCCCCAACTCACTGCAGGGACTTCCTGCCCCGAGGATCTGGCATTGTCACCCGAAGGCCCCTGGTCCTGCAGCTGGTCAATGCCACCACAGGTATGTGCCCTCCACCCCCAACCCTGCCCCGAGGAAGGGGCCCAGCTAACCGTGCAACTTGCTTGCTGTGTGATTTTGGCCCCAGATTCCCCATCTGGACGGTGGGGATAAAAATGCCTAGCAGAGACATGGTGTTCGTTGGGGAGTTGGGAGATGCAGTGTTTGTGTGTGTGTGTAGCAGGGCAGGGGGGGCGGGCTTCGCCTTCATCAGTTTGGGTTCCAGACCATAATGGCTACTTTGCCGGCAGAGTATGCCGAGTTCCTGCACTGCAAGGGGAAGAAATTCACCGACTTTGAGGAGGTGCGTCTGGAGATCGAGGCTGAAACCGACCGGGTCACTGGCACCAACAAGGGCATCTCGCCGGTGCCCATCAACCTCCGCGTCTACTCGCCCCACGGTGAGGACACCAGGCCCCGCCCCCGACCTCGGCATCCCTCGCTTAGCCCCGCCCAGCGCAAGACTCCGCCCACCCTAGCCACGCCCCCAAGGCGCTGCCTCTCTGGCGACTGCTCTTCCCCAACCCCGCCCACCTCTGGCCGCTCCCCTGTGGACCCTCGCTCAGCCTGGCCTTCATTTCCCCGCCCACTGCCACGCCCCTCGCCTTGAGCCCACCCTCTCTCCCCCCTGTCCAGTACTGAACCTGACCCTCGTGGACCTTCCCGGAATGACCAAGGTCCCGGTGGGGGACCAACCTGCTGATATCGAGTTCCAGATACGGGACATGCTGATGCAGTTCGTCACCAAGGAGAACTGTCTCATCCTGGCTGTGTCCCCGGCCAACTCCGACCTGGCCAACTCCGATGCCCTCAAGATCGCCAAGGAGGTGGACCCTCAGGGTAGATTCCACCCGGGAATGGGAAACCCAAGGCCGGGGAGGTCACCCTCAGTGTAGAAGGAGCCACTGGAGGGTCTGAGTCAGTAGCGGAGGGATCAGATCTAAAGGTCATCTTGGCCACTCTGGACAGTGAATGAGGCAGAAGGGCAGAGGTGAGGGCGGGAGTGGGCAGGGTGGGAGCAGGTTGGGTGGGAGCTCATGGGGTCTCCTGTGTGAGGGCGAGTGTAGATGTCAACTTCTTGCTGCCCACCAGGTCAGCGCACCATTGGGGTCATCACCAAGCTGGACCTGATGGACGAGGGCACTGATGCCCGAGATGTGCTGGAGAACAAGCTGCTCCCCTTGCGCAGAGGTAGGCAGACCACCCTGGTCCTCCACCGCCCTTCCCTGCATCCCCCACCCCCGCAGCCTGGTGTCCTGACCTCAACCCCCTCCACAGGCTACATAGGGGTGGTGAACCGGAGCCAGAAGGACATCGACGGCAAAAAGGACATTACAGCTGCCTTGGCTGCTGAACGCAAGTTCTTCCTCTCCCACCCCTCCTACCGCCACTTGGCGGACCGCATGGGCACACCCTACCTGCAGAAAGTCCTCAACCAGGTAGGGGTGCGGGAGGAGGCCAGGGGAGGCCTGGGGAAGCCAGATGATAGCAGAACCATTTCAGTGTATTTTCATGAGTGTGACCAGCAGAGGTTAGCGTGACCATTGTGCAGGTGGACAAAACGAAACCCAGCGGTAGCAGCAGAGTTCTGCTGACCCTGCCCTGCCAGGACCTGGGAGGGGACCCCTGTGATCCTTCACGTGGAGAGGAGACCCTCTCCCTATGTGGAGGGCAGCTCTGATGAGGGTTTGGGTTTGGGGGCCAGGATTGGAGAGCACTTGGCCGAAGGCCTTGATTTTGGAATGGGGAGAGGCTGACCTCAGATGAGGACAGGTCATCCCAGGCACTTCCCTAGAGTGTTTCCCCATTTGGAATGGAGGTTCTCCATCTGGAATGGAGGTGTGTGTGTGTGGGGGGGGGTGTGTATGTGTGTGTGCGTGATGGGAGGGGAACACTACAGCATAAAGGCAGAATCATGGACTCTGGAGGCCACATACCTGGACTTCAATCCCAGCTTAGTCACACATCTGCTGAGACTCCCCCACCCCACTCTCTGAGATGTGTGTGAGGACGTAGACAGGATGAGCCCCATTACTTGAGAATCTCTCCTCTGCTGTCCCTGATTCATTTCATTTGGCCCTCATAGAATCCAAAAATATTGAGTTAGTCAAGTCAGGGAATTTCAAATTAAAATCTAGATTTCTGGCTTCTATTGAAAATTGACTTATTCATTCAGTTAATACACTCAGTGGGCACCTACCAGATGCCAGGCCCTGCCCCAGGCAGCTTTCGTTCAGCAGGCTGGGCAACAGTGGGCAGGGCTGTGGCTGCCCTCGGTAGCTCTGATTGCAGCATATCCACACAGTCCTCTGGCCTCCTGGTCCCTGCCTGGTCCTGTGGGCATCTGGGTTTGTGACTATGGCCTTGTCTCACCCCCACTCACAGCAACTGACCAACCACATCCGGGACACACTGCCGGGGCTGCGAAACAAGCTACAGAGCCAGCTGCTGTCCATTGAGAAGGAGGTGGACGAGTACAAGAACTTCCGTCCTGATGACCCATCGCGCAAGACCAAGGCCCTGCTGCAGTGAGGCTCTCCCCAACACCCCCCTGCACCCCCTCCCCAGCCTCAGTACAGAGCCCTCCCGGGGCTGCCTGCCTCCACTCGCCACCCGCAGCACACTGCTCTCCCCCCAGGATGGTCCAGCAGTTCGCTGTGGACTTTGAGAAGCGCATCGAGGGCTCAGGGGACCAGATCGACACTTACGAACTGTCCGGGGGAGCCCGCATCAACCGCATCTTCCACGAGCGCTTCCCCTTCGAGCTGGTGAAGGTAGGGCAGGCTCCCAGGCCACGACTCCACCTGGCCACCAGGACTCTCACCCTCGATGTGTCCCCACCAGAGGCTGGAATCGGCCTGGGAGTGGGGCAGGCCCTGTGCTGACCTACCCCCGTGGCTGGGCCAAGCCCTGACCAGCCGTCTCTTGCTCTCCTGCACAGATGGAGTTTGATGAGAAGGAGCTCCGAAAAGAGATCAGCTACGCCATCAAGAATATCCATGGCATTAGGCATGTATTGGGGCCAGGGAGAGGGGCTTGAGCCCTAGCAGGCAGGGAGGGTCCAGGGCAGAGGTACAGGTTGTGATGAAGGACAAGAGCCCGGTCCCCAGTTTCCTCAGCACCGACTTTCCAGCTCTACAGGCTCGGGCTGGGGGCAGTGGTACCCTCCTTTGCTGTCCCTGGGACAGGGCCTGGAGGCTGCACAGCCGGGAAGAGCCCAGGACACAGGTGGCCAGGGAAGCCCCTCTAGCATGAGTGCCCGGACTGTGCCCGGGGGAGAGACTCCTCAGTCCTATCCAGGGGACTGTGACGCGGTCCAGAGCCGCGGGGTGCTGGCCTGTGCCCTTTTATGACAGACCAGGGCCTCCCCATGCTCCAGAGCTTCCCACAGTCCCGTTAGCCTACTTCCTTCCTAGCTGATCCCAAGGCCTGTGGAGCAGCATGGGGACTGGGAAACAGACTGTTCCTTAAAAGCTTAAGCCCCTTCCAGAGCCCAGATTTCCACTGTCTGCTTTCACAAGGAAAGCCAGTCCCTCCAGGTGCCAGGCAGTGAACAAAACCAAGAGGCCCCGGCTCTCAGGCACATTTCATTCCAAGGTTTAGAATGCAGTTTCCAGACTGATAACTCCATTGGCCAAGGCACAGGGAACAAACGCTCCCTCCCAGTCTTAAAATACAGTGCACTGCTCCAGGAAAGGCTCTTGCAGAGAAGCCAGTTTGGGCAATTTCCAACCCATTTCTGGTCATAGAAACTCTTTTATGAATAGAGGAAGCAGGACACATACAGCAGGACAGATACGGGTCTTGCCCCAAACAGCATCAAGAGCATGTCCTTCCTTAGAACCGCTCCCACCTGTTTGACAGATGGGGACACTGAAGCCCAAGCGGGGTAGCGGGAGGACCTCAAGGGCAGAGCTCGGGGGTTGGGGCAGGGCCCTGGCCTGGCACTCCTGGCAGGAGCTGGCCTGTGACACTGTGCCCTTCTCCCGCTCCGGGCGTTCAGAACGGGGCTCTTTACCCCAGACATGGCCTTTGAGACCATTGTGAAAAAGCAGGTGAAGAAGATCCGAGAACCGTGTCTCAAGTGTGTGGACATGGTTATCTCGGAGCTAATCAGCACCGTTAGACAGTGCACCAAGAAGGTAACCCGCAGCCTGGGCCAGCCCCGCCTCTGCCCCCGTCCTGCACTGCTGCCAGGCGCTCCCTCCCCACGCCCCCGACTGCTCCTCGGTAGCATGTACAGACCTCAGCGGGGTGGGGGAGACAGGCATCACAGACCAGGACAGGGGGGCTCTTGGAGCGGGCCTCACCTACCCCCTGGCCCCCAGGCCCTGGGAGGATCCAGGGATCAGACATTGGTAAGATGGGTGTGATGGGGGCTGTTTACCATGAGAGCCTACCGAGCGCCCCCCAGCTCCAGGAGAACAGACCTGAGGGTACCCAGAGCCCCCTCCCTGCCTCAGAGGGAGGGTCATCTTCGGGGACTCCAGGGAAGGGTGTTGGGAAAACCTTGGCCCTGAGATAGGTGACATACTTGGCTGCTATCTGGGGCCCTGGATGGGCAGGGGGTGCTGAGAGTCTAAGTCTAGCAGGTATCCTGACTCCTCTCCATCCTCATCCTCCCCATTCTCACCCCACCCGCCTCCGGCCCGCACTGAGGACCCTCCCCTCCCCTCCATCCACAGCTGGCCCTCCAGGGACAGAGCCCTCTTCCGTCTGCTCTGCCACTGAGCCTCACAGTCACTCAGGGAGAGCAGGGCTGGATCAGGACTAGGCACCCATTTCGCAGCAGAAAAACTGAGGCTCAAGAGATAAGTGCTTGGCCCGAGGTCACACCAGCTAGCAGGTGGCAGAGCTGTGGCCTGAAGCCAAGTCTTTGGACTCCAAGTTCAGTGCTCGTTGGATTCCACTCCCCAGCATCCCTTCCCTTCCCCACCCCACTGCTGCCTTGGCCCCTCCCTATCACCACCGCCACTCTCTCTGTCTTTCCTCTTCTCTCTCATTCTGTCTTTCTGAGCCGAGTTCCTCCAGGCCCCCTTGGAAGAGAGGCAGAGGATGCCCCTTGAGGGGAAAGGGAAGGGCAGGAGTCGAGCAGGGAGCTGGAGAATGGAGGTCAGGCAGCTCTGCTGTGACTCCAGGAGGCGTCATCTGCACCGCAACCTGTGCAGATGGGGCCCCCTGGAGTTGTGCAGTGTGCGGCCTGGGCAACTGGATGCAGCCACCCTGATGGAGGTAGGGAACGGTCCTGGGCTTTGGAGTCAGGATGAAGTGAATGCAGGAGGCACTGGGAAACCTGGAATTGAACAGACCGGGAGGGTGGGATCCTGGCCTGGGTCAGTCCCTTAGGAGGACCCGAGGCGGTGACAAAGATGGCTTTGGAAAAGAGCAGAGGGCAGCAGACTCAGTGCAGCTGGAGAGTGAGGGTGGGAGGCAAGGCTCGGGAGAGGATCTGAACTCAGGAAGGGGCTTGGATGGAACAGGGGCTCGGTCCCCTGGCACCACCCCACCCATGCCCGCAGAGCCCCGGGGAGGTGCCGACCCGGGTGGCGGTAGGGAGGGTCGGGTCCCACGCTCACATTGTCTTCTGTTCTCTCTCTCTTTCTCTGTGTCGGTGTCTCTCTCTCTCCCCCATGCCTGTGCCATCCTCCTCCACCCCTTGAACCCGGCCCGCTTGGCTTTCACTCCCCTCCTCCCGCCGACCACGGCCGCTCCTCCTCCTGTCCCTCCCTCCTCCCCGGGTGCAGGACGGGCCTCTTCACACCTGACCTCGCTTTTGAAGCCACAGTGAAAAAGCAGGTGCAGAAGCTCAAAGAGCCCAGTATCAAGTGTGTGGATATGGTAGTCAGTGAGCTCACGACCACCATCAGAAAGTGTAGCGAAAAGGTACGAGGGCCGCCTGGGCGGGCCGGGCCGGGCTGGCCCTTCCTCTTGGCCACGGCCTCCGGTGGGCAGAGCCATCCGCTGGTCACCCACGTGGTCCCAGACACCCATGCTGGCCGGGTGACCCCTGACCCCGAGGTTTCGGCCAGCTGATGCAGCTGGGTCTGCTCGCGCTCACCGTCCCCGCAGGCTGTTTCTGCCAGAAGACTGGCTCCGACCCAGGCTCCGTCAGCGGCCCCTTTACAGCGATGAGCATGACAAGGATGGTGGCGAGCACCAGGGGTTGGTCCCTGTTGATTGAGCACCTACTATGTGCCAAGCCCTGAACTAAGTTTGCCCTTGCTGGCTGACCTAATCCCTTGACAACCCTAAGGAGGGGGCAGTGTTACTTCCCCTTTACAGATGGTAAAACAGTCTCAGAAAGGAAAAGCAGAGTAGTGGAATTTAGATTTAGGGAGGCCAAGGGATGGAATCTGAAATCGGGGCCTCCTGGGGTGGGGGAGCTATCCCAGTGCCTCAGAACCAATTTGCCTGAAAGCGTCTGTGGATTACTTGCGCTACGGTAATCCACCCGTGTTCCACAGGGACAGCCTCTTTTGAGTCATCTGTGACCTTTTTGATGCCTTTTTCCTTTCTGTCTACTTTTGGGCATTTTGAGGCTATTTAGCCAGATCGCTTGAAACAGTCCTTCCCAGGGGAGTGCATGAGAATCAATTGTGGAGGAGGTGCCTTTCCAGAATTCAGATGCCCAAAATTCAAATGAATCAGACTGTCTGGGAGAGAGCCCAGCCTCACCTGTACCTGAAAAAGCTCCTGGTGCTGGGGGCGGCGGCACATCTGCTTAACTTCATGTTTCAAATAAGTATCATCATTTTCTTGCCCTTCCCCTGTCCTGTCTCACTTTTGCCTACTCTGGTGCCCAGAGGGGATGGGTTAAGCAAAGTAGATCCACTCAGTGCCTGTTCCAGGTGGAATAGCATGTGGGCAGGTCTCCCCACTGCCTAGAGTTCCTCCTGGTCCCCCCCGCCTTATGAATGCAGAGCAGCAATAATCCTTTTGTTAATGTTTTGGAAATACCAAGTTTATTTTAGGCTGCCTTGATTTTCTTTACAAAAGAAGACAAGATATGCTAAATAAAAATAACTTCGTTTTCTCATTATAAAAATAATGCATTCTCAATTCCAAAAAAATTTGGAAAATACCAGAGTAAAAAAAAAAAAAAGAGGCACCAAATGTCCCTTTTCAGAGAGGTACTATGGAGCTCTCTGTACATTTCCTGTAAGGGCTGTTCTTTTTGTAAAAATTGAAATAGAACAGTATTGGTTTTGTTCTGAGCACACATGATTGTTATAAAACTGTTCAGACAGCACACAGAAAGCAAAAGTCCCTATAATCCCACAACCCTGGAGATAACCTTTCTAAGTATTTACAAATTGTACCAGTTTTAACCTAAATGAGATCACATGACACATACTGGGCCATGAACATGTCCTTTTTACTGCGCAGTGTCTGCTGGACTCCTCATAGATAGCTCCATAAAAGATGGTGCCCTAGAACTGCTGGATAGTATTCCATCATAGAAATGTGCCACAATTCAGTATCCTATTGACAGGTATTTAGGTTGTTTCAATTTTTTTCTCGTTCAAACAGTGTTATAGTTAACATCCCAACAGAAATATTTGTAGTACTTATCCTATTGTTTCATTAGGGCAGATTTCTAGCTCGGGCATGGCCTTATCAGTGGCTATGAGCATTCACATTTTTGATGACTTCTGCAAGTTTCCTTTCTAAAAAGCTTTCACCAATTTATTCCTCCAAATCTTTTTTTCTATACATAGGTTTATTTACTTTGTTAGGAAACTACATTGGATATACTAACATCCTGTTTTTTCTCTTAATAACATATATTTGGGGATGTATTACCTAGTCTACAGGAACATTTTTAATGATTGCATACTATTTTAATGAATGGATTTTTCACAGTTTACTTAACCACTTTCTTGTTGGCAAACATTTGAATCACCTCAGTTTTCCAATGTTATAAATAACCAAGGAGTGAACATCTTTGTGTATAAAGGATTTTCTTTTTCTTTCTCTAGGATTATATCCCCAGGATAGATTCCTAGAAGATTCGTTACTAGATATAAAATATTTCAAAGACATGAAACACTTTGCTGAATTGCATTCCAAAAGGAAAAGCAGTAATTACTATAAATGGTAAAATTTTGGAAACAACCCAGATATCGACCCAGAGGGGATTGATTATAGAAAGTATCACACACAATGGAAGACTCTAGCTGTTTAAAGGCAAGGGATATATATTCACATGCCCCTCTACAAAGTATTGTGGGGGTGGAGGGGAAACAGTTTTCTGAAAAGAATGTGTAATGTTTGGGGGGATGTATATGAATGATAAAACCCCAAAGGCACTGCTAACCATTATTTTAAGAGAGGACAAGGAATATAGGAATTTTTCCTTTTCTACTTCACAAATTTTAGTCATGGTCAAATAACTTAAGGTGAGTTTGATTTTTGAGAGCAGGGAAAATTCGATTGACGAAAACTTCAAAAAGGGAAGCTTTTATATTAAAAAGTTTCCCTCAATTTATTTAATAGGTAGAATTTTTTTCTTTACAATAGAGTTTCCCATCTTCATCTTTTTTTTCCTCCCCAAATTTTTTAAACTTAGCAAACCACTCTTTTGGTATAATTATTCAATTCTAATAACTCCTGGCTCTGCTGGGATGAGAGTTTTCACCTCTGGATAAATCTGGAGTTTGATGTCGAGTGTGGATGTACCACTCAGCCCTCTCAACACCCCTGAAAGGGGAGGTGCCCTTACTGCCCCATCCTACACATGGCACAGCTAAGGCCTAGCGAGGTCAGTCACTTTTCTAAGGGGAGTCGGCAGGACAGAGGCTGGCTTTGACCCCAGAGTCCCGTGGCTCCCAGGCCTGCACTCCTGGGCCATAACCAGGAAGCTCCAGGCTGCCCGCCATGCTCAGCCAAGGACTGAGAGAGAAAAGTTCCATTTTAAAAACTGGCTATAAGTCCTGGAAATGCCCAGAGGCCGCCAGAATGGAAAAAGATGCTCAAAGGGAACAGAACTTCTCAAAGGGGCGGAGGCTGCCCTGCCATGTGTGACACGTGGAAAACTTGACAGTGTCACACGCAGGCGGTTAGTGGGAGAACTGGTCGTGCTCTTTGGCAAATTGCTCCCTCCTCGCTCCCCTCCCCTCCCCAACAACCCCTCCCTGGGAGGGAGCACTTGGGACCACCTCGGAGGCCTTCTGGTGGCAGTGACTCAGTCCCGAGTCTCCACCCAAACTTGGAGACATGAGGAGCGGGAGCCCCTCCTTGAGCCTCGTGGGCCGCAGGGGCCACGGGGCGCACTCAGCCAGCGATTTTAAGCCCAGGTCTCAGGCTGCCCTCCCCCAGGTCTCTTGCGCTTGGCCACATCAGCCACACCCCTGGCACAACCGCAGGATGGTGTGGGTGGATGTAGGTGTCGGGAGGAGGTGGCATCTCTCACGTCTGCCTCGCCTGGGCTGGCGTCCAGGGTAGCGCTTCTCCATCCTCCCGCCTCTGTCCCCCGCCCATTTCCTTGGCCTCCATCTTGCCTCAGAATCACTAACTGTGACCCAGGAATGCTCACCTCCAGCTCTTTTCCCACATAGGGGTGTTAGCTGAGGTGACAGGGTGGTTCTGGCTTTGCCCACCTGGGCCCCATATGGCCACCAAGTGAGGAGGGAGGGCCAGCGGGATCGAGGGCCTTAGGGGTGGACGTCCATCAGCAGCTCAGTGAGTCCCTTCCCCAAGGAGTTGCTGGTTTGTGAGCCAGAGGGAGGGGAGTGTGTGTCCGCTCACCCTGGCAGGAGGGCAGAGACTTCCATCCTTCACTCATCCTCATTTCTTCAACACGCCCTCATCAGCACTGGAGGTGTGCCAAGGCCTGCTTTTCTGCCTTCAGGGCAATCACATACCAGTTGATGATGGAGGGTGGGGGTAGGGTGCAATCCAGCTCTAGGGTGGTTGGAGCAGGCTTCCTGGAGGAGGTGACATCCAACAGAGTCTTAGAGGAGAATGAATCAACCTGGACTTGTCTGGCGCCTGGTTGAGCTGATGGCAGTGTTTACAGGCAGAATGGGAAAAGTGTGGGGCAACTTCCATTTCAACCTCAGTTAAATAAAACTGGGGGGTAATGGGTGACACTGAGCTCTTACCCCAAAGCAGTGGGTAGAGACAGGTTGACTGGTCAGCTCAGAGCCAGCTGGCATGGCTGGCGTTGACAGAGCCAGGCTGAAGCATGCAAAGGAAGGCAAAACAGGGTGGAGTCTACCAAGAGGGCCCTGGGCCCAGCCAGGCCCCCGCGGGGTACTGCTCATGCTGCTGGCACCCCCAACTCCGCATGCCCCCCCCCAACATCCTCGCATGCCTGTGCCTGTGGCTCCTGCATGTCCTTTTGTGTGACTGCTAGTTTTCCCTGCCTCCCTCCCCAGCTCTGACAAGGAGCATTGCCTGTCCCAGCCTGACTCAGGAGGCCAACTGGCACCTTGGGCCCTGCCCTCCCCAGATTCTTCCTGGATAGAATCTCAAGGCTGTTCCCTCCCTAATTCCCTGCCTGACTATCTCTTTAAGCCTTTAAGAAGGCAAGGGGTAGACCTGAGGCTTGTGAATGCTTTGGGAACAAATGGTCCCCCAAACTAAGGCCTCAATCAGTGTTTCCAAGATGGCGGCCACCAAGCTGGCGCCAGCAGCAGGCTGATTCCGTGGCATTTCTGCCCCTGGGAAAGAACTACCCTCCATATGCTCCCACCTTCAGTTGCCCAGATAGGCCAGTGTAGAGGGCCTAGAACCAGTAACACCCTTGAAGTGCCATTTGGAACCCACACTGGGGGGCAGGAGTGACCATGGCTCTGTGCCATAAGTTTCCTGGGACCCCAGGTCTCTCTTCCCCAGTCTCAGGCATTCTGTGTGTGCCTCCTACCCCACTCCCCGGGATCCCTGGGCTCTGGTGGGGTTTGGGTGCTCCCTGCCTGTGCTCCCTGTGTACGTGGCTCTCTCCCCTGCTGCCCTTCCCAGCTCCAGCAGTACCCGCGGCTGCGAGAAGAGATGGAGCGCATCGTGACCACCCACATCCGGGAGCGCGAGGGGCGCACCAAGGAACAGGTGAGCCTCCAGCCTTGCCCTTCATCCTCCCTGGGCTCACTTCCTTCTCCCTGCTGTGTCTGCCTGTCTCGGTCTGACCTGTCCTCATGCGCTCGCTCGCTCTCTTGCTCTCCTTCTCTCTCACTCTCACTCTCATTTTTATTTCAGGAAAATATATATAACATAAAAGTTGCCATTTTATCATTTTTTAAGTATATAATTCAGTGGTATTAAGCACATTCGAGTGGTTGTGCAACCATCACCACTAACCAACTCCAGAACTTTCTCATCTTCCCAAATGAAACTCCATACCCATGAAGCACCCCAGTCCCACCCCAGCCCCTGGTAGCCACCGTTCTGCTTTCTGTCTATGAATTTGACAGCTCGAGGCACCTCACATAAGTGGACTCACATGCCACTCATCCCTCTGTGACTCGCTTTTTCCCCCACTTAGGGTCATGCCCTCAAGGTTCCTCCATGTTATAGTGTGGGGCAGAGTGTCCTTCCTGTTTTAAGGCGGAATAAGATTCCACTGACTATATATTTATCCGTTTCCGTTGTTCCCGTATCTTGGCTGTTGTGGACACTGCTTCTGTGAACACGGTGTGCAAACATCTCTGTGACACTCTGCTCTCAGGGCTTAGGGTAGAGACCCAGACACGGAACCGCTGGGTCCAATGGTAATTCTCTGTCGGGTTTGTGTCAGTCGCGGTCCCGCCCCGGACCACCTCCCGTGCCCACTGTGTGGGTCTCAGCTTCTTGGCAGTCTGGCCTTCTAGTCATCGCTCTTTGGGCCTCTCTGCCTCTTGGCTGTTTCTCTGGGTCACTTTGTACCTCATCGTCATCTCTTTCCTTCCACATAGGCGTTTATCTTTGTTCATCCCATCACAGGCATGTTCATGAAATGGGCTGAGCGAGTTGAGCAGGACCCTGTGGCCCTCAGGGAGCTCGCAGCCGGGCCTCCATCCTTGTCATTTCTTTTTCTTTTTTAAGATTTATTTATTTATTTAAACAAGCACTGGGTACAGTCAGAAGCGCGGGAGGGTGAGAGAATTCACCAGAGCCAGAGCGGGGAGCAGAGCAGGCAGAAGGACCGAGGTACACTGCTGAGGGGAGCAGCGGGCCGCAGGAGAGGTCTGCGCGCCATGTGGGACCCTCCTCCGGTGGCCGGGGAGCAGCCGGGGATCGAACTGGTGCTGCAGAGGCTGCGGGCAGCTTCGCAACCCAGCACTCAACCGCTGCACCACCGGGGAGGCCCCGTCCTTGTCATTTCTGACACCTCCTGTCTGGACTCACCTCTGGCTCCCTCTTGCCAGCCTCTGTCCTCACACGGAGGCTCCACCCCGGTGCTGTCCCCAATCACTTGCATTGTTGGCCTGTTTTTAACTCCTGACTGGCCTATTTTTAATGACAAAGGTGATGAGCACTCAGTGAAATGTTCAGTCAGGGTAGAGGGGAGGAAATGACAAGCAAGTGTCCCTGCACTTGCTGTGCCCCAGCCCCAGCCACACCACAAAGTCACATTAGTAACATTTTGGAGTATCCACTGCTGGGCATTTTTTCTAGACACACAGATTTCCAGATTCCACCTTAATCTCCACCGTACCTTGAGTCAGTGACACTTGTGTGGAACCTGAGGCTGGGTGGGGCAGGCCCTGGACTCAGGAAGTGGCAGGCCCGGGCTGAACCTTGCAGGTTGCTGGCACCTCCACTCAGCTATGGCTCCCATCCCTCATGGTCATCTGCAAAGGGCATCTTCCTCCAGAAATCTCCTTTTGCTCATATTTGGAGCATTGTTGCTTAGTGGCTGCTGTAATTCTGGTGCCGCTGGGCCTGCTGTGCTGCTATGCCATCTGTGCATGCGTGTGCGTGTGTGTGTGTGTGTGTGTCGATATCCTCGCTGTCTTGTGAGTTCATGTGTGCAATGTCGCTCTGGCAGTGAGTGTGTACATTTTCGTGTTGCTAAATATCACCAAATTGCCCTCCAAGAAGGACATACTAATTTAAACTTCCACCAACAACATATGACAGCACCCACTTTCCATGCCGCTGCCCACTCTGGTCATTATTAAGTTTACTGTTAATTTGCCTGGTCAAAAAACGGCCTTACATTCCTGAGGGAGGGTGTTTTTTACAAGTCCCTATTGATTACATGATTACATGCTTTTCTTCTGTGAATTACCTACACAATTTGCATTTCTTATCTTCCACTTAGCGCTTGGGGGCGACTCCCTTTGTCAGGGATACTGCTGTGGATGGGTGGGCCACGGAGTTGTTTACAGCAGATTCTCTGTGCTGCAAGTGTGTTTTTCCCAGCTTGTCATGTGTTCTAAACCTGTGCGGTGTCCTTTCCATTTGCCTGCTGACGCGTGTGTCCCTGAAGGTCATGCTCCTCATCGACATCGAGCTGGCTTACATGAACACCAACCACGAGGACTTCATAGGCTTTGCCAAGTGAGTTCCCGGGACAGAAAAGGTGGCACCCTGTGTGAGTGTGAGTGTGAGTGTGTGTGTGTGTGTGAGTGTGTCTGTGACCCACACTTCCTGAGTTGACCATCCGGTTGTGGCGCCCGCTGCGTAGCTGCAGTGGAGCTGGGCCTCCTGAGAGGGGTCCCCAGAGTCTCTCCTGTCTCCCCATCAGTGCTCAGCAGAGAAGCAACCAGATGAGCAAGAAGAAGGCTTCAGGGAACCAGGTGAGTGAACCTCCTTGCCCCAGTCCGAGGGATGGAGGGTGCCGGATGGACGCCAAGCTCTGAGAGCCCCTCCCCTGAGGGGAAGGGTCCCACGGGGGCCAGGGAGCCTGTCAGCTACCAGCCACAAGCCTCCCACTCTGCCTCAGTAACCCTCTCTCCTCTCTCCCGATGCTTCTCGTGGTTGCTATGGTTACCTCTTTGCAGGATGAGATTCTGGTGAGTACCAGGACCTGGGCTCTTGGCTTGTGTAGTGAGGGGGAGGTGGGGGCCCATTTGTCATGGGGGTGTGCAGGGGGCAAGAGGGCACCCTTTGGCTTGAGCTGCTTGCACACACCCGCACGTAGGTATCTGCACATACTCTCAAGCCAGAGGTGAACCTAGCCACACACACAGCCCCCTCAACCTGAAAATCAGTGCGCATGAGCTAAGCATCTCCTTCAGGCAGAGGTAACTGTGTGGGCTGGGGTGGGTGAAATGTCCACCAGGGGCCTGGCACTGAGTAGGCACCCCTTAAATTTCTGTTGGATGGAAGGATGGATGGATGGTTGGATGGATGGATGGACATGTTTACAAGCTGACAGTCATCTGTACCAGAGTTGAGTAAAGCGTGAATGAGATGCCAAGGAACCAGTGTTCTGTCTCCACCTGCTCTGTCCTCAGATCACTGCTGAGACACCACTCACCAGGAGCCCTTTCTCAACCCCACTTGTACACACAAGCCGTAGAGTCCTGAGCTTTCCCAGAGGCCGTGGTCTCTGTAATGATCTAGGTGTATGAGTGATTACTGACTTCATATGTTTCCCTCCCCAACCCCATGAGGGAAAGTGCTGAGTTTATTTTGTTCATCAGTAAATTCTCAGCCCCCAGCCCATGCCTGGCACATAGTAGGTGCTCAATAAAATAAAGGACTTAATGAATGATATCCTTGGCGATATATCCCTGCAGGTAGGGCCCTGGCAGAGTGGGAGTTGGGGGAATGGAAGTCCCCAGTGCCCAGGGGGCCTGGAGAGGGGTTGGGTAAGTAGGGAGGAGGGCAGAGGGGTGACTGAGAGAAGACAAAGGCTGCAAGTCAGGTCAGGGGCCAGGTGAGCTCCGGTGGTCGGGTCTTGGGACATGGAATGCAGGAGAGGTTTGGCCTTAATTCCAAAGACAGCAACAAGACTCCTCCCCGGCCCGGACAGGGTGGGAGAGTGAGCATGGGGCACCTGGCCTTGGGTCTCGCAGCCTCTCAGCTCCCGATCTGCTGTGTGGACACCTCGGTTCTCCAAAAAGTCCTCAGGGAAGCCAGAGGGAGGCTGCAGGGGGGCTTTCATGACTCAGAAGCAGACCTGGCCCCAGAGGACTTTCCCACCAGCCCCAGACTCCATGGGTCTTCCTTGGATGCTCAGAGAAGCTGATGAGTTCCCAGCCAGGGCGGGGGGAGCAAAGGCAACCCCTTGTCCTCTCAGTCCCGGCGCTCTGGGCAATGACCCTGCCCATGGAGTCCAACCCAAGGGGGCCTGGCTGTGCAAAGGCTCAGGGTGTTGCTGAGCAACTGTATTCTGGAAAAGAGGCCTTTGCCCATTGCTCGGGCTTCTCCAGGAAGAAGGGCCATGGGTATTTCATGCTCAACCCCCTTCCCTCCCCCACCCCACCACTCCACCACTGTCCAGGGCCACGTGCTTTAGAAGCCTGCTCTCAGCCTTAATGAGCTTGCGAAGGTGTATTGATGGCTTACTGTCCACCAGCACACAGCAGGGTGTGGGGTGGACACGTGAGCAAGAGGTCACCAGGCAGCAGAGGGCCTGAGTGGACAGGTAGTCACACACCCTCCAGGGTCACTGGAAATCCCAGTCACCAGAGGTGAAAAAAGATGCTAACAAGAGTTGTCACTTACAATGGGACCAGGGAAGGCCTGAGGATGTGGCTTCCGCTGGCACGAGGGTGAGGGGGACCCATCAGCACGGGAAGGAAGTGCTTTCTAGGCAGGGACAGCAGTGTGAGCAGCGGCTCTGAGGTCAGAAACAAGTCTTAGAATAAAACTGGATCTGAAGCGGAAAGGACATTCCGGGTTGTCTCACCCAGTCGGCCGCCTGAGCTCTGCTGGCACAGTGCTCATTGGTGTGGAGCTACCCCTGCTGAGGTCGCCAGTGACAGCCAGAGGCACCTTGTCCTGAGCCCACCTCTGCCTTTCTGTCTTCACTTTGTTCGTGGTTCCCTCGAGGTTCAAACCAGGGCAGGTCTGGCCCCTCCGTCCCCTGACCGGCCAGGCCTCCGAGAGTGGGTGGGGAGGGGGCTGGACCTTGGCGTGCCTCTCTGCCTGCCCCGTCCTCCTCAGAGAAGCCTGGCCCCTGCCCGCTGAC
Organism: Talpa europaea; assembly: GCF_964194135.1. Lineage (NCBI taxonomy): Eukaryota > Metazoa > Chordata > Mammalia > Eulipotyphla > Talpidae > Talpa > Talpa europaea. The sequence goes on along the minus strand of NC_140074.1, from coordinate 4,848,929 downwards.
CTCCCGCCCCCTCACCCTCCAGGTCATCCGCAAAGGCTGGCTGACCATCAACAACATTGGCATCATGAAGGGGGGCTCCAAGGAGTACTGGTTTGTGCTGACTGCTGAGAATCTGTCCTGGTACAAGGATGACGAGGTGAGTGAGGGCCGCTGGTCATTAAGGAGCCCCCCATGGCCTGGGAGTGCACCAGACCCCCTAGCAGGGCTTTAAAGAAATTCTGTCAAAGACCCTTGGGCGGAGGTGGGATGCAAGGATCTGGGGTGCATCCAGGCTGGAAGGGATGGTCGCTTGGCAGGACAGGGGAGTTTGGGGCCAAGCACTCTGGAGAGGGTGGCCAGGGTGCTGGGTGGCCCTCTCTGACCCCACCAGTCCTGCAGCCTTCCTGTTTTCCTGCTCCAGGGCGTGCCGCCTCCTCCATGGCCCCCACAGGCCCATGACACACACGAGTACAGCTGCCAGACACCCTGTTAACCCCTACACCCCAGTCCTCCAGACCCCCACAGTCCAAAGGAGAGGGCCAGGGTACCTCCAGGCTTGGGGGCAAAGAGTGACGGGTCCTACAGAGGCACCACTGAAATCCCTGCCTGCCCACTGGGGCGCACAGAACCCTGCAGCCACCCCCTCCTCTGCTGCTGGTCTCCTTTAAGAATGAGTCTATTTGGCTTCCACATCTGGATTCCAGAGGTGACCAGAGAGAACAGAGGGCTGGGGGGGTGGGGGCTCCTGGTAATGAACTCCAGCTGGCCAGGGAGTGGGGGAAGGGACCCTCTTCTTTCCGAGGGGGCTGTTGGACAATAGGGCACCCTCAACAGGGGAGCAGGGCTTGGAGGGGGCCTCTGATTTTGATCTTTGAGACCCCTCCTTGATCCCTGTCCCCTCCAAGTCCCTGCGCGCAGGGCCCCCTCCTCCCCTCCCTGGGCGGGGCCCACTGCCGTCACTGGCGGGGGCGCCAAGCCATCTGGACCTCATTACCCCAACCCTGGCCTCTCCCTGAGCTGGGGGGCCCCTGGAAGGATGGCGTGTGAGGTGGCTTGGTCTGGGTGGGGGTGTCACTTCCTGCTTTGTTGTTCAGGCTGGCTCCCCAAATGCCCGCATGGGCTGAGGGTCCTATGTTGGGGCTCCTTACAGGAGTGGGGACAGGAGTGTGCCCTGGAGCTGAGGGCCTGATACTGACTACACTGGGGACATGGGAGTGTCTCTGAGAGGGGTCCCCTGTCCTTGTACCTGTGGGAGGGGTCTCTGGTGGTGTTTCGTGCGCACGTTGGCGTCTCTTGGTGGGGGTGGGGTGGGAGGCTTTCGTAGGAGAGTGTCTGGTGTGTGAGCATCTAGGTGTGTTTGGAATCCGGCCTCCACGTGCACTGGGAGCAGGCTGCGTGTGCCTGAGGTGTGACTTGGGTGTGTGTGCCCGTGGGGGGCATGTAAATGTGGGGGGAGTGGGCTGGAGGAGGGAGGGGTGCACGTGGGATGTCTGAGAATGTGTGTGTATTTGGAATGTGAGGTGGGAGAGGGCTGGGTTTCCAGTGTGTGTGTGTGTGCGCGTGTGTGCACGCGCGTGTGTGCACATGTATGCTCACACTTAAAATGTGCGTGTATGGGGGGCATGGATGTGAGGTTTCAAGCTTGCATGTGGGAATGTGTGTGCCTGAGTTGTGGGTGCCAAGGCTGTCCCCTCCCTGATTCCCCGCCTGACTCTCGAGAAGGCGAGGGGTTGGCCTGAGGCTTATGCAAGCTTTGGGAGCTAATGGTCCCCAAACAAAGGCCTCAATCAAATATGAGGTGAGATTGTGTGTGTGTTGGATGTGAGCGAGTTTTTGCACTAGGACTGTTGGGGACATGGAGGTGGCCCTGGTTGGGGGGAGGCTGACCTGTCCCCCTTCCACCCAACCGCCAACCCTCTGGTCTTGGCACGAGGGCGGCCCCGTGGGCAGACAGGCAGATACCCACATCCCCAGTCCTTGTTGGCGCCCCCCCCATCTTGTCAGTGCCTCTGCCACCCATCAGCAGCCTCCCCCACCCCATCCCACAGCAGGTTGGCACCCCCACCCGCTGCGCCTCCTCCCGACCCACCCAGTGCCCCTCACCCCCACCCCGGCCCTGGCTCCAGGCCCCGGTTCGGGGACGGCGGGCAGGGTCGTCCGTCTCTCCAGCGGCGCCGAGGGTCTAACCCAGCCCAGCCTAACCAATGTGCAGACTACTGTACAATTTGGGAGTCCTGAACAGATAGTCTAAACACTGGGTAGACGGAGTGGAGGTGTCCTCTGCTCCATCCGGGCGGCAGTGTCTGTCCATCGGGCGGGAGCTTCAGCCCCATCTCCTGGAGATCCAAAGCCCCCCAGCCCCAGGCCCAGTGTCCCCTCAGCCCCAGCCCGGACAGCCCGCGGTCCCCTCTCTGCTCCCGACTCCCCTTCTGCTTCTTTGACGTGGCAGGGGTGAGCAGGAGCTGTGGCTGGGGAGGAGGGGCCTGGGGAGGGGGCAGGCCGGCAGGAAGGGAGGGGTGGCGAGAGGAGGCCGCTCCTACCTAGTGTCCAACCCCAAAGCGCGGGCGGGTGGTGGCGGGGCCTCCCTCGAACGGTTCCAGATGTTCTTTGGCCGTATGTACGACTTCCTCTTCTCCTCCCCCCGCCACCCTCTGGGGCTCCCGGCCACCCGCCTGGCATAAAGAGGGCTTTATGTGGCTGGATGGGCCAGGCGGGTGCTGGGGGCAGAAAAAAGTGGGCAGGATGATGCCAAGACTGGGAAGCAGGGTCCCCCTTTAGCCAACCCCCACCTGAGATCCTGGACGAGACTCACGCCCAAGCCCTGAGCGCCTGAGACCCACACAGACCCCCCCTGCCGCGCGGGTCCTGTGGGGTTGGGTGGGGAAGCAGGGAACAGCAGCCCAGCCCTCCGCTCCTCCCAGAGCCCCCTCCTGGGGGGCTGCAGATCCCTTGGACACGGCGGCCGGCAGACACGCCGGCCCACACCACACACACTCGGGGGCGCGTGGGCCAAGCACCCACCCGCGTGCCCGGAGTCGCATAGCCCCCGCAGGCCACACCACCTGTGCGCAGGAGGACACGTGTCCCTGTGTGTGCGCCCCACGCCCCTGCGGGCACGCAAACTTTACAGTCGCCACCCGCATCTACAGAAGTGCGTGCACCCTCACTGGCACACCAGCTTGCTCACACACACACACACAGCCAGGCGCCTCCCAGACACACACTTGTACACACACACGTCTGTGTGACACTGACATCCGGCGTGCATGTGCCCGGGGTGGGATGCGTGCTCGGGCAGACACACCGCCACACACAGGTTGCACACGCACACTCGCCATCTCCAGGCTTGTGCCGCGCGCCTGATTGCTAACATATGGGGGGCTGGGGAGAGTGGGCTGAGCCAGCCCTTTGAAGCCGCCAGGGCCAGTGGCCCCCCTTCGCTGTCTCTCAGTCAGGAAATGAAGTCAGAGGCTTATCCAAAGCAGGCCCGACGGCCAGGCCAGGGGCAAGAGAGGCTGGAGCAAGGGGTCCCTGTATGGGGCGGGCCTGGCCTGCTGCCAGCACCTGCTGGGGCGAGATGCGGAAGGCACCCTCGGCCTGGCCACCCTGGGCTCTTGAGCCCTGGCACAAAGGCAGAGCCGGTGGGCAGGGCCTGACGCCAGGGAGCACCAGGTGCCCACAGCCCGGGCTCTGAGACCCGGCTCTCGACAGACAGCACCTGTGCAGGGCCTGGGGCAGGTGCCCACAGCCTGGGCGCCCACCTCACCGACACAGGGCCCTCGTGAAGGGTGAGGCAGGGCAGAGAGCGGCGCCCGCCTCACCCACGCCCCCTTCGCCCGCAGGAGAAGGAGAAGAAGTACATGCTGTCGGTGGACAACCTGAAGCTGAGGGACGTGGAGAAGGGCTTCATGTCCAGCAAGCACATCTTCGCCCTCTTTAACACGGAGCAGAGGTGCCTGCCGTGCCCCCACGCAGTAGAAACCTGGTGCAGAGGCCTAGAAAGGAGGGGCCCGCCCGTGTCCCAAGCAAGGCGGATATTGAGTTTCTGCCCCGCTAGACCTCGGGTCAGAACCCCCTTCCCGCCCTCCTCTGGCCCTCTCCTCCTCCATCCCGCTGCCCTCCCTCCCTCTCTTTCTCCCACCCTCTCTTCCTCCCTCCCTCTCTGTCCCCCCACCTTCCAGCCACTTGTGTGGTGCTGGGTGAGGCACTCGGCCAGGCCCTGGGGCGCAGAAGAGCCTCAGTGGGGTCTGTCCCCTGCTTCTGCTGCTCAGCGCCCTGGGGTGGGGCCATGGCAGCCTCTCGCCTCCACCCCGGGGCTGACGCTGGTGGGCTTGGTCCTACAGCGACATTCAGGGGCATCCCCAGAGAGCCAGCGTGGGGGTCTGAGGCTGGGAGTCTGAGGGTGACCTGCGGAAGCCCCTTGAACGAGGACTCAGCCCCTTTCTAATGGAGCATTTTACTGCTCATTTCACTGAATCCTCACCGCGACTCGGGGAGGCAGGTCTTAGCCCATCTTCCAGATGAGGAAACTGAGGCCTGGAGAGAGGAAGGGACTACTTGCTGAGGGCCAGCCCACCGGGGGGTGAGAAAGCCAGGACTGTCCCCCAAACCCCTGCCTTCACCCTGTCCCCCTCCACCGCCGGCCCATCTCGCAGGAACGTCTACAAGGATTATCGGCAGCTGGAGCTGGCCTGTGAGACCCAGGAGGAGGTGGACAGCTGGAAGGCCTCCTTCCTGAGGGCCGGAGTGTACCCTGAGCGTGTTGGGGTGAGTGGCAGGGCAGGGAGGGGAGGGGGCCCTGTTTCTAAGCCCTGACCTGCCCCCTCCCTGCCCCTGGGGTGGCCTCGGAGTGAAACCTTCTCCATCTTCTCCGATGGCAGTTTGTTTTGTGTCCCCCTCTCTGCCACAGATGGCATCTCCCGCATCCCCTTCACCTGCTGCTGTTTTCTTGGGACTGCCTTCTCGTCCTCGCTCCCCTCTTTCACAATGGCCATGGCTCAAGTTGGGGCCCTGGCTTCATTCAGTCTCTCCCCTTTTCCTCTCTCTGTGTGTCTGCTTCGGCTGTGCTCCCTGGTGGCAAAGCTGACGTGGCGACCTCTGTGGCTTTGGTGTGGCCCCCCAGGACAAGGAGAAAGTGAGTGTACTCCTCCCTCGCCTCCCTGCAGGCGTCTCCAGCCTGGCCCAACTCTGACCAGGTCCCCAGAATCAGGAAAGGACCTTGAAGGTGTCCTTTCCTAGCTTGTGGACCAAGAAACTGAAATTGTAGCGTGGGAGTAAGAGTTGAGCTAGGGATGAACTAGCGGAGTCTGCTGTCCTGGGAGATGCGGGGGGGGGGGGGGGGGCTGAGCCAGAGGGTGGGGGAGCGGAATGTCTGTGTCCAGACCAGCTGCTGCTTTCTGTGCCTCTGTGTTCCAGGCACCCTTGGAGGGGCTGAGACCCCAGGGATACCTCCTGGAGCCTGGCTGCATTAGCCCAGCCACTCTACTGTCCTCTTCCCCATGGCAGGCCAGCGAGACCGAGGAGAATGGCTCCGACAGCTTCATGCACTCCATGGACCCACAGCTGGAGCGACAGGTGGAGACCATCCGGAACCTGGTGGACTCGTACATGGCCATTGTCAACAAGACGGTGCGGGACCTCATGCCTAAGACCATCATGCACCTCATGATCAACAATGTGAGTGCCCCGCTTCGTGGGGGCAGGTGCTCCCCAGGGGCCAGGCAGGCAGGCTACCAGGTTGGCCCCGGGGAGGCCAGCCCCGTGGGTTGTCCAATAGAAACGCAGTGAGATGTGAGCTTCCTATATTACCTTACATTTTCTAGTAGTCCTGTTAGGAGAAGTAAAATAGCAACACAATTAATTTGAGTAATCATTTTTATTTAAATCAAAAAATCATCTTTTCAATATGTAATTAATCTAAAAATTATTCACAAGATAGCCTTTAAGTTTTTTTTCCAGTTCAGATACATCCTTTTCATTGAAAATACTTCATCTGCATTTAGATTTCAGGAAGTTTATAGTTGATAAAGGAGAGTCACATCCCCAAGTTGTTCCAAACATGCTTACATGTTTTCCAGAAGGGGCCAGGAATCCATCTTTTAAAGAGAAGATGTTTTGGGGTACACACCCCAGAGAACCACTACAGCCCATGGCTTAGTGCCAAAGCCAGGCCCCTGGGGAATTAGAATGGGGTGTGACTCCTGACTTTGCACAAATTCTCTGTGTGATGTTGCAGAAAGGAACTGCTCTCTCTGAGCCTCTGCTTCCTTATATGGCTAACACTAGAGTTGAGGACTAAATGAGTAAAAAGCGCACAGAAACACAGTGCCTGGCATGTGGCAGGTGCTGGGCATATATCTGAATTTGAATAAGGAATAAATGACAGAGACAGTGGCAGACAAAACCTTGGCATCTCTCCATAAATGTACAAGTTTGGACCAGGTAATACCTGAGGATTTTCAGGAGAACACGAACCCACCCCTGCCCCAGACTCACTTTCATTCAGTCCACAAGCTCATCTTTTTTTTTTTTTAAAGATTATTTATGCGTACAAGAACTAGGGTACAGGCCAGAGGTGTGGAGTTCACCAGAGACAGAGTGGGGAACAGAACAGGTGAACTGACTGAAATACACGGCTGAGGGGAGCAGCAGGTGAGACAGGAGATCTGCTGCGCCATGTGGGTAGCTCCCTGGCGGGCCAGGGATTGTGCTTAACCCCTTGCACCATCAGGGAGGACACCACAAGCTCCTCTTGAGGACTCTGAACACTTGAAATAGTCATCTTCCTTGTTTTGCTGCAACGCAGTGTGTAAGGCCATGGAAAGGCTATAACTACCTCATTTTACATCTGAGGAAACTGAGGCTTGGAGAGCAGATGTCCTGACTGTCGGATAGACCATGAATGCCCCTCTCCCCAGATCTATGACCCTGAGCATTTCCTCTCTGGACCTCAGTGTTCACACATGAGAAAATGGCAAGAGTGGGCCTCCCTGGTGGCACAAGGGGTTAAGCACCACACTATGAAGCAATCCGCAGCCTCTGCAGCACGAGTCCCATCCGGTCCCATCCCCGGCATCTCCTGTCTCGCCCGCTGCTCCCCTCAGCAGCGTATTTCAGCCAATCTGTCTGTTCTGTTCCTCGCTCTGTCTCTGGTGGTTCCTCTCACCCCCTGCATCTCCGACCTATACCCCAGCTCCTGTATGCATCAATAAATAAATATTTTTTTTAAAAAATGGCAAGAGGGAACGGGGGGGGGGGCGGGTAGATCTCCGCGTTTAGGGGCCGGTGGACGCCGATCCCCAGGCTCCCGGGCCAGGGCGCTGCCCGAGCAGGGCGGGGCGGCCGGACAGAGCCAGCAGGCGTCAGGCCCCAGCCCCGCCTCGCCCGCCCGCAGACGAAGGAGTTCATCTTCTCGGAGCTGCTGGCCAACCTCTACTCGTGCGGGGACCAGAACACGCTGATGGAGGAGTCGGCCGAGCAGGCGCAGCGGCGCGACGAGATGCTGCGCATGTACCACGCCCTGAAGGAGGCGCTCAGCATCATCGGGGACATCAACACGACCACCGTCAGCACGCCCATGCCCCCGCCCGTGGACGACTCCTGGCTGCAGGTGCAGAGCGTACCGGCCGGACGCAGGTACCAGGGCCGGCCCCCACGGCCCCGAAGCCCCCCAGCCCGGGGCCCGCGGGAGGAGGGCCGGGGCCGGGGCCGGGCAGTGGCGCGCCCGCGTCGCCGGGGCGGCTCCCACCTGGAGCGCGGGGCGGGGCCTAGAGAGGGGCGGGGCTTCGCGGGGCGGGGCTTGCCGTGGAGCTGGCTGCGGGCGGGGCGGGGCGGGGCTGCCGCGCGGCCCGCACCTGGGCCGGGGCTTGCGTGCATGGGCGTGGCCGCACCTGGCTGGGGGCGGGGCCGCGGGCGGAAGCGGAGCCGCTCATCCCTCGCCGCCCGGTTTTCCGCTCTCTGTCGTCCGCAGGTCGCCCACGTCCAGCCCCACGCCGCAGCGCCGAGCCCCCGCCGTGCCCCCAGCCCGGCCCGGCTCGCGGGGCCCTGCTCCTGGGCCTCCGCCTGCTGGGTCCGCCCTGGGGGGGGCGCCCCCCGTGCCCTCCAGGCCGGGGGCTTCCCCTGACCCCTTCGGTCCTCCCCCCCAGGTGCCCTCGCGCCCCAACCGCGCCCCGCCCGGGGTCCCCAGGTGAGTAGGGGCTGAGAGCGGCGGGAGAGGCCGCCAGGCGGGGGTGTCCAGGAGGGAGGGGGGCCGGAATCTGGAACATTGGCCCCGGCGGCCAGAGCCGCCTCTCCAACCGAGGCCCGAGGCCCACGGGTGCCGGAGCCCCTGGAGGTGGGGCTGAGGCCCGGCGGAGCCTGCCCGCCAGGGAGCGCTGAGTCCCGGAGGTGGTCCTTTCTGGGAAGGGGGCCGTGGGGCTCATCCCACCCGCCCCCTTCTCTCCAGCACTTGCATGGCGCTTCCCTCCTCCTCCACTCTTCGCTGCCTCCCACATCGCATTTCTCCGACTTTCCCCTTTCTCATTCTCCTTCTCTCTCCCAGCTGGTGACCCTCCCTCAGGTCTGAGGGTCTGAACCCAGATCCTCTCCAGATTGTACACTCAGGGCCACCCTGTCGCCCCCACTTCCCAGTCCTGACTCTACAGCTGTCCCCTGGGGTGTCCGGCCTCCAGCCCAGAGAAACAGAGGCCAAGCTGTGACTGTGTGGCCAGCAAGGTGTGCAGTGTGGCAGTGTGTGTGGGCGTGCACACGGGTGTGAGTGTAAGTGTGGCACCCAGGCATGGTGTAGGATGTGGAGCAGCTGTGAAAGGAGTCACAGCTGTGGGGTTCTGACCACGTTCTTCCTTCCCGCGGCCTCTGTCCAAACCTGGCCTGGACCCACACGGTCAGTGTCGAAGCAAGAATGGGAAACAGGATTCTCCTCCACCCTTGGCTTTGCCTTCTTGATCTGTGACGCTCCTTCAAGAACACTGCCTCTGATCTAACTCGAGACTAATAGGTTCATGATTCCAGATGGCTGGAGGGTAGAGCCACCCGCCCCCAAAAAAACCAACAAAACAAGAGAGTTGGGGTTTGTTCTGTGGTGACCTGGTCACCTAAGCAGATGGGGTAAAGTCGACAGCATGGTATTGGTCAAGAGCACTGGACTAGCATCTAGAGCTTCTGGTTCACCTTGGCCTTAGGACAAGTCACTCTCCCTTCCAGAGCCTCAGTTTCCCTTTGACCAAATGATAACATTCTGCCTTTCTCCCAGGTCTGGGGTCTTGACCAAGGGAGGCAGTGGTGACAGGGAGGCCTCATTCACGGCCAAGGTGGCTATCGGGGCTCTTGCCTAGCTTCCAGCATGAGTCCAGGTTCTTAAGGGTATTTGACATGTCCAGGTCTGTGCTGAGGTGTGAATATGGGCACTGGGGGCTTGGTAGCTGCCTGAACTCCGGTCCTGCTGACACGTGGGAGACACTTGGCATATCACAGCCCTACCTCTGGGAAGAGGCAGCCTGGGGGTGCTTCAGGGCAGCTGGTTTTGGTGAGGCTGATGGAGATCTCGGGGGCTGATGGAGATTAGGCTCAGGTGGTGAGGCATCCGGCGCGCGCTTGGGATGGGCACAGCAGTGAGGGCAGCGCGGGATGCATTGAGAAGAGCCACTGGCTGGAGCAGCGTGCAGATAGAATGAGGAAGAATAAGAAGAGGTTGCCCTGGGTAGAGGGTGGGGCGGATTGGAGAAACTTCAAAGTCTTCAGAAGAGTCTGACTTGTTCAGACCCACTGCCTCTGGCAGCAGGGAGCCACGGAGGCTCTTGGGCAGAAAGATAGGACAGCTGGACCTTAGAAGGCAAGACCTGCCCCTTCTGGAGCTGTGCAGGTGGCCCTCTGAGCGAGCCAGGCACAAGTGTGCAGGGAGCTGGTGCAACGCCTCACGTGTGTGGGCGAGCTTCTGTGTTGTGACTCAGCCCCGCGTGTGCTTCCGTGTGCCGAGTGGCTGCATGCCCCAGATCCGTGCTGCACGTGCCGGCCAGCCAGGGCGCTGGCGGGGGTGGGGAGATGTATGCGTGTTTGTGGGCATGTGTGTCAGCGTGTGCATGCGGGGCCGAGGGGCCTCACAGCATGTGTGTGCACGCCCGGCGTGTGCGTGTGCGTGCCCCCACCCCCAGGCCTGCCCCGTCCGTGCGTGTGAACTGCCATGTTGATTTCGTGCTGTCTTTCAGAATCACTATCAGTGACCCCTGAGGAGTATCAGCCACGGTAGGTACACGCCTCTCCACCTGCTGCATGAATGGTGTGTCTGCCCCTTGCTGCACCAGCTCCACACTGGGGGGCACACCGGGACCTCAGAGCCAGGATCCCCTCCCTCTCCCTTCTGCAGCTCCAGACTTATTCTGTCCTCTCTGTCCTCGCTGCCAGCTGGCTCTCTCACCTCCCTTCTCGGCGAGCCTCGGGACTCAGTGCCGCCGCCCAGTACCTCCATGGCTGAGCCTGGAGAGCCCTTGGGACAGGCTCCGTGCCCAAGCTGGCAGACATGGGTGCGCTCTGGAGCTGTCAGAGGGCAGAGGGTTTCTGGTTTGTGGTGTAGGGGCAAGGATCTCGGAGGGGGTTGTGTGGGGGCTGGGGTCAAGCTGCCAAAGGCCTTGGAAATTCATCCTGGGGGTGCTGCTGGGGCAGGGCAGCCACCTTGGGAGCTTTGGAACCAGGTCCACCACAGGGCAGAGGAGGTCAGAACCCTCCTTATGGTGGCACCTGAGTAGGCTTCGGGGACGCTCGGTTGTCTGATGGCTTTGGAAAGCCTGAGGGTCTGAGCCACATCCTCGGCCCGGAGCCACCTGCAACCAGGCAGGTCACAGAGCGCCTTGCCCTCCACGGCCGGTGTGGCTGTGCCCGCCAGCGCAGGGCCAAGGCAGCCCCGGTGCCCCAGGGGAAGATATGTATCCCACCAGCAGGCCCGTGGACCTGGGCCTGTTGCTCCTTAGGGTCACCTCTCCTTTTCAGCCAGGGGACCTCAGTGTCTGCTGGCCCGGGCAGGTCGGCTTCTCTGAGTTCTGCCCCAGCTGGGCAGTAAAACTCGCCCCACAGACCTGCCTGCCCCCGCACCCCTGACACTGACACTTGCTCTTCTGCTTTTCCCCAGCAGGAAGGGCCCAGCCTCACCTACACGACCTGCGGTCCCCCGGCCAGCCGAGGCTCCCCTCTTAGACTTATAAGCCTGTGGCCACTGGCATCCGGCTTCCTGCCCTCCCTGCCTCCCCAGGGTCCGTACAGAGGACTCCCGGGCTTTCTGCCCACCCCAGGGGGCCCCCAGTGCTCCCTCCAGCCATCCTCTCAGCTCTGCCCTCCCGGTGCAAACAGTGTTCTTCCGCCTGTTATTCGCTATCAGAAATGGTGGTGTCGCGTGGGGCCCACAGCCCCCTACCCCCGAGGCTAAGGGTGGCCCTGGGCCAGCGGGTTGAAAGACAGGAGACCAGAGGAGGGAAGCCGGAGGGGGCCGATCACATGTCTGGAGCGCGGGTGCACTGTCTGGTGTGTGTGAGAGGCCAGCGAGCGTGCAGGGAGAGGGCTCCAGCTCCTGCTCCTCCATCCCCCCTCCCTTTCCCCCCTCTCCTCTCATCCAGAACCCCTGCCCACACCCTCCCCTGCGTCGTCTCCCCTCCCCACCTCCAGCGCTGCAGCCCAGGCTGCACTTGCCTTACCAGCTCTCCCCCCTTCTCTCTCCCGTTTTCTCTCTGCTTTGTCTCCAACTGCCAGCCGATCGGGTCAGGCAAGTCCATCCCGTCCTGAGAGCCCCAGGCCCCCCTTCGACCTCTAACCAGACCCCTCCTCTTCCTCGGACATCTCTCTTCCCAAGCCTGCCTGGATGGCTGTTCTGTGACAGTGGCTCCCCAGCCCCCGAGCCTCCCCCTTCATCTGTGACTTTAGTCTGTTGTAGTGGTGAGCTGACACATCCAGGCGTGACCTCGGTGACACTTGTGCCCCCTCTGTGGTATTGCTCCTGCCCTGTTCTATAAATATCTATAAATATGCGCGTGCACACACGCGCGCGCGCTCGGGGCGCATCTCTGGTGTTGGGAACCGCCGTGCTGTCCCTCAGGAGTCTTGTGGCCCAACTACAAGCAAATGCTGTCACCCCAGCCGCCCCCGCCAACATGTGCCACCTCCAACGAGCCTCCCTGCCATTCCCGGCCTGTGGACAGTCAGCCCCCTCTGCCACCTTCCTGCCCCTTCCCCCGAGCATGGGGGTGCTGTACCGGCAGCTGTGTGGTTCTGGCCGCTACCAGTCTTGCTGTCTCTTGGCTGAGAATAAAACCCATTTCTGAACAATGGGGAACAACGAGGTGTGTGCTGGCTGTGTTCTGTGGAGTTCAGGGGGAAGGGAAGGTTTAAGCACGGGGTGGGGTGCAGATTTGCCTGGGAGGCCCCAGTCTTTCCCAGGCTGCCCTGGAAAGCACCTGGACATTAGCTGGTCTTCATCTGAACCCTGCTGTGGCCACCAGGGGGTGGAGTGCCAGCCTGGAGGAGGTGCGGGGCCTGGGTGGGAGCCCCAGAGGAACAGGGCGAATAAAAATGCCTAGGCTGGAAGCCAGTACTCTGGGGTGCTAGCACCCTGCTTTCCTTCCATAGAATTAGACAAGGTTTCCCCGTCTTGGTCATCCAAGCAGGACCCTGGCCCTCCTGGGGCGGCACATAGCCAACAGGCCCAACAGGTCCGAGAGCTGAGCGGGGTTGGGACATGCTGACAAGCAGCGCGGTGCGCACCTCGCCACCCCGAAGCCTGCCCTCTGCTGGCAGGACCCACACCCAGCGCAGCGCCTGCAGCCCAGATCCCAGGGCCGGGCCACCGAGACACACCAGTCCAAGCCACGTGGTAAATTCAGTTTATTCAGAAATAAAGTGAAACACCCAGGAACCACACCCTGTCCTTGCCTCCTTCATCTGTCCTAGGCTATCAATAAATAAGTTTCCTCGATGTCAAATAATTAATAGAAACCTCCTCTCCCAGGGGCCACCTCAGCCTATGATACAGGGGCTGTCTCAGCCCCGATATACAAATGTTACAGTACAGTATGTACACCGCGGGGCGCCCATGCGCCTTCCGCCCGGCCTCCACCAGCCACTGCGGCCCTGCTTCTGAGCCAAGCCCAGTTTTCCACATGGTTGGGGGAGTACGTGTGTACCCCCAAATTGCCTGAATAAGCCATGCATCCCCTCTATGGGGACTTCTTGTAAAAGAAGCAGCGAAGGCCACCCCTCTGCAGATCCGGGATGGCCTCCAAAATAATTAGGCACAGAGGCCCACGGGACTTTTGTAAAGACAGCAAGTGGAAGCCACCCCTTTGTGGATTGGGGTGGCCTCATACCCACGGGCCTTTTATGAGTGGGGGTGGGGGAGGCCACCCCTTTTGCAGATTGGGGTGGCCTCATGTGCCTGTGGGACTTTTGTGAGGGGGACAGTAACCTCAAGCCCGCAAGACTTGTGTAGTGAGCAGAGGCCCCCCCTTTGCAGGTCAGGGTGCCTACAAAATAATCGGGCACAGATGCCCATGGGTAGGTAGTAGGAGAGGCCTCCCCTCTGCAGATAGGGATCACCTCCAAAATAACTGGGTGCAACAAAAAGTAAAAAGACGAAAAGAAAAATCAAAATAATTATCAGGTACAACAAAAAATTAAAAAAACAAAACAAACAAAATCGGTGCAAAGGCCCGTGGGGAAATTTCAAAAGGGAGCAGGGGAGGCCACCCCTTTGTGGATTTGGGGTGGTCTCAAATAAGCCACTGCTATCTCTGTGGCTACAGTCTAGACAGGTGTCGGTGCCCACCTGCACCAGCTGGTATCTCTGTCTGGACTGAGCCCCCGTGCAGGGCCTTCAAAGTGCTGTCCCGCTCCACATGGTAGGGGTGGGGTGGGGGGGCACATGGCCCCAAAATGCCTGAATAGAACCTAGGCCCTCTGCAAGAAGGCCTGGTAAGGATTAAATTGGTCATCAAGGAGCTCCCTAAGTAACTAGCTGGATGTTTCTAGCTCCTTGTCTCTGGAAGTATGATTAGCCCAGAGATCAAGACACAGCCCTAACCTAAAAGGCTAGGGTCTGCACCTGTTTCCCCCTATTAGATAGGGGAGTTATTATACCCCTTTTTTAAGCCTAGGGATACAAGGACAACTAGGAAGGAGAGCCAAAGGACAGGGTGGGAAAGCCTGGGGACCAGGGATGTTGGTGAGGGCCAGGTGCGGGCAGAGCCCTCAGCCCCATGCCAGTAGCCTAGACCACCATTATCTTCACCTCCTCGTTGTCATCAGCCCGGTAGAAGAAGGGAATGCAGGGGCTGTTTCCAATGGTGACACGTTCCCGGGGGTTCTGTATTTCTTGAAGCAGCTGAACGATCTGCTGTGCAGTGGCGTTCTCGAGGGGAGTCTGGCCCAGCTGGGCCTCTCCCTGGGTCGGCTGCACGTCGTCGGCGAGGCTCACCTCACTCAGTTCTTTGGAGAGACAGAGACAGGGCGCTGAGTGCCGGGCGGAGTGTGCTCTTCCTGCCCAGGCGCCCGCGCGGGGCTTTCCTCACCTTGGCCGCTGGCGGCGCCAGGCTCCTTGGGAGCCGGGTGTACACTAGTGCGCTCGGCAGCCGGGTTCTGGTCAGCTGCTTGGAATTTCGCCTGCCATTCATTGCGCTCCGCCACCAGCCGCAAAACCAGCTCTTGCAGCTCCAACAGCTTCACCTGGAAGGAGAGACGCTCAGAAGCCCGCCCCGCCCCCAGCCGCGCCACCGAGGAGCCGGAGCTCCCACTACCTTCATCTCTTCTTTGTCCTGGGCCAGCCGGCTTATGTACTCCTCCTTCTCCCGGTGCTTCTCCCTCATCACCGCTCTCTGGTTCTGGTAGAGCGCGATGTATTCTCCTAGGGAGAGGGCGCGCAGGCAGCTCAGTTGCGCGCAGGCAGCCCAGCCTCAGCGTAGCACCCCGGCCCCAGGGCACCGGCCTCCCCACTCACCGATAGTGTCAGTCTCTCCAGAGAGCTGGATGCATCGATGCTCCAGCTCCTCCACCCGCTCCTTTAAGTCTACTTTCTCCTGCATGAGCTCGGTAAAGCGGCCCTGCGGCCAGACAGCGGGCTCAGGGCTCGGCAGTGCCAGCCTGCCCAGCACCCCGCCCGCCCAGCCCTCCAGAGAACCACACTCACCTGCAGTTTCTCCATGGCTCCCTGAAGGGCCTGGTGGGTCTCTCCAGGCACACTTCCCCCTGCGGCCCCGGGGGCTGGGGCCTCTGTCTTCTCGGGCTCCTGGTCCAGTGGGGCCGCCTGCTGAGCCATGCGCCGGCAGAGTAGCTTTTGCTCCTTTAGCTGCCCACGCAGCCGCGCCCGCTCTTCCTCAGCACTGGCCAAGGCCGAGTTACAAAATGCCACCTGTGGGCCAGAGGTGCAGGGTGCCCCTGTGGGCCAGGCAGGGGCCTGGGAGGCACACCTCTCAGGGCCTCAATGGGCACACCTGAGATTCGAGGCTGGTATTGGTGCCTGCCCACTGGTCCCCAGCAGAGATGCGGGGAAAGCAAAATCAAAGGGAGGGAAAACAAGAAGAAGGGTGTGTGGATGGGAGGGGGAAGGTGGGGCAGGGACAGGGTCCAGGGGCCGAGCTCACCATGGCCTCGCGGCTGTCTAGGTCATCCGGGATGCTTAGCTTTGGCAGGGGACCCTCGTCCTCCTCCTCATCCTCCTCACTGTTCAGTCCATTTACTGTTGGGGGGCAGCCAGAGGGGCTCAGAGAACCCTTGGGTTCTGAAGCAGCCCTGAAAGTCACTCAAGCTCTGCCCCCTCCTCTCTGTACAACCCTGCGCCAGCAAGTCCCCAAAGGAGAAGGATCCAAGTTGTCCTAGGGGTGGCTTCCCTCTCTTGCAAACCCCTCCTCTGCTGAAGTCCCACTCACTTGCTCCAGTCTGAGCCATGAGGTTCAGTTGGGCCTGCAGCTGCTGGTTCTGCTTGCTGGCAGCCTCCAGGCGGCCCTAAGGGGTCAGGAAAGAGTGAGAAGGGATGCTGTTCCCAGGTCTTCCTGCTCGGGCGGCCACCTGGGGGTCCGGCACTCCAACTGCCCCACCTGTGTTTCCTGCAGCTCTTGATGGGCCAACTCGACCTCCATCTTGCCCTGTGCTTCTTCGCCCTGCATTCGGTTGACAAGCTGGGTGTTAAGCAGTACCTGCTTCTGCAGGACTTCCTTTTCGTTGGCCAGCTGCTGGTACGCGGCCACTTGCTGCTGGTAGGCAGCCATGTACTGCTGAAGGTGACTAAGGTACTGGTCCCGCTGCTGCTGTAGCTCCTGAGCTTCTTGATGTTTCTCCTCCACCTGCAGGGAAGATGCGGGGAGGTGAGGGCAGGTGGCGGTTGGCCTCCGAATTGTCACTGGAATCCAGCTGCCTCAGCTAGACACTACCTCAGGGGGACCAGTAGCGACCATCACTACTGGCCAGTGCTGCCCAGCACTCCTGGTGACAGGGGACTGGAACGTTGCTTGTACTTCTGGTGGACACTACCTGGGTGAGACAGACACCACTTGTGGCTACAGTAAGCTGTTTTCCGTACCCCAAGGTGGTTGTTCCCAGAGGCTGAAGTCTCTTGCAATTGTGCACATGGTTGAGAACCATAGTGATGAGTCCCCTACTGGGCACTATCCTTCCATCAGCTCTAGCCTGTAGGCCCCTATCGTATGGGTACTGTATTGCTACAGCCCTTGGTTTTGGCTTTGGGGCTTTTTGGTGGCTCTCTTGTCATCCTCATGCCCTGTGACTACCCATTTCAGTAGGTATGGCAGCCGGTGTCAGAAACACCAAGTGTTAAAAAAGCTCTTTGTGAGCTGTTGGACAACACCAACAACAAACAGCTCTTTCAGACATGAGGCCCGGAGCCTTTGGTGCTCCTTTCAGGTGATGTGAGACACAGGACTAGAGGCCCAGTCTCTGACAGAGGTCTTCATCCTCTCTTCCTCCCTCAGAGGTTGGCTACTGGATGCTTCTTTTCTTCTTTCAGCTTCTGGTCCTTCTTTTTTCAGAGGCCAGGAACAGAGTCTTCCCCTTCTTTCTTTGGAGGCTGGAACAGAGCCCCTCAGCTCCCTCTAACCCTGGCTTCTATGCTCTTCAGAGTGCCCCAACATCAAGTCTGATTGGACCATTTTTCCGTTTTTGTGCAGAAGAACTGGGCTATTGGCCAGAGATGTAGAATGAGCAGAACAGGCAGACGTACTGAAATACGCTGGTGAGGGGAGCAGCCGGCAAGGCAGGAGAGGTCTGCTGCACCATGTGGGTCAACTCCCGGCCAGGGATCAAACTCAGGCAGTGGTGGTGATGGTGCAGAGACTTAACCCCTAGGCCACCAGAGAGGCCCTGGACCATTTTTCATCCTGTGGCTGACTGGACCACTTAGCACCAATCAGCTCACAGCTTACACCTGATTGGTCCTTTCCATAATCCAGGAAGAACGCATAAAAGGGCAGTTAAGCGCTCTGAGGAGCAACTGCCACAACTGACTTGTGGTGGAGCAGCAGAGTGAGAGACCACCACTGCTGCTGGCTCCCACCATTGAGGCACCTCCCAGATCTGCGCCCACAGATGAGGGGGACAGGCACGGACCCCTCTTCCTGAGGCAGGCACTGTGGGACTTTGCCACCTGCCCAGGCCCCTTCCTTAAACCACATCAGAACTGCTTTCTAGTGCTCTCTGAAGTGAAGGATGCTGAGGCTTAGCACTGTTCAGTGAAGAGCGACCCCGGAGCCAAGTCTGGAATCCAGGATGTCTCCACGTCTCCTCATCTCTCCACTAGTGGCTCATGCCTCCAGCAGGGAGGTGACCTACAGTCCCGGGTAACCCACCTCTCCATGTCAGAGCCTAGGGCACAGGTGGTCACAGACCTGGCAGGACTATAGGGTCACCTGTGCCCCCACCCCGAGTTGGAGCTCCCTGTGTCCTGGCCTAAGGACCTCCCTCCCAGAGGCCTCCGAGCCGTTCCCAGCTGGCGCAGGGCTTACCGTCTCCTTCAGCTCTGCCAACTTCTCCTGCAGCTGGCCGAGTTTCTTGGCCAGCTCACTCTTGATGTGCTGCTCCGTTTGGAGTGAGCTGGTCAGCTCCATGTTTTCATTGGACTGGACAGACAGAGAAAACAATGAGACGCCACCCAGTGCAGTTGGAGACTCAGAACTCGGTGTCCCCTCCCACAGCTCTGAGACCCCCACTCTGCACGGAACTCTCTGGCTCAAGGGTGCTTTAGGTGCCATTTCAGTAGCTGCCCAGCAGCAGCTGGCCAACCAGGACCAGCCCATTTTATAGGTGGCAAAACAAAGGCCCAGCGGGGCTGGGCATCTTGCCCTGCATCCCAGGACATGGCAAGGGAAGGGAGGAGGGCGGCCTGGTCAGGCTTAAGGCTGCATACCAAACGGATGAATCCGTCCTGCAGCTCGGCCAGCTGCGCCTTGAGCTCACGGTTCTGGGACACGGCCCGGCTGATCGTGGTCCGGTCACTCTCAATCTCGGCCAAGACCTGTTTCCGGGCCTCGGCCTGCTCGTCCCAGCTCTCCGCAGCTCTCTCAAGCTCCCGCAGGCGAAGCTCTTGCTCCCGCAGGCGGAATTCCTGCTCCTGGTTCAGGCGGCTCAGGTCTTCGTTGTCACGGACTTGAACCAGAAGCTTCTCCTCCAGGCTCTCCAGCTCCTTTCGGAGCGCCTGGGCTTCTGCCTGCTGTTGCTGCTGCTCTACATCGGAAGGCCCCACTGGTGTTTCCGGGGCTGGGAGCACAGCTGAGAAAGGAGGGAGCACACCTTAAGGGCCTGTCATCTCTAGACGAGCTCCTCTCCTTGGTCAACGGCTCCTACCCCAAGTCCTCACCCCAGATCTTGGCTTCCTTGCTAAGAATTCTTTTCGCCCACAGGATGCACAATTTTCAGATCACTTTCAGGGTTAAGACAACTCTTGACAGTGGGCCCCCACCCCTTTTGCAAATGGGGACACAGCCTCAGACCACCACACTTGCTAAGTCCTGGCACAGACCTCTTGCACTCTGCCACCTTCTAAGTCACCCGCTCCAGCCCCCCCAGTCATTCCGGCACCAGCTCACCGAGCTGACTCTTCAGCTCCGCCACGGTGTTCTCCAGGTCCCGGACCTGGGTGGTGCTGTGCTCCTTCTCCTCCTCTAGCTTTCTCATCTGCCCAGAATATGGGGGTGGGGAGCGGGGGAAGCTCATAAAGGAGGTAGAGGGGGAATGGCCAGACCACCATCTCCCCGTCAGCCTCCATCTACAAAAACCACACACACACACCCCACCCCACCCCCGTCCCTCCCCCTCGTTGGCTACACCACAGCCTATGACCTGGCTTCCATTTTACAGATGACCCGAACAAGTGAACTTCCTACGGTGGGGGCCCGAAGGTCACAACTCACCCCCTCCAAGACCTGTTGCAACTTCTGTTGCCAGGTGTTACCCTCCTCCCTCAGCCTTTCGGCAAACAGGTCTCTCTCCACCCGCAGCCGCTGGAGCGATTCCTTGAGCTGCAAGAGCAGACACAGGCGTCAGGGAGCTGTCACTGGCCCCACTGCTCCCGGTCACCAGGGCTCCTCCTACAGCCCGCCTCCTCCTGCAAAGCCTCACCTGTTCCACATGGATGTTCTGGTGAGCCTGCGGGGCCGGGGGTGACTGCTGGCCATCAGGGACTTCGGATGGACCAGAGAACTGGATGGTGAAAAGTGAGGAGGTGAAGGCATCCCTGGAGGCTGGGGCAAAGTCTCAGTGCCATCACCGCTACTGTCTGAGTTTGATCCCCTGCCAGGGAGCTACCCACATGGCGCGGCAGACCTCTCCTGTCTCCCGCTGCTCCCCTCAGCAGTGGATTTCAATAAATCCACCTTTTCTACTGTCCACTCTGTCTCTGGTGAATCCTCTCACCCTGCCTACACCCCAGTTATATACAAAAGTAAAATTTATTAAAAAGTGAGGCAGTGACGTGTGGAGCCCAGTATCTTCTGTGCAATGTCCCCCCGAAAGGGTTTGAGCTAGATCACAATCACCCCTAGAGACCCAGGCCCACCTGGATGGGGCACAGATTCCCTGGGGTTCTGGTCCAGCCCCTCACCTGCTTCAACAGCAGCTCAGACATCTCCAGCTTCTTCTCCAGGTCCTCCAGTCTCGCCTGCGTGGTGTCCTTCTCCTTCAACAAGAGCCGGAGCCGCTCCTCCAGCTCGGAGTTGCACTGCTGCAGGTCCTCGTTGGTTTTGCTAGGGCCACCCAAAGAAGAGAGGCATGACCGGAGCCAGAAAGGGTCCCCCCGGAGATCTACCCCGTCCTCGCCACAGACCCACAGAGCAGTGGCAGGCCCCAGGCCCCAGGGTCCAGCATCACCAGGGGCTGGCCAGAGAGAGGTCGCGAGCTGTCCGACCTCCTCACCCTGTGCACTTGCATCCCTTCCACTGCCCAGCACATGGCTTGGCCCAAAGCCTGCCCCCCAGCACCCCACCCACCCCCAGGCCTACTTGTTCTTGTATAACTCCAGTTTGAGGGCGTCTCTCTCTTTGATTAGTTCCTTGTTGTACTGCAAATACAAGAGGCAAAGGCGAGGTCAGGATTTGTGGGCAGGGATGCAGCCTGCAGTCTAGTCACTAGACAGGGACCAGCGCAGAGCAGCCCTCCTCGCCCGGTGTCACACTTCACAATTTTTCAAAGCACTTCCAAGCCCCTTTCTCATCTGTCTTCACTAAGAACTCGGGAGGGAAGGACGAGGCCACAGTGGCCACCCCTCTCAGGCCGCACTGACCACAGCCTTCGAGCAGCAGGCTGTGCTACCTTCTGGGCGGCGAGGCTCCATCCCACATCAGGGACCTTGAGGCTCACCCCCACCCTGTGGGGCGGGGGTGTGGGCACCCCACCAGGGACTGGGCAGGCAGCAGGGCTCACCCGGTCAGTCTGTTTGTGATGGGTGGAAACAGCAGAGAGAGTGCGCTCCAGCTCGCCAACACGCAGACGCGTAGACTGGAGGCGACCGGCCAGTTCCTCCGATTCGCCTGCGGTGAGACAGGTCAGAGTGGAGCCCTAAGGAGCTCCCCCCATCCCCATGGGCCTGCTGCGTGCCAGGTGCAAGGATGCAAGGGCACCTGGAGCCCCACCTGCTTTCTGCCTGGCTGCCTGCTGAGTGTGGGCCAGCGCAGTCTGCAGCTCTGTCTTCTCAGACACCAGAATCCCGATGGTCTGGATGTGAATCTTTGGGAAACAAAGCAAATGAGTCTGGATGAAGCGGAAAAGAGGCATTTCCTAGGGGACATGAGGGAACCCCGGGCTGCCACTCACCTGTAACTGTTCCCGGAGAGTGCCTTGCTCCCTCACAAGCTTCTGCTCGTGGTCTTTCTTCTCCTACAAAAAGAATCAGGGTCTCTACAGGGGGCAGAGGCAAAGCACAGGCCCCGCAGGCCACCGGTGGCCCAGGCGGGCCCACCAGCGAGACCAGATCATGGGGGTTGGGGGGGGAAGGGGGCAGGAGAGAAGCAAGGGGGCCCTTCATCTCGCCAGGCTGGAAGCAGGCAAGCCCAGACTCCCCACATCTGAGCCTCCCCCAGACCCACCCATCAGGTAATGAACAAAGAAATGTTACTTTTTCCAGTTGATCCAAAGTTTCCTGGTTCTGTTGTTTCTGTGGGGAAAAGTCAAAGGAAGGTAACTGAGGTGTCCCCCTTTTCTATCTTCTCAGACCAATGAGGAGAGATGAACAGGGGCCAGCACTGAGTTTTAAGTTCTTATACATGAGCTGCTGGACCCTCCTCACGCTCCCAAGGAGACAGGCAGACATTCTGCTCACAGCTACAGAAGTGAGAGTCTGAACCTGGCTTCCCTGGAGGACAATACCCTAAGCCCCAGGCAGAGTCTGAAAAGGGAAGATGACCCTTCCGCCAGCCAGTGACTTGGCAGGGTCTGTTCATTCACCCGACAGATATTCGCGCAGCACGAGCTGCAGGCTGGGTGCTGTCCGCGGTGAGAGAGGGAGGAAGGAAAAGGACCTTTGATTTTTTCAGCTACCAGAGACCTTGACACCTTCTAGGTCTACCTCCTGGAGAAACTAAAGCCCAGAGCGTAGAAGTGTCTCGTCCAAGGTCAAGGACGGAGGAAGTGAGGGGTTGAGTCAGGGCCGGAACACACCAGCCAAACCAGTGCTTTCCCCAAGGAGGGGGGGACACAAGCAGGGGTGTCGGGGGAGCAGAGAAGAGGCAAAGAGGGCAGCCAGAAGAGAGTCATGCTGTGAGCTCTGTGCTCCGGGGCCCCTCCAGCTGAGCCCTAGATCCTCAAACAGCCCATTCTCCCCTGGCACCAGGACCCCCAGTCCCTCTCTTCAGAGCCCCAAGAGGAAATCGGGAGTCCTGGATTGCAGCTTGGAATCAGGGGACCCCAGTGGGCTCTTACCAGTTCTTCTATCTTGCTAGTGAGCTGCTTATTTGTTAGATTGCTGGAGTCCAGGGCTAGTGCTAGTTCTTGATACCGGCTCTGAGGTGCATGCAAAGAGGAGGAGGAGTTGGAGGAGCGGGGGACAGGTAGAGAGAGCAGTCAGTAGGGTTGGGAGGGATATCTGGGCTGTCTCACCTGGCAGAGGGGCACCCAGCCCCCACTATGGGAGAAGGTGGGGGGACTGGCCTGCAGGGTCACTTACCTCCAGATCCTTTATGTTAACAATAGACGCCTGGTCTTCCCCGTTGACATAGGAGGGAGGCTAGGAGAGAGGCGGAGCCCCATGGAGCGGCTCTCTGTCCCCCTCAAGGCCTAAGGCCTAAGCCCCCGGGATTCCCCATCGACTGGCAAAATTTCCTTTTTCTGCCTCACTTCTGCTCATAATCCCTTTGTGCCAACTTCTCCTGGTTCTGAGCTCCCCCTTGCCCTCCCCCCCACCCCATGCTTTGGTAGCAGGATGGAACCGCAGACTCGTGGGCCGACCTTTCATATGACCGCTTCAAGGGAGACTCGGTGGAGCAGTGGCCAGCTAGACATCACCTGGCAGAGAGGGCCGGCCCCAGGATCCTGCCCCACTCTTGGGAACCTCTCCCTTAGTTTCTTACTATCAAACCTCCCCCCCACCACCACTTCTGGGCCCCCATTCCCAGGATACCTCTGATGTAAGTCCATTCAGCTGATGGGAGAGCTGTCTTAGGCCTTCGGTGGAAGAGAAAGCCCTGGAGACAGACATAGGAGTCAGGGCCACAAGAAGCTCAGTGGCGTGGGGGTCAAGGGCAGGGGCCGGCCCCAACGCCCTCTACTAGGGACCGCTGCCCCACAGGAGACACTCACATGTTCTCATCCAAGGAACTAGAAATATTTTCAGCGTCACAGCTCTGTTTGGGAAGAAATGCAGGAGGCAGTCATTCAGTTTCTCATAAATCAACCAGGCTGGGGTGGGCCAACTCATCCTGACCATCTTCCAGCTCCCTAACCTCTTGGCCCCCTCACCCCATCCTCAGGAAGAAAACTTGGCTCTAGTAAGCAGGTGACACAGAGGAAGCGGGAGAGAACCGTGGAGGCAACGCTCCTTCCGGAAGGACAGGCAAGCCAGTGGGGTGCAGGCAGGGGTTAAGGGGCACAGACCTGAGTGGACGCCGTGCTGTTAACATCAGGGGGGGCGGCATCGGGAGAAGGGACACCAGGTGCCATGGTGGTGGTGTTATCAGCCGGTGTCTCTGCAGGAGTGGCGCGATCGTAGGGCGCCTGTCACAGAACAGAGCAGGGCGGGGGTTAGGGAAGCCACGCGGGAAAGAGGCTACCTCACTGCCATGGGTGCAGGGGTGTGGGCAGGGAGCACGGGGATGCTGCAGCCAGAGGACAGTCACATGCTGGGAGCCACTGTATAGTGTGGCCGAGAGAGCCCGGGCCTCGGGTCACGCTGCGGCCTTCCAGACAACAGCCCGAGCCCCAGGCGGGCACTACACGGGTCGTCGCAGCAGAAGGAGAAAGGTGTGCCACGTCTGGGAGAAGCAAGGCACTGTTCTGGAAAGCCCGCCGGGCCCTCACCCTGGGCCCATGCAGGGCAGAGGGGCAGTTTGAAAGGCAGACGTGGCAAGGCTGCCTGGTACCTCTCTCCCCTCTTGCGCCCCCCTCCCTCCTGTCCTCCTCCCCCAGTCAGAAAGCCCTGGGGATGGACTCAGGAGTCAGGGGTGCAGGAAGCTCAGCAGGGGTGGGGGTCAAGGGCAGTGGCTGGAACCTGGTGTTGTGCCATGCCAACCTCCAAACAGACTCTAAGAGGTCAGAGCAAGGCAGCTGGTGGGCAGGGGCTGTGGCGAGGCGGGCACACCTAGTCAGGGTTTGGCAGGCTCTGGTGCCTCCTGCATCCCGGGTTCCCCTTGATCTTTACAGTTAAGACACGAGAGCTCAGGAAGGGAAAAAGGCCCATTTCCTTAGAACTTAAATATTCAAGACTGGTCTGTGAGTGACCAAATAAATCCTTTAAGCTTTGGAACTAAGTTTGGAGTTCAAAAAGACACTCCCCTCAATTGTCCCATTACGTTAGAATTATTTTATTTCTGGTGGGGCGGCCATCCCTTTTCTGGGGAAGAAGCTGCCCCCTGGACTCCATTCCCTGTTGCTGGATTTGGTAAAAGAGAAACATGGCTGCTTCCTGCACCCCGACCTCCGAGCTCAAGGATACCCACCCACCCAAGATGCCACCAGAGATCAGATGTTGACCCGCTGACCCCTGGCTTCCTGGAGACCCAGAGCTTTATAGAAGCGGCCTCCCTTTCCCGAGCTGGACCCACTTGCTCAGCCAGAGGCCCACCAGCTTCTCCAGGCTCAGGCCCCACACTGAATCCAAGGCCCTGGCCCTTGAGAATTAGTATCCAGCAGGCCAGACAGAGAGGCAGATGCATGGCAGGGGCACTAGGATGGGGCTGCAGCTCCCTCGGGGGAAAGGGCTTCCTATTCTCTGGATCCCTTAGATGGCCCCTGAAAACCCCAATCACTACCCTCCTTAGAGCCAGGGTTGCAGAGCCTGGGGGGAGTCCAGCTGTTTGTATGTTTACTGCCCACTTTTGGCCTGGAACCTGGTGTTGCCATGCCAACCTCCACAACAATCCCTAAAGGTCAGAGCAAGGCGCTGTGGTGAGGTGGGCACGTTTAGCCGGGGCCTGGCACACTCCGGTGCCCACTGATCCTTAGTTAGACACAAGAAAGCTCAGGAGGGGAAAATGTACTTTTTCTTTGGACTTAATTATACACAGCTGGTTTGTGAGCAACCAAGTTTATAATTTTAAGCCTTGTAGATAAGTCTGGAGTTCAAAAAGATAACACTGTCCACTCCCCCTCAAAGGTCCCATTCCGTTAGAAACTGTTTTATTTCTCCAGAATGCCCCATCTCTGGAGATGCCATCAGCTCCACCCAGAACACCAGTCACAGGCCTGTGTCACTGGAACAGAAAACTTGAGCGGGAAACCCTTATGTTATGGAGAGGATTTAAAAACAAGAAGGGAATATGGGGGTCTGGGTCTTCGTCTCCAGGGGAACAGAGGAGTCAGCGGTGAACATTAGAGGAAGGAAGCCTGTGCTCCCCTCAGGTGCCTCTCAGTGTCTGCTCTGAGCCCACTAGTGAGTCACAGGACTAGACAGACCTGATCGACTGGGTGTGAGCAATCCTGATGACAAGACTAACACCAGCCACCTGGGCCCGGCCCAGCCCTCCCGCCACGCTGTCCTGGACGGGATCTGTCCCTGTCAGTCTTCCTCCTCTCGCTGGGCAGCTGTCTGCCTCCCTCCCGCCCCAGCGGGCTCCAATATACTTTGGCCCCAGGAAGTTAAGGAGGAAGCGGCAATGTCACATCAGGACGAGGTCATCTCCCAGCCCAGGGCACCCCAGGCACCTTACTTACCTTCTTGCCAAGCGCTCTCTAGGCTCAGAACCCTGATCATCTCCTGCACCAACCCTCTGCCTGGGACTCCCACTTGACCCGCTCTCCACATGGATGAACACTGCCCACATCTACACATCAGCCTCAAAGGCCACCTCCTCCAGCCTCCAGACCCTCTAGAGCAACTGCTCCCTCAGTCACCACATCCCACCTTGCAGCCTAGTGAAGTGTCTGCTGCCAAGGGCCCATGGAAGATGGGTAAGTGCCCAGTTGATTTTTAAAAGGCAATGGGGGCAGAATGTCCCAGAATGTCACTCATCTCTGGTTAACCTCACTTACTTTGCAGTTCTGCTATAAAACTAACCTTAGTCCTTGCAGCTTAACAAAAGCCCCCTTTGTCTTATGCCTGCATTTCCCACTCCTAAGCGAAAATGAATTCATCACTTTGAAAAATCAACAAACTGCTATGTGGACTGTTGGTCTTTGGGGGATATGCCCAGAGGGCAAGCCCTGTGTGTGTGTGTGTGTGTGTGTGTGTGTGTTGTGGGGGGGCAGTTATTTACGCTCTCCCAGTAGGACAGGCCCCCAAGCATTCACACTGGAGGCTTGGAAGGCCCAAATCTCACACACCTGCTCTGGAAGTTATTCTGGAATTACCTTTTAACCGTCACGGTGTATTGTATCTTCTCCAAGATGATGAAGATGCGCGGGAAGGAAAACAACAATCAACCAAGCAGGTGAAATAGCAGACATGGACACACCAAGGGTTAATGATGGCAACATAAAATCAGCCAGAGGCCAAGGACCCCACACCAGACAAGCCTCGGGCATGCACGCTGGGAGAGAGCAAGCCAGAGAGGGGGTCTCGGCACTGCCTCACCTTCCTCTTGTCCAATGGGGGGAGCGCTACCCCATTGGAGCGGTTAAGGTCGGACACCAGCACCTTCAGAATGTCCTGAATCTACAGGAGGTGAAAAGGGAAAAACAAGGGCAAGGGGAGAAAGAGAAAAGCGGCTTAGAGAAGACAAGAAGGTCAGAGAAGGAAAGAGAGAGCAGCTCTGGACGATGGATGCTGGAGACAAGGAGGACGGATCCATACCACAGCCTGCGCCATCTTTCCAAATGGCCACTCACTGCCTCGCCTGAGGCAGAAAGCCACGTAAACCAAGAGATGGATCAAAGCTACCAAATCAGTCTGGAAGACACTGATCTGACCCAACAATATCCTCTTCCAGGTGAGGAAACTGAGACCCGGGAAGGACGTGATTTCCCCTGTGATCACCCAGCAAGCAGGTGGCAAAGACAGACTCCCAACTCAGAGGTCGCCTAACCCCAAGCACCCAGGGCTCATCTGTGCCGGCTTCCCCTGGAGGCTGGGGATGAGGGAAATTACCAGAGCAAGAAGTCAAACAGCAACGCCCTTTACTGACGGCTTACTGCGCACCAGGCCCCGCACTCAGGGATGAATACACAATAATCTCATGGATGCTGCCTAAATTGAAGTAGAACTGTAGTACCCTAACTCACAGCTGCAGAAAGAGCTTAAACAATGTTGCCCCAAATCAGATCCCCAGCAGAGCTACAGAGGCCTCACTCAGACCCAGGGTTCTTACCCACTTCTTTCATGCTCTTAACCTCTCACTCAATTGCCCCTGGAGCACCCCTCTCCCAGGAAGCCTGGCCAAGCAAGACTTACATCTTTAGACGACTCACAACCACCAGAAGTGGTTGTCTCTGGGCTACTGCCATGTTTGTTCTTCTTTTTCTTCTTAACTCCTGCAGGAGACCCCAAGCTGTTTTTCTGTTGGTAGTCTCTCAACTGCAGAGAGGAAAAAGAGGGTTTAGGCTCACGAGAACTACAAGCCCCTGTACTCACACCCCACTTTACAAGTTAGATTTGCCAATTGACTTCATGCCACCAACAACTCTACCAGGTGCTATGAGTCCCTCCCACCACCCCAATGACAGAAGAAATGGACTGATAACATGGTTTAAAGAAAAAATGGGTAAGAGTTTACACTCAGTCTTCAGACTCGAAATTCTGGGATGCCATGAATCAGTAGCTGCCAGGGGGCAAAACCAGAGAGGGGTGGAAAAGCAAGCATGTGAGTAATCAGACGTCAGGGCCCTTTCTTATACATGTTAACTGTTAACAGCGCTGCTCAAGCCCCTACACCAGTGGATGCTGATGTCAGGAGGCAGTGAGGATACAGGCAGGGGGCCAGCCAAGCACATTTCAGAACAATCTATTACGATCTTACATATCTATGCATATGTACATTAACACAGAAGCCTCTTTTTCTCAAGAGACCCAAGGAGAATTGATGCTTCCCTCGCCTATTTATCCTGTGGCGTGCAGAGCAACCCATGTTGAGACGCCTGGGGGAAGATTCCCAACTGTGAAGTTCAGTTTGCTGGGATCTGATCCACAGAGGGTAAACAGATCACTCCAAGGAGCACTGACTGGGGGGCCCTCTGGCCCAGAGTCATAAGGAATTAGAATGTGAGATGGAGAAGTCAGACAAAAATTGGAAAGTCTCCGTGGAGAAGCAGATACCCGGCAGAAAACCAAACTAAAAAATTCTTCCCAGCGTCACCCAGAGCGGCTGTCAACGCTTCAAGAGTACTAGGGAAGTGCAGGCTCCGTAGCTATCCGTGTTCAAAGGTGGGGTGCAGCACACAGCAAGTGAGCCCGAGCCCTCTCCCAGGGTCGGGTCCCATGGCCCCGAGTCCCCTTCAAGTTGGGGGTTAGCCCTGGGGGGCTGGGTCAACAGATCAAGCACCCCGCTCGCGACCTAACGATGTTCCGAGGGGACTGTGACGTAACTGCATTCCACGCCTCCCCACCGACGCCCGAGCCGCCGCTCCGCGCTGGGGGAGGGGCGCGCAGGGACCGAGGTCCCCGGAGGCCGGGAGCCCAAGGGGTCCGATTCCGGGCGGCCAAAGTAGGGGGCCAGGCCTCCCCGGCGGCGCAGCGGGGTGAGCGCCGCGCGGTGAAGCTGTCCGCAGCCTCTGCGGCGCGGGTTCCAGTCCCGGCCGGCCGGGGAGCTACCCACATGGCGCGGCAGACCTCTCCCGCCTCGCCCGCGGCTCCCCTCAGCAGCGTCTTCGGTCCGTCGACCCGACCCGCGCCCCGCGGTCTCCGGTGGCTCCTCTCACCCTCCCGCGCCGCTGACCTGTACCCCAGTTCTTGTACAAATAAATCAATCTTTCAAAAATTATTAAAAAGCAAAACAAAACAAAAGTAGAGGGCCGATCCTCCAGCGGGGAGCCCTCGGGGAGCCCCGGGGGTCACCAGGCCAAAGTCACCCGGGAGCCACGGGCGAGGGCGGGGGCTGCCGGGGGGCGGGACTGGCGGCGAAGACTCGGGGAGGAGGGGCGCCGCGGGGCGCCGAGGGGCTCCCCCAGTGCGCCTCAGGGGCAACACAGACTCTGGCCACCCCCCGGCCGACCGACGGCCTCGGGCCGGGCCAGGGAGCCGCGACCCGGCACTTTTTTACCTTTTTTTTAGCCGCAGCTAATTTGCTCTGTCGGGTTTCTTCCGACATCGCGGGAAGGGGAGGGGGGTGGGGGGGGCCACATCAGAACTCCCACAACTCTCTGCGACGCGATCCTACTCGTCACCGACTCACAACCCGACTGAGCCAGAAGAGGCGGAGCAGGGGAGGGTCTAGGCTGCGCTGCGGTGGGCGTGGCCCATCTCCGCCGATCCCATTGGTCGACGAAAAAAGATAAAAGGGAAAGGGGCGTGTTTAGAGGCCCGCGGGCCAGGAGCAACGGGTGGAGTCACAATGAAAGCTGCGCGCGCAGCCGCCTGTCCCCGCCCACCTCAGGGGGTGGGGCCTGAACGCGCAGGGTGCGCGCGCAACTCACGGTGCGCCCGTTCACGGCTTTCATCACCGGGTTCCGGGTACCTGGCGGACCTCAGAGGCCGCTGCCCCTCCCCCACCCTGGACCCTCCCGCGCTGCAGACACCCCCAAGATGGGGCCCCCGAACCCCAGGACTCAGGAGGTGGGCGAGGAGCGAAAGCGGAGGGAAAGCCGAGCGCATCCCTTCACAGTCCTTGTCCCGACCCCTCACGGCTGTCTCGCATTTTCTCGACCGGAGATCACCCCCTCCTGTCCACACGCTCCCGTCGCGCCCCGCTTCCCCAGGGTCCCCCCGACCCGGGAGTGCACCTGCCCCCTCGCCGGCCAGTCCTGCCCCGCTCGCCCCTGCACTCCTCTGCCCCTGCTCCCACCACACCCCCGCCCGCGGGACCCCTTCCCGCCCAGGGCGAGCTCCGGGTGCGCTCAGCCTGTTCACCCCGCTTCCTCTGCAGGACTCACCCGGGACCGGCCAGAAGTTGCCGCGGGGCCTTCCGCTCCCCTGTGAGTACCCCGTCTCCCCTCCCCGCGCTGTGTGCCGCTCGCGCCGCCCGTCCCCGCCGCTCACACCCCCAGGCCTCTCCAGGGTCTCGCCAGCCTCCCCCACTCTGCCCAGAAGCCCCTGGTCATTTCTCCATCCCTCCCTTTCTTTCCCTCCTGCCCTGTGAGCTTCAAAAAAGCGGTGCCCTGTGTTTTCCCGGGGTCCTCCAGGCCCCTCCAAGTGGGCTCTCTCTATCCTTCCTTCCCATGGACGCCGCAGCGGCTGGTTTTATTCTTTTTCACATCTCTTTCCCTTTCTTAACCCTCTTCACCCACGGGGAAACCGCTCTCCTGCCCCCAAACCTTTGTATTTCCTCCTGCCTTCAGGTATTTGCATACACTTGGCCCCTGTCTGGAATATTTTTCTTTCAGTTTTTTGACAAGCAGATGTCTACCCATCCTTTAGAGTTGAGTTTCCTCAGAGAAGCCTCACCCCCACTTCTGGCTCAGCCCGTTTGCCTGTTAGACCCTCTTTAGCACACTATACTTCAACTGGAAAACCCTTTTCAGATTTGTAATGAGTTCACTGAGTTGTCATTCACCCATGTACTTGACAAATTGCTATGAGACCTACTATGTGCCACATACTGTTGTAGACACGGTGCCATCAACAGTAAACTAAACAGTCTGTCCTGGTGGGGTTTATGTAATAGTAACACTAAGGAGTGACGTCAGAGCCAGTGAGTGGTGCTCACCCCCAACTTCACCTCCACCCCCTCCTGCCTTTGGGGCTAATGGGGAATCAGAACTGAGCTGATGCCTCAGCAGTTAAACCGCTAGTGAGGAGGTATGTCTAAGAAGTTGCCCGCTTGCCACTATGTGGCTTCAGTTTAGACCAGGGGCTTTGCTCAGCAGACACTGGGGTAGGATAGACTATGTCTGTAATTTCTCTCTTGGTTCTTCCTTTTCTCACTCCCTATGTAAATAAATCCTGTTATTGTTTCTCTTCCTGGGTCTGCTTTTGAGTGCCCTAAGTGTGAGGGTGAGGTCCCACCAACTTGGTCCCTGGGTTTATCCTGATTCATTTATACTCTAGTGGGGTATGGCCAACAATGAAAATAATTATAATGAAATGTATATTATCAGGTAGTGATCGATGACATCAAACATCAGGACAAAGGAATAGCGAGGCAGGACCATTGTGACAGGGTGGTCAGGGAGACCTTTCTAATGAAGTGTGACCTGTGGGCGTAGCTTAAATGGACCTATCTAGAGGAAGAGCATGATGGATGGGGGGTGTTTTTTGATGTTTTTTTTTAAAGATTTATTTATGCATGCAAGAACTGGGGTACAGGCCAGAGGTGCAGAGGGTGAGAGGATTCACCAGAGATAGAGTGGGGAGCAGAACAGGGGGAATCTACTGAAATACACTGCTGAGGGGAGCAGTGGGGAGACCAGAGAGGTCTGCTGCGCCATGTGGGTAGCTCCCTTGCTGGCCGGGGATTGAACGCCTGCTGAAGAGGCTGTGGATAGCTTCACAGTGCTGTGCTCAACCCCTTGCGCCACCAGGGAGACCCTGATAGGTTTTGTGTATTTGAGACTACACCATAGCTTTCATAAAATCAGGCCCACTTGACATCTGATCCTCTGCTGAACCCATGGAGCCTTTGCCAGTGCCCAGCAGGTAGTGCTTACTCCCTGAGACTAGGAACCACATCTCCCTTGGTCCCTCCTCCCATCTAATGAAGCCACTGTTGACCAGCACACACTTCCTGAAGATCAGCAGCATCCCAGGCCCAGATCTTTGCAACTATTACAGGCAAAAAGGGCAAAGATGTCCTGTAACTCTAGGAAGGGTTATGCTACCCTGTGACCTTATGAAGCAGCCACTTGAGAGGAGAATCCAAGGAGCAGACAGACCCAAAGCAGATTCTCTGAGGTTAAATCAGGGCCAGGATGGGCCCTTGAGTTAGAATTGGTTTTGCCTGAGAATGAGAAAACCCCTAATCATTGTGGCCTGAGTCGTCATCAGGATCCCAAGCCTGTATCGTGTTTTATGATTCCTCCCTCACCAGCCAAGATACTGTTCAGCTCCAGCATTGCTTCCGCATACCAGCCTCAGGAAGGGGGAGAGCCCAAGAAAGGCATGTCTGCTCCCTGGAAGAGCAATTCGTAGGCATGGCGCACGCCATTTCTAATTACATCCCTTTTGCCAGAACTTAGTTATAGGGCCACATCTAATTACAAGGGAAGCTGGTAAGTGTAATCTTATTCTGGGGGTGGGAGAGTCGACTGCCAAGTAGAAACAGGGATGGCTTCTTGTGGGTTCTACATGGTAGATATTTGTCAGTCTGGCTAATGAATTTTTGTGCCACACAGCGGCCGTCTCCCCGGTCTGGCCAGGCTAATGGGGCCAGTGAGGATTCTCTGCCCCTTGACATTCAGAAACTGAAGGAAAAGAGAGACACACTGGACAAGGAGATCTCCCAATTAATATCTGAGTAAGTCTTGTTGGCTCTCTTGGCATGCTCTGGATAGCTTTTACCAAAAACCAATGTTAATATAAAAGGAACAAAGGTAACTTTTAACTAGTACCTGAACCACGTCACACTGGCTTTACAGTAAAACTGTGCCCTTGGACTTGGGCAGCCTCTCTGGGGTTGGGTGTGGTCAAGCTGGGACGCCTAGGAACTAGGAACTGGAAGGCAGTCAGGAATAGAGGTGATCGCTCTCCCAGCCTTTCTCTGGGGCCCACGTTCCCTGCCTCTGCTTCTAGCTGGACACTAACTCCGTCCCCTGTCTGCGGGTGGAGTTCTCAGTGCCCAGGAGAAGCTGGTTCTCCCACAACACCTGGGCTTTCCCACACCCCTCACTCCAGCCACATGGCACCCACTGAGCAGCCTTTGCACATTTCACAATTGAGGAATCCATTGTCATGCCCATCTGTGAGTCACTCAGCTGTGGCCAGGATCACACAGGACCAGTATGTCTAGGGATCTGCCTTCAGAGTGGAGGGAGCATTGATCATGAGTGATGGTCTGGGCAGATCCCCTGCCCTACTATAAAGCCCCTTGGGGGACAGGGTCTTTGTTGCCATCACTATGTCCCCCAGTGCCAAGTACCTGGTGGCCCTGAACAAACATGTGAAGTCGCTGGCTCCTGACCGAAGCCGGCGCTTCGTCAATGATTCTTTCTCTCCGCCCCTCCCCCTGCTAGAGGCTACAGTGTGGATGAATTAGATGACCACATCTCCCAGCTCCACGAGTATAATGACATCAAGGATGTTGGCCAGATGCTGCTGGGCAAACTCGGTAAGAGGCAGGACTCCGGAGCAGCACCCAGGGCTCCATGGGGGCCCCCACCCCACCCCAGGGTGCTTAGCACTGCTCCTGGGCCTTCTGCCTTGCCAACCCTTCCTCCCTGGTTGGCTGGCCCTCCTGTACCGCTCTCGCCTGAGTCCTGGGTTTTTCCTGGTCTTGGGCTGGCTTTGGAGCTGCAGGCACACTTGACCATGGGCTCAGCCCCCCATCCAGACTGGGGATTGGGTCCCCAGTCTCCTGGGGCTATCAGTCAGATTGAGACACCATCCTTTCCACGAGTAGCCAACTTGCTATGAAGGCAGAAAGTGCAAAGGGACCAGATATGGCTTAGAGGGATATTTAGTGTCGCCGTCACCTGGCTCCGATTAGGGACCCCATGGACGTTCAGAGCCAGGCTGCTGCATGGGAGCCCCCATAGCCTGAGAGTCAGCATCCTGAGTGCAGCATCTCGTTACAGAAATGCCCATCAGCATGTAGGATTTCCCGACAGGGAGGGCCTCCCTGTGTTTTGATAGGAAATGGGCCCCGCAGGAGGTGTGCAGAAAGCCAAGGAAGGGAAGGATAGGTGGGTGAAGAGGGAAGGGGTCAGGGCCCAAGAAGGAAGGTATGTGAGGGGACGGCCCCAGAGCAGTCAGGCCAAGAGTGCTTGTTTGCTCAGACCCAGCTTGAGGCCTGTCCCTTAGGCCGGAGGGCCCGGCCTCCTCCATTTGCTCAGTGACCCTGGAGTGCGCGCCTGCTCCATGCTGCTCTTCAGGATGCGGGGGGCATGCTGCTTCACTAAACCGGCTGGTCTCTGTTCTGCTGTGACGTGCTTTGGTGTTGCGTATGCATGGGGGTGCCGGGGGAGGCGTCGATAACTGACTGACCTCAGACAAGTGAATTATAAAATGTGAGGTGCTGTAGAGGAACCGGGGCAGGACGGTGACCCCGGAGCTATGAACAGGGCAATGGGCGGGACTGAGAGGAGGTGGCCGGGGAAGGCTCCGAGGAGAACTCTGGCCAGGCCGGACAGCCGGGGAGCCGTGGAAATGGAAACTTACGGACTGAGCAATGATTTCAGCCGCTCCGGGTAGAGAAAGGATCCTTGAGGAGCCGTGTGGGGTTCTTCTGCCCAGTGGGGTGGGGTTCAGTGAGTCTCGTTTAGGGTGACCAGGCAGGGCCCACAGTGGAGGGGCCTGAAAGGAGTGGTGCTCTTGGCCAACTAGGGAAGCAGGAAGGAGAGGAAGATAAGAGTCCTGGGTGCTGCGGATTTGGGCCACTCGTCCTCCCACGGCCCCCACTCGACCTTCATCCTTCCTTCCCTCCAGCCATGATCCGAGGTGTCACCACCAAAGAGTTGTATCCAGAATTTGACCTGGACGTAAATGACTGAGCAGAGGTTAGCGCCCTTTGTCCATAACCCACCAGGACCGGCGGATGTGGACATGAGGAGCAGAGAGCGCCCCACCGAGCAGCTGCAGGGTTTCTTTCCACTGTTCTAGTGGCCCCCGCTGAGTCAGGAGGGAGCCAGGGAGGAGGGATGCTCTGGCTCTGCAGTTCCCGAGCTGTCCCAGTGCTGCCCTCACACGTGTGTGTGTCCTGTCTGTAAATAAACACGAGCCATCTCCATGTGCATCCGCGTGCTGATTCCTGCTCCTCCCGCAGCCCCGTTTTATGCTAATTCCAGTAAAGAATTTTAGCTAGCCCCATTTTATAGACAAGGAAACAGGCTCAGAGGGGCAAAGTGACTTGCCCGAGGTCACACAGCCAGTAAGTGGCAGAGCAGGGATTGGTGCCAGGTCTATCTCCAAAGCAGGTTTGCTGTTAATCCTGCCTTTCTGGGTTGGGAGACGAGCAGGTAACAGCTGAGAGTGAAGTGGCAACTTGGGAAGCCTTCCTTGTAAATCAGTGCCAAATGAAGTCTCCCCTCCCTGCTTGTAACTCTACCAAGCAAGGGGACGCTCTTGTCATTTCTTCTTTGGTGACGTTATGAGCAACCATTGTTGCTAGAGTGTGGCCATGGAGAAAGGCTGGGATGCACAGTGGAAGGCCTTCTGACCAGTCCATTCTGATTGACCCTGGCCTGCTGGCCATTCTCATGAGATTGGGGATGTGATAGTAGCACTTGGGGACAGGTTGTCTTAAGTCTGATTTCTAGAACTGGCCATGCAAGTCCAGCCCTGTACACTTAGGAGCTGTGTAGCCACAGCATCTGTGCCTTGACCTCCGTCAGTGAAAATTCTAGCAATACTGTGTTCATCGGGGAAATAGCATAGCTACCTGGACAAACAGCCCCCAGATCTCTGTGTAGAGGAACATCATAAAGGTTTCTTTGTTGCCAACTGTGGTGAGGGTCTGGCAGCCGGCTTGCCTTCCATTTCAGAGCTTCCTCCCCATACCCCAAGCAGTAAAGTGAGAGATGGAGAGGATCCATGATACCCCTATCCCATGGGCAGATGTCCTTGTACTCGAAGACTATTATTCACAACAGGTGGCCCCCAGAGGGAGACTGGGAAGTGAGGGCACACCTGGGTGCTTGAGGGTGCTTCCAGGATTTGGTGAGGACCCAGCACCAAGCAGTGCTGAGTCCGGCTCCTGTTCGGTGCTGGACAGCAACCCCTCATCAGGCACCAGCAGGGACCAGGGACCGGGGTTCCAGGCTGTGGACACTTAGGGGACAGGACACCGTCCAAGACTCTGAGACCCTGGATAGTACTGAGCCTCATACATTTCACACTTTTCCTCTGCTTACATACCTTGATGTTAAATGTATCAGGCATGGTAAGAGGTTAACAACAGCCACAGTAAGCCAGAACAGTTAGAGCATGCTATTATAACTCCACTCTATACTGTAACTATACAGCAACAAAAGTTACATGAATGTGGTGTTGCTTTCTCGATATCTTATTGTTCATAATATTTTCAGACTGTGGTTAATCACAGGCAACATGAAACCACAGAAAGCCAAACCACAGGTTGGAGAGGATGCCCTTCCCCGCGCCCCACACACTCCTGCATGCATTCTCAGTTGGGAGTTTTTCTTGACATTTCTTAGACTTTTCACATCACAATGGCAGCCGCTTTTCACAATCTCCATTTTGTGCCTCCGTTTGTTACATGAGGAAACCGAGGCCCAGTGAGTGGAAGCAACTTATCAAAGACATAGTGGCAGATTTGGGACAAAAGCTGATTGGCTCCTGATCCCAGACTTCTGACCTAGAACCCCACACCAGAGGCCTTGCATGTCACTCCTTCCAGCCTGGGTGTCCTCTAAAGACAAGACTGTCAGATTTCCCCGCACCTCTCAAACTCCATAGGTACCTAATGGAAGGCGGTGCTGATCCTGTTTGCATCGGTCTTGCGTAGGTCTTGGGTAGGTCTTAGGAACCCCAGTGAAGAACGATCCAGGACTCTTGGCATCTGAGCATCTCACAATTCTTAAGCCCTTAATCGTCACCTCGCCTGACCCACTCACCACTTCAGGCCACATCACTTAATAGTGGAAGAGCAGAAGGAGAGGGGAGCAGCCAGGCTGGGAGCCCCAGGAGTAGTGACCCTACTACTTCTCAGGAGTTTCTCCCTCCCCCATTCTCTCCACAAAGAGCTACCTTCTCTTGCTTCTGTCCATATAAAAGTCTCTCAGTGGCAGGAGCTAGGGCGCAGGGTCTCTGGGTCTCTTCCTGCCAGCAGGAAGTCAGGGAGCTAAGAAATGATGGTTACACGGTTTGCGGCTGTCGTGGATTATAGGAGCACATTTGAGTGGCACTAGCCAGTGAAGGGGACATTGAAGAAACATCCCAGGGAGAAGGGACACCGATGGACACCGATGAGGGTGCAGCAGGAGCCCACCGGTCAAGAATGGGAGAGGGCAGCTGGCCAGGCCCAGGACCAGTGTTCAGGGCCTCAGTCTGGAGAATGTCAGGGACGGTGCTATCCAGCAGCTTCTCTAGATTCTTGGTGTGAAAGAAGCCTCTCTCCCAAACACAGTCTTAACCCAATTCTGCATTTTGGACAGTTTTTTTTTTTTTGGGATGGGGCAATTAGATGCAGTTTTTGTTTTCCACAGCTCACCTGTATTACTATTACGACTTAAAAAAAAATCTAACAAAGACATTAAAAGCAGACACACAGAAAAAAACAAGAAATGTTCCAAAGTAGTGATGTTTATTAGATGGTAGGCTTATGCGTGATTTTTCCCTTTCCCCCACTTTTCTCTTCTGCTGTGGGCTGTGAGGCAGGGGCAGACAGAATCCATCCCCCACCACACACCTACCTCACTTAGTTCTCGGCCCAGCTACTTCTTAATCTGGTTCATCCTTTTTCATTTTCTTTCTTCCTCTCACACTCATTTTATTTACTTACTTACTTATTTGTTTTTGCATATAAGAACCGGGATGTAGGCCAGAGGTGCAGGGGGTAAGAGGATTCACCAAAGACAGAGTGGGGAGCAGAACAGAAGGATTTTACTGAAATACACTGCTGAGGGGAGCAGCAGGTGAGACAGGAGAGGTCTGCTGTGCCATGTGGGTAGCTCCCTGGCTGGGGATCGAACTTAGGCCACTGTGGTCAGCTAGGCCGATATGGTGGAAGTGCTGATCTCAACCCCTAGGCCATCAAGAAGTCCCCTGAGTTGCCTGTCTTCGGGTAGGCAAAAAATGGCACCGGTAGACTCCGGGCCCTCAGATTGAGAATGAATACAGTTGGGTGCCCCAAATACATTTGCAGCTGGGGCTCATCTTAAGACACCACGGAGGAGGCCTAGAAACAAGCCCCAGTCCCTTTCCCCTGGGTCAGCTCTGGGTGTCATGCGGGCAGAAGCCTCAAGGGGGCAGTGTCGGCACAGAGATGCGGCTCGGGCCAGGGAAGCCTCCGCGGGGAGGGCCTGGTTGGAAAGGTGGGGCCTATCTAGGCACCGGCCTCGGCGCGCCCCTTGTGGAGGAGGGGGTTCTCTCCAGCAGCACGCTTTCCAGGGATCTGAAGTGACTCGGGGGAGTTAGGAGGCCCCGGACTGTGAGAGGGGCCACAAGTGTGTTCTCGGATGTTGGGAAGGACCATGCCGGCGCTAGCATTGTTTGAACGCATCCGGTGTAAACCTCGCTCAAAATCTCATCTGGCATTTAGACCTTTAGGGGAGTTCACAGCGCTCACACAATGCAGCCTGCGATCTCATCCCTGGGGACCGAGAGGGGGCCTTCTGGGCAGCCTGACCTCACAGAGCAGTGTCACCAAACAGCACCCCAATTCAGCTTTGCTCAAATGGAGGGGGGGGAGGAGGGGAATGAGAGAGGGAGGCTAGCCCAGGGGCTCAGGGCCCTCTGTGGTGGGGGAGGGGCTGGGAATCCCCAGCCCTCTGGCTCCCAGGTTTTATGATGAAAGCGCCAGGCAATGGCAGGAGGACTGGAGGATGGGAGGGGAATGAGGTGAAAGGGGACAAGCACACACCCAAAGCAGTCACCAGGCTGAGGTTCCCTAGAAAAGGGGGTGGCAGTAAATCACTCACACAGAGAGCACTGGGTCAGCAGGAGGTGAGCCCTTCATGCAGGCATCTGGGATGGGGGTGCCTCCAGGCCAGTCTGGGGGGTGCAGCTCTGAGGGGTGGGGCCACTTGCCCAAGGTCTCAGGTCCCAGGAGTGACTGAGGTGTCCCCCCAGAGTCCTGCTGGCATGGGCCATCCTGCCTCCCCAGCCAGGCTGACTCTTCAACCCAGAACTTGAACCTAGAATTCGCTAGGCCTTAAATCCAAGGTCTGAACCGCAAATTTCTGCTGTGCTTTTTATAAGTGGCTCCTGTCAGAGACCCTGGCCTAGTCCACACCAGTGGCCAGAAATAGCGCCTGGACCCTGGTCCTTCTCCACTCATGCTGTTACAGGGAAGCCCCGATATAAAACGGGTTGCCTGACTGTGGGTCCTCACCCGCGCGTTTAAAAGGGACAGGACATCCTTTCCCCCAACAATGCCTCTGAGCAGGAGCCTTTGCCCCCTTTGCTGGGAGCCCAAGGATTCTGACCAGGGATAGATGATTCCTGATCTTTAGCTCCCTCAGCCTCGTGCTGGTCCAAAAATCCCAAGGCTCACGCTGGGCATAATCATAGCAGCTGACACTCAGAGCACCTTCTCTGTGCGAGGCCCCGGTCTGGCACTTGACATGACTTTTTCTGTATTCCTGATGGCAGCCCTAAGAGGTCTGTAGTTACCCCCATTTTCCAGAGGAAGCAAATGAAGCTCAGTGAGGTTAAGCTACTCCCCCAAGGAAACACAGCTAAATAGCAGATTCAGAAGTTGAAGGCTTCAAAGATACGCTCTTTAAAAACCAGATCAGGGCCTCCCCTGGTGGCGCAGTGGTTGAGCGCTGGGCTGCGAGGCTGCCCGCAGCCTCTGCAGTGCCGGTTCGATCCCTGGCCGCAGGCGAGGGTCTCACATGGCGCGCAGACCTCTCCTGCCGCCCACTGCTCCCCTCAGCAGTGTATTTCGGTCCTTCTGCCTGTTCTGCTCCCCGCTCTGGCTCTGGTGAATTCTCTCACCCTCCCGCGCTTCTGACTGTACCCAGTGCTTGTATAAATAAATAAATCTTAAAAAAAAAAATTAAAAAAAAAACAACAGATCAGGGCCTCCCTGGTGGCTCAGGCGGTTGAGCGCAGCGCAGTGAAGCTGTCCACAGCCTCTGCAGTGCCAGTTCGATCCCTGCCGGCCTAGGCCACCTACATGACGAGCAGACCTCTCCTGTCTTACCCGCTGCTCCCCTCAGCAGTGTATTTCATCAGTCTGCCTGTTCTGTTCCCCACTCTGTCTCTGGTGAATTCTCACCCTCCCGCGCATCTGGACTGTACCTTGGCTCTTGTATAAATAAAATAAATCTTTAAAAAAATATAAAAATAAAACCAGATCAGGGGCCTCCCTGGTGGCACGTAGAGGTTAAGTCTCAGCACTATAAAGCCATATGCAGCCACTGCAGCATGAGTTCGATCCCTGGCCAGGGAGCTGACCCACACAGTGCAGCAGACCTCTCCTGTCTACCCGCTGCTCCCCTCAGCAGTGTATTTCAATCGATCTGCCTGTTCTACTCCCCACTCTGTCTCTGGTGAATCCTCTCTCTTTCTCTCTCTCTCTCTCTCTCTCTCTCTCACATACACACACACACACACACAACCCACTGGCCCACACCCCAGCTCTTGTATGCAT
Source organism: Talpa europaea (assembly GCF_964194135.1). NCBI lineage: Eukaryota > Metazoa > Chordata > Mammalia > Eulipotyphla > Talpidae > Talpa > Talpa europaea. Next base: position 4,808,313 of record NC_140074.1, on the reverse strand, counting down.
AAATAAGTAAATCTTAAAAAAAGACCAGACAGGATTTCCAAATGACCAGGTATTACAGTGACCTTGAAAATAAAGCTCTGGGGCCCCACCCCATCCCTTAGGATGCTCTTTGGCAGGCCTGGGGCAGGCCAGCATTTCTTAACAAACTCCCAGGTGTGCTTGGTGGCTGGCCTCTCAGGTGAGTGTTCTTGGGGGCTGAGAGGTTTGTTCTAACCACGGTGCCACCAAATACTACCTCCAAGCACCCCCACCTCCAAACCGGGCTGTGGGGCCACAGGGCCAAAGCACCTGCTCAAAATCAGACCCAGGTGGGATTGAAGTTGGCTTCTCCCTAGAACTCTGGCATTTGTTTGCTGTTCCTTGGCAGAGTTAACCTGCTGCTCCACCCTCTACCCTGGCACCGCAGACCCACCAGGCTGGTTTACCAGGGAGGAACACAGCCTGTTTTGTCATCTTTCCTTCTGCCTTAGGAGGGGCTCAGGAAGTACCTAGAGGGATTGCGGAGGGGAACCACACGGAGAAGAGTGCTGGGCTGGGGGTGACCTTGAGGGGAGGCTGCTCTACAGACCACAGGTGGGATAGAAGGCCCCAGGCCAGCCATATCCCCAGCAATCACACCCACCACCCACCTGATGCTTGTCTCTCTGAGTCACCCTCTGCCGCCCCACCAGCACCCCGATCCAGTCTCATCCAGACAGGAACTTCTTTGGAGTGACTAACATCAGCCCTCCTATCCAGCCCATCTCTGCCTGTGCCCCATGCCTCGTGCTAAAGGGCTCCAAGGGAAAGATGTTGAGGAAATTAAAATGTTTATAGGTAGTGGGCATAGTTTCTGGCTTGTTTTTTTTTAAGATTTATTTATTTATGCATACAAGAGCTAGAGTGTAGGCCAGAGGTACGGGGGCGGGGGGTGGTGAGAGGATTCACCAGAGACAGAGTGGGGAACAGAACAGGAGGATCGACTGAAATACACTGCTGAGGGGAGCAGCGGAGAGACAGGAGAGTCCTGCTGTGCCCTGTGGGTCAGCTCCCTGGCCGGGGATCGAACTTGTGCTGCAGTGGCTGCAGATAGCTTCATAGTGCTGAGACTTAACCCCTTGCGCCACCAGGGAGGCCCGTGGCTTGTTTTTTAAATCTATTTAACTTTGTTATTTATCTGGCCCAGCAGAGACAGCTCAGCAGCCATGCCACGTACAGATAAACTTAAGAGGCTGAGCTGGTGGCTCCCTGCCTCTCCAGACCTTGGTTTCCAGGTCTGTAAAGTAGGTAAATAATAACCTGCCTTGGCCACCTCACAAGTGATGGTGATAGAGAGGCTGCTTTTGTGATTATAAAGATACTGGCAGCCAGCACTGGTTTACGAGGACCGTGAAACTTGTGTCCTAAGCACGTTCCTGGCCCCCAGGGGACGCAAGGGCCTTGCAGCTTCAAGTGGGACTTTAATGGGGCAACGTTCTAGGGCATCAGTCAGTCACTCATTCATTCTTTCTTTGATTCGAGAAGCCTTTTTCAGGCATGTTTCTACACTCTAGGAATGCAAGCAAGATCCCTGCAGTGGGGGGTGGGGTGGGGGCGGGGACTGGGCAGGGGGAACAGCAAGGAGACAGCCCTAAAACTGCAGTCAGTATTCCAGAAAGTGTGGAAATCAGTGTGGACCAGCCAAGTGAAGGTGGAAGGAGAGGAGAAGGAAGAAAAGGCAGAGAGGAGCGGGCGGCCGTGGGGCCTCTCCAGCAGCAGCAGAACTTGGCTGCCTTCCTGGGTGAGTTGGGAAGCTGTCAAGTGCTCTGAGCAGAAAAGTAGCCAGATCTGACATGTCTTCACTAAATTCCTCTGCCCTCTGGGGCTGGGGATAGGATATAAGGTGGAAGCAGTGAGTGTTGGGAAGTGGTAGATTCTGGAAGGTAGAGCTTGCTGCTGGACGAAGGGCTGTGAGGAAAAGGGAACCAGCTGGGATTTTGACCTGAGTGCCTGGAAGGGTTGTGGTAATCAGGAATGAGGAAGTCTGTGGGAAGAGCAGGGTGAGGGAGATAAGGAGGTAGGCTCGGGATCTGTCAGGGTATAGGCCAGAGGTGCAGGGGGTGAGAGAATTCCCCAGAGACAGAGTGGGGAGCAGAACAGAAGGATTTTACTGAAATCCACTGCTGAGGGGAGCAGCAGGTGAGACAGGAGAGGTCTGCTGCGCCCTGTGGGTAGCTCCCTGGCTGGCTGGGGGATCAAACTCAGTGCTGCAGAGGCTGTGGACAGCTTCACAGTGCTGTGCTTAACCCCTGCACCACCAGGGAGGCCTGCTATGCTTTTTATTTTAACAGGTTTTTGTTTCTCTGTTTGAGTTACTTTGGTAAAATACACATTTACCCAAGAGGAATCCCTGTCTCCATTACACACTGACTCCCCAACTCCCCAACCCCCAACCACCATTGCACGTCTCACCTATGCATGGATGACTGTAGGGCCCACAGATAAATGCAGTCATGTGGATTTGCCTGTCACTTGGCATCTGTCTTCAGCCTTTAGCCATGTTTTTGTCACCTGTGTCAAAATTAAAAGAAATTGGAAAGAAAGAAAAGTCATGGCATAAAAACACGTCACTCTCTTCCATCTGACACCTACTGTTACTGCTCCGCCCGGTGGGTTTACTAGAAGCTAATAACTCCCAACTCCTATGAACCTCAGGCCCCTCAACATCTAGGTCTGCCCAACACTGAACCCCAGTAGGAATGTCTGGCCTTGGCCCTTAGCCCTTCTTCACCCTTAGCCTTCTCCCCTTTTGCCCACTCTGGGCTGGCCACACCACTTGTGGGCCTTGATCTGTGTTTCTATCTAGAAAACTTTGCCCCTGATGTCCGCATGGACTGCTCTGCTGTCCAGGTCTCAGCTTGTATGTCACCGTCTCAGAGAGGCCCTCCTAGATTCCCAGGCGAAAGCAGCTCCCAGTCTCTGCTGCACCCACCCTGCCTGATCTCCTCCCAAGGGCTCATCTTTCCCAGGGTCTTACCTGATCCTCCTGTGATAGAAACTCCTTGAGAATATGGACCTTGTCTGGGCTTTGATGCTAAGTGCCCAGCTCCAGAGCAGAATGATTAATACGTGGGCGCAATAAATAAATAAATGAATACAATACGTGGGCAGTTCTGAATCAGAGAAGGTCAAGTGGGAGCCACTTTAAGCCCCATTTTTACAGATTGGTAGGCTGATGAATTACCCACCAGTAAAAGGGCAAGTGCAGGTTCACACCCAGTCCTATCCAAGCCAAAGCCAGACACATAGGCATCAGGTTACCTTCCCACACCCACAGGGTACCCACATCTCCCAGGCAGGCAGACCTGGAGGCCTGTGAGTTTGTGGGTGAAGATTCTGGTGCTCAAGGGTAGTTTGCTGGGCAGTAAGGACTGTTCATTTTCTTTGTTTGTTTTATTTAAGATTTATTTTATTTATTTATGTATACAAGGGCTGGAGTGGAGGCAAGAGGTGTGGGGGGGTTAGAGGATTCACCAGACACAGAGTGGAGAGCAGAACAGGCGGATCTGCTGAAATACACCGCTGAGGGGAGCAGCGGGGAGACAGGAGAGGTCTTCTGTGGCCTGTGGGGCAGCTCCCTGACTGGGGATCAAACTCATGCTGCAGTGGCTGCCAATAGCTTCATAGTGCTGAGATTTAACCCCTTGCACCACCAGGGAGGCCCTAAAAATATTTCTTAAAATGATTAACTCAATAGCTGAATTTAAATTTTAAAGCTCGGGCCTCCCCTGGTGGCGCAGTGGTTGAGCTCTGGGCTGTGAGGCTGCCCGCAGCCTCTGCAGCGCCGGTTTGATCCCCAGCCCCCGGGCGAGGGTCCCACATGGCGCACAGACCTCTCCTGCCGTGCCCACTGCTCCCCTTAGCAGTGTATTTCGTCAGTCTGCCTGTTCTGTTCCCCACTCTGGTTCTGGTGAATTCTCTCACCCTCCTGCACTTCTGACTGTACCCAGTGCTTGTATAAATAAATAAATTTTAAAGCTCAACTCAAATTATAAATCTCATGTGGCTTATCATACATTTGGTATAACTTAGCAATCATTAGTTCTTTGGGGGTTAAAGATACCCACTAAGGAAAACGATTGATCCCAAGGGATTTAGGGTGTTTTCTCAGCAGAGAGGCTGCATATTGACTAAATATTTTAGCTGTGACTCAGGGTACCCCCCCACCCCCCTCCTCTAGGGCAATCAGGAGATCATGATCAGCCACACTGAGCCCTCTTTTATAATCTCTTTGCCATTAAGGACCCAGATGGGATGGTGTGCCAGCCTGTGTACCCTGAGTGCCAGTTATCTAATTTTTCCAAGGAACTGAGATTTGCAAACATCCTCTGCCCCCACCCAGGCTTCCCCATCTCTGGACTGGATCCCAGGGATTCTACCATTGCTGACTCTGTTCTGAATTTTCCACATGCAGAGATAGGTCAATGGCAAAAAGAACTGGGATGCCTGCAAGGAACCTGGCTTTGCTATCGCATTTCTCTTAAAGTAGCCATTTCCCAGAAGCACCTATGAAAAGGGAGGGTTCCTGGGTATGCGCTTCCCACCTGAGGCCCAGCTAAAATGGGACCGGATTACCATTATCTCCCCTGACTCCAAGGTCTCAGTAGATCTGGCTGGGGATACACCCAGGGCAGAGTTGGGTTGGGCAGAGTTCAGGTCAATGTCAAGGTAGAGAGGTCATGGGCAAAGAGATTAAGAGCAGAAGGTTCAAAGCCAAACTACGGAGTTCAAACCTTGAGTCTACCATCGACTGGCTGTGAAGCCCAAGCAAATAGTTCCTCTTTGGTGCCTCAGTTTCCCCATCTGTAAAATGGGGATGAAATTCCCTGGGAATTTAGGTGTGAGGGAGGGGGGTACGTGAGAGGGGTGACAGGCAGAGGCTGAGAGCTGCTAAACAAGAGGAGGTGGTTGCCCTGGGCAGTGACCGCGCTTGAGTAAGCACAGGTGGGCGGCGTGGGCTCAGCCCAGCGGGACCATGGTACTGAGGTCTGTGTTCTGCCTGGGGCAGAGATGCGGGAGGCCTGAGTTTAAAGGGACATCTTGAGCAACTGCCCGCCGGGAAACCAGAGGGGTAGGGTCCTACTGAAATGTGTGCGCTCTCTGTGAGGCGGGGTATCTCTCCCGAGCGGCTTTCCTCACCCTCAAATTGGAGGTACAGTCATTCCCCACCCCGCCGCTTAGCCACAGTTTTGCTTTTTGAGGCTTCTGAGGCTTCTGTTTCCGTGGTTAACTGTGGTCTGAAAATATGACACACAGTGAAACAGTGTGAAATATGACATATTTGGGAAACAGACCACTTTCACGTAGCTCTCCTTACAGTGTATTTTTACATTTGTTCTATTTTATCAGTAGTTGTGACTCTTCCTGCATCTAATTTATAAACTTTGTCATGGGTATGTATGCATAAGAAAAAAGCAGCAAACATACTAGTGCTACCAGCAGGTCAGGCATTACGGGGGGTCTTGGAACATATCCCTCGAGCATAAGGCGGGCTGTCATAAAACCCTGCACACCGGTGACAGCGGAAGCAGCTGAGACGGTGAACGGAAGGCCCATCAGAAACCTTCAGCAAACAGCGGCTGCGCCACCATCATCTTCCCTTCAGCCACCTGGAAGCTGACCGCTGAGGCCAGCCCTGGGAACAACAGTGATGGCTTCGCACAGTCTTTCAGGAAAATAGTGCAGCAGCCAATTTCTACCTTCTATTGAAGTCGGCGGTGTAAGTGCCCGAGAGAAGCAGCCTCTCTGAAGGAACAAACACCGGTCATGCTGACTCTTCACCCTGTGAGGTTAATAAAATGCACAGATGATACTACCAGGGTTCAGATCTCTGTCCAGGGTCCTGCCCCACTGGATTCTGAGTCAGAGACAAGGCATCCAACTTAGAAAAGAAGAAGTAAGCGGCATGATTTATTAGACGTCCTAGCCAGGGCAATTAAGCAAGAAAAAGTAGTAAGAAGGAACCCACATTGGAAAAGAAGAGGTAAAACTGAGTCAGTTGCAAGGGGCCCACGGTCCTACTTCCTGAAAACAGGGGACACGCCTCAGATAGAAAAACCCTCAGGTGCGTCTCTTCCACTGGCGCGAGGCCAGCCAGTGACACTGAACACTAGCCCGTCCTCGGTAAGTCAGATGCCCTTTGAGCGGAGCTGGCTCTTCCCTTCACCTTCAAGCCTTCTTTCTCCAGATAATCTCCTGGCTGGATGCCTGCCTCCTCCATTCATGCGCTCCTTCTCAGACTGCCCTATTTACTTGGGCTTTTTAAAAGATTTTATTTAGTTATGCATACAAGAGCTGGGGTACAGGCCAGAGATGTGGGGGCTCTGCACCAGAGACCAGAGACAGAGTGGTCTGCACCAGAGACAGAGCGGGGAACAGAACAGGCAGACTGACTGAAATACACTGCTGAGGGGAGCAGCGGGCACGACAGGAGGGGTCTGCTGTGCCAGTGTGTTGCTCCCTGGCTGGCTGGGGATCGAACTCTTGCTGCAGAGGCTGCGGATTGCTTCATGGTGCGGTGCTTAACCCCTTGCACCACCAGGGAGGTCAGACTGCCCTATTTAAGCCGCCCCCACCCCCCGCCCCGCCGTGGGTATGTGGACAGTCCTCTGGACTGATGTACGACGAGCTCTTACAACATCTGACAAATAGTGGGCACCAAATAAACATTTGTTGAGTGAATGTTGAATACACTGGCAGGAACTCAGGCCCAAGGGAAAGGTGCCCCATCCTAGTGGCAAATTTGCCCAATGCACAGAAGCCCAGTGCTCAAGGGGAAAAGAGGTCAGAGCCTTTCTCAAGGGAGCCCTGGATCTCTGGTCACCCCCACAGGGCCTGGAGGAAGGGGCACCCTTACCTGGTAGGCAGAGAGGGAGAAATGGTGACCTATATTGTTACATAAATGCAGCCAGCAAACTACTTAACCTGGCTGGGGAGATGCCGACATCACAAAGGGTGAGGCTCACCCGCCACGGGACGTGCCGACCCCTGTGCTGAAAGGCAGAGACACTTCACCTGGATGCCCTGTGGTACTGGAGGGGTTGAGCATCAACATTCCTGGTCTCCTGGCCATGTGACGTGTGAGGGAAAATACACAGGACAGTACACACAATTCGGGTCCTTTGCCTGATTTTGTCAGTTTCCCCTGCTGTCTCACGAGCTGTGCCTGCCTGATGGACATGAGACGCTGCCGGTATTTTTATCAATCTGTCCCTTCTTGATTGTCCTTTCTTCCACCCAGAAGTTTTTCCTTTTCGATTGGGCCGAGCCTGTCAGTCTTCCTGTTTCAGTTTTATGCCCCGTGCAGGAACGCTTCCCCTGCTCTCCTGCACGGTCACCCGGCCCGGCCTGGCCCAGGAGAGCTGTCCTGTCCCAGGGCCGAGCTGGACCCCTCAGAGTCCCGGGGCTGATCTAGCCTGGGGAGCCGCTGGGCAACCAGCCCAGGTTTCAAGCTCTTCTCCAGCCCCGCTGCCACCCGGGGGGCTGCAGCCTGGATGGCATCCTGGATGCTGTGCACATCCCACCGCGTCCTCAGCAGGGCATCGTCCAGTGTGAAGAAGCCGTCACGCGTCCGCCGCACCTGGGTGCACACAGCGCTGCTCTTCAGCTCCAGGCCAATCTCATGCACCAGCCTCCGCAGCTGCTTCTGTGTCTCGTGCACGCACTGCACCTCTGCAGACACAGCACAGACGGTGGTGAGCGCCCGCCACAGGCCCGGGGGGCTAGAGCCCATCCCCACCCCACCGACATCTCTGGGCTGAAAGAGCCATAGCAAGAAGCCTCTGTGCACAGGGCTTGCTGATCAAAGTGCAGCCCAAGGCCAGCCTGCGAGCACCCCTCGAAAGTTGGTCAGACATGCCGGCTCAGTGCCACCCAGACCTGCTGAGTCAGAACTCGCCTTTTAAAAAGATACCTGCTTTGTGGGTGAGTTAAAATTTGAGAAGCCCAGGGCCTCCCCGGTGGCGCAGCAGTTGAGCGCTGGGTTGCGAAGCTGCCTGCGGCCTCTGCGGCGCCGGTTCAATCCCCAGCTGCTCCCCGGCCACTGGAGGAGGGTCCCGCATGGCGCGCAGACCTCTCCTGCCGCCCGCTGCTCCCCTCAGCAGTGTACTTTGGTCCTTCTGCCTGCTCTGCTCCCCGCTCTGGCTCTGGTGAATTCTCTCACCCTCCCGCACTTCTGACTGTACCCAGTGCATGTATAAACAAAACAAACAAACAAATAAATAAAACATGCTTCTATTAAAAAAAAAAAAAAAATTTGAGAAGCCCAGTTCTAAGACTTGGCTTACTCATCTGTGAATTGGGCGCTTGTGAACAGTAACAGGATTTGCACCAGGTGCTCTGCGTCAGAAGGCTCCAGAAAAGGAGCCCTCGCCCTCGCAGACAACCAACAGGGATGAATGCGGTGTGGGGGAGCAGACAAAAGGACAGAGCTAATGGGGGGCTGCACTGGGCAGGACTGGGAGCGCGAGTGGTTGGTGCCCAAGGGCCCACGACAGCTGGAAACGGGGCAGGCCTGGAAGCAAGCCGGCAAGTATAACTTCGTCGAGGTCCGGCTTTAAGGGGTGACCTGGTGACATCTGCTCAATGGGCTCCTGGCGGCCGGACTGGTCCCAGGCTGGAAAGGCAGAGGCCGCAGGGCTGTGGTGGACAGCACAGCACTGGCAGGTGCCAGCCTCTGCCTGGGCTTTCCGCTGCAACTCCCCAAACCCTGGGACCCACCGCACAGCCCCTACTTCCCCAGCAGCTTACTTACCTAAGAGGAATTCTGGAGGTGCAAAGTGGAGGCAGCGGATGCCGGTGACCAGCATCGGGGATGGGCTCATGGGCCGGATGAGGCCCCTCACGGCCATCTCATAGGCCTCCTGGGTCTGCAAGTCGAGGTTGGAGTACCTGGGGATCGGGAGGGGTGAGGTGAGAGGCTGGTGCAGGCGGGGAGCTTGGCTGACTGCCTGCTCTGGCCCTGCCCCTACTCTTAAAGCTCATCATTCGTTTTCCATCTTCCTGCCCCTCCAGCCCCCACTGCAGCAGCCTTCTCACCTGTGCCCACGGCAGGCTGTGCCCTCCTCTGCTCTTTCCTGGTTTCAACAGTCCCACACATGCTGACTACTCCCAGCTCTGTGCGCTACGAGGTGCCAGACCCTGGCTCAGAGCCCCCCCCCAGCTCCAAGGCCCCTTAGGACAGCCGGGGTCTCTAGTTCCCCTCGGCCTCCCCAGGCGCTGGCCTAAGACCCACATACAGAAACTCCTCTGTAGGCTGTGGCAGGGGCGCCTGGCTCAAGTCTGGTCCTGGGCTCTGAGGACCTGTGGAATTATCCAGGTGGGCAGAGCCCACAGGAGCCTGTGGGCACTTCTTGCTCTTCTGGCACCAACTTGAGAGCCCCTTTCAGGGAGGTGTAGGTCAGGCCCCACTTACATCACCAGGGCCTTCTGATGGGAGCCTTGGATCAGAGCCAAGATTCGATCCAGCTTCTCTCTGGTCACATGGTCTGGAGAGCAGGGGAGGGGAGGCACAGAGGTGCCCGCTGAGGATGAGTGACAAACTGGCAAACTCCCTTCCCCCCGAGCCAGCCTCATCCTTGGAACCTGGAAGGGGCTGCAGAGCACCCCCAGGCCCTAGGCTTCCCGTCATGGGGTGGACTACTGTTAAGACACTGGCGTCTCTTTTCACACGATACCCAGAAACTCAATATCCTGAGGACATTTTCAAGGGGCTCACAGACTCCAGGCCAAGAACCTCTTCTGGACTATGAGAACACTAACTTCCAAAGACATATGTCCCCTTTCATTCATTCACAAAGGCCAAGGTATGAAGACGGCTCAAGTACCCATCGACAGAGGCACGCTCGCAGAGGGCGCGGTGCACACCTGCGCTGGAGTACTACTCAGCTGTCAAAAAGATGACACCCTGCCAGTTGTGATGAGGATGGGCCTGGAGATGATGCGACGTGAAACAAGCCAGGACAAAGACAAACACCAAATGATTCCACTATTCTTGTGGAATATAAAGAAAACAAAGACAAAACAAACCCATCGCCTCTGACAATAGAATGGTGGTGGCCAGAGGGACAGGGGACAGGAGTGGGAGGAGCCGCTGGTTAGGTGGTAGCTGGTGAGTGGACATTTGGTGGTGGGCGTGCTGAGAAAATCGTACTCCTGGCACCTGTACAGTGTTGTAACATTACCACAGGGGGAAAAAACAAACAAACAAAAAAACCCTCTGGAGGCTCAGAGACATAATGTGACTGTGCAGCAGGCTGTGTCAGATGTCCTGAGCCCCAGACTGGGGCTTTTTTGCAAGGGTCCGCAGGAGGGAGGATGCCATCTCTCTGAACAGAGAAACAGACGGCAGGAGTGGGAGGGCTCTGCCTGCCGGCCCCATGGAGTGATAATGGGTCAGCCCGCAGCAAAGCCTGGGGACACGAGCAAGCTCTGCTGGGAGGCCAGCTGATCTGAAGGCCCAGGGGCACGGATGCCAGAGCGCCAGGGGCAGCTGTGGTGACTGAGGATTGCCTGGTCAGAAGGCCTAGGTCGCTCACCCCTTGTGCCTGGTGTCACTCATGGCGTTACCTGGAATGTACCTGCTGCTGCCTTCTCCCCACTCCCACCTGCCCCCAATTTATAGCCCAGAGCATATGCCACTTCCTCCAGGAAGCCCTCCTGAGCATGTGGCTTTTCCCTCCTGCCCGCCACTCTGCACCTGGGGGTCTTTAGGTGCTGGGTGTCTTTCCCAGCACCTAATTCTCTTTGACTTTTATGTAATTCTTTTATTATATAATTGATATAGAAAGCTTAAGAAATTGAGATCAGCACCCACAACATCTCCCCTCCTCCAAATTCCGGCTTCCTCCCTCCCAGAAACGTGACATGGTGGTTGTTCTTAGACATTCTCTGGATGTGGACACAGACCTATGTGCACAAGCACCTAGTGTTGTTTGGCACGTTTTAAATTTCCCACAGAGGACACAAAGGAGTGTGTGTTCTCCCCAATAGGCTGTGAGCTCACTGAGACCCCACCTGACTCGCTGTGTGTTGTCCCCAGAGCCTGGCGCTCGGCCGGTACTCAAAAAACGTGTCAACCACGTAAAAGCGGTAGATGCTCTGGGGTCCCACAGAACATGGAGTGAGTGGAGGAAGCCAACCATCCATCACCTACTCATCCTCTAGCCATTCACCCCCACCCATCCACCCCCCATCTATCCCTCCCCTGCCCACCACGCACCCGCCCATTCACTCCCATCCAAACCATCTTTCTATCCACCCCCACCCACCCATCAGTCCGTCTCCCATCTACCCCCCACCCATCCATGCCCACAAGCACCTCCCACCTCCAGGACCCTGAGCTGTGTGACCACAGGAGTGGAGCCGCGCAGTCCTGCCCTCAGGGGTGATGGGCTGGGGGGACCCGTTTATATCATCGCTAGTTCATTGCTTTCTGAGAGCCCATCAGTCCAAGCAGGGGGTGGAGAAGCTTTCCCGGGCAGAGACATGTTAGCCAAATGAGAAGGCAATGGGGGAGCCCAGAGCGTTCCTGGAGGACAGTCCCCCGTGGCCAGCCTGAGCGTGGCGCATCCGAGCGTGGCCGAGGAGTGAGGCGACACGGGGACAGTGGCCAGGCCCAGCCCACACACGCTCACCGTAGGTCGTCTTCTCCAGCAGCCGCCCGTCCTCACAGAAGTCATCGGTGGCTTTGCCCAGGAGGCCACGCACCGTGTAGTCCTGCCAGGACAGGGGGAGAGGTGGTCAGGGCCCCCCCAAGCCTCACACCCATGCGGTGCTATGCTGCTGCCGGGGTGAGGGCTGTAGGGTCTCCCCCAGGGAGCTCTGGGCTCAGCCCTGTCCCACTGCCTCTGGGGAAGGACCCTAGACTGTCCCAGGAATAGCCCCTGGCAGCCGGCTGCAGTGCTGACGGCCACCCCCGGCCACCTATGCCGCCACTGCCGTGAGCCTCACCGTGCTGGGCCCTCCTGGCACGCCCTGCCCATCCGCTGAATGCACCTGTGGGGCTAACTGCTCTGCCCTAGCCGGGACAGTGACGACAACAGCAAGCCAAGGACAGGGACACTGGGCCTTTACCCCGTGCCAGTGACTGTGGCCACATGTCTTACGTGTGGCCACAAATTTAATCTCCAAAGTGACTCTACAGAGGAGAGACTCTCCCCACTCCCGTGTGAAAGAAGGAACGTAGGCACAGAAGTGGTGAGCGAGCCACCCCGGGCCAGACGGCAGAAGCTGGGTTTTGAGTGGAAGCCACCTGGCTTTGCACTTGTGCCACGAAGAACAAGGGCCTCGGGAGAGGCTCCCACACATGCGCGCGGGGCAAGCTCCACAGCCCGGCCTGGGCGCCAGCTCCCTGGCCCCGAGCTGCCGTCCCCATCCAGTCTCGGGGAGAGAATGGAGGAATGTCCTGACCAGCTTCTGCGGCTGGACGGATCCAGGTTCAAATACCAGGCCTGCCCCTCAGCAAGCGACCCCTCATCCGTGCCTCAGTGAGCTCGTCTGTAAGATAGACTGGCAACAGGCCCACTCACAGGGGCGCTGTGCGGCCTCCACACAGGGGTCTGAAGGCAAACACGCTGACAGTCACTAGTCTGTGACCGTCCGCCTCCTCTAGCACGCGGCCGTTATAAAAGCTTGCAGATGACCCGTTTCAGAATCCTGCGGGGACCCCCAGGGAGACCCAAAGGACAGGCAGCCGGCCGGCCCCCAGGCCCTGTACCTTGGTGAGGTGAGCGTTGTACATGTCGGTGAGGAGCCTGCGTCCACGTCCCACGCCGAGCACTGAAAGGCACCAGCCTCAGCTCACACCTGGCTCCCCCTCCTCCCCCCCCCCGCCCCCGTCCCCATCCCCACCCCCATCTCCCTCACTTCGGAGGCCGCAAGAGGACAAGGAGGGCCTCTTCTAAGGGCTGGCCGCACATATATGCATAAGCAGGCGGCTGGGCCTACCCATAGCTGGGGCGGGGGCTGGGGTCCTTAGCAAGCCTCCCGGGGGACATTGAAGCATGCAAGTCAGAGCCTTTCGTCTCTGCCGGGTGGCACTAAGTATGTCCTACAACCTCCTCAGGCCTCAGGTACCCCATCAGCAAAGTGGGAGAAAAGTCCTGTCTGACCCCCCTGGGTGTGGCCAAGGCTGAGCTTGTACAGTCAGCACAAAGGAAGGGCCCTCGAGACAGGGCCCTGCCTGCCATTCCCCAGCCTCCATGCACTCAGGGAGGGGAGTGGAGCGGAGGCATGAGCTCACGTCTGGCGGCTGTGTCCCCGGAAGCGAGACAAGAGGACTGAGTGTCGCACAGGCAGGATGTGACCTCCGCCTGACCCTGGGACACAGATGGCTCATGACTCGGGGCTTTGTGTGTCCAGCCCTAGCGACAGCCAGACCCTGGCTAATAGGGCCAGAGTCACGCAGTTGGTTACCCCACACGGGTAATGAGTTTTCCCTCTCTGCACCAGGGGCATTCACTAGCCACGTGACCCAGGACATGTCCTCTAAGCTCTTGAGACTTATTTCCTTCATCCATGAAATCAACATCATCTACCTCGGGAGTAGCTGCGGTGAGTACGTGCCCCAGAGGGCTTCCCACCTGTGAGATGCATGACTCACTGGATGCAGGTGGCACCCACCAGTCATCTCAGACCTGGACCGGATTCAGGGGAGGACAGTGGTGTGAAGTGGCTGTCGGCTTAGAAGGGGACTGGGCTCCTGGGAGTTGCCCGATCTTCCCCCAAGCCCCTATCTGTCTCCCTCCCCAGGCTCACCACATCACCTACCAAGCACCCCTGAAGCCTGGGCATCCAGCCGGTGTCCCACACCAATCTTCAGGTGGGTGAATGCTGGTCCACGTACTGGAAAGAGACAAAGGCTCCTTTCCTCAACAAATCCAGTTCCAGGATGGCTCTGGGCTGTACGGGGACCTCATTCCTAGAATGTAGCATCTTAAGAGTCCAAAACAGGGACTCACAGGCTTCCCCATCATGGAATCTGGGGTCTAGAATATTTCCTCAGTTCCCTGAGCCTAGAGAAAGGGCAACCCCAGATTACCCTGGCAATCACCCTCCCCACCCACACCCTCCTTCGTGTGAGAGGCTTCCCACAGTCACTCCCAAAATAGCGAAGGAGTCAGTCCACAGGCTGAATCCCAAACCAAAATCAGCGGTTTTTTTCTTTGTGGTCCATGAGTTAAGATGTATTTTTTTAATGCCTTTTCAGTGATTCAGAGAATATTCAGAGTATACCTAGTGCTGTATGAAAATTACATGAAATACAGAAATATCAGTAATAATGACATAAATAAAGCTTTATTATAGCTCACTAATATTGGCTACAGTTGTTTTTGTGGGACCATGACAGAATTTAGCAACTGCAACAGAAATCACGTGGTCTAAGATACTACAAAGTCTCAGATACTTTACTATCTGGCTCTTTCCAGGAAAATAGGCCCTGTCCCTGGTCAAATACTTCAGGCCCACTGTGACCCTTCAGCACCGGGACAGTGGAGCATGAGCACCGACACTCACTCTGGGCTGTGACTTCCCGGGTCGTGGCACCCCCTCCCTGCCTAAATGTGCCTTACCCAGGGGATGGTCGGTGAGGCTGGGCACGCTGGTGGCCGTGAGGGTCAGCTCCTTCTCTTCGCTGCCTTCCACAGGGCCCAGCAAAAACCGAACACGCTGTTTAGGGGCAGGAGGCTTCCCAGCATTGAGACCTGAGCACACACAGGTAGAGAACATCACGTCTGAACACCGGGGGGCCGCACGCCACACTCCAGGGGGGGCCTGGAGAGGCTGACGACAGACGCCAGCCCGCAGCGGTCAGAAAGCAGACCCGGGTTCAGATCCTGACTCAGCTGCTTATGACAACGAGCAATACTGAGTCTGTTTACCAGCCTGAACACAGGAGCAAGCGAGGAGCAACGGAGATTTAGAAACGGAGGATTAGCAAAACGTCCAGTCCCGGAGACCTGGTCACGTGACTTTATTTCCCAGAACGGCCGAGAAGCGGCGCGGGATGGCGCGCCTGGTTCGAGGCTCTCACCCTTCAGAAGCTGCAGCTCCACGGTATCCCGCACGTGCTCCCATTTTAGTCCCGGGGGCTTGTAGGTCGCGAAGAGCCCGTGAAGTCGCGCCAGGCCGGCGGACCCCATGCCCCGAGCCCGCGGCCGGCGCTCGTGTTAAAGCCGGACCTGGACGGAAGTGCCGTACGGTTCTACCCCCAATGTGGTGCCTACTATGGGCGCCGCCATGCTGCCCCCGCCGGAAGAGGGTCCCGTCTTATTGTCCTCGGGGGGAAACATGCTGGGGAGAAGGAAGTAGGGTCCAGCGCCGAGCAAAAGTAAGCAGCGCTTGTACGTCCTTTTGGAGCCCGTTTCTGGGCAATGGGAGAATTTTATATCGATGGAGCCGATGAGGCACAGGTCGCCTTCTCACACTGAGCGAAAGCGCCCTTGCCTGCCCGGCCACGACTTTCCCCCTCCAAAGCGCCCACTCCGCGGAGTACAGCGCGAGCCCTTTTGGTGCCTCCGGCGCTCCGTCGCCAGCGCAGTCGGGACGTCACCCTCGCGGCGTCTGCGCCCCTGCTGACTCGCCGAGCGCCGGCTGCCATGGCGACGCTGCTGCGCCGGGCCCTGCGCCCCTTCCGCCCCCTCCGGGGCTGCCCGGGGCCGGCTGCAGGCGAGTGGCCGCGGCTTGGGGGGAGGGCTGGGGGCGCCGGGCGCCTTTGACCCCCGCCCTCTTCTTGCCCCGCAGACGCGCCGCTCCGCGCCGCCAGCCGAGGCGCCGGCCTGCTCTACCCCGAGCACATCCCCACCTCCCCGCTGCAGAAGGCGCTGCTGGCCGCCGGCTCCGCGGGAATGGCGCTCTGCGACCCCTATCGCCACGGTAAAGCCACCGGCGCCCGGCCGCCACCTTGGGGCAGCCAGGGCTCCGGGCACGCCCTGGCCTCGAAGACTGGGCCGCTCCCGACCTCTGTCAAAGCCCGTTTCCCGTGGGTGTCTGCAGAGTAGGCCAGGTCTGGGCGCCCCGGCTGGCGGCACTTCGGCGGCACCCGCTGTGCTCATGGAAATGCCAGCCGCGGGTTCCATTCTAAACTCACTCAATCCGAATTCGCCGGCCTGGGGAGGGGGGAGGAAGGACCGTGGATCTGAGCTCCTGCCTTTTTAAACTACTTTCCGGCAGATTCTGTCATCCGGCCACATTGAGAACCTCTGTACTAAACAGATGATTCGTAAGCACCCATCAAATGATAACATCCCACTGGAAATTAAACTTTGAAGTCAGAGACCATGTCCCACTGTGTCCGCGGCACAGGGGATTTTGCCTGATACCTTATATATGTTCCATAGATGCTTGCTGAGGTATGAATGGAACATCCTGGTATTCTCTAGCTTGGCTCCTATTAAAAATGGTCATATAAAGCGCTCACTAAGCACTCCTTTTGGCTGCTCACTGCTCTGTTTTGTATGTGTGATGTTGAGTTTGCACATTAACCCCATAGAACACTGAAGAAGTTGGAAAGGCGAAGAAGTTGGTACAAGGTCACCTAGATAATGATTGCACCTGGGCTCAACCCAACACTGATGCCAAAGCCTGTACTTGTTGATAGAGATGTGATATGCTGATTTACAAACCCCTTAGCACACTGCTAGCCAGAGCCACCTTATCCAGAGAGATCAGCAGTAATAATAACTATGATTATATTGAGCCCTGGGAGGTCTGATTTGCTATGTGTGTGGAGTGAATCCTCATAGTGAAGGTGGACATTATCCCTGTTTTGTCAGGTAGGAAACTTATGAGGGATCATATCCTCCACTTGTCCCCATTTCTTTCCTTTCAGACATGGTTGCAGTTCTAGGGGAGACCACTGGACTCCGTGCCCTGAAGCTCCTCAGAGACCAGATGAGGAGGGATCCAGAGGGTGCCCAGATCCTGCAGTAGGTGCCAGCCCTGCCTGGAGCTTGGGGGCATTCTCTAGGATCCTGCTCTCTCTAGAGTCATATTGTATCAGACTGTTTCCCCTAGGGAGCTCATCCTGATACTTTGGCACAGGGGGCTGGGCACTGCCCAACTCCACTGGTGCCATCCACATAGACAGCATGACAACCCCTGGGTAGTGCTATGCAGTGGCCTCCACAGAGCTTTGTGCCTTCACCGAGCTCCTATAACATGTACTAGCTGTACCTCCCACCCCCATGGCAGTGCCCTCTGACTACCCTGACCACATGCCCTGCAAGCAGGAGCCATGTCCTCAGTTCATGCTCATCTGCTCAGTTCCTGCCACCAGCCTGCTAGTAACAGGCGTCCCATTAGGGCTTGCGGCTTCCTTGCTACTCCTTCACCTCTCGCAGCCTTGCTCTAGCTAGACCTTCTGCCTGCTTCTTCTGCCCCCTCCCAATACCCGAGTGCCCCTTCTGCCTACAGGGAACGCCCCCGGATCTCACTGTCCACCCTCGACCTAGGCCAGCTCCAGAGCCTGCCTCAGGGCTCCCTGGGCCGCGAGTATCTCCGCTTCCTGCATGAGAATGTGAGTTTCCAGCTTTTGCACATCTGCGGTCACCAGGAAGGGCAGAGAGGAGTCTGGACTGCCACCAGGGACAGGAGTGCTTGTCAGCCTCTGTGCCAAGGCTTTGTCATTTTCTCTGGGTCAGGCAGATGGGCTGTGAGCATCGTTTTTATCAACTATATTGGCCAGCATTTATTAACCCCTTACTGCAGGCCAGATGCCTCCAACCATGCTATCAAGTCTGTTCTATTATTATCCCCTTTTCATGGAGGAGAAGGCTTACTCCGTGCAGTTAAGCAACTTGCTGCTTTCACACAGCCAGTGTTCATGGAGGCAAACCCAGATCATGTTCTTAACTGCTGGTGCACTCTGTCCCCCTATTCCGGGGACAGTGTTTCTCTCTCTTGGCTATGGCAAAACTGGCACTCTCCAGCCCAAGGCAGGAAGGATAGTGGCTGGGATGGGGAACCCCAGCTCCTCAGGGACTCCTTTTGTTGAGCACCTGCCCTGTGCTGTGCTGGCTGTTGTTCCAGGTGCTGGGGAACTAAACCACTAGCCAGATAGCTCCTGCCCTCACAGCGCTCATTCTCTAGTCAGGGAGGCAGACATTAAAGCTGTAAAATAAGAAAATTCACATGAGGATTCAGGCAGAATACTAGCAGTAATTAAAACGTGCCAGAATGATTGGTACGCAGGGAATGAAACCAGCAAAGAGCCTGCCCATGTGGCGCATCCATCGAGCAGATGGTGAGGCCGGCCAGCGTGATCAGGACAAGGGCGGGGTGGGAGCTTGGCCGCTTCTCCCAGGGTGGTCAGGAGAGGCCCCACTGAGGAGACCTGGGAGAAGAGAGGAGCCTGCCCTGAGGAGAGCAAGGAGGAACATTCCCGCAGTGCCAGGCTGTGCTTAAGAACAACACGCCTAGAGGTGTGCGCTGGGGGAGGCAGCCAATGTGCTGGAAGGTCAGCCGGGCCAGAGCCTGCAGCCGCGGAAAAGGGTCTGTATTTTGTCATAGGAGCACTAGGAAATCCAGGAGGGTTCCGAGCAGGACAGTAATGTGATCTAATTTATTAAAGGATTTGGGGTACAGCTGGACCCCTTCACACTCCCCGCACATACACACCCATGACAAGCGGTGGCCCAGCCCAGCTGCAGGAGCCACCAGGCTGGAGGAGGCGAAGGATGCGTAGAGGTTGCTTTAGAACAGGGTTTTTCAACCCTGACACTGATGACGTTTTGGGCCAGATAATGCTCGATTGTGGGAGCTGTTCTGTGCCCTGAAGGATGTTGAGCAGCTTCCCTGGCCCCTACCTACCCAGCCTGGCCAGTAGGTTGAGTAACACTCAGCCACTAAGCTGTGGCCGCCACAGATGTCCCCAGACTTTGCAAATGCTCCCTGGTGGACAGTTGAGAATACTGTTCTAGAAGCTACTGTCCCGGAGACGCTCTGCCCCCCATGCTGCGCTGACGCCTGCCCCTGCCCCCTTTCACACCCTCCCCCTCAGACTTAATGAGGACCAACTTGTTTCATCATGTTGGGGTCATCTGCCCCAAGTGCCACCCAGGGAGGGACAGGCTTCTCAAGTTGCCCTGAACCCTTCATCCTGTGGCTGTGGAGGGGAAGGGACCACCAGCACCTCCCTGGCACCTTGCCCAGTCAGCCCTTTTTGTGGTGACAGCCCTAAGTTGATGCCACTTCTGGAGCCCGGAACCCAGCAGCCCACAGGATGTGAAAGACACGTTTGTCCCAGCAGAGATTCATACTGAGGTTCAAAGTGAGGGCACCCGCCCCAAGGCTGGCACGGCAGGGAGAGTCACCCTGTGGCATCAAGATTACGGCAGGGCTAGAGTTTAGAGCGGCCTGCCTCTCTTCCCAGCTTTATGGCCCTGGGTAAATCATTGGACCCCTCTGCACCCGGATTCCTTATATATGGGGGAAGGGGACCTAAGATTTATCTTTCACAGCGTTTCTGGGGTTTGGTAATAATGGACGTTAGGCCACTGGCTTGGGAATGCAGCCGACTTTGTTTCAAACGCTGACTCAGCCATCTGATCAGCAGTGGCTCTGGGACAAGCTGCTTCCGCTCGCTGAGCCTTGATTTTCTTATCTATATCAGAGGCTCCTGGCAGGATCCCCCCAGATGGTCTGAGGGTGAGGGACGAGAACACAGGCAAGGGATGTCCTGGGGTGCTGGCACCAGGAGGGACTCAGTTAACTCGCTGCCAACCCTCCGATCACCTTCCGCTTTGTGCAGCAGCTCTTGTTTGATTTGAAGGGCACCTTGCAGAGTTGGGCTCCTGTACCTAACTGACCGGGCCATTTTGACCTTGCTTGGGATTTAGAAGTATAGGTGACAAAATGGTGGCCGAACAGGCTGCTTAGGCGTAGCAGACCCACACAGGTGGGACGCTACTGATGAAAGCTGGCCTGGGGCCCAGTGAGGCTGCCGACCTGAGCCCAGCCCCTGACAGTGAGGACACCCCGTGCCTCTACCTCTCGCAGCCTATGGCTGTACTTTGGGGACAGGAAGACCAGGCTGTACCCACTCCTGGGTGCGATGGAGGACTCAGAGAGGCAGTGGGTGGGACTGGCCTTAGACCCCTGCGTTTAGGGGTCACTCACCAGACCCTGGAGACACAACAGTGAGCAAAACAGCCAGCCCAGCCCCTGTGCCGCTGACAGGCCCCCGGGACACACACAGGCCACATAAATCATTTAGCGTCCTCCGCCCGCCATGTCAGTGAAAGCAACAAGAAACAGGTGGAGTTCACTCCATGGCCTGTTTTGTTTACCCGAACACATCTTAGCACATGACCATTTCGAGATGCAGATATCTTTACGTTTTGTCTGTTTCACATTTTGTCTTCGTACTAAGCCTCCAACAGCCAGGATGTGTTTTTCACACGCAGCACCGCTCCCCTTGTCACCTTGCAAGGCTCAGCGGCCCCAAGAGGCCCGTGGCAGCTGTAGGGGTCCGCGCAGGCTTAGGAGACAATCCCCCACACTAGACATCCCAGGCAGCCGTGTCGAGTGCCCCCAAAAGGCAGGGAGGCTGCAGAGGCTGGAACGCGTGCCCGGTCCATCCTCAGGGACAGCCCACACGGAGCGGCGTTAAACCAGGTCGTGCGGGATGAATCGGTAGGAATTGTCAGGTGAAGGTGAGGGTGGTGAGAGAGCACCCTGGGCTGGGAGCACCGCACCCCAAGGCCCAGGGTCCTTGGGGGCTGCTTTGTTTCTTTTTCCTAATTGTAGTTTAAAAAACTAACAAAATTTGCCATTTCTCACTGTGCGGCTGGGCTGGTAAGGACCTTGCATGGTTGTCAATCTCCAGAGGTTTTCTGGTGAAGCTGAAACTCTGTCCCCATTAACCAACCTCTGCTCCCCCCATACACACACTCCGTGTTTCTTCAGCCTGAACCTCAACAGGCCACATACTCTATGCCTGCGTGGGAGGGGGCGCCCTCCACATTGCTGCCCATGGGCAGGGTGTGAGCTTGGTGGCAGTGGTGGACAGTCCAGGGGAGGTTGGCCAGCGGGGCCCAGGGACTGTTGGGAAGGGGTCTAGGGAAGCTTCACGGTTGTCAGAGGGTCTCCCCAGATACCCGGGCACCCACCCGCTTCGTGGATGACGAGGAGCTGGCGTACGTGATCCAGCGGTACCGGGAGGTGCACGACCTGTTGCACACGCTGCTGGGGATGCCCACCAACATGCTGGGTGAGAGCCCAGGCCGGGTGGGGCAGGGCGTGGGGCGGGTGTAGGGGGTGGCCAGGGACCCTGCCCCAGGGCTGGCTCGGTACTGCCTCTTCTGAACATCTCACATCAGTGCCGGGCATGTCCTCTCCTCCGGCCCCACAGCCTCTTCACGCTCCGACACAGACATGGCAACTGCTCGGGACCGGGGCCCCTGCCATGTGCTCCCCTGCTTGGGAAGCGCTCAGCAGCCCCTGAGGCCTGTGGGAAACAGTCCACACGCTGCTGCCTGGCCTGTGGAGTCCTCTGCTTTCTGACCCGAGGCTCCCTCGCTGGCCCTTCTCCCCTCAGGCTGTTCCTTGGGCCCTTCCCTCCACCTCCAGCCAAGTGTCCCAGGCCCAGCGTGGCCAGACTGGGCAAAGCTGGCCCTGGGGAGAGACCAGAGAGGAGCGGACGCCTGCAGTGCCGTGCTGGGAGCACTGCTGGCCTCTCCTGACCTCTGCTCACCTCCCACCCACTCCTCATCCTGCCCGCAGGGGAGATCGTGGTGAAGTGGTTTGAGGCTGTCCAGACCGGCCTGCCCATGTGCATCCTGGGTGCGCTCTTTGGACCGATCCGTCTCAGTGCCCAGTAAGTCCTCAAGGGGCCAGGGGCCAGGGGCTGGGGCCAGGCAGGGGTTCTCCAGGAAGCGGGGGAGAGAGGATGGAGAGAGCTAAAATTGGCCTGGCCGGGTCTCCGGGGAGCAAGTGCAGCCTGGATGTTTCTAGCATTGTTTCAGGAGTAGGAAGCCTGGCACTTCCTCATGCGCTGGGCTGTTCACGACTTGTGGCTTCGGGTTCCTCATTTGAGTGGGGGGATAACGACGTGAGCGTGTGAGGACTGCCCTGGGAGGCGCACACCCACCGGGGCTCATGGCGTGCCCGCCCCCGAAGCCTCCTGTCTTCACTTCCCTGTGCTGCCCGCAGGAGCCTGCAAGTGCTGGTCTCGGAGTTGATCCCGTGGGCAGTTCAGAGCGGGCGCCGAGCCCCGAGTGTCCTCAACCTGTACTATGAGCGGCGCTGGGAGCAGCCCCTGAGGGCTCTGCGGGAGGAGCTGGGCATCACCGACCCCCCATGCGTGACCAGAGCCTCTCCGCGCCCCTGAGCCGCTGAGCCAGGAGGGCCTGACCCAGCCCCACACACCCTGCTTCCCCGGGGCAGAGGCTGCTGTGTTCTTTCTCTTTGAACGCCCGGCCCTTGGACATCTGTCATCTGAGTTGGTCACAGCCGCGGCCGAGTGGCTCGGAGGACGGGTCCAGGAGGAGCAAGCGGCGCGAGGGGCTCGCCGCCGAGCCGGGAACTACCCCAGGGGACCCACACGTGAGAGGAACCAGAGGTCTGGGCTCGGGCAGGATGTCCCGGTTCAAGGACCCCCGTTCCAGGCCCCTCTGCTGGCCAGCATTTTCTGGGTGCCAGACTGGGGGTCCTGACAGTGAGGGCTCCACCCAGATTCCAAAGGCCTAAGTGGTGGGAGGCCGAGGGAGTGGGAGGGGGCAGCTCTGCCTTCTGAATAAAGGCTCTTACCAGCCCTGTGTCCACTTCTCCTGCCTTTGCCTGCTTCTGCCCGCGACTGGACTTGGCCTTTCCAGCACCCAGGGCAGAAGTTCCTCCAGCCTGAGCTGCAGGCTTGTCCTGCCCCCTCTGGTCAAGGATTCAAGCTGCCTGTTCTCCACCGTTCCCTGTCCAGTCCCTCCCTTTTCTGAGCTGGTGTCACCAGAAAAGGTGTCACCAGAAAAGCGGCACCTGTGTGAGCTGTTAAGGGGTTTTCCTGAGGCGCCGCTAGGAGCACTTTGCTCAGGGCCCTGGGCGGGATGTTTGAGTGGGTGGAGGAGACACCTCCATTTTGGGGCCACAACCAGCTGTGTTTTGGCGTGGCCACAGGCCTCTTCCTTGGGTCAGAGTCAAGAAGTGGGACAGTTGGGGTGAGAAGCATCATTGAAGAGCTGTGGCCCCGTCTTGGGACTTAGAGCCAGAACACTCTCAGGATGGCAGGGCCTGTCACACCATTTCCTTTACCATGGTCTGAAGTGCCCTGAAGTGCATCTGCTCCAGGAGGGCAGGGGCTGTCCCTCCCTGTCATGCCCGTTAGCAGTCTCAGCCATGGGGCATTGCTCTCCGGCATAAGGAGCAAGTTCCAACCCCGTGCTGAGTGCCTGAGCAGCAAAATCTTGTTCCTTCCCCCTAAAAACCTCACTTCACGGCAACGTGACGTGGTCTCAGGTTCGGGGAGAGCCCTAGCGTGACACAGCTGGTGTGGAGTGGAGCCTGTCCCAGACACACAGGCCCCAGGCCTCTGCCAATAGCCAAGGGCAAGCTCCCTTACCCCTGCCTGATAGAAGCCAAGAGGAGCTGACCCCAGAGCAGTGTTTGGGGGTACAGACTTTGATGGCAAACCAAGCCCTGCCACTGACCAGCCCTGCACCCTCACAGTGGTCATGCCACCCTCGGAGCCTCTTTTCTCTGTAAAATGGGGAGAACACAGACCTATGTACCAAACAGAGCCAAGTGCACGCACCGTGCCTTAGCCCACAGCAGTCACTTAGGAAATGGAAGCTGCACTTGCCAGGAAGGCCTTTCAAGGCCTCTGACGTCCCCAAGTACACGGTCCAGAGGAGGTGTTTGTTTTGCACACACGCAGAGTGGGAAGATCTGACAGCTTAGGGGTCCTGATGCCAAGGGCTGCCAAACTCACATGGGGTAAGCCTCAACCATGTGCCAGGCACCACATTGCATTGCCCTCACCCTCACCCCCGCCCCTGGAGGTTCAGTCCCAAGTGAGTCCAAATGAAATGGCAACTGCTGACAAGTCTGGAGGTTTAAGCACTAAGGTTAGTTCCCCAGAAGGGGGTCATGTTGTAACAGGGTGGTCCCCAGGAAAGGGGGAGGTTCCCTGCCCCACCCAAGGGAGGGTGGAGTTGAGCAGGAAGAGGAGAAGCTGCAGAAGAGACTGAGGAAGGAAGCTGGATGGAGCCAGAAGGAGACCTGGAGGAGGCACATGGAGCCTAGAGACACGTGAAGAAACTGCGCTTGTCTTTTGGTCGTGGACTGGGTGACACAGATGTGGGTGAGACCCGTGGGGAGGTGACCATGGCAGCTTTTATCTTGATGTTGATTTTGCTCTTTTCCTTCCGGGTTTGTCTAGTTGTTTGTGACCCTTTTCTGTGGGTCCCCACTGGAAGATGCTTTAGACTTGTAGCAGGCTTTGGGGCCTTGTTCTGGGCCAATCCCATTTGGATGGACTTTTACCCACGAGGGGATGGGTAACTTTGGGTGCTTCATTTAGAAACTAGACTCTTTGCCTTACCTGTATTGTTTCCTAGTTTTATTAAAGTTCCTTCCCATTAAAGTCTCCTATGTTTTGTGTTGATGCGGCGGATGGCAGAACCCATTTAGAATAGGCAGGTTTGCGGGGTTTGGGCTGCCCCTCTCCCTGTCCTATAACAATGTCAGTGAAAAAGGGCCCACTGTGAGGTCCTCCTAAGCTCAGCTGTTCGCACAAATGACGGGACGAGCACCTGCCCTTCTTAAGAACCCCCAATGGCTCTTGACCGCCCCAAGATAACTCCTCAGCCTGTCATGCCAATCTCTCTTCGCCACACCCCATGCGCACCCCCCACCCCTGGGCCCTGTGTCCTAATGCACAAGCCCACTAGACTTTGATCGTTTGGCACATTTCTGAGCGTTTGCTGGCTACGAGGCTTCTGCAGTGACAGAGACCGCTGCATCCCCATCTGCTTGGGGTAGAACAGCACGGCGGCTGTTGCCTCCCTGTGCCAGCCCTGTGCACCCTCTCCCTGAACAGCGATGGCTGAATTCCCATTGTACAGATGAGGCTCTCCAGGGAAAGAGGCGATTTGCCCAGTGTCTTACAGCGGTGGCTGGGGGCGTGACCCAGATGTGTCTGACCAGAAGCAAAGAAGACAGATCACAGTACAAGGTACTGAGTGTTGACAGAAATACAATGAGAACTTGATGAGGAAACGCCTGGAGAGTGAATCTCCACCCACCCTCTATGTGTCCAGCCAGACTATAAGCAACCGGAAGGCAGGCTCTTGTTCCCTGCGTGTCCCCTCGTATCTACCCCTTCAGCCTGGCGTCCAGTGGGGCACAGTGTTGGCTTCACCAGTGTGATGTACTGGGTGGAGAAGAGCTGGGGCGCTGGTCACCACTGCTCCCCTAAACACTCACTTTGCATATGGTCTCAGCATTCAATGTGGAAATAATCATATTTACACCCATGGATCCTGGTGTGGGTAAGCTCAGAGTCTCCAATTTACTTTTTCTGTCATTCATTCAACAATTTTTTTTTTAGATTTTATTTATTTTTGTGTAGAACTGGGGTGTAGACCAGAGGTGCAGGTTGGGGGTGAGAGGATTCACCAGAGACAGGGTGGGGAGCAGAACAGACCTATCTACTGAAATCCACTGCTGAGGGGAGCAGCGGGGAGACAGGAGAGGTCTGCTGCACCATGTGGGTAGCTCTCTGGCTGGGGATGGAACTCAAGCTGTTGGTGATGACAGTGCCTAGGGTACCCGGGAATACCCTTAGTCAACAGACACTTAAGGAGTTTCTGTTGTGAGCTCAGTGGATACAATCAGAGCTCATTGTGTCCAGATTTTGATCCCATAGGTGGGGTCAATGAACTTGTGAGCTACAATAATAAATACAGCACAGGGAACTTCAAATGCTTCCTATGACTTTCCACACCAACCCTTTGACTTTAGTCTGCCCCCATTGTTTTACATATAAGAAGAAATGGAGACTTTGAACTTATAACTGAGAGAGAGTGACCCAAGTCTGTTGGATGCCAAGAACCACAACCATAACCATGGTACCACACTGCCTCTGGACTGCCATGCTCACAGGGAAGATGGTGTTTTCATTTATCCAGATCCCCCAAAAGGATGCATCCTATAATCTGGAAGAAACAGAGCTAATCCTTGTCAGGTCAAAAAATAACTTTTAATCTCTAAGAACAGACCCGGCAAGCTGCCCCTTCCCCACTTAGCAGTGTCTACTAAACTCAGGGGTCTATTATTTAAGGACCAGTAATGACTGTGGGTGCCCACAGTTCACAGACGACTGGGCATCAGGGAACCAAGTAATCAGAGGCTTAGAGCCCCGCAGGGCTGGGAAACAGGCAGGTGGCCTGACAAATAAGGCCCTAGGCTTAGCGTTAACTGATCTGCTGCGGCGGCAAGTTCAGGTGCAGAGCAGTTTCCTACCTAAACGCCAAGTTCGTTGCTCTCTCAGCAGCAGAGGTAGAGACGCCAGCGTCAGGTCTGCAAGTGACTGCGGGTTCAGGACACTGGAGGGGAGCCCCTAAATCCCCAGGGAAAATGAGGGAGGGCTGCGCAAACTCAACGCTGGTGGGACTCGAACCCACACCTTTTGAAGGTCCACAGCAGGATCTGCGGGAAGGCCACCGCGCCCCAGGGCCGGCGCCTGAGTCTCCCCCCCAGGCTCACATCTCTGCTTTGAAACCGCCCTTTTAGCGCTCCTTTAGGCGTGGCGCTGGGCTTGGGCCGCGCGGACTACAACTCCCGGCGTGCCTTGCGGCGCCCGGGGCCGGGCGGCGGCGGGCGGCGGCGGCTCGCGGGGTGCGCGGCGCCGCGGGGCCCGGGGAGGCGCGGGAGGCGGTGCTCCCGTCCGGCGCAGCCGGTTTAGGCGGCGGGAGGCGGGCGGGGGAGGAGCGCCGCGGGCGGGGCCGGGCGGGCGGCGGGGCCATGCAGGGCGCGGAGCCGGCGAGCGCCGCGGAGACCCGGCTCTGAGCGCCCGAGGGCGGCCGACGCCCCCCGCGCTCCCCGCGCCGCAGCCGCAGCCGGGCCGCATCGGGACTGGGCGCCGCGCTGCGGGGCCGACGCCGGGTAAGCGCAGGCCAGGCCGGGGTCCCGGGCGTGGGGAGGAGCCCGGCGTGGCGGGAGGTGGCGGGGCCGGCCCGGGACGGGGGCGCGCCCGCCGGCTCCGTCTCCTTGCGGGGCGCGCGGCCACCTCGGCTCCTCAGGGGCCGGCGCGGTCCGAAGCCACCTGGGACGGGGCCCGCAGGGACTGGGCATCCCCCTCCGCGCCCCATCCCCCAGCTTGCGCCTGGGCTCCTGCCTTCTGCCCTGGAGAACTCTGGGAGCCCCGGTCTCAGCACCTTGGAGACCCCGGCATCGAGGCCGGGGGCACCGGTTCTTCCCCTCCCGGCTTCTGCTTTGCGGTGGAGGAGGGCAGTGTGGGCCCTAAGGGCTCCCCGGGGCCGGAGCATGTCCTCATCGTGACTTGGAGACTCGCAGGCCGCCTCCTAGTCATGACCTTCAGCCCCCGCCCAGGAATTGGACAACAGAAGGAAAACAGACCCATCTGCTGTCCCCTTGAGCAAGCCAGGAAAGCGCCAGGAATTAGAGCCCAGGAGACTTACTCTCAGCCCAGCCATCCCTTCTCCTACCCTTGAACACGAGTCCTGGGGGACTCGTCTGAGTGACTTGGCGGGTGTTTTCGTGGGGGTGCCTTTCGAGGCCCTCTTCCTCTGCCTCAAATCCTTTCCCCCCTGGGCGGTCACCTCTGGGCACCTGGACTGGGGAACCCGTTCGCTCCGTCGCCCTCTGTGGGCCGAGAGAGGCATGACGCCCGAGCCTGTGGGCAGGGACCTTGCAGGGTCCCTTTCCTGGGAAGATGCCCCTGGCGCACTGTGGCTTGGTCTGGTCATCCTCAGGCTCTCCCTGGGCCTCTGGGTGGGGAGCCCAATCAGTGGCGCTTAAATCAGTATCCCCCACCCCCAAGCCATTTGGTTAGGAACCTCGGATGTCAGGAGAGTGGAATGTCCTGTTTTGGCCAGAAGGGCCTCTGGAGACAAGCCTTACTACACCCATTGTGTCAAGGGGGAGCTGAAGGCCAAAGTCCCTCAGAGAGTCCTAGGCAGAGATGGGACTAGGGGCTACACCCCAGCCTTGCCTCTCACCCTTGGAACGCTCCTCAAGTCCTGCACCTCTAGCCTTCCCCTCCAGTTGGAAGGGGACCCCGTCCTCAGCCACCCACTCGGTACGGCCTCAGCACCACTACTGGTTGGTGCTTTGGGATCACTGTGGCCTGGCCTCTGGGTCAGGAGGTGGATGACCCGGACATTTGGGTCCACTGACCGCCCTTGCCCACAGGCCACAATGCTGCTCGGGGCCTCTCTAGTGGGGGTGCTGCTGTTCTCCAAGCTGGTGCTGAAGTTGCCCTGGACCCAAGTGGGATTCTCTGTGCTGCTTCTCTACCTGGGGTCCGGCGGCTGGCGCTTTGTCCGAGTCTTCATCAAGACCATCAGGCGCGATGTCTTGTGAGTACCCGGTCCAGCCCTTCCTAGGATCTTCCACACTGTGCTGGGCTCCTAACTCCCTAGAACTCCCCACGCCTCTACCAACACAGGATATCCGGGACCCAAAAGAGCAGCCTCTGCTCCACGTCCCCCTGTCCCCTGGCAATAGTACCCAGTACCTGCACCTCCAAGGTCAAAGTCTCCTTAGTTTGGGGCAGACTTGGGGGCTGGGACATACACGGAATAGCAGGGGTTGAAGAGACATCTGCAAGGGGTCCCGGGGACACGCTGTGCTGGGAATGTTGTCTTTGGGTGTTGGCATGAATTCTAGAGCAGGGCCCCAAGTCATCACATGCTCCCCAAAGAAAAGTTGGGGATGTCCTGTATCAGAAGCACCTGCCGCCACCTGCTCCACTCCAGGTGCCAGGCTGGCTCTAGGGCCACAAAGGAACAAGGCAGGCCCAGACCTGGGCCCTGCTCAAATTGGCCAGGGAGGGAAGGGGACACAGTGAAGCCCTAAACAGACAAACGTGGACAGAGACCCTGGCGGCCCAGCAGTGGCCCAGCAGAGCAACCCCCGCCCAGAAGAGGCAGCTCTGCATTTGTCAACCTGAGTTGATTGCAAAAGGAGGTATCAAGTGACCCGAACAGGAAGGGTGGGAGGTGCAGTGAGCTGTGGGAGCCCGGAGCAAGGAGGGGTGGCTTCAGGCCAGGGCCTCAGGGAGGGCCAGGAGTTGCACTGGAGAGGCATCTACAGTAGATGGGAGCAGAGGAGTCCAGCCAGAGGGTATCAGCAAGTCCATCAGCCTGGCATCAGCAAAGGCAGCGAGGCGGGGAGCTGGAAAGTTCAGAGGCAGAGGGGTGGGGTGGGGCAGGACGGGGAATACCAGGCCATTCCACGGACACTTATTGACCATCTCTGTGCCTGGCCCCGAGCGACCCAAGGGACATGGTGGTGAACAGGACAGAGCCGCGCCCTTATTGGACTCACAGATGGAAGACTGGACAAATCGCAGACTCATCGTTTATTTACTGTGACGACGGGGGTGGGGAGCTATGGGAGGCCCCAAAAGGTTTCAGACTTTGACTTGGGGCCCCGGTGTCCTGGAAGGCTCGACAGCAGCTGGCTTGGAACAGGACTTAGAGGGGAGTAGAAATTGAACTCTGGAGTCAAAGAGGACTGGGGTTCCAGACTCCATTGGGCCACAGACCATCTGAAACCTGAGGCAGGGCTGGCACTGGCCCAGCCTGGCCTTCCTCCTCCACACAGGGAGGAAGTGATTCCCCCCACCCATGCTGCCTTGGGGCATCGGGCGTGCTGGTGCACGTGATAGTGACAGTGCTGGAAAGGGGCAGTGGTACAAGTGATCGAGCCTCCCTGTGCACAGCAGCCCCCAGGCTGGCTGGCTGGACCCCCCCCTCCCGGCCCCAGCAGTCACGGCTCCCCACTTACTCCCGCAGCGGCGGCATGGTGCTCCTGCGAGTCAAGGCAAAGGTTCGCAAGTACCTGCAGGAGCGGAGGACCGTGCCCATCTTATTTGCCGCTACGGTACGGCGCCACCCCGAGAAGACGGCACTGATCTTTGAGGGCACGGACACCCACTGGACCTTTCGCCAGCTGGATGACTACTCGAGCAGCGTGGCCAACTTCCTGCAGGCCCAGGGCCTGGCCTCGGGCGACGTGGCAGCCCTCTTCATGGAGAACCGCAATGAGTTTGTGGGCCTGTGGCTGGGCATGGCCAAGCTGGGTGTGGAGGCCGCACTCATCAACACCAACCTCCGGCGGGATGCCTTGCGCCACTGTCTGACCACCTCCCGGGCCCGTGCCCTCATCTTTGGCAGCGAGATGGCCCCAGGTGAGCCCCCAAAGGGTGGGGGTCTGGCAGGGAGTCCCACGGGATCTTGCACAAGCCACGGCTCCTTTCTGGCTGTGGGGAGGGGGGCTGTATGGCTCAGTGGTGAGGCCTGGGCTCAGCCAGCAGTTAGCTGAAGATGCTGAGTAAGAGACTGGAAGTGCCTACGCCTCAGTTTCCTCACTGTAGTCCCGACCTCGCACCGCCTTCAAGCTGCTTCACTTGAAGCACTAACAGTGATGCTGGGTGAGGCCTCAGATATTCCCGGACTAGTGAGGCCTCTTCATGTCCTCTACAAAGTGGGAACGAGACTCCATTCCCTGCCCTCCTGCCGCGCTTGCATTTTGTTTGCTGCCACCTTGGGCGGAGACCAAGTGCTGAATGGGGGATCTTTACAAGAGCTGCCCTGATCCCCACAAAGCTGGTGAGGTCACCAGCTTTAAAGATGAGGAGACTGAGATTCAGAGCTGGGTGAGGAACTCAGCCAAGGTCGCCCAGCTGGGAAGTGGCGGAACTGAGATTTGATCTTGGACTTGGCCACGGTGTCCTGTTCTTTCTCCCCTTACTGCTGCGGTTGTGGATAATGGACAGGGAAGGTTCCAAAGATGCTGGAAGGGGAGGAGGAAGGATGCAGCAGGGAGAGGGAGGGGGTGGGACGAATCTGGAGGAAGCCAGAGGAAGCGGGCAGGGTGGGCCAGGAGTGGCTTTGCCCAGACTAGTGAGTAGCTGGACATCTGCAGTACATGGGGAACCTGAGAGAAAGGTCCGCTCTCTAAAGAGGCTGGGGGGGTCACTGCCCTCTGACCCCCATTCCTGCCTTCTGACTGGTCCCACACAGACCAGTGCGCAGTGGGCAAGCGTGTGTGGGACAGAGGTGTTGTTGAGGCCCAGCCCTAGCACATTCTAGCACAAGTGTCTCCTGTTCTCAGAGCCTCGACTTCCTCTCCTGTAAAATGGGGTGTGGTGTTATCTCCCTCCTAGGGTTATTGTTTAGAATCCCGCGGTGTCATGAGCTGGCAGTGATGGGAGCCTGGGCAGAGGTCCTGGGGTTTCCTGGCCTGCCTGCCGATCTGCCCTGTCTCCCCTGCAGCTGTCTCCGAGATCCACGCCAGCTTGGACCCCTCCCTCAGCCTCTTCTGCTCCGGCCCCTGGGAGCCCAGTGCCGTCCCCACCAGCACGGAGCACCTGGACCCCCTGCTGGAAGATGCTCCCAAGCACCTGCCCAGTCGCCCTGACAAGGGCTTCACAGGTGGGCCCCGCCCCCGCAGAGGGCTTCCGGCAAGGCCCAGGACTGAGCACTGGCCTGGGTTCTGCACATGTGCTGTGCGACCCTGACTGAGTCACACCGCCTTCCTTCTTCCTCTGGCACAAGGGGGGTGGTCACCCGGGGGTCACTATGAAACTTAATTGAGCTGAAATGCGTGAAAGCGCCAGGCACAGAGCCCGCACACAGGCGCTCACATTCTAGCCGGATTCACCACCGAGCCCTGGCTGGTGCCTGTGTGCAGGCTGGTGTGGGCCCAGGCACTACTCGGCCCAACTTTGACTGAGATTGGGGGTGCACAACCTGAGCGTCCATCCGGCACCAGCTCCGGCACCAGCTCTGTGCAGCCTTTTGAGCTGCAAACCTCTCCTTTGACTGCCTGCCCCCCATGGCCTCCGCCCCGCCTCTTCCCCTGTGCTTAGGCCTGCCTTCTGGAGCCCCTGCAGGCCAAGTCCAGATCCTGGATTCCCTGCCTTGGGGATCCCTGAATCCCTGAGCTGCCCTCAGAGCCTCATTTCCCACAGCCATACATTTAGGGATAGAGACAGAACCGGTTTTATGGGGTGGTCTGGACCCTTGAAGACCAAGCAGGCCAAGTCATGAAACGGGTGTGACAGGAAGTTACCCAGCTGCTCTCTGTCATTATCACCGTGTGGCCTCTGTCATAGCAGATCTTATCTCCTGGCTTTCATCAGCTACTTGAGAGCAGGGATGCTGGCGGGTTTGGCCCAGCGCCCTTGTGGTGCCCAGCCCTGAGGCCTCTTGAGCCCATAAGACGGTTGATGCGGCCATGGCCTCAGGTCCAGACCACCATGTATGGGCAAACGCGTGATAAAGCCAGTCACAGGACAATTCTCATTTCCCAGTGCATGTAAGTCATATTCACACCATGCCATGGTCTGTGGTGTGCAAGGGCTTTGTGTCTCGACACTCTGATACCTTAATTCAAACATACTTTATTGCTGAAAAACGAAAAACAGAGGCAGCACAGGCTGCTGGGAAGATGACTCCAGCAGGCCTGTGGGACGCGGGGTCGCCACGTACCTTGAGTCTGGAAAGGCCGTACCTGCACCAGGTGAGGCCTGCCTGCGTAGAACAGGCTGAGCCTTGTACAGAGACTACCCCCTGCTCAGGACTGCAGGGGGACTAGAGAAGTGGTCAGTGGTGCGGAACCCTTCGGCACCCTGCTTCCTGCAGCAGCCCTTCCCCTTGCCCGCAGGCCCAGGGCCCCACCTCCTCTGGGGACGCCCTCCCAGCAGCTGGGGTCACATGTCACCGCTGGGCTTTCCACCTCCTCTTGGCACTCTATGCTCAGTATTAGAATCGCTCTGTCTTCCCCTGACCCCCTCAGCTGTGACCTCCGCCAGGTCAGGGCCTGTGCCCATCTTAGTCCCTGATGACTCTCTGAATCTGGCCAGAGCGAGGGCCCAGGAAGTGTTCATTGAGGGAACAGATGTAGGTGTTAGAGGAGAGAGCAGTGTCTGGGGTCATCCAAGCGGGCTTGCAGGAGGAGGTGTGATGTCGTAGGGGTTGCAGGATGCGCACACACAGCGGTCCCCAGCCTGTGCCACCTCTTCGTAGCAGCTCATGTTTCTGTTTCCTTCAGATAAGCTCTTCTACATCTACACGTCGGGCACCACGGGACTGCCCAAAGCCGCCATCGTGGTACACAGCAGGTAAGGGGCTGGTGCCGCGGGAGTGGGAGCGGAGACCCAGCAGCCTCTCCTCCGCCACTAAGCCCTGAGCCTTCCCCCAGGTATTACCGCATGGCTGCCCTGGTGTACTATGGATTCCGCATGCGGCCTGATGATATCGTGTACGACTGTCTCCCACTCTACCACTCTGCAGGTGATCCTGGGCCCGCCCCCCAGCCCTGCACACTCAGGTCCCTGGGGGGGAGGAGGCCCTACCCCACTTGGCAGGCAGCTTGTTGCAGTAGGAACACATGAGCCCTGGGGTCACGTCTGGGCAGAAGTTCAGACATGGCCATTGCCTCCACTGCTGGGTGGGGGCAGCCACGCCAGCCCCCCTGCCTATGGCTGTGTCTCTTTGTCTGGTCTGTTAAGTTCCTTTCCGCTGAGGTGCCCCGGCCTGCCGCTTGGTCTGAGGGGTAAAGGGAAAACAGATGGAATAAATATAGTTCTTGGACTCCTGGTGCTTAGAGCCAGGCGTGTGTGTGGCAGAGGGATGATGGGAGCCCACCTGACTGATAGAGACGGGGTGTGGGGTGCATGGGGGAGGGGTAGGCTACAGGAGTTTGCGCCAGGAAAGAGTCCCGAGATGGGCTTCCTGGAGGAGGTGCCTCCAAGGCAGGCAGGGGCGGCAGCCCGGTGGGCTAGCCCAGCGTCCCCCGCTGGATGGCAGCATCGCAGAGCAGGAATGGGGCCAATGCCCTCTGGAGCGTACAGCAGCGATGGGGAGCCAGGAAGGTGCTTGACAAGGAAAAGGATATGGCGAGTTAGTGTGGGAAGGGAAGGCCTTTGGGCTGGGGGAGGTCCCCCGTGTTGCTGACCTCCAGGGCCCATCCTCCACCTGCAGGAAACATCGTGGGTATCGGACAGTGCCTGCTGCACGGCATGACCGTGGTGATCCGGAAGAAGTTCTCAGCCTCCCGGTTCTGGGACGATTGTATCAAGTACAACTGCACAGTAAGAAAGGGGTTGAGCCGTCCCTGTCCCGTGTCCCCCCCACCACCCCGACTCAGGGACGTGTGTCCTCCAGCTGGCGAGTTGTGCATTTGGGCAGCATTCTCATGGTTCGGATGGGGAAACTGAGGCCCAGATGGGGGAGGGACCCTCAGCTGACCCCTGGGGGAACAGGACTAGGTGGGGTAGGGGCCCGAGGGGTGGCAGGTGGGGCAGTGAGCGCAGCCTTAGGGCCCCACTCACGACAGCCCCATCCCTAGATCGTGCAGTACATCGGGGAACTGTGCCGCTACCTCCTGAACCAGCAGCCGCGGGAGGCGGAAAGGCAGCACCACGTGCGCATGGCGCTGGGCAACGGGCTCCGGCAGTCCATCTGGACCGACTTCGCGGGCCGCTTCCAGATCCCCCAGGTGGCCGAGTTCTACGGGGCCACCGAGTGCAACTGCAGCCTGGGCAACTTCGACAGCCAGGTGCTCCGGGCCGGGCGTGCTCGGGCCTTGGGAGGTGCCATGGCAGAGCCGGCGGAGCTCCAGCGTGGGATGGGGGGGAGCTATTCAGTGTGGGGCTCCTGGCAGGAGAGCCCAGGTCCAAGTCTTGGTCCTTCTAGGTAGGGGCCTGTGGCTTCAACAGCCGCATCCTGTCTTTTGTGTACCCCATCCGGCTGGTACGTGTCAACGAGGACACCATGGAGCTGATCCGGGGGCCCGACGGCGTCTGCATCCCCTGCCAACCAGGTCTGCCGCGGGTGGAATGGGGGCTTAGAGGTGGAAGGGTTGGCTCAGGAGGGAGATGGCTGGGGAGCCCTGTTCTGACTAGTGGCCATCAGGTAGCTCTTCCGATAGAGAATCGTTTGTTTCTTCATTTATCCATCCCTGCGTTCCCCCACGCAGCCCCCCATCCACTCGGCCCTCCCTCCATCTGTTTACCCACCGTCCCATCCGGCCATTCCTTCGTGCGTTCATCTGTCCACCCCTTCCTTGTGTTGAGGGTCCTGGGTCTAGGCTGCCGGGGACGACCCCGGCCCAGCCCCTCAGCACTCTCCCTCCCTGCCTGAGCCCCTCCTCTGCAAATGGGCTGGTGGCTGCACTGCCTCATGGGGTTCCCCCAAGGAGCACATGGTAAAGAGGGAAGCTCTGGGGCAGAGCAGGGGCCGGCTGCTGCTTTGGTTTGGCCGCCCCGCCAGGCTTGGCCCTTTTGGTTCATCTTTCCATGGCTCAGACTAGACCCCGGTGCCTGGAGTCAGACCTGCCCTCGGGGCGCCAGGTGCCTGGAGTCAGACCTCTCTTTGGGGTGCGAGGGAAGCACTGTAAAGAGTCAGGTCAAGGTGCAGGTCAAGGTACAGGCAGCGTTTCGGGCTGAGGGACACAGTGAGGGACACAGGTCTCCCAGGGCACGCCCAACAGGCCGCCCTCTGCCCCCAGGCGAGCCGGGCCAGCTGGTGGGCCGGATCATCCAACAGGACCCCCTGCGGCGCTTTGACGGCTACCTCAACCAGGGCGCCAACAGCAAGAAGATCGCCAGAGATGTCTTCAAGAAGGGGGACCAGGCCTACCTCACTGGTGGGTGGGCACCTCCCAGGCCTTGGGAGCCCTTCAGGATGGTGGGATGGAGGAGAATGGAGGGACTTCCCTACCCGGAGAGAAGACCTCCCGGGACCCCCGCCAGCCCACCGCGCCTCTCCTCCCTAGGCGATGTGCTGGTGATGGACGAGCTGGGCTACCTGTACTTCCGGGACCGCACGGGGGACACTTTCCGCTGGAAAGGCGAGAACGTGTCCACCACCGAGGTCGAAGGCACACTCAGCCGCCTGCTGGACATGGCCGATGTGGCAGTGTATGGCGTCGAGGTGCCAGGTACAGGGGAGGGGGAGGTGCCAGGTATCTGGGGGCGGAGGGGGGGTGCCAGGTATCTGGGAGAGGAAGGGGAGGTACCAGGTATCTGGGGGCGGAGGGGGAGGTACCAGGTATCTGGGGGTGGAGGGGGAGGTACCAGGTTTCTGGGGGTGGAGGGGGAGGTACCAGGTATCTGGGGGTGGAGGGGGAGGTACCAGGTTTCTGGGGATGGAGGGGGAGGTACCAGGTATCTGGGGGTGGAGGGGGAGGTACCAGGTTTCTGGGGGTGGAGGGGGAGGTACCAGGTTTCTGGGGGTGGAGGGGGAGGTACCAGGTTTCTGGGGGTGGAAGGGGAGGTACCAGGCACCTGGGGGAAGAGGACTGGTCCACCTAGGTAGTGCAGGCCCCTCACCTCCATCCTGCTATCCTCAGGAACCGAGGGCCGGGCTGGAATGGCTGCCGTGGCCAACCCCACTGGTCAGTGTGACCTGGAGCACTTCGCAAAGCTTCTGGAGAAGGAGCTGCCTCTCTACGCCCGCCCTATCTTCTTGCGCTTCCTGCCTGAGCTGCATAAAACAGGTCTACCCGCCCCTGTCCATCCAGCTGGCCCTCCTGCTGCTTTCTGAACAGGGCTGTCACTTGACTTCACCCACAGCCTTGCTGGCTAGTTGGTAAACTGGCCTCCCTGTGCAGTGAGCAGCCCAGGCCCTAGAGAGAAGGCCTGTCTGCTCATTAGAGAGACAAAGTGTTCACTGTGTACCTCCTGTGTCCCAGGCACTGTGCTAGGCTTGCCTTCCTGGAACTTCCACAGCAGTAGGTGAGACAGCTATAGGACAAGAAGTTGCAAAGAAGTAGCACGGGACACTCATCAGCTGGAGAAAAAGTGAATGAAGCGTTGGGGATGACAGGGGGGCTCCCTGAGGAGGGGACGTTTAAGCTGAGATCTGAACAAGAAGGAAGCCCTGATGGAGGCGGGAGGCATTCCGGGCTATGGAAACAGCCAGTGCAAAGTCCCTGAGGCAGGAAGGGGTCAGGAGCTACAGAGGTAGGAGGAGGCCTCCCGAGCCGCAGCAGGTGAGAGGGGCAGCCTTTGTCTTGAGGGACAGGGAGGCCAGCAGGGGCCTGTCCTGGGCAGTAGGGAGCTACAGAGTGTCTGAGCTCAGGTCCGTGTTCCGCAAAGCAGTCTGGCTGCTGTGTGGAGTGGGAGAGGGTGCAGGCCCCTGACGAAGGGACAGGTAGGGAGATGAGTAAGGGGCTGTAACCATCATCCCAGGGAGAAGTGAGTGGTGGGTCTGCTGTCCTGTGCAGGGCAGTGCCATCCTGTCTGAGGGTGTGCTGGTGTCTCTTGGGGGTTCCTTGGTGAGCAGGAAGCACTGAGGCCCAGACCCATCTCTGCCCCTGCTCTCCTTAGTCCTGGCAGCCCCTGTCTGGCCCCTGGGAGCCCTTGACGTGGGGAGTCTGGCAGGAACACTGGGACTAGGCTCGTGACTGAGACTGCAAGTCCCCTGAGGATTGTGACTTCCTGCCCAGGAGGGGCAGGGAAGCTGTCAGACCTCAGGTTCCCAGGAAGCTTTGCTGCAGGACAGACGCCCCCAGACTTAGGGCTGAAGACAAACAAGTATTTGATGCACTCACAGGGTGTGGGTCAGCCATTTAGGTCCAGCTCAGCTGAGTGACTCTTCTGTGGGCCCAACTAGGGTCAAAGTGCCATATCACTCAGTGACTCCCCCGGGGCTGGGGGCCCCGGCAGCCTTGGAGCCCAGCACTTGGTTCCACAGCACTGCCCAGAAGAACCTTCCGCCGTGGAGATGTGTATCTCACGGACCAACGCAGCAGCTGTGGCCCACCGTACCTCTGAGTGTGCAGCTCCGCTGCATTCTCTTTGTCAAAGCTAGTTATAAGACCAGCCCAGCCCTGGGGCTTGAGAAAGGTCCCAGGGCCACCGCAGAGGCAGGCTCACCGGGTGACGGAGGGGCCGCGCAGGGAGCGGGCAGAGGGTCTTACCCTCTCCCCTGAGAAAGGCCCTGCCCCACCCCCACAGGGCCCCTGCTTCACCCTCCCCAGCCCTCCTCACCACGGGCCGTTCCTGGGTGCTCAGACCCTGTGCTCACCGACGCCTCTCCCACTGCTCCTCGCACCCACAGGGACCTACAAGCTACAGAAGACAGAACTGCGGAAGGAGGGCTTTGACCCTGCAGTCGTGAGAGACCCGTTGTTCTACCTGGACGCCCGGAAGGGCCGCTACGTCCCCCTGGAATGCGAGGCCTATGCCCGGATCCAGGCTGGCGAAGAGAAGCTGTGATTTGCCCGTCTCTCTGAGGGCCGGTGGATGCTGGATCCAGAGCCCCAGCTCCCACCCCAGACAGCTCCTGGGCGGTGCCAGACCAAAGCAAGCAGGGCCCAGCACCTTGAGGTGCCAGCCCCTCCTCCCCAAAACTGCCAAGTGACTCACTGCCGCCTCTCCCTGCGCCCCCCCACCTCCAAGGCTTTCTGTGAAAGCCTCAAACCCAGGTTATGTCTCCAAGGCCCCTGCACCCCAGGCTGAGACTGACTGGGCCATTCAGGATGATGTCTTGGGTCAGGGCAGGGGGAGGTAGAGGGTTGCCAGGCTCTCCCCAGAGAGTGAGGCGCTTATAAATGGGGCCCAGGCGGAAGCCCCCAGACTCAGGAAGCCAGCAGAGTGAGCAGGGGACCCTTGATCAGGTGGCCAAAGAGGAACCTGACCCAGGAGCTGCTCACACACCACTCAGCCCTGGCCGCACCTCCAGAGGGGAGGAGGAGGCCCTGATCTTCAGCAGAGGGCCCCGACAGACACCCCCACCGCATCCTCTCCCTGGGTAGCTGCCTGGCTGTCTGGTCTGTCCATGTCACCTCCGTCAGTCCTGGCCTGGCTATGAGGGAAGGAGGGGTGGGGGCACTCAGGGGTCAATAAACTCTGCCTTGACTCCCCAGCCTGTGTGCATGCCACGTGGGCTCCCCCAGCCTGCTCGGGTCCCACCTCCTGCCCGTCCACTTACTCATCCCTTCGTTCACTGGACTTGGGGATCGGCCGGCAGGTAAGAGGCCGCAGCCCAGCCTGCAGTGTGGGATCTAGCTGGGGCAGTCCCCTGGGGTCTGCGGGGTGCGGAAAGTCTGCCTACTGTGTCCCTGAAGGGCCGTGGCCTTGGGCCGGTGGCTCGCTCTCCTCCGCAGAGTGGGAGTCAGTGAAGGGGCTTCAAGAGCCAGGGAGCTGTTGGGAGGAAAGGGCTGGTCAGAGCCCTTGAGAGAGAAAACCCTAAGCCCCATCTGTAACCCCCTGCTCCTGCCGGTCCCTCGGCGTCCGGGCATGTGACAGCCAGGGCTGTTGTCGGCAGTGCCAGTGGAGAGCCAGCTGTTCTGGGCCCGGAGCTGGTGGCACACGCGGCCCCCTGGAAAGGGACGCGGCCCAGCCCTGGGCAGTGGACTCTGCTTTGTCTTCACTGCTAAGCCCCACACAGCCTTGCCACAGCGAGTAGTGGGGGCTGGAATGTGAACCCAGCTCCATGCCCTGCCCACGCTGCTCTACCCGCCCCGCGGAGCGGAGGCAGCAGGGAAGTCGGCTTCCATTCCACACATGCTTGTGGAGCCAGCTGTGGCCACGCCCTAGGCCAGCAGCTGACAGTTTGGGTGGAGGTGGCCAGGATTGGAAATCTGGGGAGCCTCTTGGGAGAGCGATTTTGAAAGAGGAGTCCGGAGCCTCTTGGGGGAGGGGGTGGGGGTGGGTGGCAGAGCTGGTATTGGGCTCTTCAGACCTTGGGGGGAGTGGAGCGCGAGGCATATCTGTAGTGCCTGCGCGCGGCCAGCAGAGGGCGTGTGGAGCTTGGCAAATCCCATCTTGGCCCTGGGAAGTGGGAAGGAGGCGCGGGAGACCCCGCCTCACCCCCAAGGGAAAGCCCAGCCCAGAGGACCCCCCTCCCTGAGCCTTTGACAGCCTTCCTTAACCGACCTAGGAGCTGGAGTTGGCTGGCCACGTGGCTTTGTGTCTTAAACTCTCCGTTCTGAGTGCCGGCCAATGGGAAGCAGCCCCCCTGGAGCCCCACTCCGTCCTCCAGGTCAATCACTCACCACCAGGCGGTGTGGAATAGTGGCCCGGAGCTCCTGGTCAGGGGCCTAGCAAGCCTGTGCTCAAGTCCACTTGTCGAGCTAAGCCTCAGCGTCCTCTCCCGTCAATAGGTCTTGGAATCCCTAGCCTGGGGCGGTTTTGAATCAGGTGGTACAGACCTCTCAGCTCAGCAGGAGGTGTGGATTCTCTTCAGCGCATGAGACAGATACTCAGGGGCTAAGATCCCAGACTGGCCTGAGTTCACTTCTTGCATTGGCACCCCCTCCCCCTCCCCCCCAGGAAGGGCAAGACTGGGGTCATCCCAGCCAGCTTGCGGCGTCTCCCTGCATGCAGTAGGTGCTCGTGAAGTTAATAGCTGCTGTTTTGTGGGTGTTACTGATGTGTGTCGTGCTTCGGGGCTTGCAAAGCACTGTGGGAGGTTCCCTTATTGAGTCAGGCAGCCCACCTTTGGGGCTGAGAACAGGGATGGGAAGGTAGGGATGTATTTACTGGTCTCGAAGGTCTTTCAAGGACCAGTTCTCCAAAAACAGGAGGGGGGAGGTGTTCTACACCGGAGCAGCCATAATCGAAATCGAGGACTGCAGGTGTCAGGCTCACCTTAGAGCACAGATGGCAGGGGCCAGAGTTGCAGGATGTGAGAAGTGGCCCTGTTAGGGGGAAAAGGATGTCCCAAAGCTAATTCCATATAGGCTTTGTGGACTCCACCCCCACCCCAGGTCAAAGCCAAAGACACTGGGAGCTCCAGGAACCCGTTTAATATCGAGGTTGCTCTATAACAGCCCCTCAGCAGACACTGGGCTTGCCCACCTCCAGGCTTTGTGCTCTGCCCTAAAATCCTTGAGCTGGGCCAAACCTGTTTCACTGGAGTTGCTGAGGGTGCCTTACACGAACCCCTCCACCCCCGACATGCCAGGTGCCGAGCAGAGCACTTTCTGGGCATCGTTTCATTCAGTCTGTAACCTAAGCAGCTATTGTGTTTATCCCTATTCCACAGATGAGTAACTGAGGCTCGGAGAGGCAGGTCCCAAAGCCCGCAGAGTCTGAATGGCACTCGGGTAGAAGTCCTCGGCCGGAGCCTCAGGGCTCCCATCTGCCACCTGTGCCTGGGAGGCTGGAAGGGGCCAGCCCCCGGCATCCCCGGAGGTCCCACCGCCCAGGCCAGTGCTTGGCGTATCACTTTCAGTTCCTGGGAAGAAGGTTAAATACCTCTGAGGGGCCCATTGAGGCGGTGGCGGCCAAGTGACTTTCAAAGGGGCCTGAATGCCCGGCCAGCCCCTCCCTCCGTGGAGAGGCCCTGCTTCCTCCAGGCCTAATGATATTCTGGGCTCAGCCCTCATCTTTGGCGGCAGTTTAACCCGAGCCAGGGCGGATTTCTTTCTCACTGATCTCAGCTTGACACCCAATTAGCACAAGAATGGGAGGAGGAAGCCTGCGAGAGGCGCCTCCCAGCCTCCCGGGGTGCACGAGGGGAGCAGGCGGGAAGACAAAGGGCAGCAGGCAGGGGGGCACCCGCGCCCTCGCCTCCCCCCCATCAACCCCGCCATTGTCCCTCTAGGAGCTTCAGAGGGGACAGAGGCCGACTCTGGGGATGGCCATCCCGACAGAGGGGACAGGGTGGGGCCCAAGCCCCTCTTCTGCGTGAATCCCAGGGGCAGGGGAGGGCATCTGGGTGAGCCTGACCCCAGGGGAGGCAATGGAGGTCAGTGAGCAGGGCGGGGACCCTGAAGACAATACACCTGGAGTGGAGGCCCGACCTGGGGCCCGTGGCAAGTCAGCGGTTCTGAGCCTGTTTCCTCATTTGAAAAACAGGTTTTAATGACAGTTCCCATCAGAGTCCATCAGGTGGCGCATGTAAAGCCCCTGGCAGGTACAAAATGGCGTTCAATAAAAACTTGTTGAGTGACTATGTTAAGCTATTATTGTTACTAATGAAGAGGTCCGCTCTGGCCTGGGGCCAGGAGAACCAAGGGCTTTCTAGGAGTGAGAGCCAGGTGGCCACAGAGTGGACTGATTCAGTGAGGGGAGCTGGAGCCCCCCCTGTCTGTTGAGAAAAGCAAAGGATTCCCTCTCCTCCAGGAAGGAAGAAATGCCCCTGGTCCCCCCTGTGCCCTGTCCCTGTCCACCTCTGCCTCCCACAATCCCTTTGGATTTGGGCTTAAATGTGACTTCCTCCAGGAGGCCCTTCTGATTCCCGGCCTGGTTTAGGGTCCTCCAACAGTGCCCAAAGGGCCCCGGGCCCCACCTTCATGGCCCGTTTTTTGTACCTGTTTCCTCTAAGAACATTAGACCCAGGAGGAAGGCAGAGCCCCTTTGGTTTCGCCGTGTTCCCAGCAGCAGCACCGTGCCTGGCCCTTAATAGGTGTGCAGTGAATGCTCTCAAGTGGACTAAGCTCTTCAAATGCTCTCAAGCTCTCCCCTTCCAGCTGCTGGAGGTGGGCCCCCAGGGTGGAGGCTAGGGTATGCAGCACCTCGAGGTGGAGGGCCCTGAATGTTTTCTAGGAAGGCCTGACCTTGTTGGCAAAGAGAAGCCATTAAATGGCTTTGAGCTGGAGATTATGTACTCACCCACTCAGCAAGCACTTCCCTGACCCCATGCTGATGCACAAAACACCATAAAAGGTGTGTCAGGCAAGGTTCCTACCCTGGAGGAGCCAGTGGAAGACTCTTACAATATTTTCATCCCGAGGACTTTAAGTGGCCATTCAGTTCCAAATCTTCTCGGATTTGGAAACCGTCCATACTGGGCAGTGATCTACCCACACTGGGCAGGGAGCATGGGGTCCTTCCATTTACCACAGCGTTCCTTTGCCCACGTTGAGGCCCAGAGCTGTATCTCACTTGTCCTTGTTTTGCTAGTGACTTGGGACAGTGTCTTGTACATTGAAGGGATTCAGCTGTTGTGGAATTAAGTTATAAAATGAAGCCAAGGGCACAGGTGGTTGAGCACCGCACTGTGAAGCTGCCTGCTGAATTTGTAGCACGAGTTCGATCCCCGGCTGGCCAGGGAGCTACCCACATGGCACAGCAGACCTCTCCTGACTCGCCTTCTGCTCCCCGTAGCAGTGTATTTCTTCAGTCTGCCTGTTCTGCCCCCCACTCTGTCTCTGGTGAATCCTCTCACCCTCCCGTGCATCTGGCCTGTACCCCAGTTATTGTATAAAAATAAAATAAAATGAAGCCAAGACCAGAGAGAGGGAGGCAGAAGCTTGCAGGCCAGAGAAGTAAGTGCAGGCGAGGTGATTTACCAGGAGAGAGTTCCCAGCCTCTGGGGCTATGCAAGTAGCAGCTGAAGAACACACCTAATGACCTCTACTCAGTGATGGTAGAAGAATTTGGGGTTCCAAAATCTGCATAGAAGGCACTCTAGGGCCTCCTGGTGGCACAAGGGGTTAAGCACAGCACCGTGAAACTATCTGCAGCCTTTGCAGCACAAGTTCGATCCCCGGCTGGCCAGGGAGCTA
This sequence comes from Talpa europaea, assembly GCF_964194135.1. NCBI lineage: Eukaryota > Metazoa > Chordata > Mammalia > Eulipotyphla > Talpidae > Talpa > Talpa europaea. The sequence continues at coordinate 4,764,654 of NC_140074.1, read as the reverse complement.
CCCACATGGCACAGCAGACCTCTCCTATCACACCTGCTGCTCCCCTCAGCAGTGTATTTCAGTCTGCCTGTTCTGTTCCCCACACTGTCTCTAGTGAATCCTCTCACCCCCCACACCTCTGGCCTGTACCCCAGTTCTTGCATGCATAAATAAATAAAACTTAAAAAAAAAAGGCACAATAATCCAAATATGATGACTAGATGTGGGAGAGAATTGAGAACAGTGCTTCAGGCTTCCTGTTTGGGTGTTTCAGTGGGTGGCAGGGATACCCTGCCAGAATGGGGGACACGGTCAAGCCTGTTTAGGGAGGCACAGTTCCAAGAACTCATCTGGTCCTCACTACAATCCCCACTTTACAGACAACTATTACAGGACTTGCACAAAGACTCAACTAAAAAGTGATGGGAGCTGGATCTAAAGCTGGGACAGTTGAACTACCTGTTAACCATTACATCATTCTGCCCTTAAACACCAGGTTACACCACCATACTCTAGCAATGCCAAGTTGAATTGATAAGTATTGTAGTTTAGATACCTGGGACATTCACTCCATTGCATTTCTGCCCTAGGCTTTTGTTAGCACAGTGCAGCCAGAAAGGGGTATTTTAAAACAGTTTTTTTTTTAATCAGCAACTTTTATTATCACATATCATAGAAAAAGGAATGTGGGCAAGCTGTGAAATGGAAAATGCAGGTTTGTACATGTGGCTCTATTTCCATGTGGGAGCTGGGTGTCCCCCACTTCAGGTACAGGAGATGCAGCTGTTCACTGCCCCTTTGCACATAACCCTGGCACACTTGACACCGCCCTGCGGACAGCAGGAGCAGCAGCTTGTCTTGCAGGAGGTGCATTTGCAGGAGCCTGCGCAGGTGCACAAACTGCCAGTGCAGCAGGAGCAATTGGGGACCACTTCCAGCTGAATTGAGCATGGAGGTCCAAGCAGTGATGGCCAAGACGCCCAGGGCTGGAGGAAGGCTTAAAACAACAGTTCTAATAAGGGCCTCCCCTCGTGGCACAGCGGTTGAGCCTCTGCAGCGCCGGTTCGATCCCCGGCCGCCGGCAAGGGTCCCACATGGCGCACAGACCTCTCCTGCCGCTGCTCCCCTCAGCAGGTGTATTTCGTCAGTCTGCCTGCTCTGCTCCCCGCTCTGTCTCTGGTGAATTCTCTCACCCTCCCGAGCTTCTGACTGTACCTAGTGTTTGTATAAATAAACAAATCAATCTGAAAACAAACAAAGAAATGTCTGGGCTGGATATAAAGATTTGGGGATCAATGGTAACCAAAATCAAGACGCGTGGACAGGCTTGCCTAAGCCCAGTGCCGACTGAAGACATTGTAACTAAGTCAAGATAAACAGTAACGTGGCTCTCAGTCACTGTGCGGGACGCCGAGACACCCCCCTCTACCCCCAGGCTTGGTGGGGTTCGCGCAAGTCGCGCCCACCCAGGCTCTCCGAAAAGGCAGCGAGTTGACCGGCGCAAATAGCGCGTCCCGGCCTCCCTCCAATAGCGGAGAAGAATGACTGCCTGGTACCGCCTCTTCCGGCCGCGACGACAGGAAGTGCTGCTGGCGCGCCGGAAGTTGAAATTTCCCGTGAGCTCGGCTTCCTCAACATGGCAGCGCCCTTGTCAGTGGAAGTGGAGTTCGGGTGAGTCACAGAGCTGGGGCGCCGTGGGGATGGAGTGAACCCATCGTGTCCAGAACTCACCTGCCTCTGCCTTGGCGCTTGTTGCGACCGAAGCGCCATGGCTCCCGGCGTCTTCCCTGAGCTACGCTGTACGCGCCGGTCTCAGACTCGGTCTCCCTAGGCGACGAGGCCGTAAGTCCGGAAATAGCGGCGCACGCTGGGGCGGGGAGGTGCGCTCTAAGCACCCCCTCTGCATGTCTTGGACCCCGCTGAACTCAACAGGCTATCAGCAGACGATCTCCCTACCTTTGCCAATCCCGTTTTGAATGAGGCTGTATGTATGACATTTGCGCTCCTACACCCAGGAAGGGCCACCCTTCACACCTTTCATCCCCTGATTTCTCCCTTTGGGCTGCGATTACACTTGGTGCTTTGGGCTGCGATTCTTCGTGCCTGTTTCTCGTGGGATGTGTGACCAAGACGGGACTCCCTTCTCTTTACTAAGATTTGTGGGTCACAAATAGACCTGAGGTCCTTCTGGAGCATTCAGGAAACTTGCTGACTGCCTTCCGCAGATCTTGAGTCAGTTGGCAATACAGGGTAAGCAGCAACACAGTATAGGAGTCCAACCCTAAAGTACGGGAATGCAAGAATTGGGGCGCACACACACCAATAACTGAAGAAACAGAGATCAGGGAGTCTCCTCCAAACACTATCTTCTGCCTCTTACTGACAGGTTTGTCATGATTTTAGAACTGAGAGAAATTGTAGATCTTAAAGAGAAGACAAGGAAACAGACCCCGAAGGAGTCACATGGCAATACTGGGGTGGGGGTGGGGGAAAGGGAGAACCAAGGCTTATATGAAAGGAAAAGTCTGGGATGGGAATCTAAAACATCTGCCCATGAATGCCTTTCCTTCCATTGGATTCCCCCAGTTTCTTTCATGTTTTCCTGTCACTGGATCGTTCATTCACCAGTCATTTACTGAGTGCCTACCATGTGCCAGGCAGTGAGCCAGACACTGAGGATACAAAGATAAATGGAACTCTGTCCATGCCCTCCAGTGTTCAGCATTTCTGTCCCTTAGAAAAAGGGAGTAGTCATTTGAATGGTAAGTGCATTTTAATCAGTGATATCGTTGTCTGGATCCCATTAGAACTATCCTGGTCTGGCCACTTGACCATTTTCCTTCACTGACCCTTGACCCAGTTATACCCCTCATAACCTGGGGCTTCTAGATGGATCCTGGCTGCCTTGACTGACTTCAGCAAAGCTGAAAAGGAAGAAGCTGCAGATTGCCCATGTTAAGGTTTATCTGTCGTCCACCTATCTGCCATTGTCACTATGCCAAGTGAGGTTTTTGTCAGAAATGTCTTCTGTCTGAGGTACTGTGTGGCAGCGGTGGGAAGACATGCGAGGAAGATATAGTTCTTGCCTTCCAGAGCTTACACACTAGCTTAATTACCCCTTCTCTGACCTGACCATCTCCAGCCTCAGCCTCTTTACCACCAAGATCAATTGTGGGTCACAGCAACATTCCCCCAATCATCTGCCCTCCTAACATCCGCCAACACAGTGTCTTGTGAGAATTGTGGCTTCTCAGGAAGCAAGAATGCCCAAGATGCATGCCAACCCAAACTCCTTTGGTCTTGTCTCAGTGCATGTTTTGTCTTTCATTTCCTGCATCTCTTAGCAGACTTCCTCACTCCGAACCTGAGCAGACTCACAAAGAAATGACCTTGAAGTCTGGGTTTAGACTTGGCCTCTTTCCTCAGCACATGTGGTCCTCTAGCTTTACCAGCTCTGACAGATTCTCACCAGCTTCCAGACTTCTCAACCTTTCTTGCTCTTGTCAGTGGCCAATCCAGCCATTCTCTGTCTTGCTTCCTGAACTGTCCTTACAGCATTTTCTCAGGTTATGCAGGATTCAGAGTCTGTAGTACAGACATGTTTTGTGTCCCTGCAGTCCAGATTCCCTCTTCCGATTCCCAGTTCCTCCTTTGTGAAGCCGGGAGGTATTAACAAAGAGGGGGTGCCACTGAGGTCAGAGAAGTAGGAGAAGTGGGCATTTTCATTCATTTGGTAAATATTTCATGAGTATTTTCTATGTGTCCTGCCCTGTTTTAGACAGGGCTTACATTCTTGTGGATGGGGAAAAGGGTGGTAAATAAAATAGAAGTAAAAATATAGAGGATAAACAAATGAAGATCAGTTACAAAAAAATGAAGACAGTTTTGGGGATGTCTATACCAGTCACTGGTACCAACAAGTACTTCCACCAGAAGTGGAGAGTGGAGGAAAGATTGTCTTTTTTTTTTAAGATTTATTTATCCATACAAGAACCGGGGTACAGGCCAGAGGTGTGGGGGGTGAGAAGATTCACCAGAGACAGAGTGGGGAACAGAACAGATAGACTGACTGAAATACACTGCTGAGGGGAGCAGCAGGTGTGTCAGGAGAGGTCTGCTGCACCACGTGGGTCAGCTCTCTGGCCCGGGATTGAACTCGTGCTGCAGTGGCTGCCAGTAGCTTCATAGGTTGCGTCTTAACACCTTGCACCACCAGGGAGGCCCAAAATGTGTCTTTAGACATAATTCCTTAACTGAGTTTGAAGAGCAAGAGATTCTGGCTTTGGTTTTCCCCTGGGGCCAAACCATCCACTTGTCTGCCTCCCTGAATTACTCCAGAGGCTGGGCCTGCATCTTCCTCCCTCCAGATGTGCCCACAGCAGGACTGCCAACTTCTCCCTTGGGGGCTATGAACTGAGGTCACTCTGGGCCATGCTGGTTCTCCCTGTATCTGCTTATAAAGGGAAAGACAGCCTGGGCCTCTGAGCCTGGCACCACCAGGTCTGGCCACTCTTACTTGTTTGCCTGGGTCTCAGTGGCTCCAGTTCCCACTCTTCTTCTCTGACCCCCAACTCCTGAGCCCCCTGCCTCCACCCTCCCCCACCCCAGCTGCCTCATGTGCCAACCCCCACCCCAGGAGAGAACAGGCCTCTTGGAAGGGGATAAATGGAGGCTCTGTGCGGGTTCGCAGCTGAAATGGCCCTGCGCGCGGCCACAGATGGGCCTCTTCTCCCCCTCCACATTTCTGCGTCAACAAAGCGTGACCTTGTTTGGATGACAGTCGCCCCATGTTTCCTCCATGACAATGCCTGCCTTGCCTTTGCCTCCCAGTGGACTGGCTGAGGACATCTCTGTTCTTTGAATTTGGGAAAGGGTGGTAGGGTGGGAGACATTGAGGCCGTCAAAAGTTTGTTGCTGCATTCTCAGTTAAGATGCATGTGAAGCCTGAGATGGAGTCAGGAGGCCCAGAGTGAGAAGGGGTGCAGGCCAAGAGCCCTGATGTCTGCCTCATAAACCCTGGCTTCTGGACTTGGCTCCCAGCATCTCTGCTGGCCTCGCATTGCCTTGGCCAGGTACTGGCCCACAGAAGTGAACCAAACTCTGCCCTCAAGGGGCTTTCAAGCCTCTGGAAAATCTGGGTTTGTTTGTATTTTGTATGTGTGTGCAAAGTCTGCTGGCATTGAACAGAAACAAGTTAGAATTCAAATCTTAGTCTAGCCATTGCCTGTCTGATCTTGAACTAGTCACTTAACTTGCTGGGCCTCAGTCAGCTTCTCCCTGGGAGGTTGTTAGTACTGCTTCTTCCCTCTCTATCCTGGAATGCCCTGAGGCTGAAGGGAGATGAATGGCAAGTTTATTGCTAAGCCCCGAAAAATCCCCCTCTAGCTTCTGTGCCCACCAGGCCAGCAGTGGGTGGCACAGATGTGTTTTCAAATTCTCACCTGGCCAGAGGAAGCTTTTAGACACACAGGGTGTCCAGTGTGCCTCATGGTAGCTCCTCAACCTTTTTGCAAATGGAGAGACTGAGGCTTGAGAAGATGTCAGGTGCCCAAGGTCCGGGGCCAGGCAGAGGGAACTGGGTCCACATCTCGGGGCAACAGCTCCAAAGCCCAGGCTCTGCACACGGGCCTAGGTTGCCTCTTGAGAAAGCAGAGGAGTGAGATGAGAGTCTACAGATTTTGGCACCGGATTATTAGCAAAGCTTATTCTTGCTTGCCCAGTCAGAATGTCACATTTGAGAGTGAGACACCGGTACCCCAGAGGATCCTGAACCTTGGCCTCTGTATCTCTCAGGCCCCAGTCCAGCCCCGTCCTCGGTTTACATCAGTTACCTCCTGTCCGCAGGTGCTCACCTGGCTGTCTTTCTCTTCCTTTCTCTACAGAGGCGGCGCGGAGCTTCTGTTTGACGGTGTAAAAAAGCATCAGGTCACCTTGCCCCAACAGGAGGAGCCCTGTGAGTATGAGCTTTCTGAACCCCCCTCCCCACCCCGGGCCATTGCACCAGAGTCTCCGGGAATCACTCAAACTCACACCAGGTTCTGGGTTCAAAACTTTTTTTTTTTTAAGATTTATTTATTTATGCATACAAAACTGGGGTATAAGCCAGAGGTGCAGGAGGGTGAGAGGATTCATCAGAGACAGAGCAGGGAGCAGAACAGGCAGATGGACCGAAAACACTGTTGAGGGGAGCAGCAGGTGAGACAGGAGAGGTCTGCTGGGCCATGTGGGTATCTCCCTGGCCTGCTGGGGATTGAACCTGCAGAGGCTGCAGAGGCTGCGGACAGCTTCACAGTGCTGCGCTCAACCCCCTGCACCACCAGGGAGGCCCCATGGATTCAGACTTTAAATCCCCTTAGAGGGCCTCCCCGGTGGCGCAGCGGTTGAGCGCTGGGTTGCGAAGCTGCCCGCAGCCTCTGCAGCGCCGGTTCGATTCCCGGCTGCTCCCCGGCCACCAGAGGAGGGTCCCACATGGCGCGCAGACCTCTCCTGCCGCCCGCTGCTCCCCTCAGCAGTGTGCTTCGGTCCTTCTGCCTGCTCTGCTCCCCGCTCTGGCTCTGGTGAATTCTCTCACCCTCCCGCGCTTCTGACTGTACCCAGTGCATGTATAAACAAAAAACAAACAAACAAATAAATAAATAAAAAAAAAAACATGCCTCTATAAAAAAAAAAAAAAAAAAAAAAAAAATAAATCCCCTTAGAACCGTAGGCCCATGACCTTCCCTTCTCTGTGAAATGGGGCTGGTAGACTGTCGCTGAGAGTGGCTAAGAGGAGTAAGCAAGCTGTACCAGGCTGCTCTGCTATGGCTAGATGGCAGCAGAGACAAGTTCTCAGAATAGAATAGAATAGAATAGAGCCAGGCGAATGGGCTCACCACCTGCTCCGGGATTTAGGAGAGGAGATGCGCGCCTGCCAAAAGGAGGTGGAAGAGGGAGGTTGACTAAGGGAGACAGGAGGGGTTTCCCCATTTGTTCGTTCCAACACTTGTTCATCTTTCTTTAGCAAAGGGATACTGCGGATCTTCTAGGGGGCAGACCGTGTACCAGTCACTGGGGCAACAGCATGAACAAGAGCCAGTCCCTCTTCCAAATGGGGGGTTTTGAAACAGCGCCGCTGGTATAGTGGTATCATGCAAGATTCCCAAATGGGGTGTTTTGAAAAGTTTCCCTGCCACTGGTGAATAGCAGTGTGGCCTGGGGGCAAGGCAGCGACCCCACTGTGGGGGTCTGTGTGGCCCCAGCAGGCCTCTCAGAAACACTAAGGAAGGGAGCTGTCTTGACCTAGGGCTGAGGGGTTCCTGGGGAGAAAGGAAACTGGCTTTAGGGAGTGGGGCAGTGAGGCTCCTGGAGGCAGGGTGCAGTAGCAACTAGTCAAGTGAGGTTTAACAGGATTCTTCTGGAAGGCAACATGCTTCTTCCAGGAATCAAACAATTGTCCGACTTCACCAGCTGCCAAGCTGTCTGTGGGCCCGCCTTGGGCAGGAGAGCAGGGATGCAGGGCCTGTCAGTGTACCACACTAGAGGCTGGGAGATGCTCCCCAGGGAGCTGAGCACTGCCACCTTGTGCCAGGCTGGGCATGTGGCTGGGGTTGACTGTCAGGCCTAGGGATTGCCTGTGCCCCTAGTGGGGTTGAGAAAGGTGGCTGTTTGACATCCAGCCTGCAGCCTGGAGAGGGAACAGGGCTGTCAGAATACTCAAAAGATTCAGCCTTGGAAGATCTGGCAGGAAGCTTATTAAAACATCACAAGTTCTCATTCATTTCTACAAATTTCATCATTCTAGTCCCTTCCTTCATTGTTGGCTAAATGCTCACTGGTGCCAGGGATGGTAGCCAGTGCTTTATCGTTCATGTAGTTGGCACATGCTGCGTTCCTGAGGACCTCCTTTGTGCCAGGCCCCGTACTGATTGCGGGGTATTCAGTGTGACCCAAGCAGACCAGGGACTTGCCCCGAGGGCCTTGCTCAGTGATGGAAGTGGAGTCATAAGCGAGGAAGTCAGGTCCAAGCCTGTAACTTGCAGCTGCGCAAGCGCGGCCACCTGTGAGAGGACAAAAGGGGCCTCGGACGGTACAGCAGGTGGTGTGGGGAGGTGCCTGCTGGAGGTGACTTGGGAACTAAGACCTACGGGAGGACAAGAAGCCAGTGGATAAATTGGAGGGAGAACAAGGGTGCAGGGGACCAACAATGTCGTCCCCTCGTGAAGGCCCCCTGGACAGAAGGCCTTCAGGTGGCCACATGCCGAAAAAAGGCCAGTCTCTCCAAGGACACAGGCTGAGCTTGGCATGGTAGATGCAAATAACTGTCACAAGCTCCTTGGAGGTAGCTGCTGTTATTATTCCCATTTCAGAGACATCGAGGGTGTTGCCCCTATTCATGCAGCTATTTAAATGGCAGCCTTGGGGCCTCCTCGGTGGCGCAGCGGTTGAGCGCTGGGCTGCGAAGCTGCCCCGCAGCCTCTGCAGCACCGGTTCAATCCCCGGCTGCTCTCCGGCCACCGGAGGAGGGTCCCACATGGCGCACAGACCTCTCCTGCCGCCCGCTGCTCCCCTCAGCAGTGTACTTCGGTCCTTCTGCCTGCTCTGCTTCCCGCTCTGGCTCTGGTGAATTCTCTCACCCTCCCGCGCTTCTGACTGTACCCAGTGCTTGTATAAATAAATAAATAAATCTTAAAAAAAGAAAAAGGAAAAAAAAAGAAATGGCAGCCTGGCATTCAGAACTGCATTTCAGGGGCTCAAAGTCCTTGCTAGCGCCATTTATCCCATGAGGCTCCCCAAATCTCCCAGCATCTCAGACCTGTAGTGTATTTTCCAGCGTTTTGCTTTCATGCATTCATACACACCTTCAACAGCTATTATTTTAATTTTCAAGATGACCCCAGTTGATACTATGTATTATCAAGGTTCTCAGCCTTAGCAAGTGTGACCTGTCCAGTTACTCAGGTCATGGGGGGGCTAAGACCCAGTGTTTTGATCCTCATTCTCATTAGGGGTTAGGTGGGGACCTCTTCTTCTAACCTGGCATGAAGAGATAAGAGCAGAGGAGGGGGCCTCCCCGGTGGCGCAGCGGTTGAGCGCTGGGTTGCGAAGCTGCCGGCAGCCTCTGCGGTGCCGGTTCGATCCCCGGCTGCTCCCCGGCCACCGGAGGAGGGTCCCACATGGCGCGCAGACCTCTCCTGCCACCCGCTGCTCCCCTCAGCAGTGTACTTCGGTCCTTCTGCCTGCTCTGCTCCCCGCTCTGGCTCTGGTGAATTCTCTCACCCTCCCGCACTTCTGACTGTACCCAGTGCATGTATAAACAAACAAATTAAATAAATAAATAAATAAATAAATAAATAAATAAATAAATAAATAAATAAATAAATAAAAGAGCAGAGGAGGGCCACTGAAATGGCCCCTTGCTCCTTCTTGGGGCCCTTGACTGGGGCTCTCTATCTGGGACTCCCTGCCCGGCTGTACTCAGAGGCACGGGTCACTTCTTAGCCAGAGAACAGTTAGCAGCTGCCAGGCCTTACTGTGGCACATGGGAGCCCAATGGGAAGGCAGGAGCCTGGCGTGTCTTCCTCTCCCCCTCCTCCTGGGCCCAGGCCCAGATCTGTCATCTGGCAGCCTTCCCAGCCCAGGGGCTGCCACTTGGCTGAGCAGGTCTTGGAGACTTCAGGGAAAATAGCAGCCTTAAGATTATGGGTTGTGACAAGTCTCACAAACAAAGGGGCTTCTGGTCCTAGGCCAGGGGAGAGCTTCCAGCCCGGCCGAAGCAGTGCGCCCTCGCGGGTCACTTCCTCCTGCTGGCCTTGTTTCCCCATCTGCGAAATGGGCAGTTGGGCTGGATTGAGTCATTACTGAGCTGGCTACCTGTTTGACATCCAGTTTGAAAAAGTTGCTTCCAGATCTAAGTGTGTACAAGTCTATGAAGTAGGGAGTGTTGATCCAATGAGAAGTTGGGGGTGGGGGGTTCTGGGAAGGGTTGGGAAATGTCTAAACAGTCAGTGCCAGGAGCAGGCAGGCTCTTTGACTGGCAGGAGTGGGAGGTACCCACCTGTCTGGGGCGTAGAGGCCATTGGCAACAGGCCTTTATGCTTCAAGGGCCCCTTTCGCTCCAGGCTCCCAGCCCGTGGCTGATCAGTGGCCTGAAGCAAACCCAAAATGTCTGGGAACAGGCTGTCTGGGCGTGGACATTACCTGCCCGGCCCCCAGGAGGAGGTGGGTCTACTTCACCTCTGCCTGCCCCTCACACCTCCCTGCGGGCAGCAGGCAGCGGGCAGCCTTAAAGGGAGGCTGGGGAGGGAGGACAGGCCTTCCAGCGAGCTCCTGGGCTCTTTAAACTGCTTAGCATGCATTTCACAGCCGCCCTGGGGCCAGCTGTTCCTTTCTCTGCTCTGGGGCCTGTTTGCTGATCCCCTCCGGCACCTCCCTTCTTTCCTCCCGCCCCTCCCAGTCCCTGTGCAAAATTGCTTTTGAAAAGATCCACTTTCTGCTTAATTAAACAATGAGGAGCGTCCCCTCACACATCTGTAAACCTCCTTCTGAGGCCAGTTTAGCCCACAAACTGCTCCTTTCTTACCCCCATTCACTTGTAAATAGCCCCTCTGATGTTCCTCTACCCCCCTCTCTATGCTTTTACTCCCCCCAGCCCAGCTCTTTCTTCTCCCTTTTCAAGGACAGCCTGGGGTGGGCTCCCAGAAGAGCCCTGGAGCCCGGTGGACTGGGTGGGGACCTGAGCGCTAGAGGCCGGGAAGAGAAGAGGCCAAGTCTGCAGGACTGGGCCTCTGGCTCATACAGGCTCCCTGAGGGAGAGCCACCGATGGGGGACAGATTGCTGGGCGTGTGCAAGGGGCTGAGGGTCTGTGGCCCTCTCAAAGCACTTTTCTCTCCTGACCTGAGGGCCTAGGACCGGCACCTTTGGGGGCTCTGCCAACAGACAAGGACTCAACCACTGGGGCACTAGACTCCAGTGGGAGCCGTCCGCGAGAGGCAATGGGGTGTCCTCTGCCAGCAGCCGGGGGGAAGGATCCTGAGTCACGGTGGGCAAATGTCCCATCATCCTGTGTGTTGGCCTCTGCCATGCCCCAGGCTGGTTTCTGCTTGGACCCTCCCAGCAGCTCTTTGGAGCTTGGGTTTTTGTCTCCATTTGCCAAGGGTGACCCGAGGGAGATGGCATCGGCGCCACCAGTGAAATAAGTAGTGCCCGTCTCTCTCCCACTGTCCCCCTCGCCCCTGGCGTGTAGTAGTTACTCAATAAATATTTGTCTTGTGACTAATGGCCTGGGATCCCAGCCAGGAAATCCCCCTCCAAGGACTGGGGAGGTGAGCAGGAGGGGGGAGGTTAGTGTGAGGTACCCTACCCCATCTATTCCAGAGCCTCCCCAAACCACTAACCCCCATGCTGCTTAACCCTTCCTCCTCCCCTGGGCGCCTTTGGAAGCCCACCATCTGGCTTGGAGGCCATTTGCATATTGTCTGGGTCTCAGCAAGCCTAGCAAGATGTCCCAGGGGGTGTGTTTCAGGCCAGGCCGAGTGGCCCTTGCAGCCTGCGAAGGGAGCCGAGAGTTCCACCTCTCCCCACCCCCAAATCCAGGCATGGGGGAACAATACGGGTGGTGATGAGGGGGCCTCACCATGGTAACAGGCTATCAAGAATGTAGGCAGGCCTGGGGGTGTAGAGGAGGGAGGGAATGACCTCAGCAAAGAGGAGCATCATGATAAATGAGCCAGCACCGGCAGCCGACTCACCCCCCAGCCCATCCCTCTGGGACTGCATGATGGTGCCATCACTGGGATGACCCTGACATGACCACTAGCCTCTCCTAGCCCCCGCTATCCAGAGGGGAGCAGAAATCTCCTTCGGGGGAGCCAGGTTTGTTAACCCCACGGGGTCCTGGTTCTGCACGGACTGGCCACTGGTGGTCCGCAGGCCAGGCACAGCCCTGTCCTCACAGTGCCTCGGCGCACACAGGCCCGACCCCGCCCGCCAGCACTGGCTGATGAATATGTCAGACCCCGGCGGCTCTATCGAGCGGCCACAAGATGTATGGGCTGGCGGCCCACCAGACAGTGCCAAGATGGAGGCCAAGGGGAAGCCTCTGAAACCCGGGTCTGGGGGTGGGGGGAGAATGCAGCCAGAAGTCCAAATGGAGGCCCTTTCGTCAGAGGCAGCATTCCATCCTCTGTCCGCTCCGGGGCCTTGAGGACGCCAATCTGCTTTTTTGTTAAAAAGTAGGCATTAAAGGGCCTCCCCGGTGGCGCAGCGGTTGAGCGCTGGGTTGCGAAGCTGCCCGCGGCCTCTGCGGCGCCGGTTCGATCCCCGGCTGCTCCCCGGCCACCGGAGGAGGGTCCCACATGGCGCGCAGACCTCTCCTGCCGCCCGCTGCTCCCCTCAGCAGTGTGCTTCGGTCCTTCTGCCTGCTCTGCTCCCCGCTCTGGCTCTGGTGAATTCTCTCACCCTCCCGCGCTTCTGACTGTACCCAGTGCATGTATAAACAAAACAAACAAATAAATAAATAAAGCATGCCTCTATAAAAAAAAAAAAAAAAAAAACACCTTTAGAGATTCCTTAAAAAAAAATAAATAAATAAATAAAAAAAAGTAGGCATTAAAATTGGAAGGCAAAGTCTCAGTCCCTGGACACTTTGCCCCTGGCCCTGTGCTCTGCTGTTGAGCCATCCAGGAGATTTGGCACAGAGCAGAGCAAACCAGCCCATCCAGGGACAGGCCTGCCAGAGTTCAGCTGCCGGCTTGCCCCAGCAGCGTGTAGCACTCTGCCCAAGGCTGGGTGCAGGGCTTCAGGCAGCGGGGCCTACACAGCAGTCAAGCTGACCCCCTCCCCGTCCCTTGCTGAAGTGCCTGGTTGCTGACTCAGGCAAAGCACCCATGGTGCTGCCGGGGCCCTTCTCCAGCTCAGCTAGCTCTGGGGCCAGGGCAGCAGGCCCCTCTGAGCCATACGCATGGGGTGGGGGTGGCTAGCCCCAAGGCTCTGCTGGCTTCCCAGAGACTAGTTTTGGCCGCAGACCTTATGTCCACAAATCTCAGGGAGAGAAGCAACTCCTGCACCTCAGGCTGATTGAGGAGCACAAAACTGACAGCCAGAGGCTTCAGGGAGTTTCCAGAGGCAGGTTCCAGTGTGCTATGGCCCCGGGAACGCATGGCTTCTGGGGATAGGTGGTTCTGAGCCACCACAGGGTGGGCAGAAAGTGTGGCTGGCCCAGAACCACAAAGAGGCAGAGCTCAGATGACCAGATGAGCAGGAGTGGCCCTTCGACTGCGAACCTCTTGTCTCTTCAGGGTGGTCAGCCCCCCGGTCTGAGGGGATGGGGTGCTCTGTGAAGGGGGAACAGCGGGCAGTGATTTGTCAGCGTCTCTGGCTAGTGAAGGATCCTTCTCTCCCTCTGCCAGAGGAAATTAACTGATGTTATCGGCTCGGCAATTGTTTTTCTTCCCTCACAAAGGGAAATATATGCAGACCCCTCCAAGAGCAGAGCCTACTTCCCATCTGGGACTGGCTGGAGAGATAAAGGTAGAGGGGCTCCTTCAGGCCCCATCGGGAGCCTGTCTGTAGCAGAGTCACCCCATCTTCTGGCACAGTGGGTGGGGGTCACTGTCCCCCCTTTCCCATGGACAGTTCTTCCTGCTGTCTGCCTTGGGTCCCTCCTGCCTCCCCTGCCAGCCATCAGCATTGCCAGGTGCCACTGTCTCTGAAGGCCCCTGGCATGTCACTCGCCTCCCCCCACGCGGTTGCCCACCATGGGGCATTCAAGGGTCATGGCCTAAAAGTGGCCCTCTCAGCCCCCCGGTCACATCCTTCCGGTGCAGGTGAGGTCCGGGAGCTTGGAGCCCCATAGGTTTGACAAGAGTGTGTTCTGTCTTCCTCTGCAGGGGACATCCGGAACCTCCTTGTCTGGATCAAGAAGAATTTGCTGAAGGAGCGGCCAGAGTTGTTCATCCAGGGAGACAGTGTGTGAGTGCCTCTTCCCTTCCCCAGGAGGGTGGGTGCGGGGAGGAGATTGCAGCCTCTCTCGGGGTGCAGCGCAGCCTTCCCTGGCCTGGTCTCCCCTCTAGCATCGTCTCACCCCGCTAGGGAAAAGGCGCTTGGGTCCAGCTTTGTAGAAGGTTTATTTGAGTTTTCTTGCTACTACGCTGGACTGTTGGTGGAGCTGTCAAAGTCTGGGTAACGGGACTTGGATTCTACCTCTGGTTGCCACAGACACACCGCAGCCCCTTAGGCAAGTTGCTTCCCTTTGTGACCTCAGCTCCCCAGTCCATGCAGAAAGGAAAACAGAAAGATGCTTCCCAAGGTCCCTTTCATCCCTTGGCAATCTGGGACTCAGTCTTGCTCTCCCATAGAACATTCTGGTAACGGAAATGTTCTATAGCTGTGCTGGCCATGTGGTCGCTGCTAGGCCTTTAAGGCTGTTGAGCCCTTAAAATGTGGCTGGTGTGACTAAGAAACTAAAGATCAGTTTTATTTCATTGTAACCGAAATGAGACCAGTAGATGCTGAACAGGGCAGGTCTGGGATTCCAGGGACTCACTGTGATGTACACACACACCCCTGACCAGCCCAGGCCCAGCTCAGCCTCCTAGGAAAGGAGCCAAGTTTCACGTGCCAGGAAGTCACTTCTAAAAGAAGGCCAGCCGCGTGGATCAGAGGCCGGCAGAGCACTTGTGGGACTAGGGCTGCTGTCCAACCCCGGCCGCCCCGGAGAGGCCGCCCCCAAACTCAGCGGTGCTCCTAGGGCTGCTGGTGGAGCCAGGTGTTGGTCCAGGTGTCAGCCTGCCCAGCCCTAGGCCACAGGCTGCTCAGGAGGCCTAGTGAGGTTACACCTCACTGCTCGTGGTGAACCCCACAGACACCTTAGCAAGCAGGCACCCCACACACACTGCCCCCTTCGTCCTCCACACCCATTGTGAGGATGGCACCCTCTTTGTCGATGAGGAAACTGATGCTCAGAGAAACAAAACGGGAGGTGGTGCCAGAATCTGCACCCGTTTGCCTCTGCCCCGAGCACCATGACTGTCTGCCCTGCTTTCCTTCAGACTCTGACTGTCGTTTCCACTTCCTGGGGGAGCTTACCCCCCGGATCCGCCTCAGAAAAGAGGCTCCCACCGCATGCCCGCCGCCACCCAAATGGCTAGGCCTCTCTGCCCCCATGTCCTCCCGGCCTCCGCTCCCTGCTGCTCACCACCGTCTTCCCCACAGGCGGCCAGGGATTCTGGTGCTGATTAACGATGCCGACTGGGAACTGCTGGTCAGTACCTGGGGCCCTCCCTGCCCCCCGCTTGCCCTCCGGTCCACTCCTCAGGCCCAGACAGGCCGGTGGCTAGTCCTCTCTCCTGCTCTGGCTCCAGACCGAGGCTGCTCGAGCCTCTTGCCGGAGCCAGGAAGGAAGGGAGAGCTGGGGAGCTCTCCGTCATCCTAGAGATGGGCCAGCTAGTGGGCAGGGTACCCATTTTTCCAGTAGATTCTCTCTTCCCTGAGCAGCTGACCCCCACCCCCCACCCCCAGCACCTGGGTGAAGCTGGAGAGGTGCCCCTGACGGTCTTCTTTCTCTCCCGGGCCAGGGCGAGCTGGACTACCAGCTGCAGGACCAGGACTGCGTCCTCTTCATCTCCACGCTGCACGGCGGCTAGCCCCAACGCCCGGCCCTTTGGGGTGGGGGGAAGGAAGCAGGCGGACAGCCCCTGGGCCCTCCCTGGCTCTGCCTGTACCCCGCTGCTGGCTTCCCTGATCCAGCCCTGAGCTCCCTCCAGGCAGGGAAAAGAGGCCAGCTGCTAAAAATGAGCCTTTCTCCCGTTAGCAGGGGCGGGAGGCGGCTGGTGTCACTGCTCTACCCGCAGCTGAAGTGGGGGAGGGCACCCCTTGGTTTGTCGGGAGAGGGTTGCTCTGTGGCCAGGTGACCCAGCTGCCTTCTACCCCATGTGTCTCAACCTAAACACCGAGTGACCGCCGACAAGGCGCTCCAGCTCTGGGCCACAGTGTCTTCGAGGGGAAGATGAATGGACCCGAATAACTGATGGGAGGCCCCTCCCTTCTCAAAGATTGAAGGAGTCTCCGCCTCAGTTTCCCCATCTGGAGAGCAGGGTCTCTGCGTGTCCCCCACTGATATCATTATGGAACCCCAGCTGGGGTCCCCTATTCAAGGCTGACCCCCCTCCCCCCCATCCAGCAGCTGTTCTTCCAACCACATCCCTCCTCCTGCTCCCCCCATCCCCAGCCCTTGACCCTGGCCGGCCTCCCCACACACACACAGGCCACCAGATGGGCTCCTGAGACCCTCCCCCAGCAAAGGCTGCCTGCAGCTCCTGTGGAGGTGGAGCTAGGGAGGGCGCATGCTCCACCTTGGACTGGCAAATAGAGGCCTGGGGCCAGTGTGCCTCAGTTTCCTCCTCCACGACTGAACATGACTGCACCTCAAAACCGGGGAATACCTGAGGGCACAAATGTAAACACCGCCATCCTGCTGCCACCTGCAGGAAGCAGGGCGAGGCAGGCAGCACCTGGCAGGCTAGATCTTTCTCCTCCTTCCTTCATCCCTTCTGGAAGTCTTGGGGCCTCAGTGCCTGCAACAGCTGGCCTTGGGCAAATAAAAGACTAGGTTGTTTATTATCCTTGCCTGGAGCTTCATCCTTAGAAACTAGTGGCACCCCATATCCCCCCATGCCATGGTCTCTGGCCCAGTCTCTCTGTCCTCACCCTCAACCCAAAAAGGGGAGAGGGGCTGAAATCCACACTGTCCAGGAGTGGGTGATCTGATGGGACCGTCTGGAGAAGGGGATGGCAGAGCCATTCTGCGCTGACCAGCCTGGGTCCCAGCACATTTCTCTGCCCGCTTGTCTGAGACCAAGCTTTGTCCCACAGCTGCAGCTCGCCCCAGAACCCAGAGGGGGGGGGCACATGTAAGACTGCTGAGTCCCCCCCCCCTTAACGGCCCCTGACCTGGACAAGAAGCTTTGTTTGGTGGAGGGAGACCTCATTCAAAAAAAAATAGGGAATGAACTTCATCCCATATAAAATGTTGCTTTTCACCAAGTGTCAGCAATTCAGGGTGGAATTTCTCTCACTCTCTGGCGGTGAAAGTGCCACATGCTTGTCCCAGCAGCGTTGGGCAGGTGTGCCTTCGGCCTCTAGGCTGGGGGCACTGACCCCTTGGCTGGCGAGCTCCTTTGGCGGGTGGGAGCCCCTGGATATATGTGTGGGTGGGGGTGGCCATGTTGAGGTTTCAGGTGGGAGCTGGCCAGTGGGTTGGTGTCCAGCTGCTATCAAGACACTGTCTGACCGGCCCGCACTAGCTGCTGGAGCCCTGGACTCTGTTGGGAACAGAGCAGGGGGCTTGAGATCGCGCCCTGGAGCCTGATTTTTAGAGGATCGGCCAGTCCCCTGATTCTTGTAACTAGAGGTCACTCCCTGGACCCTCCCAACCCCACTGAACTTCAGGAATGGCCTGTCCAGTCCGGGTGTTAAGGTCCTGGAAACTCGGCTATGGGATCCCTTTTCCACCTGCACCGGGGCAGGGCAGGTAGATTTGGGGTATAGGGTGTCCCTTTCTCCAGCGCAACCCAGTTATGGGGAGGAGGAGTAGGGCAGAAAGATGGGCTGGGAAAACCAGAGTCTTGGAGACAGTGAGGGACAGCGGTGCCTGGGCTGAAACTGGCCCCTGCCACGCTCCACAGCATTTCGGGTCATTTTCAGCCAAGAGTTAAGAGAGGGGTCGGGGACAGGTGACCTGGGCTCAGCCCCGACAATACCCAGCTGCTCCCCCGACTCCTGATCCCCGTTTTTGAGGAAATAAAGGAATAAACGAACCCCACTCTCCGCGAAGATTTGTCTTTAATTAATAGGATTCGTTTGTCCGAGTTCTGTTCCCAAAGCCGCCGGGCTGCAGCCTCATTCCCGACCCTCTCCCGCTCGGCTGAGCAGCGGCTGGAAGACGCTCAGCCCCTCGGTCTGTCTGGAGGTGCTGGTGGGAGGGGTCGGTCGGTTTATTGGGGATTTAGGGGTTGGTTTAGGCTTTCTGGCTCTAGGGGTGTTGGTGGGGGGACAGGTGAAAGCCAATTCAAAGCGAGTTCGCGGGCGCTTTCTGCCGAAGCCAGCGTCTTCTCGGTCCGCGCGCCGCTGCCCCGGCCATGCTCGGCCGCCGTGCCCGCCAGCTTCGTTCCCGGCCGAAATTTGAAAAAGGAAAACACGACGCCATCGACTGGAGGACCCGGCCGGCCAGGACTGGTCGCCCGCAGAGCAGGAGGAGGGCGACAGCGACGGCGAGGATGGCGGCGCTGGGGGCCGGGACCGGCGTCCCTCCGGGGCGCGCCGGCGGCGGGGCGCGATCCTCGGGCCGGGGCCGGCCAGCCGCGCCCCGGGGTCTGCCCGCGGAGCTCCGTCCCTGCGGCCCCCGCCCCTGTTGCACCGGGAGCTCAGCCACAGATGTCCAGCCACAATTCTCGGTTGGCCGCAGACTCGTACAAGAATTGCGTTTGGACAATCAGTGGCGAAGCCCCTGAGTTCGGGGCCCGGTCTCCCGCGAGGCTCCACTTCGCTCCTCCAGCAGCTCGGGACCCGGAGATCGCGGAGCTGCGCATCCCGGCACCTCGCGGACGCTCGGCAGCGGCGGCCCATCCCGCGGTAAGGTGGACGAGCAGCGCGCGGGTCCCGGCCCGGCGTGGGGATCCCCTGCGTCCCTGGCGTGGGTGTCCTTCGATCGCGGCCCGGGGTCCCTAGTGTGGCCCGCGTTGGGTCTCGGCGCCGCCCCAGGTCAGGGGAATCTCCTCTGTCAGGCCCGGGGAACCCCGACTCCCCTCTCCCCGCCCCCAGCCGGGGCTCCACCGGCTCGCCAGGCATCTGGAAGGCAGGGGCCCGAGGCCGGCTTGCGTCTCCGAGCCCGGGGTCCGGGCTGCCGGACCCGTGGGTCCCTCGCCCCCGCCCAGCCCCGCGCACGCACCGGCTCGGGCGCCCTCCGCTTCCCCGGGGCCGAGCCCCGGCCGGGGCGCCGGCGGCAGCGGTGGCCGGGCGGCGGGGAGCGCTGGAATGCGCCGCCGGGTCACCTGCAGCGCCCGGGGAGCCGGGCCGGGAGCCGGCGGGCTGGCGAGGCGCAGGGCTGAGCCCGAGCGGGCGCCTCTGGCGGCTCGGGGCCGGGGCGGGCTTTTAGTGGGCCGCTCCAACAATACGGGCCTGGCGCGGAGAAAGGGGCTCGGCTGCAATTGGTACTGGATTTGAATAACGCCACGGGGCCATCAATGGTCATTGTGTCGGCGGGTAATGAATCTCCGCTGTCTCTCGGGCTGGCCAGGCAGCTGCAACCTGCGCTCAGGCAGCTCTTAAAGACATAGTGTGCCCCTCCCCGGGGCGCCCCCCCTCTGCACCGGCCGGACCCCTCGCCCTCCAACCCCCACCCTGCATCCTAGACTCCCAATGCCCCGCCTGCTGTCGGGGCCTGAACCCGTGGCTCATCATCCCCTCCCTCCTCCTGGACCAGGCACCCACATCCCTGCCCTGCACTCCCATGAACCTGACTCAGGCCCCTGGCCTTGGCGGAACTCCCCAAGAGTTCACAGGACCCCAGAGTCTTTTAAGGGCTGCCCCTGGCCTCCTTGTGCAGCTCAACCTGAGGCCTCTGGAGCCCTCCTTCTTTAAGCTTCCGCTCCGGGGCCTTCTAGCTGGAGAGTGAGGGGGAACAGTCCAGAGGTCAGAGAGTCACCCCCTTAAAAGGCTCTGTTGAAGGATAAGGAGGAGGGGATGCATCCCCACCCCCAAGCTGAAGATGCCATCTCCAGGGACTGCACCCCCACTAGGACCTGGAGACCGCTGTCTCCCAGGACCAAGGACAAGGGCTTGCTTCCCAGGCTCCCGCAGACTCCTGGACACCTCAGCTCTAGCAGGGAGTGGGGGTGGGCGGTGGGCGATGGGCATAGGGAGGGGCGTGGGATCTGTTACTGCTTGTCTGGTCATTGTCTCTTCCTCTGGACAGCGCCGTGCAGGAGGGCAGGGCTCTGTCTAGGTCTGGCAGGGAAGCTTCCCAGCCCACCCTCAGAGGACAGCCCCAGTTTCTCACCCTCAGGGTATAGCCTGTCTTTCCCAGTCAGGGGGGTATTCTTCCATCACATCCTGCTCTCCATCCACCCTAGGCTGCCCCGGGCCCCAAGGCACCCCTACCCCAAAAGCCTCTCCTCACATAGTCAGTGGGCCACCTTGCTTAGCGCCCCCGCCATAAGATCATGGCTTTGTTTATCTCACTGGGATGGAAAGTGGGGCCCACTGATCTTTGTGCCCCCAGGGCCTAGGATGTGTCCAGTCCTCAGTGAGTTGTTGGCTACCCATCAGTGACTTAAACTGAACCACATAAACTTCTTGGAGTTTCTTACAAAAGTTGAAAAAAGATGGCTCCTGGAAAGGAAAATTTGAGTCGAGTTCTGTAGCGAGGGGGGCCTGATCACCAGCTCCCAGCTCCTGGGACTACACCCACCATCTGACCATAATGTGACCACAGTCACCACAAAGTGCCTTCCGTGCCCAGTACTGGTGGCCCCTGGACTCCCCTGGGAAGTAGGTTTGCTACGCCCCATTTTACTGATGAAGAAACTGAGATTGGCTGGCAGGTGAGGCAGTGAGAGCAGGAACCAGTCCTGAGGACTTGATTTTTTTTTTAAGATTTTATTTATTTATTTATTTTATTTATTTATGCATACTGGGGTACAGACCAAAGGTGCAGGGTGTGAGAGGATTCACCAGAGACAGAGTGGGGAGCAGAACAGGCAGATCTACTGAAATACACTGCTGAGGGGAGCAGCGGGCGAGACAGGAGAGGTCTGCTGCGCCATGTGGGTCATCTCCCTGGCTGGCCAGGGATCGAACTCATGCTGCAGTGGCTGTGGATAGCTTCACAGTGCTGTGCTTAACCGCTTGTGCCACCAGGGAGGCCCTGTGGGACTTGATTTTCCCAGCCCAGGCTTAGCAGATATGCAGGGAACAGATGTGAGTACACATCTGGACACCCTGGGTCTCCTCACACACTAATTCTGGCCCGGCAGGACACGGCCTGCCCCAAGTGGTTGGGTGGGCGGGCGGGCATGCTGGCGAGAGTAGTCTCTATGCAGAGAACCCCACAGGTGGGCATTCGGGGAGCAGGCTTTTGCATGTCGAAGGTGTGTTAAAGTGGCCACTCCTCAGCAGAGCAGGGTCGCAGGATCCCATCTCTGGGGAAACTGAGAAGCCAGAAGCACCTCACACAGGTCGACAGGACAGAATGAGCACAGGATACACTGCCCGCTGTGCACTCGCTGGGGACTTGGTCCCCAGATGCAGGGGCGCAGGTAGGAGGACATCCTGGGGAGCCAGGAGCGAGGCGGAGTTGGGCAGGCACAGAGGCAGGCACCTTTCCAGGCAAAGGGAACACACATTCCAGCTGGCAAAAAAAAAAAAAAAAAAAAAAAAAAAAACCTGGATGGGGCTGGAGCTGAGGGGAGAGGAAGTGCCTGAGAAAGCAAGGGCTGACCCTTGGCTGTGGGGCCTGGGAGGATTTGGGTTTTATCCTAAACGCAGTGGGGATGCTGAAAGGTCTGGGCAAGTTCAGATTTACATTTTTAAAGGTTGGCTGGGGCTGGAGGTTGGAGAAGAGGGAAGCAGGCTGGAAGAGACCAATTGGGCTCTTGCTGGTTTGCAGGTGAGACCCGTGGCTTGGGTTCAGGGTCCAGATCTGTGTTCTGCAGGTCCGGAGCCCTCAGGCTGGTCGCTGGGCTATGAGTCACATTTCCTGAGCCCCTGAGGTGTCCTCCATGTCTGCCTGAGGCCAGGGCGGGGAGGAGAAAGATGATCCTGCCTCTCCAGAAGGGTGGCCCAGTGGAGGAGTGGACAGACACACATAGCCAGCCCCAGCCACTTGGGAGGGAGCACAGGGAAGCGCTTTAAGCCAACTATTAGCAGCGCTCTCTAGATTATAGAAAACAGCGATTTATTCCAACAGAAAAGATGTGGGGAAACTTCTGGAAGAGGCAGCATTGCCTTGGACTTCCAGGGCAAGTGAATTACGATGCACAGACCTTAGTGATCTCCTCTGTGAAGTGGGACAGTTATGACATCCCGGCTCCCTACCATGCTTAGGTGGTTATCATGTTGGGAGGAACCAAGCACACCCGCCTTTGCTTGCAGTAGGTTTTATAATTTTCTTTTACACACACACACACACACACACACACACACACACACACACACACACCCTGGTCTCATGCATGCACTCACCTGTTCTAGCCTCTGTACACTCCCTGCTCCCTTATTAAAAGCAACTGTCAAGAAGATGCCCACCCCCACCCCCTGCCCCTGTAAACCATACCCTTCCTCCCAGGACTGGCGTTTGACCAAACACTGCAGGCTAAGGATGTGCTCAGTAAACATCTGCAGAATAAATGAATGAATGGATGCTTTATTGGAGTAATAAAGGACTAGGTAGAGGAAATACAGACATGGAGACACCTGATGAAAGATGACGTGAACAAAGAATCAGCTGCAAATACCGGGACATAATGCATCAGCTGAGGTTCTAGGTGTGGAACTGGAGGCATCACTGGGGGAGCTCCCTGAAGAGGGCTACCAGGGGCTTCCTTCACTCTGCAGCCTTGATTCTGTGCCCCATGGCAGACCCAAGCAACCAGGGCTGGCACATGGGCAGGAAGCAGCCGTGGTAGTAGGTCGGCCAGGCTACACCTGTGTGGATTCTTCCAGCCCTGAGTCCTCCGCTAGTGCTCCCATCACTCCCTCCCAGCCAGGGATAGAGCAGGGGCCCTGCCGCTCCTCAGTGTGCCTCCCGGGCCAGGCCCGCTTCCCACTCCAGATGCCCCGTGTGCCCCAGAGACCTCTGGAAGGGGCCTGTATCTTGCCAGTCACCGGCTGAGTGGCCTGCCTGCAGGTATGCGTTGACAACCTGACATGTTCCCACTTTTAAAGATAACAGAGCCAGGCCATGGTCCCCACTCCAAGGGGATCCTCAGACCCCTCCGCCCTGCCTGGAGTGACTCTGTTAGCGCAAGATATTCCTCCACATAGATGGGTGGAGGTGGGGCAGGGATGCTTCCAGAGGAAAGCAGCCATCTCACCCACCTGGGAAGCGGCCCTTCTCTCCCTGGAAGCCTCTACTCACCGCTTGTCTCCCCCTTAGAATGCAAACCCTGCTCAGCACCGTATCACCAGCGCTGGCCCTGAGAAGGAGCTGACCTCTATCGAGCAAGTGGGCATGCGCAGACGTGGACGTGGGGACTAGTAATCCAGCCAGACGGTAAGCCCTGGGCCCTGCGCTCGGCGCTGTCCACTGCCCACTGTCATAGGCCCCTGCAGTAAGGTCAGAGGTCAGAAATGCCATTACTCTCCCCATTCCACAGGCAGGGGACCTGAGACCGGGGAGAGGAAGCCACCACGCAGGCACGGGCTCCGAAGGCGGCGCCACACCCAGCTCTCAGGCGCGTGGCTGCGGGCTGCCCCAGCCCAATGAGGTCCACGGCTGGGAATTAAGAGTTGGGGCCCAGACACATTGTCTAATTCCAGAAGAGGTAAATCTAGAGCGATCAGCAGTTGCCCAAGACTGGGTGAGTGGGGAGTGAAGGCTCATGGGTATGATGAAAATATACTAAAGTTGACTGTGGTAAAGTCTCACAGCTGTGTGAGTAGACTACAACCCTTCAGTTGTCTGAAAGGGGCGAATGGTGTGCTGTGTGGCTTACATCTCAATAAAACTTATTTCAAAAGAGATGGGAGGGCTTAAGACCGTCGCCTCTGCCACTTACCTGACAGGCTGTGTTCCTTCCTGTCTCTCAGCTTCAGCTTCCTAACCATAAAGTGACAGAGGGAAATGTCTTTTGGGAAAAGGATTAAATGAGATAATACATGTGCTGATCCCCATTTTATCACGGAGGAAACTTAGGCCCAGAGCAGGAAGGTGGAGGCCTGGGGGGCGCGGGGAGTGCCAGTGACAGGTGAGGGCCTGGTTCTCTGCCCCGCGGCCGCTTTCAGTGTTCTGTGGACTGGATGGCTGTCTGCCCCCAACCCCGTGTACCCCCATCCCCAACCATGTTCTGTTCCATCTTTCACCCTCTCTTGGGCTCTGAGACCCTGTCTCCTCACTGCCTAGGAGCAGACTGAGGTAGAAAGGTCCCCCCAGAACACAGGATGCCCTTTCCCCCAGCCCCCACCCTGCTACCCTCCTGGGGCCGTGATGCTGTCTTGCCTTTGCTTGTAATAAAGAAAATATCTCAGCTACCCTTCCACGGTTGCTTGGCAACCCCAAAGGGGGGTGGGGGGAGCCAAGGGGAGGAGGGAAGGGGGAGGACTCTGGAGCCAATCTGGAGACAAAGAGTAGGATTTGGGAGACATGGAGTCCGTTCTTAGTGCTAACCTGGCCGGCCCAGCGGCGGGCGGGGGTGGGGCGCCCTCCCACCCCAGTGTCTCACACCAATAAATATGGATTAGGGAAATGGGCAGAGTTTTTCCCACGAGCCTGAAAGGCCCCATCTGACCTTTCTACCCCCTTTATGTACCAACGTGACAGTCAGAGAGAGCAAAGAGCAGGACCCCCTGAGCTGCCTCCCCCGTGGCCTTCTGACTTCAGGAAACTTTTCACCCTCCTCCTTCCCCTGCCCCAGACCAGGTCACAGCCCCCGCCTGGGCCCCTGTCCCAGAGGTGCGGCTGGTTCTAGGTGGGTATCAGGAGCTCCCATCCACCCAGGCCCTGCCCACCTCAAAGCCCCTGTGCCAGGCCACGAGGCCCCAGGACAGCCTACCAAGGTGCTCCCTGCCCCTCTCAGCCTCCCGCATCGGCAGCTCAGTTTCACACCCGCCCTTGCACGCACCTCTGTCCCTTCTCTCCCGACTGTACTGCCCCTTTTCCACCACGCTCACTCCCTGGGGTTCCCCTCACTTCTCTTCTGTCAGGAGACCCTCTGCCCTAGTCCCCCTACTTCTGCCTGCCCCGCCCCCACAACTAGTAAGCCCTGGTGGCCCCAGTGAAGATGCAGGATGACTTGTGAAGGGGGAGGCTGTGGGCGGTGATCTCGCTCCCTGGTGCCCGGGCTGGCTGGCGGGGGTGGAGAAAGGCCCGCTCTGAATGGACTCAGTGTAGAGACCGGAAAAGCAAACACCTCGGCCTGGGCCCCGCTGGCCCTGGGGGGTGGGGCCCCACGGAGCAGGGGCCCGGGCGCATCTCGTCCCCCCTCAGCCCTCTCCTGTCTCCTGAGGGCCTGTGGCTTCCTGTACCCTTGGCCCACAGCATCCAGAAGGGGAGTGGGTTTAGGCATTCAGACCCTGGGACCAGCCCTCCAGGAGGTACCTTTGCCCCAGTCTTTCCCTGTGCCTCGCCCCACCCCCATCCAGGGCCTTTCCTGCCTGGCAGATGCCAGGAAAATCTGTGTGGTCTGGCACCTGAGGGCCCGCCTGACCCGCCCTCTCAACTGCAGGGACTGGGAGGGGAGGTCACCTTGAACCAGAGACCATCTGCCTCCCGGGCTGAGGGGACCCCAAGATGCTCTGCCCCGGTGAGTGCTCCTCTGGCCCCAGAGTCAGGCGGTGAGAGGGGGGAGGCTGTTCTTGTTGGAGCCCCCCTGGCCCCTACATGTCTCAGGAGTCCCCACGAACCTGTGACATTTTCTATTGGGCTGTCTTGCCCTCTGTGCGAGGTGCCTGTCACTGGTGTGGGTGGCACGGGGCCTCAAGGGTGGCTAGAATAGCTGGAGGGGAAATCTGGGGAGCAGGGGAGGCAGAGGGGCAGTGCTGGCCTCTGGATTCCAAGCCAGCTGTTGGCGCAGATGGAATCACAGAGGCCCCAGAGTTTCTTTGAACACTTTGGATTCTAAAAGACCTTTGGGATAAGTTCAGAGAGAGGTAGCAGTGCATCCTGGGGGACACAGCAAATTGGCAGAGCTGGCACTCAAACCCACCGGGCCCCTTCCCACAGCCAGGGCAGACCTGTTAGGGCTATGGACACCACCACCCAGACCTCTCTCCTCCCCTCTCCATGTCCACCTTGGCCCCTCTGGATTTAATGGGATTCAGGCAGGCTCTTTAATGGGGTTCACCTCCTCCCAGGGCCTCCTTCCCTCTCTGCCCTCTCTCCAGGCACCACACCCAGGGTCCATTACCTTGGCCCAGGCATCAGAGAGGCCAGCCAAGAAGCCACGGTTGGCCTTTGCCTGAGAGACCCTGGAAGATAGGCCCTTCGCTGCGGTGTCTGACCACAGCCCCTTAGGCGGTCTCCAGTGGTCAATGGTGGCAGAGAGTTGGCTGCCTGCTACATTGTCCTGGCAGTGTCTGTCTTGAGGGACCAAGTACTGGCAGCTCCCTGAGGAAGGCCCTCATGTACCCACCGAGTTTCTCCACACTCCTCCATGGTGAGTTCAGCTTTTCAAATGGGGAAACTGAGGCACTTGTCCATGGACACACAGCTAGGAAAAGTCAGAGCTGGAATCTGAACCCAGAGCCTGAAAGAGGCTCCTCTCCTGCCTCTAATTCCTAGGAGGCCTCCTCTAGAGGTCATTGCATCCAGTCCCCTGCATCTGGGTGTCTGCCCAGGCCAACCTCTGCTCACAGACAAGAATCAATCTTGTTTTGAGAGGCACCTGCTCCCAGGGTAGAATTCCCCCTGGGGGTCATCAGACATTTATTTATTCATAGCCTTCTGGCTGGGAGGAGAGGCCCTCCCACCCAGAACTCACCAGGGTCCAGCTGCCTCATTGCCCCTCTCCTGCCCACTGGAGCATACGCAGAAGTGAACTTGTCTGTGTCTCAGCTCCACAACCTCCAAGCTGTGTGGCCCTGGGCCAGTGACTCAACTTCTCTGAGCCTCATTATATCAACTGTGAACTTGGGCTAATTATATAACTATTTTGTGAGGTTGACGGCAATTAATGATAACAGGGGTCAAGGCCAGAAAGGTGTTAGTGATCACAGTGCACCTGGGAAGGGTCCAGAACAAAGCGGCAAATACTTCTCACCATCAACAGCATGGAAACCCTTCTGCCTGCAAGAGCAGAGGCTCCTGCTTTGGGTCTTACTGGTTTGCCTCCTATTTACGGATAGGGAAACTGAGGCCTGGAGTAAAGAAGAATTTGCTCAGGGTCACAGGAAGCAGCTCTCAGATTCCCTCATTCAGTTGGTTGCCCTGTCTCTCTTCCTTTGCTCCCTTCCTTCTTGGGGGCAGCCTGGGGCGGCCAGGGTGTGGGCCCTGGCACCCAGGCCAGGACAGAGCCTGGAGAGCAGTGAGTGAGGTTGGAGGAGTAGCCCAGAGCCAGGCGTTCTCATCCCTGGCTCTTTGTCTGCTGCTTTGTGATGATAAGTGCTGCTCCTAAATCAGCCCTGTGACACTGTTATTGTTGCCCAGGGCGCAAAGAGTCTAAACTTTTCCCCTGAGGTCAAGAATGTGGCCAGTCCCCAAGCCTCCAGGAGCAGGGGCCTTGGTGGCTGGGGGTGGGGCTGGGGCCTCACCCTGAGCTAGGGCGAGATATGGGGGGGAGGGGGTCAGCAGGAACAAAACGCTTTGAAATGCCTCCTCTCCATCACTGCCAACATTGTCCGCTGCCCGCGGGGGGCCTGGCACCGCCTCGCCGGGGCTCCGGCCCCCAGCCCTGGCCAGGCCGGGCCCAGCATCTGAAAATGGACAGAAGGTTATTGTCCCTCCTCGCAGCCCTTTGTCTGCCCCAGTTCCAGATGTCTAGGCTGGGACCAGGGAGCTGACCCATGGTGGGCAGGGGGAGGGGACAAAGGGAGAGAGCACGGGTCACTGCCTCCTGAGGGGTCGTTCCCAGACCCTGAGATCCCACCCAGTCACCTTCTGGGCTGTCTCAGCCCTGGGGTCTTTCCTGTTCCCTTGTCCCTCCCCCCGGCTCACCAGGCCAGGTTCCAGCCTCAGGAGGGAAGGCCACAGGGGTGCAGGAGTCAGGGGCAGGGTGCCTTGGGATCCCCCCATGTCCCCCTATAACTGTGTGACCAGGGCCTGTTGTGCCTCACACGCACACAGTCCACTGTCCCCATATGGGTGCTGCTGGACAGAGCCCCCAGGTGCCAGCTCCATGCTGGTATGGGGCGCACCATGATGGGTGGGCAGCTCAGATCTTTCCAGACTGTGGTCCCTCGTCGCAGGATCAGCTGTCATTTCTCCGTGTTGGGCACCAGGCTGTCGGCCATCCACTTCCCCTGTGTTAGCTCATCCTCCGCACCATGCCTCCAAGGACACGGTAGATGGGATCCTTCCATCCATTTCCCAGCTCCAAACACAGAGACTCTGACAGGTAAAGCCATGTGCCCAGAGCCAGGCTGCTGGGAAGCAGCAGAGCAGGATCCTGGCCCAGGCTGCCCACAGCCCCTGAGGCGTGATCTGCCAGTCAGTACTCTGAAGGTGTCAAGGGCAGAGCCTGGCATAGCTCTGCACTCAGCTGAGGGGAGCCGACGTGGGGGCTAACCCCACCCAGCAGGTTGGGAAAATCCTTTTTCCCAGCTGGGAAAACACTCCCAGCGAGGCCCAGCCTGTTCAAACTCCAGCTCTGAATGGGCTTCGGCGCGCGCCTTAGCCTCGCCGTGCCTCAGCTTCCTCATCTGTAAAGTGAAATATTTTTCCTTCCCCAGATTGCTGTGCAGATCCAGTTAGGGAATCATGCAGAAGTGCCCAGCACCGGGCACGGCACACCCACCAGCAGACAGAGTAGGGTCAGTCTTGTGAATGGGCAACTCTTACCCTTGTTCTTCGAGTCTCCCCTGTGGTCACCTGAGGACGAGGCTCTGTGAAGGGTGCAGGTGACAGTAGTGGAGGGGGTTGGGGACAGCAATGCTTGGTGTTCTTGGGGTCCCTAGAGCCTGGGGACAGCCTACATCTGCGGGTGGGGGAAGGTGAGGGAAGAAGCAGGGAGGGGAAGGGGCTGCCTGGGCCCAGAGGAGTTAACAGCTCCTAGGCCCTGGCCCAGCGGGGCTGCCACGCTGCAGCAGCAGGAACGATTTTAGCAGAGGATCTTGGGCTGCTTCCTGATGGGCAAAACAGCTGGCTGCACGGAGGGGGAACAGCTGGCCTAGCCCCAGCCTCCTGAGGACAGGCAGAGCCTCAGAGGAAGACTGCACCACATCTGGGGTTCTGGGAGAGCAGGCCAGGGCCTGGGGGGAGAGGGTGGGCCTTTGGAGGGGGTGTGGGCTTTGGGTGGGAGCCCTAGAGATGAGCAGGACCGAGCAGATTCTTGGAGCCAAGGTAAGCTAGGTCTAAACGGGATGGGCAGGGGAACTCCGGCCAGAATTTAGGGGTCTC
The DNA here is from genome assembly GCF_964194135.1 of Talpa europaea. Lineage (NCBI taxonomy): Eukaryota > Metazoa > Chordata > Mammalia > Eulipotyphla > Talpidae > Talpa > Talpa europaea. The sequence goes on along the minus strand of NC_140074.1, from coordinate 4,735,432 downwards.
AGGCTACCCTCAAATAAGAAAGAGGAGGGCGGGGCAGCAGGAGGGAACCTGCAGGGAATCCGCACTCAGCCCCGGGTCCTCTTGGAAACCAGCTTTAAGCTGAGGTGGGAGAGAGCCTGGACTGGGCTCCTGGACGCCTCTCTGCCGCGCGGCTCCCGGGACCAGGAGCGGGGCAGGGCTCATCCTCTGGCCAGGATCCTGGGCACCCTGACCACAGAGCAGGACGGGCCCAGGGAGCCCCCAACCCACCAGATGTGAAGCTGGCAGCTGGTAAGAGCTCCATCCAAGCATCCTCTCCGCCGTGCCCCCTCCCCTGTTTCCCCTTGTTTGGTTGCCAGGCTATGAAGACCCCCAATCCTAGAGCTCTGCCTGGCTCTGGGGTACCTCCAAGTCACCCCACCCATTGGCAGAAAGCACCACCTGAGACCGCAAATGAGGGTGGGCATGGTAGGCAAAGGGTTAATGGGTGTGTGGTCTGTCTTCTGGGCCAGAGACCCCTGCCTGACCCCCAAGTCCCACAGGCCAGACACTCTCTGAGGGCGTTCCTCTAACTCACCTTCCTAACCTGCAGGTAGAAGGGGTTGCCCCACCTTGGGTGTGCCAGCCTCAGCGCCCCTCTCCCTAATGAAGGTCATGCTGTCGCACCTTTGCCAGTAGAAAGGCCTGGGAGCCTGGGTTCCCAGTGGGAAGGAGGCACTGGCCAGGGGGCCTTGCCAGGGTCGCTATTTCCAGACACCAGAGGGAAGCCTGAGGAGCTGGCGCCACTGCCTGGCGGTGGCCGGGATTACAGCGGCTGCGAGCTGAGCGCTAGCGAGGAGGGTGCAGGTGGGGAAGTCCAGAGCGCAGCTAGGAGCTGGTTCAGTGTGGTCTGGTTCTGGCTCAGCCACATGCGCCCAAACCAACATTACTCCCAGGCACCCAAACTACATGGCCCCATAGAAGGGCATCAAAATCTCCAGCCTGTTGAAAACGTGCTTGGTTCAGCTCCCAGGGTTTGATTCAATAGGGATGGGAAGGGGACTAGTCATTTGCATGGCAAACAACGTCCAGACAAGCCCTGGCCGGCTGGTCCAGGGACCACGCTTTGAGAACCACTGATCTAGAATGTTTGTGAATTTGGCCCAATTTTTCCTTGGGGGCAAGCAATTGAGTACAGGTACTCGGTGACTCCACAGCCTTCCCATTGAGAGCCCGCCCTGCCCTCTGGCTATGCACGGGGGCTGTGGGTAAAATGGGAATGAGGCAGACGGGTCCTGACCTCGGTACTCCCAGCCTGTTCTCTTTGTACCTGGAGTCTAAAGGCAGCTCAAAGTAAGGTGCGATGCAGACCCCTATTTCACACTCCACCGGGGCCTGCTTGGGTCTTCCCGCCCAGGAGCCAGCCCAGCCTGCTGGCGCCAGCCCAGGCAGCCTTCTGGCCCTCACTGTCTCCCTCATCCAGTCCTGGCTTCATCATGCGGCTCTGCTTGCCTTCCATCCTTGTCCCCTCGGCCGCCGCCCCCTGAGCTGCTACCAGAACCATCTTTTTTTTTTTTTTTTAAAGATTTATTTATTTATTTATACAAGCACTGGGTATTGTCAGAGCGCGGGAGGGTGAGAGGATTCACCAGAGCCAGAGCGGGGAGCAGAGCAGGCAGAAGGACCAAAGTACACTGCTGAGGGGAGCAGCGGGCGGCAGGAGAGGCCTGTGCACCATGTGGGATCGAACAGGCACTGCTGAGGCTGTCCAAGGCTGCAGACAGCTTTGCAGCCCAGCGCTCAACCGCTGCGCCACCAGGGAGGCCCCAGAACCATCTTTTTAAGACAAAGCAGGTCACTGCCCCAGAGTCTTCCTGATGTAGATAAAACCCCCCAAGTCCTGCTGTGGTTTCCAGGCCCTCGGTAGCCTCCACCTCTCACCCACTGCCCTTGCTCACTTCCCTCCAACCACTCTGGCATCCCAGCTTATTCTCGCTGCAGCTGCAGGATGTCGTCCCCGTCTGTACCCTCCATCTGGAACGTTCTTGCCTGTTCCGTTTGCTTTAAAGTGCCATCCCTGACCCCTCCACTCCATGTTGCCTCCCATTCGCCCCTACAGCCTTTCTCACAGACTTGCTTCACACCTTCATCGCGTTTTCTGTTCTTTGAACTACCTGTTCATCTGTTTGCCTGCTTCCTCCCTGACTCCCCTCACCAGAGTGCACGCCCTAAAGCATGCCTGGTGCATGGCTTATGCGCAGAATGTATTTGCTGAACAACTGGGCTTATCCAGGATGCCTGACAGGGGTGTGTCTCCCAGACGTGACACGGGGAAGGCCTTCTAGAGGAAGGAAGTTTAAGCCGCTCCTGGAGGAGTTGGCCAGGAAGAGAAAGACTAGCTCAAGCAGAGGAACAACAACCAATAAAAAAGGATGTGGAAAAGTCCTAAAGCGTGGAATGTTCTGGAAACTGTGTGTTGTCCAGTTTGGCTGCAATAGGAGATGGGGGAGGTCAGAGCAGCTGGAGAAGCCTCAGGCAGGACCAGTAGCACTGCCTCTTCAATGCTATGCCCAGGGCAATGGGCAGCCCCCAAAGCATTAATGTCTGGCATTTTAGAAAGGCCTGCTGAGTGCAGATGGGATTCCAGGGAGAAAGGTCTGGGGACGGGCATCTGGGGGGTACACTGGGCCAGGCAAGTGGCAGATGGAGGTGGCCAGGTGGGGGAGGCGCCAGAGTGGTCTTGCCAGGATGAGCTGATGGAATGCCCAGGAGAGGGACTGGTCATTGGTGACACCCAGGTCTCCAGCGTGAGGTGCTGGGTGGGCAGGGGTGCCCTCTCCCAGAGCGGGGACCTAGAGTGCCATCTCCTAGAGATGGGAGGCCACTTTGGTGGGGGAGGTGAGGATCTATTTTGGACAGATGGAATTTGGGTCCAGGTGGGCAGCTGAGACACACGTCTGTTTTCTAGAAGGAGGGCGTGCTCCACACGGTCAGCTACAGAAGAGAGCCTGCTGGGATAGGGAGGAAGTGGCCTTGTGGGGAGTGGCCAAGAGGACTGGTCTTGGCTGGAGCAGCTTGGCCGGAGCAGCCTTGGCGTGTGTCAGACCATGACCGGAGGTGAGCAGCCAGGCGGGCAGAGCACAGACCCCTCGGCAGGTTTGGAGAGAGAGAGCAATGGGGCTGCAGCTGGGGCTGGGGGTGCTGGGGAGGCCGAGTTTTTGTATTCTAAGTTGGGGGAACATAAGTTCTTTGGCATGTCGAGGGGAGGGTCCAGAAGACAGGGAGGTTGGCAATGCAGAAGGGCAGGGGGGTGGGTTTTGGAGCCCAGGGTGGTCCCCTAGAGAGGTTGCCTCTTCAGTTGCAGGGGAGAGGTCTGGAGGCTGGAAGTGAGAACTCCAAGGCGATGGTTTCTTTTTTTCTCTATGAAGCTAAAGAGGGGTCCTCACCAGGGGAGGGGCAGAGTGAGCTTCAGAAGGCCGCAGCTTGTGAGGAGAGGGAGGAGCACAGGGCTGGGGAGCATCCAATGCAGGGTGGGGACCATGAGCTTGCAGAAGCCCCAGCCTGACCCCAATCCTTTATAGGGTCTTTCCATGTCTGGGTGAAGGGAGAAGCTGGCGCTAGGAGTCAGTGACAGGGTGGGGGAGGGAGGTGAAGATGGGAGGGGTCATAGGAGGAGGAGGAAGAGGAGACACAGGGAAGCATCTGGAAGTCCCCATGGCGGATAGGATGGGGGGATAGGATGGGCAGAAGCTCTGGATGGAGGGGTGGGGTGGGCGACATTGCTTTAGGGAGGGAATCCCTCTCCTGGGGTGGGAGTGCCTTGCAGCCAGATGTACCATGTCCAGGATGGGGCTCTTGTCTCCCCCAAACACTCTAATGTGGGATTTCCCGTTGCAGGGCCACTGGCCAGGAAACCACTCCATGTGGAAGCCGTGAGGTCCTGGGGGAAGCTTTGGAGCCTGGCTGGAAACCAGGACCCTGGGCCGGGTGAGCCCCCATGCTGCCCCGTCACTAGGCAAGTCCATTCCTTGCGGGGCCCCCCGGGCTGCCCCCTCATTGGAGACAGTGGTCACAGGCTGGGCAGAGGCTGAAGGGGGCCCGAAGTTGCCAGAGAAGTCAGCTCCCAGCGGGTAGGAGATGGACACCGCCTTCTCCCCGCCTGACTGGCAGCCTCGGTGCTGGGGTGCTGGGGTGCTGGGAAGGGTCCCTGCTTTGGTTCTCTCCAGGAGCTTGCGAGGCACGGCAGGGGGCGGGGGGACTGGGGGGAGGGCGGGGGGCCGGGCTGTCTGAAAGTGTGGCAGATGCCAGCCAAGCTGGAACCTATGCTGCCTCCAGGTCCCTCTCCTTTCATGCCTCCCCTCAGAGAGGGGAGCAGCAGCCCACGCCTTGGGGGGTACGCTCCCCCCACCCTGCTCTGGGCCTCAGAGAGGTTGAAGACCCCTCTGCGCCTCAACAGAGGCTTCAGGACTCCCTCTCTGCTCTAGGGGGGCTGAACCCCGACTTTGGAGGGGGGTCTGGGTCACCTTGAGGGACTCGGTGGTGCGCCCCAGCTCTACACTCATTCTAAAAGTGCTGTTTGCTCTCTTAAAGGGCCGGAGCGGTGCCGGTGCTGGCGACGGGGACCGGGACGCGCGGGGACGGCGGGCTCCTCCGCGGCGGGACGGCGCGCGCAGGTCAGGGACGCCCCCAGCCCGCCCCCCCCCCCCCCCCCCCGCTGCGGTTTCGGCCCTGGAGCCGCCCGCGAGCCTGCGAAGTCCCGTCTGGGGCCGCCAGAGGGCGCCCCGGGGCGCAGAGGGGGGTCGGGCCAGGCCGCCGCCGCGTGGTCCCGCCCCGCAGGGTGGGCGGCGAAGGCCCCAGAGTCGGGCGCGGGGCCGGGGAGTCCGGATCCAGGGGCGCCGGGCGCTGCACGAGGCGGGGTTCCCGGTGGCGCACGCCCAGGCATCGGCGTCGGACTCCAGCTGCCGGGTCGGCTCGGATGCCGTCGCCCCAGAGCCCCCCTCCGTTCCCTCCGCCGGCCGTCAGCCCGAGGGGCTTGCTCGGGGTCAGGTCTGGGGCGGGTCGCCGCGCCCCAGCCCTCAGGCGCCCCTGGCCCGGGAGAGGACGCAGGAGAACCCCCGTCTAGGGATGGGGCGTGAGAGCCCACGCTTGGGGGGGCACGCTCCCCCCACCCCGCTCCGGGCCTCCTCGGCCCCGCCCTTGCCCCGCCCCGCCCGGCCGCGCCGCCCCGCCCCCTCCCCTCCGCGGGCTGGGGAGCCCCGGGGGCCGCCGCCCCAGCGCCCGCCATGCGCGCAGCCCCCGCCGCCCCGCTGCTCCAGCTGCTGCTCCTGCTGGGGCCGCGGCTCCTGGCAGCGGGCGTCGCCGAGCCCCCGCCGCCCGCCGTGGTCCTGGCTGTCCTGGCCCGCAATGCCGAGCACTCACTGCCCCACTACCTGGGCGCGCTGGAGCGGCTGGACTACCCCAGGGCCAGGCTGGCCCTCTGGTGAGAGACCCTGGCGTTGGCACCCACTGGGCATGGAGCCTTCCAGCCCCACACACGGCCCCTGCCCCTTAGGGCCGATCCGTGCCCTACCCAGACACCACCCAGACAGACCCCTCTGCCTGCCGGCGGGCCCTCCACAGTTGAGACCCAGAGGGGACCTCTTACCCCATGGCTCCCCCAGCAGACTGACCTCTGAGGCCTTAAGCTGACCCAGAGACGTCCACTCCTCCTTCCAGCCCCTGCGCCTGCTCTTGGGGCCCCCTGGGTGTAAGTCTGGTCCAACTCCTCTTTCTACCCCTCAGAGCCCCTTAACTGGCAGTGGTGTCCGTGGTCCTACGTGGCAGGACTGGGGGTTCCTGAGAGCCAGTGGGGGTGCTGTCAGCTCTGGACTTCATGCTGCTTTGCAGGGGAGTCAGACCCGCTCCCAGGCCTGCTGGGCTGGGTTCTGCCAGACAAGGGCTGTGCCCCCTCCCTAGATTGTTACCCCCCAGATGCCCCCCTCTCCCCCCCGGGCTGTGGGGCTGTGGAGGCCACAGTCCGTGGCAGGCTGAACAGGGTGGAGTCTGCAGCTGAGGTTGCGGATAAGCTGAGAGAAATGACAAACTACCCCTCACCACACACCACAGTTGGCCTGGGGGTGGAGCTTTGGCCTGAGGGGGCCGCCCACCATTACCACAGTTTGGGAGTGAGTTTTTCCCACCCCTGCAGGACTTGACACGTAGTTTGTGGGGACTTGGCTTAAAGGGGCAGAATCACATAAAACCTGGGCTTTTGGCTAAGGCCCCCACCCGCTCTCCCCCACGAGTCCTTTAGCCGGGCCCACAGGAGAGGAGAGCGCCTGCTCTGGCCAGCAGGGCTGGCCGTCAGCACTCCCCAGGGTCTCCTGAGTGTGGCCTGGTCCTCACAACGACTTTCAGGTGGAGGGAACGAGCAGCTCTTCTGTCTAACCTGCCTCAGAGGGCAAGGGGCTGGCTTGTGGTCACACGGCCAGGAAAGCAGGGAACCGAGGAACACAGCAGGTGTATTTGGCAAAGTCGAAGTGCTTTTCACCTTTCAGCTGGCAGTCTCCTCCTACTCCCTCAGCCCATGAGCTGGGCGGGACAGAGGAGAACGAGAGGCCCACAGATGGACAGGGTCTTGCTCGAGGTCGCACAGCATGTCACGGAACCATGAGCAGGACCTGCCTGCCTGCCTTAAGCCCCTCCTCTGGGGCACACCTACCTCCAGTGCGCCCGAAGAGGCCAGCCTCCCGGTGTCAGTGCTTCTGGGAGGCAAGGCTGCCTCTGGGTTCGGTCCTGCTGGGGCTGGGCCTCTCAACCCTCTTCCTCCCATGTCCCAGGTGTGCCACGGACCACAATGTGGACAATACAACGGAGATGCTGCAGGAGTGGCTGGCCGCTGTGGGCCAGGACTACGCGGCCGTGGTCTGGAGGCCGGATGTGGAGCACAGGTGGTGATCTGAGGGAAAGGTGCTGGGGACGACAGGCATTAGCCACCACCCAGAGGGGACAGGGAGAGTGTGGAGCCACAGCCTCTGGACCGGGGCTCTGCCCCCTGCCCCGCAGAGGGAAAGGCACCTGCCGCAGGGCAACATCTCATGTCTTTACCCCTCAGGCCCTACCCAGATGAAGAGGGTCCCAAGCACTGGACCAAAGAAAGGCACCAGTTTCTGATGGAGTTGAAGCAGGAAGCCCTGACCTTTGCCAGGGCCTGGGGGGCTGACTATATCCTGGTAAGAAAGCCTGGCCTGAACTTAGCTTCTCACAGGGTGGTACCTGTCCCGGACCAAGCTTGGTGTGTATTAACCACCCATTGCCTGGATCCTTCAGCCAGCAACGTGGATCAGAGCTCAGACCAGATGTAGAATTTAGATATCTGTGCTTAAGCTCAGCCTAGGTACTAAGCCTGGCTCCCTGTGCTAGATCCCAGGAGATATACTGAGCCCAGATCCCTAAGCTATAGCCCAGACTATAAACTGAGCCTGCTTCCCCAGACTAGAACTCAGAGTAGGCTACTACTCCCTCAGACTCAGGTAATGTTCTTAGATCAGCAGCTCCGGCCCCATTCTGGGTCCAGTCCTGGAGCCAGTGCCCCAGGTGAGGTCTTTGGTCCAGAAATATCTCTTGGTTTCTAGACCTCTCAAAGGAACTCCATCAGATTGTGGGAGCCACCCTACTCTCTGGGGGGCTGCAGCCCAGAGAAGGCTGGGTCAGTGGCCACTCTCCCTCAAGTTTGCAGATACAGACAACATTCTGACCAACAACCAGACGCTGCGGCTGCTGATAGAGCAGGGCCTGCCGGTGGTGGCCCCCATGCTGGACTCCCAGACCTACTATTCCAACTTCTGGTGCGGGATCACCCCCCAGGTGAGGCAGGGCTGGGTCCTCAGGAGGCTTGAGGTCCCCAGAAGAGGGACACAGTGAGCTTGAAGCCTGGGAAACCGGTGGGCTCTGGCGGGGGCGGGGGCAATATTCTGGGGGCAGAAGGGGACTCTCATAGCCCAGAGCAACCCCTTTCCCAGGGCTACTACCGCCGCACAGCCGAATACTTTCCCACCAAGAACCGCCAGCGCCGGGGCTGCTTCCGGGTGCCCATGGTCCACTCCACCTTCTTGGTGTCCCTGGGGGCAGAGGGGGCAGCGCAGCTCGCCTTCTACCCCCCTCACCCCAACTACACCTGGCCCTTCGACGACATCATCGTCTTCGCATACGCCTGTCAGGCTGCGGGTGAGGACCGGCTCCTTTCGAACCTTCCCTGGAGACCTCTGTACCTCTCTGCACATGCTGTTCCCTCTGCTTTGAAGGCCCTTCCCCACACTGCAGCTTGTCCTGTTCACTCCTGCTTGTCCTTTGGGTCATAGCCTTCCTCGAGCCCATGGCTCCAGTAGATGAGTCAGCCTCCAGCTGTCCCCATCATGACATGTTCCGGTGGCAGGCGTTAATAGAGCACCTGCTGTGCATCAGGTTCAGGGCAACCAGTGGTGAGTGAAAGCAGGTGCTCCCTGCCCTCCTGGAGCCTCCAGCCCAGGATCACACTAATCAATGTCTGTTAGCTGTGGTGACTGAAAAGAGAGTGTCTGGATTTAGGTGTTCCTGAAGCTTAGACTGGAGTTGACCTGGTCAGGGAAGGCTTCCTGAGAATGTGAACTTTGGGGCTGAGCTCTAAAGCATGAGTAGGCATTAACACAACAGGAGAACATTTTGGCCAAGGGGACCAGCAGGTGCAAAGGTCCTGTGGTAGCAGGGAACACAAGAAGGCAGGTAGATAGAGCATACTGTCAGCAAAGGGCTGGTAAGGGGGCCCAGCTAAGGCTCAAGCAGGAAAGGGAGCCAGGGCCAGCCTCTGTGGACCTGGTCAGCAAGGTCTTTAGCCTGAGAACCGTGGGCAGCCATCAGAGGATCCGGATCCCACCAATGGATTTGCACACTGAAAGCATCCAAAAAATAACCCTAAGATGGAAATTACTAGGAAGTGGGTTTGGATGAGATAACTCCAGTCCTGAGTAAGGAACTCGGGTGGCTGTGGAATGTATTTCAGGGCCTGGATTGAGGGGTGGTGGGGAGAGGTAGGCTGCTGCGGCCTGGGGGACTTTTGCTTTGGGCCGGTGAGTCAGAAGTGAGGGTTTCATCAGCAAGTCTTACCCCCAAGGCCTGGCAGCAGTGGCCTCGGCTGAGAGGAGTGTTGTGACCCCAAGTTTTGTGCCCCAGATGTTGGTGCAGGCATCGGGCAGAAAAGATCCCTTAGTTAGTGCTGAGGGTCAGACATACCTGGAGGACAAATGAGCAGCAGCAGAAACGTCTCCTTAGTTTTTCACGGCTCCAGTGACCCGAGTGGGCCGGGGCTAGATGGGGCTTGGTGGGCCATGGCTCAGTGCTCATCCTTCCTGCTTCCCACAGTCTGCTGGGAGTTCCAAGCCCTGGTTCCACGCTGGCCCGGGGGTTCACTTTGAAAAGTTTTCTGTTCACCTCCTGAGGAGCTCCCCAGTCTGTAAAAGATAATGACTAAATAAGTTACATTAAATGCTTACGTTAAGATGACACGTGTTGAAAAAATATGTGCCACTCTGGGCACGGGAACACCTGGGGGACAGGAGACGGTGCGAGGGTCATTGTAGGATCCTGGTCAAAGGTGCCAGATGGTGTGAGATGATGGGGGAACCAAAGGGGAGAAGATTTGAGGGGAGTTGGTGGTATCAGGGGCTACAGTCAGGTTTGCTGGCTCCTTCCTCACCTGGGCCTCCCAGAGGATGGGCCCCCGTGTGTGTCTTGCTGGCCATGGTCAACCTGGTGCCCAGCAGGTGCTCTGGACACGGCTGTGGGGTCACTAAACCTGTAGACATGGAGCCTTTTCTCCCTGCAGTCCCCAAGTCCTGGCGCTGGGTCAGGGCCAGACTCTCGGGACCCTGCCCGCAGCGCTCACTCTGCCTCTCCCCTCAGGGGTCTCGGTGCACGTGTGCAATGATCACCGCTACGGGTACATGAACGTGCCTGTGAAATCCCACCAGGGGCTAGTGGACGAGCAGGTCAACTTTATCCACCTGATTCTGGAATCGCTAGGTGAGGCCAGGGACTGGGGTGCTGTCTGCCACCTCCCTGTCTCCCCAGGTGTCCGGACCTGACCGGGCATCAAGTGTAGGTGCCAACCCCACCCCTAACACCTTCCCTGACCCAGGATAGTCCCTTTTCCCGCTGGGCCTGTTTCCCTGTCACTACGAGGGAGACAGGTGGATTCTGTGGCCTCCAGGGCCTTTTTTGTTGGGTGCTCTGCCCGGGGGACTCAGACACCAGGTCTATGCTGACGTGAGCCAGGAGTGACTTATGATTGGGGGTGCTTTCCTCTGCAGTGGATGGGCCCCCTATGTGGGCCTCGGCTCACGTGTCCCGGCCCCCAAAGAAGCTCAGCAAGATGGGGTTTGATGAGGTAAGCCTCTAGCCTGCAGCACTGCGGTCAGGAGCTGGGTGGCTCTCCCCTCTCCCTGTGCCCTCCAGCACCCACCATCTCCACTTCCTCCAGGTCTTTGTCATCAGCCTGGCCCGCCGGCCTGACCGCCGTGAGCGCATGCTGAGCTCTCTCTGGGAGATGGAGATCTCTGGGCGGGTGGTGGATGCTGTGGATGGCCGGTGAGACACCCCGGAGTGGGGACCTGGGCAGCTGGAGGGAGCCCCCTGAGAGCAGATGGATGAGGGACCTGAATTTTCTGTCCCAGGAGCTGTCAAACCAGGCTGAGTAATGCTGCCCCAGGAGGGTGTGCATGTAGTGGGTAGGGCCGGCTGGGGCTTCAGCTCTGCTACTTACCAGCCGCGGCCTCTGGTCAGTCACCCCGTCTCTCGTCTCTCAGCCCGGGTGTGTAAACGGCAAACAGTCATGCCTTCTTCCTGGGGGCTTAGTGAGGGGTGAGCTTAGCCGGTGCCAGGCAGATTGCGAAGGTTAGGTCTGGTCATTGTGTCTGGGAGGGTTATTCTCCAGCCTGGACTTGGCTCTCTGATGGGTGGGGTGGGAGCAGACTAGTCCTGAGCCCAGGGCCCCACACACCTGTGGCCCCACCTCTGCCCCCAGCCCTGTGGACCGCAGGGTGTCCGTCCTTTGCTGGCCTTCTGCCACATTGGCCCTGGGGTGCTTCTCCCTCAGGCCAGCTCCCTGGAGGATCACCTGTCCCCAGGTGGCTGTGGTTCCCCAGGTCCTGTCACTGATGGCTGCAGCCTCACGAAACAATGACCAGGCTGAAACCCTCAAAGCAGAGCCTTGGCTGGTCGTTGCCAGGCCCCCCACAGCTCCTCACTCCTGTCTCCCTCAGGACGCTTAATAGCAGTGTCCTGAGGCGCCTCGGCGTGGACCTGCTGCCCGGCTACCAGGACCCCTACTCGGGCCGCACGCTGACCAAGGGCGAGGTGGGCTGCTTCCTGAGCCACTACTCCATCTGGGAGGAGGTGAGACCCCCCCAGCCCTTGCCCGTGGGGAGAGCCCTGAGGGGCCAGTGGGGGCTGAGAATATTGCCTAGACCTAGCCAGTAGCTGTCCACCTCCTGCGCGCTCTGCCTGTTCACCCTGAGTCTCTGGGAGACCTCCTGTGAGCTGGGAGCTCTTCCAACCTGAAAAGGGGGGAAAAGAAAAATCTGCTTGGGGCTCAGGGACCTGAGGGGACACACGGGAATCCAGAGGGAACCAAACTTGACGCAGAGTGGGAGGTGCAGGCTATTCTAGAGCATGGTGTGAGGTCAGAGTGGTCTGGCTATTGAGTGGCAGGGAGAAGAGCCTTCTGGGCAGAGAAGGTGGGGGCGCTGGCTCTGAAGCAGGCTGCCAAGGGCGTGCTCAGGGCGGGAGGGAGGAAGACAGGGCTTGGGCTGCTGGGCACCACCAGGAAACTTCATCATGGGGCTGGGACACTGCTCCGGGGCCCTCCAGGGGGCGCCCCTCTGGTTTTTATTTTCTCCTGTAGCCAAAAATAGATGGGTGTGAGCTGTGTTTATGTTTGTTTTCTTCTGTCTCTGAGCACATGCAGGGATGACGTACATTTTCCCATTTACTTATTGGTTTCGTGGGCTTTTCCTTTTCCAAGAGTAAAAAGTACTTTTTCTTAGAAATGTTGGGGGCTCAGGCCTTCCCACTTCCCCCGGCCCCCAGCCCAGCTCAGGGGGCACACTGGTGCAGGTTGACATGCTCGGCCCCCACGTCCTGGCGGTGTGTCCTTGGAAGAGCCTCCTCACCCGAGTCTGTAGCTCCTCCCGCAACGCAGGCACCCACGGGTCCTGCCTCCCCAGAGTCCCTGGAAATAAGCGCTGTGGCCCCTGGGACACAGGAGTGCTCAGTGAATGTCTTGAGGGTGAGGGTGGCCATTGGGCTTCTGCTTGGGGAGCTCGATCGGGCCTGGAGGACCTTGGGGACCTGAGCATGGTGCTGGGACCGTGGCCCCCGGCCCCGGGAGCCCCGGGCAGCTTTGGAATGGCTGAGTGATATGGCCAGGGCTGAGCCTTTAGCTTGTAACCGTGGGAACAGGTGTTAGTGGAGGTCCAGGTACTCCAAGCCTCCACCCCATTCTGTACCTCAGGTGGTCGCCCGGGGCCTAACCCAGGTCGCTGTGTTTGAAGATGATGTGCGCTTTGAGAGCAACTTCCGGGGGCGACTGGAGCAGCTGATGGAGGAGGTGGAGGCCGAGAAACTTCCATGGGACCTGATGTAGGCAACCTATACCCCCAAGGCGAGGGAGTGGGCCGGCCTTTGGGGGTCTGCCTCCCGTGTGGAGCCGGCCCGTCCAGCTCACCCCCAAGCTTAGTCTTGCAGGGTGGTATTGGAAGTAGGGTCATGGACACCCCAGGACCTACATCAACTTCTGGGACCCTTGGTGTCACCTGCAGCTACCTCGGCCGGAAGCAGGTGAACCCTGAGGAGGAGGTGGCTGTGGAGGGGCTGCCGCGCCTGGTGGTGGCCGGGTACTCCTACTGGACATTGGCCTACGTCATGAGCCTGGCGGGTGCCCGCAAGCTGCTGGCCTCCCAGCCCCTGCGCCGGATGCTGCCTGTGGACGAGTTCCTGCCCATCATGTTTGACCAGCACCCCAAGTGAGTCTCCAGTGCAGTTGGGGGAGGCCACCTCCGCAGGCAGCAAGTCCCGTTGCTGGGCAGCTGGAGGGACAGAGGCTGCCGGGGGCTGTCACACAGGGACTTGCCGCAGGTCACCCAGGAGTAGCCAGCCCAGCCGAGGTGTGCAATTTCTGCTGCCCAGGGTGGGTTTGAGTCTGTGCTTCCCAGCCCCAAGCCTCAGTTTTCCCACCTGGAAAGTGGGAATAAGAGAGCCCCGCCTGCCGTGTTTGTTGTGAGGGCTCGATGGGGAGGAGTGAGGTGCCTGGCTCCAGACAGGTGTGTGGCCTGGGCCGGGGGTCCCCTGGCTCCCCTGAACTCTCTCCCTGCTTCACAGTGAGCAGTACAAGGCCCACTTCTGGCCTCGGGACCTGCGGGCCTTCTCGGCCCGGCCCCTGCTCGCTGCCCCCACCCACTACGCCGGGGACGCCGAGTGGCTCAGCGACACAGAGACGTCCTCCCCCTGGGACGACGACAGCGGCCGCCTGGTCAGCTGGAGTGGCTCTCACAAGCCCCTGCGAGACCCCCGCCTGGGCCTGGCCGGCAGCAGTGGACACAGCCTCCGCCCCCACCCCCGGGACGAGCTCTAGGTGAGCCCAGAGTGGGGAAGGGCCCCAGCGCCGCAGGCCTCCGTTACCCGGCCCTCCAGGGCTGACTTTCTGGGTCTCTGTTTTCCCTCCTTAGCCCATCTGCTCCCTCCCCACGGTCCCCCCCCCCCCCCCCCGCCTTTGTTCCCGTGTCTGCGTGTCTGCATGTCTCTGTCCACCTCTCGCTCGCTCTCCCTCCTCGCGTCTCTGGCTCCCTCGTTTCTATCTGTTGGCCTCTCCACCCCACCCCACCCCTGCCTCTGTCTGTTTCTGTCTCTTGCTGCCAGATTCTAGTTCTTCTGTTTCTCTCTCGTGCCCCTCCCGTCCCACCAGGTCCAGCTGTCAACTCTAGAAGGATGTGCATGAACAGGCTTCAGCTGCCCAGGAAACAGAGCTGGAGGATGTTGACAGGAGCCGTCCCAGGAGCCACGGACCCAGTGGAGACTGGCTGCCACCTCAGGACGACCACTGTGTCCCCTGTGCCTGTGTTATGGTGACAGAAACTGCTCAGAGCGGGTCCCCTTCCTCAAAGGAGCGGGATTCACAGGCCCTCTTACCTCACTCCGGCCTGACTCAGGGCCTGGGTAGAGAGGAGGGGGGAGGCTCCCCAGCTTTCTCATTCAAGCTGGGCAGACACCAGGGGCCCTGCGCAGCTGGGGCCCCTCGGCCTCTCTGCCTCAGCCCCTCCCCGGCTTGGTGCCTGGATCTCAGCTACCTGGACCCCTTGGCCCCCGGCCAGTGGGACATGCAGGAAGGGGAGCGGCGGCCCCCTGGACCTGTGCTCCGCTCACGGGAGGCCCTCAATAAAAGCCAGCTGGAATTTGCACCTTATACATTTTTTTTTTTAAATTTTTTTTTTTTTTTAATAGAGGCATGCTTTATTTATTTGTTTTGCTGGTTTGTTTGTTTGTTTTGTTTATACATGCACTGGGTACAGTCAGAAGTGCGGGAGGGTGAGAGAATTCACCAGAGCCAGAGCGGGGAGCAGAGCAGGCAGAAGGACCGAAGTACACTGCTGAGGGGAGCAGCGGGCGGCAGGAGAGGTCTGCGCGCCATGTGGGACCCTCCTCCAGTGGCCGAGGAGCAGCCGGGGATCGAACCAGCGCCGCAGAGGCCGCGGGCAGCTTCGCAACCCAGCGCTCAACCGCTGCGCCACCGGGCAGGCCCTGCACCTTATACATTTTAACTTGTGGCTGAGCCTCTTTGGTGGTCACGAGTCCTGGGAGGGAGGCCTCCCGATGACCAAGTAAGCAGTTAAGAGACAGAGAGGGAAGCCAGCCTGGAGGAGGAGTCAGGCCGACCTGGCATCTCCTTAGTCCTGGGTAGAGTGAGGTGGGAAGAACAGCATCTCCTGGGCTGGGTGGGGATGAAGTGGGCAGACCTGGAGCCCAGCCCTCAGTGAGTGCTCACCGGCTGGGGCTCTCCTGGACATCACCAGCCTCACCTTGCTGGTCCAGTCAGGGCTTCTGATCTTCCCCGGGGGAGGGCCAGGGCTCCTCTGTGGCCCTAGGCAGCGTGACCGCCAGAGGGCGTGCATTGGCGGCACCTGGGCCTCTCATGGGCCAGGCACCTCTGTGGTTAGGCATCCACACGGGGAAAGGACCTGGGGCACTTGGAATCACCCCGTGCCGCTGGGCTACCTGCAGCAGCTCTGTGTCCTTCCACTCTTCTGCCTGGAACAGCACGCCTTCTTCCCTTCCCCAGGCCCTAGCAGGACAGGCTTCTGAGGCCAGCGACAGTCTCGACAGTCTCCAGTGCCTGCACCCGGGCTGCCGAGGCGGGGAGAGGGCTCCCTGCCTGGCCTCCACCAGTGAGGACTGTGGTGGTGGCACCGGCATCTCCCGGTTTCTTGCTCAGGGCAGCCCCCCTCCCATGGCAGCCTCTTGACTCAGTCAAGCAGCACCTGGGTCCTGGCACCAGCCAGACACCACCCGAGGCTGGCTCTCCCTCAGTCTGTCCTGGGGATGAGGTCCGGCTGGCCCAGCCTGACTCCAGTACCTGGCATGGCTGTGGGAAGGACGGGGCCCAAGTGGTGGGATCAGTGCTGTTAACCGGAAATGAAGTCTCCGTGATAGACAAAGAGTTTATTAGATCACCAAAGTGAGGACTCTCACCTGGGACTCAGTCCAGCAGATTTTACTCTGTGAGGGCTGGTTCCAACACACATGAGTTTGAATTTAGTTTATATAGGTAGGAACAGTGAGTCATAGACATTAGAATGTAGTTCTAGGCGGGGGGTTTCTTTTTCTAAGTTCTCCCGACCTAAAATACCCTGATGCTATCTAGGAGCAGAGGAGGGCAATGCAGCTTTTGTTGTTTGTTTAAAGATTTATTTATGCATACAAGAATTGGGGTACAGGCCAGAGGTGCTGGGGGGTGAAAGGATTCACCAGAGACAGTGGGGAACAGAATAAGTGGATCTACTGAAATACACTGCTGAGGGGAGCAGTGGGCTTGCCAGACAGGAGAGGTCTGCTGCACCATGTGGGTAGCTCCCTGGCCTGCTAGGGATTGAAATCGTGCTGAAGAGGCTGAGGATAGCTTCACAGCACTGTGCTTAGCCCCTTGTGCCACCAAGGAGACCCCCTCGAGTTCCTTTTTTTTTTTTTTTTTCTTTTGTGGGACACTCACCGGCGGCTGGGGATCTAACCGGCACTGCAGAGGCTGCAGGCAGCCTCGCAGCCCAGTGCTCAACCGCTGCACCACCAGGGGAGGTCCTCGAGTTCCTTTCCACTGGCTGACGGGATGCTGCCTGACTCGTGAATCATTTAATAAGACCAGTTAGCGAGTCACAGGTCTGCGACTCTGCATTGCCAGCAATTCCCTGGTCATGCCGGTGCTGTTGTTGCTGAGACTGCACTTTGAGAACGAGAGGTTTGAGGGCCCGTGGAGCCAGGAGCCTCAGCTGAGTCCTGTGCCCATCCAGCCTCAGAGACCCAGGGCCGGCGAGGGGCTGCTCAGTGGGTGCAGGAAGAACCAAGTCTTCCCAGGCCCTGAGAGACTTTTCTTGCTCAGCTACACCCAGGACCTAAAATCTTTTACGTCACCTGAAAGAAAAAGCCTGACCCACCTTGGAGAGTGGCTTCCTTCTCCGGGCGCCCAGCGGTTGCATCAGCTCCCGGAGGGGCTGCTCCTGGATGGAAAGACCTGGTAATCAGGCCCTTGGGATCATGACGAGACTGGAGCCAGGACCTGAGGGCTCAGGGGCAGCACTCCTACTGCAGGGCTGGGCCCCTTGCCCTGCTGGAGCCGACTGCGACTCCTTCCCCCGTTATTTCTACCAAGAGGTTCCCGTTCATTGTGGAAGTTCAGAAACACAGGAGGAGGGAAATAAAATTGGCCGTGTTAGCACTTGGGGATAGTGTCTACTGGTTAAAAGGCATTTTTTAAAATCTCTTCTTAAGCTGGCTGGTGGCTTCATTACTGGTTCTTAGACATCTTTCAACAGAACATACCCATGACCCTGGGTGTAGAATTGTGCCTCCACCAGGTTCATCGGTTGACGTCCTGACCCACCTCCCACAGAAGGAGACTATGGAGAAATGGGGTCGTTGTAATTAGTTAAGATGAGCTCACCCTGGGGGGCTGACCCCGGAGAGCTGGTGGCCTTATGAAATGGGGGCACTCACAGGGAGAACAGCAGGTACTGGCTGCAGCTCTGCTACGGGGAATTCCGGGGAGGTAGGAGAGGGGCCTGGAACAGATCTTTCCAGAACATCTTCAGAGGATGGTGGCCCTGCTGATGCCTCGCTCTCAGACATCTGGGCTCAGAGCTGTGAGATGAGCATTTCGTGTTGGTCGCCACATGGTTCTAGCTGCTTGGTTAGGGCAGCCCTGGCAAATGCATACACGTGACATTCCCTCTTGACAAACAGTTGACATTTAAAATTTTTTCTAAAGTACCAAAAAGAATACAGGCATAGGCCTCCCTGGTGGCGCTAGGGTTAAAGTCTCAACGCTATTAAGCTATCACCAGCCACTGAGTTCCATCCCTGGTCAGGGAGCTACCCACATGGCACAGCAGACCTGTCTCCCTGCTGCTCCCCTCAGCAGTGTATTTCAGTAGATCTGCCTGTTCTGCTCCCCACTCTGTCTCTGGTGAATCCCCTCATCCCCTGCATCTCTGGCCTGTACCCCAGCTCTCGTATGCATAAACAAATAAATCTTAAAAAAAAAAAAAGTCCCAAAGAGCTCCCAAATTTGGTGGGGGTTGGAAAACACCATAGACAAAAGCCGTCAGTGGTGGGCAGGGCACCTACCGCTTTCACCCCCTAATGTAGCTGTTAGAGTGGTCAGCCATGGGTCCCGGGAGACGGCGGGACGTGTTGGTCTAGAGTCCCTCACAATGGACTTAGCACATAGTAGGAAGTTTACACTAGTTCAGTGAATCTGGCAATACTGAGAGACCATCTACAGTTCTGTCTTGGGCTAGCAGGAGACATTTTGCAGAGATGCAGAGATGCCTGAGCAAGAGGTTGGTCTTGGGCATGGAGAAGCCTCTCTCTTCCTCTCCTGGGGGACTGAAGGGTGGGGGCAAACAGGAAGGAGACCGGGGAGAAGGTTGAAGGGGTTCCACTGGATGGATTTATTTCTCTCTCTGAAAAAAAAAAAGAAAAGAAAATTGGAGTGTGGAATGGGGAAACATGTGGGCAGAGTCACTGCAGAGAGGGGGTGTAGGGACAAGGAGGACCACCGCAGGCCGGCAGTGGCGGCCAGCTAAAGGCAGAGTGCTCACTCTCACATTCTGTCTTGTGAAGCCTCAGGTCCCCAATTCCTGGGATTGGGGACCCATCACTTATGCAAAGGGGGTGGGGGAAGTGCACAGTCAAGGGAGTGGAGGGCTCCCTGGCCCTGAAAAATAAGCAAGGACGGCAACAGCCATGGAGCGCCTTGGCAGAAAAGCAGCCTGTGCGAGGCAGGGGCCCGGAATGTGAATTTTCAGACGCACCAGCTGTGTGACCACGGGCGTGCGCGGCTGAACTGCAGGGGCGGTCATTAGAGGCGAGGAGGTCAAGAATCTGAGGCCGGCGGGCCCGGGATGTCAGTCTCCCAGAATCCAGGGCACGTTTCCCGCCATTGGTTGCCTGAACCAGAACTGAGGAGATGGCGGCCCACCGAGAACCTCTTCAGAACAGGTCGGGCTCGCAGGTGCAGGCAGGCGGCGGGGAGCAAGGGGGGGGAGCGGCCCCCCTCCTGTGCGTGCAGACGACGGCGACTGGGGACACTAACCGGCTCTGTGACCCCTCGCCGGGCCCCACCCCCACGGGCGCGGGATTCGACGTTTAGCGCCCCTCGGTCACGGGGATTGAGGCGGCCGGACCAAAATGGCGGAGGGGGCCGCCGTCGTCGAGCCTCGGGACAAGCCCCGGCGGGGCCGCGGGTGGCGTCGCGCGTCTCCGTGGCGACGGGGCACGTGGCCTGGAGGTGGGCGGGGCTCCCGAGGGGCGGGGCGTCTCTGTGACGCCCGGGGCTGGGCCTAAATGGCGAAACCCGAGAGGCTCACGGGGGGGTTTGAACTGGCCAATGGGCGAGCTGCCGACCGGGTGTCGGAAAAGGAGGCGGAAGCGGGGAGGAGCCGCCGCGGGAGCCGGACTGCATCCGCCGCGGCGTCTCCATGGCACGACCCTGGCCTCCGACTTCAACGACTTCATAAGGAGACGTTTCTGGGCGCAGCCGTGTCGTTCTTGGTGAGAGGCCGCGGGCCGGCGGGGCCGGGCTCTCCGGGGCCCGGGGCCGTTCCCCGGGCGCGATCGCCCGGCCGGGGTCGCCGGGGGCGGCCGCCCCCCACGGGCCGCCCCGCCTGCACCCCGGCGCGCTCGTCCCGCTCCC
Source organism: Talpa europaea (assembly GCF_964194135.1). Lineage (NCBI taxonomy): Eukaryota > Metazoa > Chordata > Mammalia > Eulipotyphla > Talpidae > Talpa > Talpa europaea. Next base: position 4,716,006 of record NC_140074.1, on the reverse strand, counting down.
GTCAGAACCCGGCCCCGCCCCGCCCACCGGCGCGGGCTCCCTCCTGCCGCTAACGGGCGGCCCGGCCGCCTCCTCTCGCCTGGCCACCGGCGGGCTCTCCCCTCCCGGCCGCCCTCCGGCAGGGCTCGCCCCGCACCCTATGGGCAGAAGCCGGGCCCCTCTCGGCCGCTGGTGGGTGGCGGGCCCCGCGCCCGGCCTCCCCGCCCCCCGCGGGCCCCCGACGGCCGTTACTCGCCGGCTCCTCGTCGGCGGCGCCGGCCCGGGGCCCGCTCCCGGCCGCCCGACCCCGCTGCCGCGGCCTCCCCGTCCCGGCGCCGCCGCCGCCCCGCCCGCCCGCCCCAGCTGGACGCTAAACCCCGCGTCCGGGAGCGCGGCCCCTCCGCCGTCGGGGGTCCCGCCCGCGGCCGAGCGCCCTTCTCCAGATACTATTGGTCCTCTCGGGTATCCATTCTGTCGGGAACGCCCCTTCTCCTAGGAGACAGTTGCCCCGGCCCCGCCCCCAACATCCCCCCAGCTCCCTGCGCGGGTTCGCGCCCGTAGGGGCCCACTTGGGGCCTAGTGGTTCTCTCCGGCCCTCCACGTACGCCAGCCTGCACCTCAGGTTTTCCCCCTGGTGGCCACCACCTCCCCGCCCGGGTGGGGCCTGGGCGTGGTGGTCCATTCCCTGGCGGTTCCCCGCCCTGTCCCTCCTGGGGGGGGGGTTGGTCGCCCACCTGCCCGGCCGCAAAGGTCGCTCAGCCTCTCCTGTCTCCCCCCACCCCATCCCACTTTGGCAGGACAGTTGCTGTGCGACTTGGACAGTAGAGGAGCGTCTCCCAAGTTTTCATCCAACTGCCACCCCCAAAGCTCCACCCTTCTCCCCCCAGAGAGGACGTTTGATGCCAGGCCCCTGAGATTCTCATTGACCAGCCCCTCTGGGTCCCCCTGAGCAGAGCCTGCTGACCCATTTGCCCACCTTTGGGGCTTTGATGCCTAGCCATGTCGGCCTCATCCTCAGGCGGCTCCCCCAGGTACTGCCAATGTGGGGGGCACTTCCACCCTAGGGCAGGGAAAGGTGATCAGGGTCCCCCAGTCCAGGCTTCCAGCGCTGCCTTCTTTTCCACCGTCCTCCCTCTGCCCTCAGGTTCCCCAGCCCTGGAAGCAAACAGGGCCACCTATTGTCTCCATGGAGGGTGAGGCCCTGTGTAAATAAGTTGGTGAAGGAGGCGGATACAAGGTGTAGATGGAACCCAGGTGGTTTGATGGGAGAGCAATTTCTCAAGTTCATTGACTTTAAGTGAACAGAAACATTACAAGTGAGGAGGGGGGACAAAGAAACCCTGTCCGCTCAGATTTGGTTTTTCTCGGTTAAGTGATTATTAGGGCTCAATCCGTTTTTATATCCTTCTTATCCAGGTGTGATGTCCATGCAGCAAGATGCTGGCTACAGTGATTGAGAATTTTTACATTGCATTTTTTGGTTGTGTCATTTTCCCCAAGTGTCTGGGGAGGACGGCGGGAGGGGGCCTTTTGTGGCCGTGGGAGGCAGTGGGATGCATCCAGTCAGTGTCCCAGCGTCCCAAGCATCTTCCTGGCTGGCTTCTGGGAGATGCTGATGTCCATGGTCAGAGATTCAGCCTTTACTATCCCTACAGATCTGGCCGCCGCTCTGCTTATGTATATATTTGTGGATGGATTCCACAAGCCAAAAGTAGCCTTGCTTCTGAGGTGCTTAAAGGGTAGCTAGTGGACTCTTTGGGTGGGGGGTGGTGGATAGTAATTTTTCACCTCCTAAGGTGAATGTTTGACCTCTGTTAATTCTATGAAGTTGTGTCCCGGGACTTTGTCCCGGGGCCTCTGTCTTGATGTCAGTCATTCCCCTTGGCCGCATTCGCTCCAGGCCTGTCCTGGGCGCTTTCACCCTTGGCCATGAGTGCTGCTTACCTGTGGGGTGACTGTTGGCTCTTCAGCAAAAGGTCACAATACGTGTGATGCGATGGCAGGTTAAAGGCCAGTCGCATGAGTGCCACCATTCACAGTGCCCTGTTACCATCCCACTGCGGGCACACCATGTGTGTTTAGTGCTCACGTACTGGGAGCCAAGTAATTCCGAACTGGCTCTCCTAGGTGTGAACTTGCTAGCCCGCCCTATGTGGTATGTCACTTAGGGAGATCTAAGACACGCAAGAGGCCTGCTTTGTCAGCTTACAGTCTGATTCTTGTGCCCGGGTGCAGGTTTCCATCCTGTGGGAAGAACGGAGTAACAAGTCTCACGCAGAAAAAGGTCTTGAGGACACCTTGTGGCGCACCCAGTGTGACCGTGACGGTAGGTGACCTGCACAGAGTAGCCCTCCAGTCTGCCGCCCCCCTACAATGCTTTTGCACCCCCTTTTCTAGGAGCTGCCTCGCTCTGCTGGTCCCCTTGTGGCCTGGCTCTGCCAGGTGCCTTTAGGCATAGTCTGCTGAGCAGTGGGGGTGTTTTGGTCTGTGGTAAGGGTGCCAGTATGAGGAGCTTCTAACCTAATCCTTGCAAACAAATTCCAAAAATCTTTAGAACAGATTTCACCCCAAACAGAAGAGGAAGAAAAAAAGAATGAAAGCGAAGTGAAGGGGTGAGGGCCAGGGGGATGTAACTGGCCTTCTGCCACATTTCTATTTCCTCTGGAATCTCTGAACCTTCTCGTCTTGGCAGTTCTTCCACCTCTCTGTTGTCATCGTCTTTTACCTGCCTGCTGTCTGATTAATTTTGCGCCCTCATCCTTTCGTGTCCCCTGTGCTAATCTGCATGCCCGGCGGTTTCTTTGTAGCAGAGTACCCCCATCCCCCGCTACCTGCCGCGCTAATCTCAGGAGGCTGCTGTGCCTGTGGCAGAGGAGATGCCCCGGTGAGGAGCCCAGGACCCCACTTTGGCTCTTGCGTAGAACCAGCTGGCCTTGCAGAGCCCGCACTTGCGCAGACCTGGGAGTGTCTGGTCCTCTCCAGCCGGAGTCTCCACCTGCTGCGGACACCCGCCTCATGACTGCCGCATGCCTGTAGTTGGTCGTTGTCCTGCTCGCTTCATGGCTTGGCTTTTGCTGTTCCCAGAGGCTATGAGCTGATCTTTATGCCCAGTTTACTCATCCACAGATCAACCTTTTTTGTGTTGTCCTCCCCTGCCTGCCAGAAGCGAACCATGAAGGACCGCTCCTCAACTCCCCCCTTACATGTTCACGTGGATGAGAACACCCCCGTCCATGTCCACATAAAAAAACTCCCGAAACCGTCAGCGGCCAACAGCCAGGTAGGAGCATGTCAATGGGGCCAGGTGAAGAGTGGAGCAGGGCGACAGCTCTCCGCTCTGCCTCCTGGTACTCTGAACTGGAAAGGTTTGAGACCAGTGCACTGGCTCCGGAGGCAAGTGACCTGGTAGGAAGTTGGCAGGACGGCCCTCTGCCACGGCAGCGGTAGCCACAGTGAGACGAGGCCCTCTGCAGAGCTGGAGGTGGATGCTGCCAGAGTGACCAGGCCAGCTGGGCAGGGAAGTGACCCTGAGTTTGTCCCTTTCCACAGAAATCCCATAAGCGTGGAATGAAAGGGGACACCGTGAACGTGCGGCGGAGTGTCCGGGTGAAAACCAAGGTACCTTGGATGCCCCCTGGAAAATCATCCGCCCGGCATGTGGGATGCAAGTGGGAGGTAGGCTCTTGCTCGCTCGGGCTTCCCTTCTCGGACTGTCAGGTTCTAGCAGGCCTCAAACTCGGTAGGACTTGGGGTGGGCTATAGCTAGGAGAGACACCCCAGTTGCGCCTGTGTCCTGGGTGCCTTGCCACAGCCTGAAAGGATGTGGCTCTGCTTGGGTCCGTACACTGCTGCAGTGTGGGAGGCCCACCAGCCCCATTCCACACGGGAAGCCGGAGCTCGGGGCCTCACAGCAGTGCAGGGCTGGAGTCACAACTGAGAGAGAATGTCTCGTGCCAGAGCCCCAGCTCTTAGCCTCTCTCATTTGTAGCGAGGGATCCCACGTCTTTCCCCATGTCTTGACAACTGGGGCATAATTTTAACAGTGGATGTGTCAGAATGTACACGTCCAAGGAAGCATCGCTTCTTTTGAGGTCATCCTGGTGAGAGATTGTGCAGGTATTTCAGAGGCGCCAGCAAAGCTATCTTTGGAACATTCTCCAGGGAATTAATTGCTTGCAGCCTCAGTGGTCAGGGTGCCAGTAGAACTGTTGTCTCCTTTTGGCCACGCCTCAGTCTTTCCCTGGCTGGTGGGGGATCAAACTTGTGCTGCAGTGGCTGTGGACAGCTTCATAGATTCTATCTTAACCCCTTGCGCCACCAGGGAGCCCCAAAACTGTGTTTTAACAGCAAAAACAAAAAGCTATCATTTTTATTGAGTGGAGCCAAATCAAAATGATTGCCATTATCTTGCGATGGCTGCCTTGGGTACCAGCGAGCCTTTTTAGACGGTTTTGAGAGGACCTTGAAAACAATGTCTTGTGCAGGATATGGCAAAACATCGATTCTCTCATTTTATGTCTAGAAATTGCTCCTTGCTTTACACGTAGGAATTTATTTGAAAATAAAAAGTCCCAGAAGAGTTACATGGATTGTGTGTAAAGATGTTGCTAACATCTTGTGTAAAGACATTGCTAACAGTGTCTCTCAGGAGGGTGTTGGTTAAATGGTGATACAGCCATGCAATGGAATACTATGCAGCTGTTAAAAAGACTGAGGGGCTATTCCGACATTGAGCCAGACAGCATGCGCAGCCAGGCCCTATTGTGCAAACAAGGGTGTTTGTGTTTCCATGTGTGCGAGCATGTATGTATGTGATAATATTGTTGGAAGGGATATAAGTGCTAAGCAGTGGCTACCTCTCAGATGTTGGAGGTTAACAGTTTCTTTTTTATGGCCTGCTTGAACTTCTTTATGGCAAGCATATATTACATTTTTTTTTTTTTTTTTGGTGGGACCCTTGCCGGCGGCCGGGGATCAAACCGGCGCTGCAGAGGCTGCAGGCAGCCTCGCAACCCAGCGCTCAACCACTGCGCCACCGGGGAGGCCCATATATTACATTTTCTAATTCATATATTTTCTAATTCTAAATGGTTTCCCCACCGTTGATTGAAAAAGACTTGGTACATAGTTTTGGAAGTAGACATAAAGAGAAGCAGCTGTGGAATTTGACTCCCTGTTGACATGAGTTACTAGGCATTAGTAACTCTGGGAAGTTCAGTTCCTCGTCCAGTCCTGGGGACACAGACTCCTAAAATTGGAGGGACTCAGCAAGGTGACTTGTCATCTCTCTAACATGCTGCTTCCTTGGTCCAGCCCCTGTCCTCTTCCCAGCCACCCTCTGTGTTCCCGGATGTCCCAGGCTGACCCTGTCCATTATGGACAAGGGAGGAGGACCTGGGAGGGGGAAGTTTACAGTGCCTGAACATGGACCCCAGAAGTTGCTTTGTGCATGTGGGGCTTCTTAGTTGGCTTCTTAAAACCCCTTCTGGGACATAACATCATATTTGGGAGAAAGGTCTGGATGTTTTCTTTATTATTAAAAGTGATCTATTTTTATACAGAAAGTTGAAAAATAGACACACCTGTAATTCTACCACTGTAATCTGACTGCCCTTACTATGAAACACTTTTTGTTGAAAGTGCAGGAAAGTACACGCACCCTAAGCGTGTTGCCTATTGCATTTTTACAAACTGAATACAGTTTGTAAAAAAAAAAAAGTTTGTGTCCCTTCACCCAGCCCCAGAAAATACATAACAGTCTCCCCAGATGCTCCCCATGACCTGAAACTGCAATATTTTGGTATATTCACTCTCACTTTTTCCTATGGTGATTTTTAAACTATTGTTGTAATCATATTCTGCCTATATATTTTCTGATTATCCTCTTTCAAATATTAATTTTCTTTTTTCTTATAAAAACAATGCATTGCCGGGCCTCCCCTGGTGGCACAGCAGTTGAGCGTTGGGCTGCAAAGCTGCCCGCAGCTTCTGCAGCACCAGTTCGATCCCCGGCCACTGGCGAGGGTCCCACATGGTGCGCAGACCTCTTCTGCTGCGCTCGCTGCTCCCCTCAGCAGTGTGTTTCGTCGGTCTGCCTGTTCTTTTCCCTGCTCTGGCTCTGGTGAATTCTCTCACCCTCCCGCGCTTCTGACTGTCCCCAATGCTTGTATAAGTAAATAAATAAATCTTAAAAAAAAAAAAAAAAAAGCATTGCCACTTTTGAGACATTAGCAAATCCAAAATCAACACAAGAATGAAAATAGAAACCACCAGTAATCCCAACACCCAGCAGGCCCATGAGGTCACTAGGTGCGAGGCTCCTATCACTTATGAAAGGATTTGTTCTTTTGATTTTTTTTTTTTAAGATTTATTTATTATTTATTTATACAAGCACTGGGTACAGTCAGAAGCGCGGGAGGGTGAGAGAATTCACCAGAGCCAGAGCAGGGAGCAGAGCAGGCAGAAGGACCGATGTACACTGCTGAGGGGAGCAGCGGGCGGCAGGAGAGGTCTGCGCGCCATGTGGGACCCTCCTCCGGTGGCCGGGGAGCAGCCGGGGATCGAACCGGCGCCACAGAGGCCGCGGGCAGCTTCGCAACCCAGCGCTCAACCGCTGCGCCACCGGGGAGGCCCTTGTTCTTTTGATTTTTTTAAAAGATTTATTTATACAAGTACTGGGGTACAGGCCAGATGTGCGGGAGGGTGAGAGGATTCACCAGAGACAGAGTGGGGAACAGAACAGGCAGACCGATGAAATACACTGCTGAGGGGAGCAGCGGGCATGACAGGAGCGGTCTGCCGTGCCATGTGGGACCCTCGCCTGCCAGCCGGGATCAAACTAGCACCACAGAGGCTGGGGACAGCTTCATAGTGATGCGCTCATCCGCCTGCGCCACTAGGGGAGACCCTGTTCTTTTGATTTTTGTGACAATGGCATCATATTTTACATTCTTTTTTAAAAAATCAGACCTTGACTGTCTCTGCGTGGTGCTATTCCATGGTGGGCTTATTTGTACTGTTACTATTTAGCCAGGCTATCCTGTCATATGTTTAGCGCTATATTTGTGTGGAGCTTAAACATGGAATCATCTTAGATATTCTTGCTCAATTCCTAGAAATGAATTGCTGGGACCTGGGGCACACACCTTATTTGACGTGTATCCTCTGAGTTTGACTTGTTTGCCATAAACTGTGGTTAATTTAACCCCTTTGGAATGATCCTTTTTACTTCCAACAGCATCATCATCTCTGCAAATCGGCACAGAAGGGTGGCCTCCTCAGTTTTGGAGAAGCAAAGCGCAAATAAGGCACAAAAACAGTTACTTAATGCACCAGAAGAAATTTAGAGAATGAGAATCAAGTTAGCACATTGGAAACCGTGGCCTGGGACAATAATGTCTTTTTGGAGTCTGAAAAGCAAAGTGTTACACAGTTTTGTTTTGTTTTTTCAAAGAATTATTTTATTTATTTACTCATACAAGGGCTGGGGTGTAGGCCAGAGGTGGGGGAGGGGGTGAGAGGATTCACTAGAGACAGAGTGGGGAGCAGAACAGGTGGATCTACCGAAAGTTACTGCTAAGGGGAGCAGCAGGCAGACAAGGAGGTCTGCTGTGCCCTATGGGTCAGCTCCCTGACTAGGGATCGAACTCATGCTGCAGTGGCTGTGGATAGCTTCACAGTGCTGAGCCTTAACCCCTTGTGCTACCAGGGAGACCCTGTTACGCAGTTTTGTAGAAACTTTCCTGCAGGACCTGTGCATTTTTGAAAAATCTTTTTATGCTAATGTACTAAAGATGTTTCCCACACATGATGCCATTCTACCTCTATATTATTCAGTGTTTCTAATAATATGTTTCTACCTAAAATTACAAAGATTACTCCTAAAAACTTCGTTTTTTTTTTTTTTTCCTCATTGAATCATATGGCATTATAACATAAGTTTCAGGTATGTGGCATTAAAAACCAACATTTGTGTATACGAAACCACATCTTTAAATATAATATTTATATTATATAAATCAAATTTCCTCACTTGTCCCTAAAAATACCCTTTACAACAGATTTGTGCACCTTTGCAACTCTTGCCTAGCAAGCCTTCATATTCATTGAAAAGACTTGACACATTTCATATCTCCCCTAGGGAGACAAATACTTTTATTTTCTCAAATTTTCACTAACTTGGGGTATTATTATTATTTTTGACAGTTATTTTCTTTATTTGAAACTTGATATTGGTAGAAACTCTTCAGAAACATCATCTAAGCCAGGGTGGGTAAGGTTCCATCAAGAAGATGTGCCCTGTTTTTGGGGTCTCTGTGCTTGGCCCATTAGCCCTTTTAGCTGTTCCTGCCTCCAGGGGGCCCCAGCTGTGCTGGAACTGATGGTGTATCTGATGAGCTCATGCACGTCTCTCCTCTGCACAGAATCCGCCTCATTGCCTAGAGATCACGCCTCCATCTTCAGAAAAGCTGGTCTCAGTGATGCGGTTAAGTGACCTCTCCACAGAAGATGATGACTCGGGTCACTGTAAAATGAACCGTTATGATAAGAAGATTGACAGTCTAATGAATGCGGTTGGTTGTCTCAAGTCGGAGGTGAGGCCTGTAGGGGACTGGGACAGCTAGAACCCTGGGGATGCCCAGGGCAGCCCAAGTGGATGCTTGTTGGACACGATGCCACCCCTGGCAGGTGTCCCACCCTTCTCACAGCTGTGGAACCCAGAGTTTTGGAGGCCAGGCCAGGCCCTTACCCTGTGGGGGGGTCTAGAAAGTCGGGTTTGCGTTTTTACAGCAGTAGATGAAGTCACTGGAGTGCTGTCCCCATTTTAGGCATGAAGTGACTGGGGCCTTTGCTTCCTATTTGACCTGAAAAATTTTTTCTAAGCCACCTGGAGGCGAAGGCAGTTTGTCCTTATGGCTGGGCTGCGTCTCTGGGTGGGATTTGGTGCTGGATTCGGAAACAACCTTGGAAGTTCAAGGCCCTGACTAGAAAGTTGGTGGAGCTGCCCAGACATCCGGGTCTTACCAGCTACTGTGGACTGTGTCTTTAATCCTCCGTAGCTCTTGGGGCCCGCAGGCCCTCCTGGAGAACCTGGGGCTGGCTGCCTGGCAACAGGCCCTTCTTTCTCCATAAGCCTGCAGTGCAGGGGCCTTTTTGTGACATCTTCCCTCCTGTGGTGTGCCAGCTGACCACGGTTTGTATCCTGACTCTGCTCCCCGCCAGCGAGTCGCTCAGGCTCTGTCCTCGGTTTCTCCAGTCATGAGGAACTGAGAGAAACGGTGTTTACCCAGAGTCTTTGTGACAGTAACTGAGCCTGTGGCCTACAGGACCTCAAGGACCTATGTAGCTCTCAATCCCAGGTGCCCTTAAGAGGGTCCAAAGAACAGGCCTAGCGATGCGGCAGAGAGCAGCGTCCCCCCCCTCAGTGGCCCTTGCCTGCACGCCCCTGCACAGGTCAAGATGCAGAAGGGCGAGCGCCAGATGGCCAAAAGGTTCCTGGAGGAGCGGAAGGAGGAGCTGGAGGAGGTGGCCCACGAGCTGGCCGAGACCGAGCATGAGAACAACGTGCTACGACACAACATCGAGCGCATCAAAGAGGAGAAGGACTTCACCATGTAAGGGCCCCCGGCCCTGGCCCCGCACCGTGGAGCTCTGTCTCACCTGGGGCTGCCTGGTGGCACATGGTTCACACTGGGCGGGAGAAGGCGCCCCTGCAGAGTGCAGGGGGGAGGGTGTCAGGGTGGAAAAAGTGACATTTAAGGGGTGGCCTGCAGATGTCTGGGTATCAGGCAGATGGTGCTAGGAGCGGAAGCGGCTCATGTGAAGACTCCAGGGTATCAGGCAGATGGTGCTAGGAGCGGAAGCGGCTCATGTGAAGACTCCAGGGTGTGAGCCTGAGGGAGACAGGCCAGGGCCAGGGGAGGGGAGGGGAAAGCAGACGGCAAGTGGGGCAGAGAGGTTGGCAGGGGCCAGGTCTTAGCCATTTGAGGCTTTTGCACCGAGGAGCCATGGAAACTTGTTCAAAGCACAGAGTGCTTGGCTCTCGTGTGGAGGGAGGCTGGGAGGCTCTACCGCAGATCCCAGGTGGTGGTAAGGAGGCAGTGGCCGTGGCTGGGGGCCAAGGTGCTATAGTGGCCTCTTGAGAGACAAGCAAGCTCTGGGTGGCATACTGTCCCCACGGGGCGGAGTCTGTCTGGTTCCCAGACAGAGGTGATTTCTGGCCCTCGTCTTTTCAGAAGGTCACGCTGGCTGGAAGGGCCGTTCCTCCCCCTCCCCCACTCCCCCTGACCAGGAGATGAGACTGGCGGGGCATTGTGAGGCGCGCCTCAGAGCTCTAGGCAGACACAGGCCTGGCCCACGAGGGCTCACAGAGCCCTGTTTTCTCTGGCCCCAGTCTCCAGAAGAAACACCTCCAGCAGGAGAAGGAGTGCCTCATGTCCAAACTGGTGGAGGCTGAAATGGATGGGGCAGCTGCTGCCAAGCAAGTCATGGCTTTGAAAGATACCATCGGGAAGCTGAAGACAGTAGGTGGCAGGCAGAACACCCCCAAGCCTGGGATGGGCCTGAAGGGGCAGCCGCAAGCTGGGTGTGGTCCCTGTGCTGTCATCAGCTGACTTTATGACATCTTCAAGTGGGGGGGGGGCACACAACTCTTCAGCCTCCCCTCCCTACTCTAATTCCGGGGCCTGACCCTTGACATTGACCTGTGGTGGCAGGGCCTCTGAGGAGACCTCATCATGGGTCTCCTGGGATCACAGTGAGTCTGGGCATGCCTTTGATTCCTGCAAGGATGAACTGCCAGGTGTAGTATGCCTCCTACCCACCTGTCCTGCTCTTGCCCATACTAGCTCCCAAGTCCCTTTCTCCATGTGTTGCTCTCAACGGGCTCAGCTGCTGCCCCTCCTTCCAGGTTCACCACCTCCAGGAAGCCCACCCTTGACCATGTGGGCCCTGGACACTGCCCAGCCCTTTTGGGCTTCCTGGCACCTGCAACTGTTAAGTCCCCCATGGGGCCTGCCTTGGCTAGCCACCTCTTCCCACCTTCCTCCTGTGCTCTATAAGAATGCCTGCTTGTCCTCTAGGAGAAACAGATGACATGCACGGACATCAACACCCTGACGAGGCAGAAGGAACTTCTCCTGCAGAAGCTGAGCACATTTGAGGAGACCAACCGCACCCTCCGAGACCTGCTAAGGGAACAGCACTGCAAAGAGGTGAGCTCCTGGCCCTCTGCGGGCTCTGCACTCAGCTTCTTCTCTCACTCTGCAGCCTCAGTCTCCAAATGCCTTTGGTGCCTGGTCTGAGAGGGCCATGGAAAGACTTAAGGAAATCAGTCATATAAAGTACCTGGCACCTGGTAGATGGTGCAGTCTTGGTTGTGGAAGCTGGACCTGGTGTCACAGGAGGGAGCTCGGAAGTCAGGAGAAGGGTGGCGGGAGTCAGGCAGGAGCTCAGTCCATTGTGGGGGTGGTGTGCTAGAGCAAAATGGGGAGCATGCTAGAGCTCAGGTTTTTGTTGAGTGGAAGACGAATGCTGAGAGACACAGATGTTAATGGTACTTTGTCATCTGACAACGTATTTACAGGACAGGATTTTCTTCTAAAATGTCTGGAGTTTTTATTTTTCTAATCTTTTTGAGGTCACATTGGCTTATAACATTGTATATGATATAGGGTTCTCAGTTCATACTTCTTAAGATATATGTCACCATTGAAATATAGTTCATGGAAAGACTGCAGTTGTCTTCCAGTTGGGTTCAAACCCAAGGGATACCAAGAGTCTTGACCTGCCAGCACTGGTGAATTGAGGGCCTTTTCTTAGTTTGGCATCTTTTTTTTTTTTTTTCTTTTCTGACTTTGTCAACTTGTTTTTATTTTTGGAAAATTCACTTCAAATGGATATAAGGTGCCGTGCCCACGGCCCAGCTTTCCAAGGGAACCTTGTCTTCTTGTGTCTCTATTGAAATGAGTTTGCTCTTCTTGAGTCTGACAGTTCTTAACATTGTGCGTGTCCCTCAGCAACACAGTAGCGTTCTGCATGTTTTCAAGTTTTCCATAAATTCTATTTTACGTATATTCTCTTTTTTTTTAATATTTATGAATTTTGCATACAAGAACTGGGGTACAGGCCAGAGGTACAGGGGTAAGAGGACTCACAGAGACAGAGCGGGGAACAGAACAGGCAGAATGACTAAAATACACTGCTGAGGGGAGCAATGGGCGAGTCAGGAGAGGTCTGCTGTGCCATGTGGGTAGCTCCCTGGCTGGGGATTGAACTTGTGCTGCAGAGGCTGCAGATAGCTTCATAGGTTGTGTCTTAATCCCTTGCGCCACCATGCTGGTCCCAGTATATTCTTTTCAGTTTGCTTTTTTCTCTTGATGTGTTTGTGAGATTCATCCATTATTATCCTTAAAGTCTGAGGTAATTAACTGACTGCTATATTCCAACGAATGCCATACCTCAATTTCTTCCTCCATTCTTTGTTGGTGGAGACATTTTCTTTTTCTTTTTTTTTTTTTTTAATAGAGGCATGTTTTTATTTGTTTATTTGTTTGTTTGTTTTGTTTATACATGCACTGGGTACAGTCAGAAGCGCGGGAGGGTGAAAAAATTCACCAGAGCCAGAGTAGGGAGCAGAGCAGGCAGAAGGACTGAAGTACACTGCTGAGGGGAGCAGTGGGCGGCAGGAGAGGTCTGCACGCCATGTGGAACCCTCCTCCGGTGGCCGGGGAGCAGCTGGGGATCGAACCGGCGCCACAGAGGCCGCGGGCAGCTTCGCAACCCAGCGCTCTACCGCTGCGCCACCTGGGAGGCCCTGGTGGAGACATTTTCAATGACAAGCAGTGTTACTTTGGGTATTGATGTACCCTACCCTGGGTAAATAGAGGGTTTCTAGAACAAATTTCTATCAATATTTACTAGTTAGTGCTCAACTATTCTAAAATAATTGTATCTATTTCATTTCTGGCTTGGTGGTCTCAGGTGGGTGATTTTGAGCTCTGTGGGCCTCAGGTCTCCTACCTGTAAACTAGGAATAGTGTCTTCCCCATGGGGTGTGTGAGAATTAGAGACGACACATGGATGAAGGATCCACATGCAGCCTGGCACGTGGTGGCTGCTGCTACTGTTTGTCCTGGGATGGGACCTGCCCAAAATTTTTCCTTTTTCGACTTCTTAGTTTCTATCATCCTGGAATTCCAGAATCTCCTGTTGGAGATTGTCCCCGGTTCAGTTCCGGCTGTCATCTCCTCCATGCCTGAGGGTGACACCCCCTCTCGGTGTTTACTGGGGAGTTTCCAGTGTGTGGTGGGGTGGGACATTAGCTCTGGAGCTAATGTCAGAATTGGCTTCAGGGCCCCGTCAGTCATTTCTGACTGTGATCTTGATCCTCTCACCTCAGCCCCTCCCCGCTGCTCCTCTCTCCTCATCTACAGCGAGGGGTGATGATAGCAATGGTGCCTAGAGTGGGGGCATTGGTGAGATCCGGTGACTGTTGTGCAGTCTTGCCCCGCCCCCATCCTGAAAGGGCACAGCTGTAACGGGCGTTCAGGCTCTGGGTCCCTGGCTTGGGCTCTCGTCGCATGTTGGCCCACTTCATTAGAGAAGCCACAGTGCTGCCTTTTCCCAGTTCTTGTGTCCCTGGGAGACTTTGGGACCAGGGAGTCCTTTTCTCGTGACCTGTGAGGGGGGGCTGTGGGACTGAAAGGGGAAAGGGAGGGCGAACCTGCCAGAGACACTTGATCAGGTGCTGGGGAAGAAGAATGGAGGTGGTTCCCACAGACACGGCCCAGTGGGGACACGGGCAAGGGTGCAAGCAGGCCATTCAGGGAAGAATCTCAGACGACTGATAAACCAAAGGGCAGTTAGCTGCAGTGTTGGCAGACTGGCAACAGGTGGAGGTTGGCTGCTGCCTGGTGCTCTGGTATCCTGTTTGTGTGGCATGATTCGGTGCAGGCCTTTCGCTGGGCATTTCAGCTGAGCCATTCCCCTTCTTGGTATCGACTCAGAAAGACATTTTGCACATGCGCAGTGATTTCTGTTGCTGCAGTGTTTGCAGTTGTAAAACCCAGAGCTACCTCATTATGGGGAGAGGTTAAAAAGGCAATGGCCCATCAGAAATTGAGAGCAGATTGGGGCATGCAAGGGGTGGAGCCAGGGGACAAGCGGTGGTGAATGCTTTACAGGCACAGACTTTCCTTTTGAGGGTGATGAGAATGTTCTGGAATGAGATAGTAGTGATGTTTGTATAATACTGTGAATTACTAAATGCCACTGAATTTTATACTTAAAAATGGTTAAAGTGGCAAGTTTTTTTTTTTTAAGATATATTTAATTTATGTATACAAGAACTGGGGTACAGGCCAAAGGTGCAAGGGGTGAGAGGATTCACCAGAGACAGAGTAGGGAACAGAACAGGCAGATTGATTGAAGTACACTGCTGTGAGGAGCAGCGGGTGAGTCAGGAGAGGTCTGCTGTGCTATGTGGGTTGCTCCCTGGCCGGCCGGGGACTGAACTTGTGCTGCAGAGGCTGCGGATAGCTTCACAGGTTTCGTCTTAACCTCTTGCACGGCCAGGGGAGGCCCCAAAGTGGCAAATTTTATAATTATTTTACCCCGATTTTAAAACTGATTGAATTGTACATTATAGATGGGTTATTTATATGGTGTCTGAATTTACATCCCAATAGTGTTTCTTAAAAATTAAGTTCTTGCACAAAATACACTTAACCATTTTCTTAAAATTACATATTTACGCCTTTCAATTCCCAGAAAGATAATAGTCTTCTAGCTATGTATAAATACGTAGAAAAAGGATGGGCAGGATGCTTATCCAGCAGTGCAGGGCACGTTAGCTTTATCTGTGTTCACTGAATATTTTAGAAGGTGAACATAATTTATTTCTTCTATAATTAGGCTTTTCGGCGCAGGAACGGAATCAATAGTATGTAGATGTGCGGGTGTGTTGTTTTTTTTCTGTCTTCCTGTCTTCTGACGTGGGTTTACTGCTTAGTGACTTCGCTTCCTTCTGCCTTCCCTTGAAGGATTCCGACAGGCTGATGGAGCAACAGGGAGCGCTGTTAAAGCGGCTGGCAGAAGCGGACTCCGAGAAAGCGGTAACGTGGGGTGCCCCCTGCCGGCGCCAGCAAGTTACTGGCCACAGGGCCGGGAGAGGGGCTGGCTGGTAGCTGGCCCAGCTGGAGCCGGGGCTGGGGTCATTTCTTGGGTCTTAGTTTCATGATCTGTCAAGAGGCTGATGTCCCCTGTCCTGCCTGTTTTGTGGGGCTGATTGGTCACTTGCGGGCTTGCACTGCTAAGCCGGACACCAATCTGGGGGATGATGATGGTGATGATGGATTTTCAAATCATCAGCCTGTTGCCTGAATGTCTTATGGAGTCAAAGTCATCAAAAAGTAAAGTAAATGGATTTTGACTCCCATTCCAATTCTAAGAATCTCTCCCAAGTCAGCATGTTCCAGATCCCTAAGTTCCTCAAGATGGTAATGGGTGCATAAAAAAAAGGGGGCAGTTACTCATGGAGAAATAAATTTGAAAACTCCCCGCTGGCCTGAACAGAAAGTTAGCTGTTTTCCTAACTCACAGACTGTTGTGAGTGTCCAGCAGAAAGAAGGTGAGGCCAGGTTTCCCAGGTTGGCCACCAGTGCTGGGCCGACAGCTACGGGAGTGGGCGTTTCGGCGGTAATGATGATAATGCTAATCACAGCCACATCCCCAGCTGACTCAGAGGCCTGGCAATCATGATACATCAGAAATTGAAACACCAAGTGGCTGTTTCAAAAGAGGTAGAAGATTTAAATGTGGATAAATGTGAGGCTGTCAGTGATGAAACAAAATGTGCACATGACTTTTAAAGATTTATTTATGCATACAGAATTGGGGTGTAGGCAGGAAGTGTGGGAGGTGAGAGGATTCACAAGAGACAGAGGATTGAGGAGCAGAACAGGTGGCTCTACTGAAATGCACGGCTAAGGGGAGCAGTGGGGAGCATGCTGCGCCATGTGGGTCATCTCCCTGGCCGGGGATCAAACTTGTGCTGCAGTGGCTGGTGATAGCTTGATAGTGATATGTCTTCAACCCCTGCACCACCAGGGAGGCCTGCACAGGACTTTTTAATGCTGTTAGCAGGGATTATTTCTGGGCGTGGATCATGGGATTCCTCTAGCTTGGTGTGGGGTGTTCTTCACTGTTTTCCACAATTACCATTTATTTAAAAAATTTTACACACATGCTGATTGCTGATTATTTTAAACATTTAAAACAGCTATTAGTGCTCCCTGTCAGGGTCTCTGGGATGTGGGCCGATGGGACCTCGGCCAGGTGGCTGGGCACTTACCAGAGTGTCTGCTGAGACTGGTATGCCTAACTTTCCCTGGGAGCTCACGGTGCCCTTGTTCTCCCCAGCGCCTGCTGTTACTGCTGCAAGACAAGGACAAGGAGATGGAAGAGCTCCTCCAGGAAATACAATGTGAGAAGGTACCAGCCCCGCCACTTGCTCCTCCTCGTGAGCCAGTAGTGCTTGGCGGGTAGAGTGTGCTGGGTTCAGAGTTGGCTCTAGCACTTTCTCTGTCTCTACAAAGGCTCAAGCCAAGACCGCAAGTGAGCTTTCTAAGTCCATGGAGTCCATGCGTGGGCATTTGCAGGCACAGCTTCGGTGCAAAGAGGCAGAGAATAGCCGTCTCTGCATGCAGATCAAGGTGTGTACTGGGCCTGCGGTGGGGAGGCAGGGCGAGGCCTGGCAACCAGAGGGCGATGGCCTGGCCAAGGCCCCCTCTCTTGGGAAGGCTGTGGCCCAGAGGTTGAAGGATCTGCTACAGCCAAAGCCCTCAGGCTACCAAGAGACTCTGGGACAGTGGCCAGCAGTGCACAGGAGGTCCTGGGGCCCTTCTCACAGGGACTGGGCCAATACCGAATCCCTCAGGGCCTTAGTTCTCGACACCCATGTTGAGGGGATGGTCTCCAGTGCTCCTGTGTCTGTGAGCCAGGGACCCTTCAGGTCACCTCTCTGCCGAGTGACTAAGCTATATCTCTGACCACTGTGCTAGGAGTTCAAGGAAGGATTCCAGAAACTTCTGTCCTAACATTAACCTGTGTTAAGAAATCCTAGGGGTGCCATGGGAAGCCAGGAAGGACTCTGGTGTGTGGCTGTGAAGGGAGTCCTAGGTCCCCACGCATGTGATGATGACTCCTCTCTCTACCTCTTCCTCATTCCCTTTTTCCTTGTCTTTCTTTCCTCTCTCCCTTTCACTCTCGGCCTTGCTTATCTCTTTTCTCCCTCCCCCACCTACCCCCTCCCCCTCATCCCCCAGAACCTGGAACGCAGTGGGAACCAGCACAAAGCAGAGGTGGAGGCCATCATGGAACAGCTAAAGGAACTGAAGCAAAAGGGAGACCGAGACAAAGAGTCCTTGAAGAAGGCCATCCGAGCCCAGAAGGAGCGAGCCGAGAAGAGCGAGGAGTATGCTGAGCAGCTGCACGTGCAACTTGCTGACAAGGTGTGGGCCTGGGCTTCCCCTCCCTGCCCTGAGGAGGGGGGCAGTGGTGATGTGCTTGGGATGGAGGTGGGAAAAGCTGGAAGGAAGAGGCCTGCCTGCCGGGGAGGGAGTGAAGGTGCTAGTGGAAAAGGTCAGTGAGCTGGTAGAAGAGGGCATTTGGGGGCCAGGGGTAAAAAGACGATGGTGGTGGGGTGGAAGGGCGACTGCAGGTGATGGGAGGGGTTGTGGGACAATTTCATCTTGTCGATCACGCGGTGGGAATGATGGTTAAGGAAGGATTTGCAGATGGGGTTGGTGTGACTGTGGACGCACAGATGCGCCTGCTGCTCTCCTCTCTTTCCATCTAACTAGAGGGCGTGGGGGAGGAGGCGTGTGTCACCGGGTGAGCGGTGGTCCGGGTGACCCTGTCTGCTGTGCTCATGGGCCTTGTCCTCTGTTCCAGGATCTTTATGTCGCAGAAGCTTTATCCACTCTGGAATCATGGAGGAGCCGCTACAACCAAGTAGTGAAAGACAAGGGAGACCTCGAGCTGGAAATTATTGTCCTGAATGAGTATGTCTGTGTTAAGAGGGGCTCTTGGGCCCATTGAGGGAAGTGGGGGTGCAGGGGGCGGGGCCTGGAGACCTGAGGCAGGTCACGTGGTCTCCACTGACAGGGGCGCCTCTGGGCTGAGATGTAGGCGGCAGATCTTTCTGGTTGGTGCGGGTGCAGGCTCCCGCCCTAGGCCTAGGGGCTACCTGCCTGGCAACCCTGTGGACAGGCCCGGCTGCACTGCTCACGAGGCCTGAACCTGGTCCTTGTCTGGCCAGTGTGGAATAGGCACAGTGGCGTCCTCATTCTGTGGCCGCTGGTGATCTGCATGTCCTCTGTGTTGTCTGCCCAGTCTGAGCAGCTGTGTGGCTCACACGCAGTCAGGAGGTCAGAGAGATGGTGTGGGAGTAGGGACAAGCTGACCTCGAGTCGCAACCTCTCCTGCCACTGGTGAACCAGCAGCAGCGACCACTCAGACATTGCCATTGTCGGCCATGTTCACTTGTCCGTTCATTTGAAAATATCACAAGGGCCTCCCTGGTGCCGCAGCAGTTGAGCGCTAGGCTGCGAAGCTGCCCGCAGCCTCTGCAGCGCCGGTTCGATCCCCGGCCACCGGCGAGGGTCCCACATGGCGCACAGACCTCTCCTGCCGCGCCCGCTGCTCCCCTCAGCAGTGTACTTCGTCAGTCTGCCTGCTCTGCTCCCTGCTCTGGCTCTGGCGAATTCTCTCACCCTCCCGTGCGTCTGACTGTACCCAGTGCTTGTATGAATAAATAAATAAATAACTCTTTAAAAAAAATGAAAATACCATGCATCTGCTACCTACCAGGCTAAGTGGTGGCCTTTATGGCTACAGCAGTGAAAAGACAAATGCACCCCCTGCCCTGGGTAGTTAACCCTGTGCTTTGGAGAGGAGGCGGGGCAGCCAGAAAGCCACACTCCTGGACAGAGGACTGATCACTGGTGCGGTTAACTTGGTCCCCGTTCAGGAATGTCTTCCCTGATAAAGTGACTTTTTATATATATATATATTTTAAAGATTATTTATTTATACAAGCACTGGGTACAGTCAGAAGCATGGGAGGGTGAGAGAATTCACCAGAGCCAGAGCGGGGAGCAGAACAGGCAGACCGACGAAACACACTGCTGAGGGGAGCAGCGGGCGTGGCAGGAGAGGTCTGTTGCGCCATGTGGGACCCTCCCTGGCAGCTGGGGATCAAACCAGTGCTGCAGAGACTGCGGGCAGCTTCGCAGCCCATCGCTTAACGGCTGTGCCACCAGGAGAGGCCCAAAGTGACTTTTTAAAGGTTTATTTATTTATGCATACAAGAACTGGGGTGCAGGCCAGAAGTACAGGGGTGTGAGAGGACTCACCAGAGACAATAGGGAGCAGAGCAGGCGGGTCTACTGAAATACATGCTGAGGCGAGCAGCAAGCGAGATAGGAGGGGTCTACTGCGCCATGTGAGTCAGCTCCCTTTTTGGGGATTGAACTCATGCTGCAGTGGCTATGGATACCCTGATAGAGCCCTTGTACCACCAGAGAGGCTCTGGGTGGGAACTCTTGACCCCACTCTGCACTAAGACCTGGACTCCTCAGAACCTCTGTAATTGATTCTGTCTGCTTTCACTTTGCAACCTTCTAGCCGGGTGACAGACCTCGTGAACCAACAGCAAAGCTTGGAGGAGAAGATGCGGGAAGACCGGGACAGCCTGGTAGAAAGACTACACCGCCAGACTGCTGAGTATTCTGCATTCAAACTAGAGAACGAGAGACTGAAGGTCTGTGTTATATTGAAGGCCAGGACAGTTGGGTGGAGAGCGGAGAGGCCGGTGACAGGCACTCCTGGTTGGGCCCCAGCCATGACCATGTGGGTCTTGGGAGGGCCTGGAGCCAGCAGCATGGTTAGGAGGGCGTGCTCTGGGGTCAGAAAAGCCCAGGTTCAAGTCTTAACTCTGCCTCTTAGGGTGGGAATGGGACAATTATCCTTTGTTGCTGGGAGGGAATGGGGTCTTGGTGTGAATGTCGTGACATGTACCATGTGTCTACCCACTAGGTCCACACACCTGATGTGGGCCTGACCTGGAGGTTAAAATTGACTCTCTTGAACTGCTAGCCCCCTTTGCATACACGGATTCTCACTTTACCCTCCCAATAATCTTTTTTTTTTTTAATTAATTTTTTTTTTAAGATTTATTTAGTTATTTATACAAGCACTGGGTACAGTCAGAAGCGTGGGAGGGTGAGAGAATTCACAGAGCCAGAGCTGGGAATAGAACAGGCAGACTGACGAAATACACTGCTGAGGGGAGCAGCGGGCGGCAGGAAAGATCTGCGCGCCATGTGGGATCCTCATCAGCGGCTGGGGATTGAACCGGCGCTGCAGAGGCTGTGGGCAGCTTCACAGCCCAGCGCTCAACTGCTGCACCACCAGGGGAGGCCTAATCTTTTTTTTTGAAGAATTATCTATGCATACAAGAACTGGGGTACAGGCCAGAGGTACAGGCGGTGAGAGGATCCACCAGAGATAGGGTGGGATACAGATCAGGCAGACCAGCTGAAATACACCGCTGAGGGGAGCAGTGGGCGAGTCAGGAGAGGTCTGCTGTGCCATGTGGGTTGCTCCCTGGCCGGGGATCAAACTGGTGCTGTGGTGGCTGCGGTGCCTGCGGTTAGCTTCATGGGCTGCGTCTTAACCCCTTGCGCCACCAGGGAGG
Organism: Talpa europaea; assembly: GCF_964194135.1. Taxonomy (NCBI): domain Eukaryota; kingdom Metazoa; phylum Chordata; class Mammalia; order Eulipotyphla; family Talpidae; genus Talpa; species Talpa europaea. The sequence goes on along the minus strand of NC_140074.1, from coordinate 4,695,268 downwards.
CCCCCTTCCAATAATCTTTATAGGATAAGGAAACAGGCAATTTGAAAGAGGTCAAGTTTCTTGCCCAGAGTTTGCCCTTGATAGTGTTGGAATTAGGATTTGAATCTGAGTCTGACTCTGGAACCCTGGCTCTTAATAATCACTCACTGTTCATGCTCCCAGCACCTCAGGGGTTAACAGAAGTTGACATTTCAGAGCCAGGTTTGATCCTGGTTTTTAATTGACCCAGGCAGTAACATCTAGGTTTATTTTTTACTGATTTTTGTTTGTTAAATAATATTGATTTTAAGGAAGTATAACATACAGAAGGGTACATAAACGAACACATACTGTCTATTGGTCACCCTGACCGAACCTTACCAGCACTCCATCACTACCCGTTTACAAACATCTGCAGAGGTGACTGTTACCCTTACTTCTATCGCTCCAGATTAGCTTATCTGTTTATTTTTGGGTTGTTTTTTTTTTTTAAGAATTATTCCTTTATTGTAAGTTTTTTTTTATTTAAAGATTTATTTTTAGGGCCTCCCTGGTGGCACAGCGGGTTGAGCGCTGTGAAGCTATCCACAGTCTTTGCAGTGCGGGCTCAATTCCCAGCAAGCCAGGGAGATTCCCACATGGTGTGGCAGACCTCTCCTGTTGTGCTCACTGCTCCCTTCAGCAGTGCTTTCGGTCCGTCTGCCTGTTCTGCTCCCCACTCTTGTCTCTGGTGAATCCTCTCACCCTCTCGCGCTTCTGGCCTCTACCCCAGCTATTGTATAAATAAAAAATAAATCTTTAAAAAAAAAGATTTTATTTATTTATGCATTTAAGAACTGGGGTGTAGGCCAGAGGTGCAGGGGGGTGGTTGAGAGGATTCATTAGAGACAGAGTGGGAAGCAGAACAGGCAGATCTACTGAAATAATTGCTGAGGGGAGCAGCGGGTGAGACAGGAGAGGTCTGTTTGTGCCCTGGCTGGGGCGCGAACTCATGCCGTCTCAGTGGGCCATTGTAGTGGTAGCACTGAGACTTAACGGAGACTCCCCACTAGGCCAGCCTTAACTTGCCTGTTTTTGACTTTGTGTCTGGCTTTTACCTGGCATGATGTTTGTGAAAACTGTCCATGGTGTGTGTGGGGCAGATTATTCCTCCCCAGTGCATCACTGCATAGCAACGCCACAGTATTTATTTTTGGCATAGATGAACATTTGGATTATAGAACATTTTTGTGCATTCTTTGGTGCACATATTTGGTGTGTTTAATAGTCTAAAATCTTGAATGATTGCCGGGTCATAGGGTGGTGGTGTACGTAAGTTCAGCTTTGGGAGATGTTACATTCCCGTGGCAGAGGGGGACGGGGGTGGGGTGGGGGGTGGGGGGGGAGTGCGTTAACAGTTGCACCAGGTCTCCTTGTAAACACTTGGTATTGTCGGTCTTTTTCATTGTCTCATATACTCTCATGGGAATGTATTAATATCTCATGTATTGTAGCTAAATAGTAACAATTTAAAAATAGCTGCTTACCGGATTGGCTACATACCATACATCCATGCAATACAATAATTACAAAGATGGAATTGACTCAAAGTAAAAGTTTAACATGTCACAGAAATGGGATGTAGATGTGACCTACAGCTCCAAATGTTAACTGTGGCTGTGTATTTCTCTAGTGTTTTTTCCCAACACTGCCATACGTGTTCAAATACCCATCCATTCTCTGCACTGGCTTTTCTTATTCAGCCACATCCATGGGTGTCTTCTTAGGTCAGTTCTGTTTTGAGCTTGCTTTCTTTTAAGTGGCTGTATTATTTTCTGGAGATCCTATGACGTGTTTTGTCCCATGAGCATTTGGGTTGGAGGAGGACATTTATTGACTGGAGAAGTTCACAAGATGATTTCTTTTTACAACCTAAGTGTTAACTGAAAAAGGCAATTACAAAAGGAAGGTGGCTGCATGTGACGGCACCATTGATCACGATTTGCTTTTCTTGGTCTGTCTCCATTTTCTTCAATGATTATGTGATGCCTCTTCGGTGCTCGTGCATGCAAAACACACAGGAGCTGCTTAGTATGTCTGTATTCTCCAGAGCTACCCCGTGAGGAGCCTTGTCCTGGACCTCTGAGTAGGTGTGGCTCTCTTTGCTGCCACCCCCGAGTGGTTCACTCACTCACCATCCCTTCTAGGCGAGCTTCGCCCCGATGGAGGACAAACTCAATCAGGCACACATCGAGGTCCAGCAGCTGAAGGCGTCGGTGAAGAACTATGAGGGGCTGATTGACAACTATAAGAGTCAGGTAGGGTCCTGCCCCGCTCTGTCTGGACCATGCCTCTCCCTGACAGGGGGAGAGGATCCCTGAGTTTTCTCCAGGTAGGGTGGGCTCTGCCCAGGTCACAATGCCCTGTTGGTCTGTAGGTGATGAAGACCAGATTGGAAGCTGATGAAGTGGCTGCCCAGCTGGAGCGCTGTGACAAAGAAAACAAGATCCTTAAAGATGAGATGAACAAAGAAATTGAAGCGGTACCACTCCCCCCTCGCTGCCTTCCCCTGCCTTGTCCCACCTCTGTCTGTCTGTCTGTCTGATTTGCCTTTGACCCTCCCTAATTGGGCAAGGAAAAGGAATGGATTTGCTTGTGGCAGGACTGGGCCACTCATCTCTTTCGTGCTGCTACTTTATCCCTCTTCCTCCTGATTTTCTTCGTTCTCTGATTTCCTAAAAAATCTCCCCTGCTTGGGAGCATCCCAGTGGATTCAGCGCCACAGGTAGCAGGTCTCAGGCGTTCTTATCCTTTCTGTGTGGAGTCTTTATTATGTTAACCAAAAAATATGTGCCTCCTGTCTCCTTCAAAGAGATGGTTTGCCATCCAGAAGCAAAGGGGCCCTCTTAGTAGTGGCCTTGGAGATGGGTCAGGCCAGGCTCAACTACTATGTGTCATCTACCCTTGACCGGCTCCTGCTCCCTCAGGTGCTCCATCTCCTTGCTAGTACAGGGATGGACTAAGAACAGACGGTTCCACCTTTCCCTCTGACCTTGGGGCTCGTGGTTGCCTAGCTGGATGACCTTGGGTTGATGACCCTTTGATCCTCAGTAGCCTCATATGGGAGCAATAGCAGTTCTGGTGGTTTGAATTAAATGAGTAAATCGTAGAGTCCTCAGCATCAGGCCTGCGTCCTGGTGTTGCCACGCGGATGCCGCTGTTATCTGGTGACTAAAGGAGCAGCAGCTCAAGTGGCGAGTCCTGGCCAAGTGCCCAGAGAACAACTGGATACCCTCGGTAGCCTGCAGGGAGGGCAGGTGGCACTTCTGCCTGTGGATCTGGCAGGATCCTTATCTGGATCCGAGGACGCTGCGTGGCCCTCGCCAACAGTGGGCTTCTGTCCCCCCTCTTGCAGGCACGTAGGCAGTTCCAGTCCCAGTTGGCTGACCTACAGCAGCTGCCCGACATCCTCAAGATCACAGAGGCCAAGCTGGCAGAGTGCCAAGACCAGCTGCAAGGCTATGAGAGGAAGAACATCGACCTCACAGCCATCATCTCAGACCTGCGCAGCCGGGTAAGGGACTGGCAGAAAGGGTCCCACGAACTGGCCCGAGCAGGGGCCCGCTTACCAAGATGAGCCGCACACCCCCAAGGGAGGACCACTTCCTTTATCTTGGCTGCCGCTTTCTGAAAGGAGTGAGCTATCATCAGTGCTGTGAAATAAAAGTCTGGTGTGCCAAATGCCTCGTGTTCGCACAAAGTGATTGTAGTCCTAGGAGCCGCCCCGCGACTGGAGCAGTAGCCCTCCTGCTGCCGCCCGCCCTGCTTCCCCTCTCTGCCTGCTGCCCGGCCCTTCTCGCTCCCCTGCGGCCTCAACCTCGCCCCCACAGATGGAGATGCCAGCAGACACCGAGCCCTAGGTTTTCTTTTCTTCCATTTTTCTCTTGCTTGAGCTGCTTTGTTCTACTCTTCACAGACTCATCGCCTGAGACTGTGTCCCGAAAGGGGGCTCCCCTTCCTGGATCCATGCCTACGGTACCTGAGAAATGACAGGGCTCTCGTTGGCAGCGTGATATTGGGCCAGGCCCTTCCCCTTTGACTTGCTTCCTCATTATAATAAGAACAGAGCCTGTGTGCGCGCGCATGCACTAGCGTTCTTGCATGCTGCTCTCCTAGGGGCACGAGGTGTAGGTGATACCTTCTCCCTGTTACAGGAGGCAGCCTGGGCAGTGGGGAGGATTTCCTGAGGTCACCGAGCTAATACCTGGCACACGGGATTGCAGCCCAGCCCTTCTCTCTGGTCCCCGAGCCCAGGATCTCAGAGCTTAAATCACCTGCTGCCTTTTCTTGAACCCACACATTCTTAGGGCCTCTTGAGCCTGGATCCCAGAGGCTCCTGCGTAAGGCAGCCCTGTGGATAACTTCTCAAACCTGCCAGTGTGAATGACCTGCTAGATTTCCTCTTGCTTGGCCTGCACTTGTCCTCAGTCACTGGGAGAAGGAAATCAGCGCCACCACAACACCCTGGCTAGAGCTCCAGGGTGTGTGGGATGGGCCAGCTAGGCCTTGAGCAGCTGCTGCCTGTTGTCTGCCCCGGATCCCCGCCGGCCACTGAGCGGCCTCTCTCAATCAAGAAAAGCATCACTGCGTTTCTTCGGCATCTGATCAGCTGCTCTGTGGGGAAGCCTTCCATCTGGGACGCGGTCTTAACCTGTCCCTGCTCTCCTTTCTCCTCCAGGCTGTGCGCTGAGACTTGATGCCTGTGGAGGGCTGCGTGCCTCTTGCTGGGTGTGGATGACAGGTCACAGGGAGAAGGGAGGGCCGTGCCGCGAAACCAGTGTCTTCGTAAACCAGTTCTGCGTTCCTGTCATTTTAGATCGAACATCAGGGGGACAAGCTGGAGATGGCGAGAGAAAAACATCAGGCTTCCCAGAAGGAAAATAAACAGCTGAGTCTGAAGGTGGATGAACTGGAGAGGTTAGAGGCACTTGGTCCCATCTCTGTCCTCTCCCTAGGCCCTGAGACTTTCAGCCACTTAGCTGCTTTGGGCAGAGTGCGTGCAAGTGCGTGAGGGCCTCAGGGCCCTGGGAGGCACTAGGCAGCCCTCAGAGGAAAAGCCGCCTCCGTGGCAGTGGTAAGCATCGAGGGAGAGGTCGGTGGTCTCAGCCGGGACCCGCCCAGGACTGCGAGCTACACCAGACCACCTATAGAAAGGAGCCCCTTCTAGCCAGCCAACAGGGCCAGTGCTCACAATATGCTTCTGATTATCCTTCCCCAAGACCTCTCTGATCTGACCCCCTGCTACTTCTGGGCTGCCGGAGGCAGTGAGAGGGAAGAGTCAGAAGGCAATCAGCAGCCTTGGCCTTGGGCCCCTGCTTGACCACCTGACCTGCACTGTGCTCTTGAGCAAATCACTTAACCCTTTTGAACCGCCATTCTGTCACCTTGGGATCATGGTAGGCTGACAAGCTAGCTCACATTATTGTGAGTCCGCAGTGAGTTAAACTCCTTAAAGAGGTCAGCACACTACCCGACCTGCAGACATGCACGCCCTGATGGTAGTTTCCCCTTTGAATACCAGGAAACAGCTTGCGGGGAGGTTAAGTGACTTGCTGAAGGTCATATCGCTGGTACCTGGCAAAACTGCACCTTAGACTCCTGACTCATCCTTCAGACGTTTTAGCATCGGTGAAACAAGGGCCAGAGCCCCAGTCTGAAGTGAAAGGCCCGAGGCCTTAGGAGCCGCCCACTGCTCCAGGTGGTGCAGGCAGCCTGCAGGCAGGAACTTGTGACTGGGGATCTCCTGGCTCCACCCCGCTCTACTGGCTCGCATGCAGCTAGCCTCAGCGGGACATGCAGAGCAACTCAGAAGGTGTTCTGGAAGGGCAGTGAGTTGGTGTGTGACTATGGGGCGGTCGCTCCAGATGTGCTCCAGCTGCAGTCAGTCCCCTTGCTAAGGGAGGGGGCAGTGAGCAGCAGCAGTTGAGGGCAGGGGTTCTGGCGACAGACCTTCCAGCTCTGCTGACCTTGGGCCAATGACATCTGTGCCTAAGCTCCTTCCTCCGTAAATGGGGGTGACAATGGTGCCCGCCTTCCCGAGCTGCCAGGTGCCGTCTCGCAGGTGACAGGTGCACGTAGTCCGGCCTCGCTCACTCGGGCTTGCTCTTCCTGCTCTGCGTACAGCTCTAACCCGCCGCTTCAGCCGCATGCTCCTTGCTGCCGTGCTCATCTGCAGATGGCTTTGGTTTATTCCTGTGGCTCCTTGGAGATTCTCGGTGTGAGGAGACCCCCAGCCGAGGGCGGGCGGGCTGGCACCTGGCTGGCCGGTCCTTCCTGGTGGGTGGAACAAGACAGGTCGGGGATGAGCATGACCTGATTGAGCGTTTTCACCTAGGAAACTGGAGGCGACCAGCGCCCAGAATATCGAGTTCCTACAGGTGATTGCCAAGAGGGAGGAGGCAATCCACCAGGCCCAGGTGCGGCTGGAGGAGAAGACACGGGAGTGTGGGTCCCTGGCGAGGCAGTTGGAGAGCGCCATTGAGGACGCCAGGAGGCAGGTGGGTCTCAGTTCCGTGACTGGTGAGTTCTGTGGCCTTGGGCGAATCATCTCTCTCAGCCTAGTCACCGCCTGAAAAATGGACATGTAGCAGCAGCAGCCCCCGCCAGAATTCTGGCAAGAGGGTAAGATCAAATGAGCAATTGTCGTAAAGGACTCAGCACTTGACTCACATCACTTATTTCTCACTAGCTGTGTGGGGCTGAGCCAGGCGACCGCCACTTAATGACTCATGGGCTTTGGAAGAGGGCAGGTAAAGCTGTGGTGCACAGGTAGCCCCATAGCTAGCTCCTGCCCTGAAGCTCCAGAGAACGCGCCACAGCCCGCACAGGTGTGGTCTGCCAGACCGGAGAACGGGGCGTGGCCCGGCCTGCTCGGCCCAGTGCTTCATCAGGTACGCCAGCCTCACCTGTGTCTTCCTGCAGGCGGAGCAAACCAAGGAGCATGCGGTCTCCAAGGAGCGAGCCGCCCAGAACAAAATCCTGGACCTTGAGACCCAGCTGAGCAGGACCAAGACTGAACTCAGCCAGCTGCGGCGGAGCCGAGAGGATGTGAGTGAGGCAGGAGAGGTGGCTGGGTTGAGCTGCTAACTCCTTGGGCCTGTGGGGCGGGGCGCTTTGCTTATGACGGTGGATGGCTTCCTTTTCCTCTGGTCACTTTCCCAGCTCTCATGGAGCTCTTGGGCAGATCTCCCCCACTTCTCTTTTTTTTTTTTTTTTTAAGATTTATTTATTTATTTATTTATATATACAAGCACTGGGTACAGTCAGAAGCACGGGAGGGTGAGAGAATTCACCAGAGCCAGAGCGGGGAGCAGAGCAGGCAGACTGACGAAGTACACTGCTGAGGGGAGCAGTGGACGGCAGGAGAGGTCTGCACGCCATGTGGGACCCTCCTCCTGTGGCCGGGAAGCATCCGGGGATCGAACCGGTGCTGCAGAGGCTGCGGGCAGCTTCGCAACCCAGCGCTCAACCGCTGCGCCACCAGGGAGGCCCCCCACTTCTCTTTTTAAACGACCGTTGCCATCCATATACCATCCCTACAGTTCCACCCCTTTAGATTGTATAATTCAGTGGTGTCAGTGCCCCAGCGAGCTGTGCAGTCATCCCTAGTCTAAGGTTGGTTTTGTCATTACCGTGCAGTTAACTCTTCAGTGTAATCAGATGAGTTCAATGTAACTGTTAAAAAAAATCACATAGTGATTCTCTGAACTTTCTGGTTCATTCCTAGCTTTAGTATCTTCACATGACCTGTTCCTGTTTTATACTAGGAAGGCCTGTCACTGTTTTATACTAGCAAGTGTATCTTAAAGTACACAGGATGGTTTTTGCTCTCATTTAAGCCCCAATATTGTCATGGTTCACAGATTATTTGCTCTTAAAAATACTGACGCTCTCCCTGGGAATGCCCTTCTTGGCATGCTTGTCCCGGGCATGAAGCGTCACAGTGTGACTGAGGACAAGCCAGTGGGCCACCGCCTGTGGGTGTCATGGCCACCGGCACAGAGGGCAGGCGGTGGAGACACTGCCATTGGCCTCTGTTGTCCTCATTGCTCTTAGAATCGTTTTAGAAAGAAACCCTTACCCGTCAAGTCATTCCTGCTTCCCTGCGCCCTTCCTGCCCTCGGCAACCACTAATGAAGCCTGTGGCTCTGAGCTCAGCTACCCCTCTGGCCCTCCTCCCAGGCTGACCGCCGCTACCAGAGCCGCCTGCAGGACCTGAAGGATCGCCTGGAGCAGTCGGAGAGCACCAACCGCAGCATGCAGAACTACGTCCAGTTCCTCAAGTCGTCCTATGCCAATGTGTTTGGGGACGGGCCCTACACCACTTTCCTGACCAGCTCTCCTGTCCGCTCCCGGTCGCCTCCGGCCTAAGGCTCACTCCAGGTCCAGGAGCTCAAATGATGCCATGGGGACTGAGGAGTTGCCAAGCCATTCCCGGAAAGCCTGTCTTCTCCTCTCTCTTCCAGTGATGGAGTATGTTCAGGATCTTTCCTTGGCTACTGACTCCAGACAAGTCCCTGAAGCAGCAGTGGTGAAGCAGGGACTTCTTGGTTCTCTCTTTTCTGATGTTGTGGCCTGATGGAAGTTTCTAATCACCTCAACAGGCCTTACCTCTACTGGTGGTCAGGGCCGAATTTTAACACACCCTTGAGAGGATGTACGGACTGGATTTTTCCTCCAGTTCCCTCCAGCCCTCTTTTTAGGAACCCCTCTCCTGGGTCTTCTCTGATCTGAGGCAGCAGACACTGTTAGCCTCCCGGGCTGTGGGCTCGTTCACTTGCTCTTTTTCTTATTTCATGGGTATGGTGCTTTCCCCAGTCCCCCCTCCTGAGCACAGTGGGAACTCTGGTGCCCAAGTTCCTTTGAGGCCCCTGACCCCCAAGCACTTCACAATAGACACTGGGGGGCTCATGTCCAGCTGGCCTTTGAACAGTATACCCCGCCTCGTTTCCTCGCCTTATCTGTAGCTATAGAATGCATTTATTCTTGACATTTTCGTGTTGTTTTACAAAAAGCTTTTATAATCCATATTTAAAGCCCCATTGGATGTCCCCATCCTTCTTTAAAAATTAAGCAAAATGCAGCTGGAGAGCCAATAAATATTTTAAAGTACGTGGTGCCTGGAATGTGTGGTTTTTTATTTTGTGTAGGCCCACCTTGGTTCTTTTTTGCGCACTCAGTCCTGTGACATGACTGAGGAAACTCACTGGGTTGGCGTCGCTCAGGGCTTGGGGGCTGACCACCTTAGGGGTCAGGAGGAAGACGGAAGTGCGTGTATTACTGTTGTTGAAATGTTCATTGGTTTCTGAATAAGAGTATTTGGTTCTCGGGGCCTCCTCGGTGTCGCAGCGGTTGAGCGCTGGGTTGCGAAGATGCCTGCAGCCTCTGGAGCACCGGTTTGATCCCTGTCTGATCCCCGGCTGCTCCCCGGCCACCGGAGGAGGGTCCCGCATGGCACGCAGACCTCTCCTGCCGCCCGCTGCTCCCCTCAGCAGTGTACTTCGGTCCTTCTGCCTGCTCTGCTCCCCGCTCTGGCTCTGGTGAATTCTCTCACCCTCCCGCGCTGCTGACTATACCCAGTGCTTGTATAAATAAATAAATAAATAAATCTTAAAAAAAAAAAAGAGTATTTGGTTCTCTTCACATTTTCCTATATTTATAAGAGAGAACAAGTTTTTGCAGGCAAAGGAACACATTTGATGCTGTGCTAAACCCTAACCTCTTCAGAATAGCTGGTATTGACCTTCCGGGTGACCCAGTCTTGCTTCTCTCAGTCACAGTAACCCAAGTCTCAAGCACTAGAGGATTTCCTAGGTCCTTGAGGCAATGGACCCCACCCACGCATCTGCATTTCACCACCAGAAAACTCCCTCCCCAAATCACAGTGACGTGTAGTTGCAAAAACAAAATGACCAGCTGCCATTGCCACAAAACCAAGCCTTTTTTTATGCCCTTCACAGGAATGGACTCGACCTTACAACGCATAAAGGCCATCCCTGCAAAGGGAGTTGGCCGACTACCCCAGGGTAGGGACATATTTGTGTGAGTCATTTTCCTCAGGTTACCAAAGCCGCCTCAGTGCAGGGTGCTGCTCTTTATCACACTCACCTGGGAAATGCCTTACTCCCTTGCTGGGACTCTCAGCAAGCCTCTATTATTCTTTGTAAAATCCTTCATTACAAAAATTTGAGAATGTTTGTAAAAAAGTCAAAAAATGAAAAAATTTATTGCTTCAAACATCGAGAAGACTCCTTCCCGCCTCAAACAGATCCCGTGACATGGGCAAAAGAAGGGTCAAAAGATGAAGACTTCTAGCTAGGTATTATTAAGGTATCACCGATGTACCATAACATCCACCCCTGCAGAGTAGAGAGTTAAGTCGTTTTTAGTATCTTCACAAAGTCGTAGCTCCAGCACCATTAGCTAATTGTGGCACATTCCCATTAGCAGCCGCTCCCCAGGTCCTCCTCCGGCCCCTGGAAACCCTTAATAAAGTCTGTCTCTGGATTTGTCACGCCGGACATTTCACATGTGTGTAAATTTTGTGGATGTCTTTTTACTTAGCATGTTTTCGGGGCTCATCAACGTCAGGACTCGCGTTTGCACCCCACTTTTCGAGCTTTTGTTCCGCGGTGGGGTCCCAGCTGGGCGTGCGTGGGGGGATGGCCCTCGGGTTGCCACCTTTTGGTTGTCAGTAAGGCCGCCAGGGGCGCACATTTCATTTCCCTCGGGCGCTGGGTCAGCGGTAACTGTCACCTTCGAGGAACTGCCCGCCGCAGCCGCGGCCGCCTCGGAGGCGGCCCGCACGCTGGTTCAAGGACGCGCCCCGTCGCCGGGCGCCTCCTGCCGGGCAGGGAGGCGCAGGACACAACCGGCGCGCAGGCGCGCTGGCCGCTGGCGCGCTGCCGGAGGCGGGGCCACGCAGCCGTTGGGGCGGGGCTGTGCTGCGCGGCTGCGTGCGCGCCCCGGAAGCGGAAGCGGGCGCCCGTTTCCGGGCGGCGGATTCGAGGACTTGTGGAGTCTCTAGCGGCCTCGCCGAGGGGCTGTCGCCGCGCTGGCCATGCCTTCCGAGGGCCGCTGCTGGGACACCCTCCAGGCGCTGCGCACTTCTGACAAGGGTCGTCTGTGCTACCACCGCGACTGGCTGCAGCGGGGCGAGGTGAGCGGCGACCCCGGGGCCGGAGGTCCTCCCGCTCGCGGCGCCACCCTGCAGGCCCCAGCCCTGGGCGCGCGCGGCGCCGGGACCCCGCGCGTTCTTCCCGACAACCCGCTTTTGTTTCCCGACTCCTGTGTGTGCAGCCTCCTGGCCCAGGGTGTGAGCGCTCTGAGCCTGTTCTAGCCGTCCGGGAGGGCCCCTCGCGCCATAGGCGCTCTTTGCTCCCAAGGCTTCATTGCCACCCCCCCAGCCAGAGTTGGGCGCCTCCGCCTGGGCTGCCAGAGCCCCCGGCCCCCCAGGTCGGTTAGTCCCTGGCGCGTCTCCAGTGCTCGGTTTTGTGCTAGGAGAACCGATTGAGCGATGCACGATTAACAAGAACAACCTCTTTCCGAGAGCCACGACCCACCCTTTGGAACCTCCCCAGGAGCCAGAGCTGCGCTGTCACTCCCCTGGCCCCCCACTTCCAGTTGCAGCCAGTAAAGGCCGTTGACACTTCTTAAAAAATGACCGAATCTGTCTGTGCTGACAGTGAAAAGACCACTTTATCAGATGGCGCTGGGCGGGCCTGGAAAGTTGAATGGGGGCGTGGTCTCTGCACCCAGCTAGTGCAAAGCTCTATTAGACTAGCAGGGTCTAATAGGGTAGGGAGGGGTTAAGGTGTAGCTCCTGTTCCCGAGTTGCAAGTAACTTAGCTGCAGATATGATGTCCTTTTCTCATCAGGCTTCTGTGTGAAATGGTTCTAAAGCATTTCTCTCGTATTGGACACATTTGAAGAATACTTGCCTTATATTCTGTAGCATGAATCCTAGCAAGATATGCGTTCTTGGCAGGAAGACCACAAAATGATGTTGTATTCTGGGAAAGTCACATCAGGAAGCACACTGATGTCAGCCCATCCCCACCCTGGTGATCACCAGACCTCACTGGGATCTGTCAAATAACTGCTTATAGTTCATCGTTTTCCCCGTTGCAATTCATTAGTATTTGATAGGGAGATAACCAAGATCACACCAGTGCCATTTTTTCCCATCAAACCTCGCATTCATTGATGCCTTTTGACCTAAGTCAGTCACCTATGTGATGTGCAAAATGGCATTTCTTCAAAGCCAGCGTTCTTCTTACTTTTCCTTCATAGGTATTCTGTTGTGAGGAAGAACTTGCTTCCTTTCTTTTATGTCTTCATATTTAAAGATTCTGGGGTTTCTATTTTATTCAAGAGTTGTAATCTATTACCCTGTAATCTTATGAGAATGTACCTTTATTTTATGAGCGATGTGTCTTTGGAATAAACTCCTGAAAGTGAGATCGTTGGGCTAGAAGGTAAGCATAGATGTATTTTTACTTCTTGCCAAAGTCCTGGTCAACAGCTGTACCAGTTTGCCTTCCAGTCAGCAATGATGGTGGCTGTTTGCCCCCCACAGCCTTCTCAACAGGATGTATTATTATACTTTACATTTTGCTTACTTAGTAAGCTAGGAAGAGATTTCATTGTAACTTTACAATGCAGGTCACTCTTTTTTTTTTTTTTTTTTTATTTTATTTTATTTTTTTGTTTGTTTATACATGCACTGGGTACAGTCAGAAGCGCAGGAGGGTGAGAGAATTCACCAGAGCGGGGGGCAGAGCAGGCAGAAGGACCGAAGCACACTGCTGAGGGGAGCAGCGGGTGGCAGGAGAGGTCTGCGTGCCATGTGGGACCCTCCTCTGGTGGCCGGGGAGCAGCCGGGGATCGAACCGGCGCCGCAGAGGCCGCGGGCAGCTTCGCAACCCAGCGCTCAACCGCTGCGCCACCGGGGAGGCCCAATGCAGGTCACTCTTGATTGAAGTTGAGTATCTTTTCATTATTCAAGAACCAAAGTTAGATCTTTATTTGTAAATTGCCTAAATGTATTTTTCTAATTTTTTATTGGAGTTTCATTTTTTATTTTTTTGAAGATTTATTTATTTATTTATACAAGCACTGGGTATAGTCAGAAGCGCAGGAGGGTGAGAGAATTCACCAGAGCCAGAGTGGGGAACAGAACAGGCAGACTGACGAAATATACTGCTGAGGGGAGCAGCGGGCACGGCAGGAGAGGTCTGCGTGCCATGTAGGACCCTTGCCGGCGGGGGATTGAACTTGCGTTGCAGAGGCTGCGGGCAGCTTCGCAGCCCAGTGCTCAACTGCTTGGCCACCAGGGGAGGCCCAATTTATTGGAGTTTTAGTGTCTTTCCCCCCTGAACCTTTACAAGTTCTTGTATGTTAGAGGTAATAATAACCCTATGAAATATATTGCCTTTTTTGGTCAGTAGAAATTTTTTTTTCTGTTTATGGCTCTTTTCATAAGTATTGTTTTATGTTTTAGATTTGCAGCTTTGGGTCAGCTCTCGTTGTTATTGTGACTTTGGGTCTTTGCTATTTGTTTACTTAGGCTTTCTTTTAGATTTTCACTCAGTCATTTAAGTGATTTTATTTTATTTATTTACTTTTATATAGGGAATTTTATCCAGATACAATTATTTTTCATTGCTTACATCAGTTGACATACAAGTTGGACTTCTCTTCTTTCTAGGATGTTTTAGAAGAATGTATGTCTCTTCCCAAGCTGTCCTCTTACTCTGGATGGGTGGTAGATCATGTCTTACCCCACACACAAGAGAACCCACCTGCCTCTGAGACTTCGACCTCTTCTAGATCAACTTCAAGCCTAGATCAGCCTTCCTTTGTTCCTACATCTCCCCGCAGAAACCCTGCCTCCTCACCAGTCTCCTTGGTAACACCTGATGGAACCAAGGTAAGGTTTTTAATCAGTGTATGCAATAGGCAACTGTGACTGCAAAATTGAAGGGTTTAAGTTTGGAAAGTGACAGTGGCCTTATCCTGGGGAAAGAGTGCTTGCTGCTTGTAGCTGTTTATAGAGATAGTGTTGGCTGCATCACTCAGAGTTCTCTTTAAGAAGACGCAGGGAGAGACATTCTCCTGATCCTTGATGCCAAGAAAAGAAATTAATTTAATGAATGATTGGATTGATTTTCTCGTGAACGTGTGCCTATTTAACTTGTAAAGTTACCCTTTTTTTTAAAAAGATTTATTTATTTGTTTATTTATTTGAAAAGGTTTATTTATTTAATCATACAAGAACGTGGGTACAGGCCAGAGGTGTGGGGGGTGAGAGGATTCACCAGAGAAAGTAGAGAACAGAACAGGCAGACTGTCTGAAATACACTGCTGAACGGCGCAGCGGGCGAGACAGGAGAGGTCTGCTGCACCATGTGAGTTTCTCCCTGGACGGAGATCAAACTCATGCTGCAGTGGCTGCGGTTTGCTTCATAGGTTGTGTCTTAACCCGTGCGCCACCAGGGAGGCCCCAAGATTTAATTATTTTTATACAAGAACCGGGTATAGGCCAGATGCGCGGGAAGGTGAGAGGATTCACCGGAGACAGCGGGGAACACAAGAACAGGCAGAGTGAAGAAACACACTGCTGAGGGAGCAGTGGGCGAGACAGGAGAGGTCTGCTGCATCATGTGGGATTCTCGCTGGCCAGCTGGGATCGAACCCACGATGCACAGGCTGCAGACAGCTTCACAGTGCAGCGCTCAACACCTGCGCCACCAGGGAGGCCCAAGTTACCCTTTTTGTGTTGGTGATGCAGAGTCTACAGTAAAATGTATACTTGCTCTGAAGTTTTTTTTTTTTTTAAGATTTATTTATTTTTAGGGCCTCCCCTGGTGGTGCAGTGGTTGAGCGCTGGGCTGTGAAGCTGCCCACAGCCTCTGCAGCGCCGGTTTGATCCCCAGCTGCTCCCCGGCCACCAGAGGAGGGTCCCACATGGCGCGCAGACCTCTCCTGGCATGCCTGCTGCTCCCCTCAGCAGTGTACTTCGGTGCTTCTGCCTGTTCTGCTCCCTGCTCTGGCTCTGGTGAATTCTCTCACCCTCCCGCGCTTCTGACTGTACCCAGTGCTTGTATAGATAAATAAATATATATATTTTAAAAATTATATTTATTTTTATACAAGAGCTGTGTTACAAGCCAGAGGTGCAGGAGGGTGAGAGGATTCACCAGAGATAAAACGGGGAATGGAACAGGCACACTGACTGAAATACACTGCTGAGGGGAGCAGCAGGTGAGACAGGAGAGATCTGTCGCACCATGTGGGAATCGCCCTGGTCGGCCAGGATTCAAACATGCACTGCTGAGGCTGCGGACAGCTTCACAGCGCTGCGCTCAACCTGCTGCACCACCAGGGAGGCCCTTGCTCTGAAGTTTTTGGAAATCTTTGTTGTGTTTTCCTTTATTGGCTCTTGTACCCACCTTTGTAAAAATGGTTACGTTGTTACTGGTAGGTGTTTTCCCTTTCTCTTTTTTGGAGGTGTACTTCCAGAGGTACTTTAAAAACCAAGATGATAGCATGTACTGATGGGTACCTTGTTCATTTTTTCCACTATATCTTTGTGTCTCTATATGCCTGGTTTTTAAAACCATATTTTATGACTTTTAATTTATGTTTGTGACATTTTATGCCCCTGTGTAAGCTGCATTTAAATCCTTTCAACCCCGGTGGCACAGCGGGTTGAACGCCACCCTCTGAAGCTTTCCGCAGCCTCTGCAGCGTGGCTTCAATTCCGGGCCAGCCAGGGAGAAACCCACATGGCAGGGCAGACCTCTCCTGATTTGCCCATTGCTCCCCTCAGCAGTATATTTCAGTCAGTCTGCCTGTTCTGTTCCCCGCTCTGTCTCTGGTGAATCCTCTCATCTCCTGTGCCTCTGGCCTGTACCCCAGTTCTTGTATGCATAAATAAATAAATCTTTAAAAAATAATAAAATAAAGATAGTGCAAGGAGACTTATCCTGAAGAGATTTTTTTTTTCATATTAGAAAGTATTTTTAAGGCCTCCCTGGTAGCGCATGGAGTTAAGCACCGCACTATGAAGCAATCCGCAGCCTCTGCAGCACGAGTTCGATCCCCGGCTGGCCAGGAAGAAACCCACATGGCGAGGCTGACCTCTCCTGTCTCACCCACTGCTCCCCTCAGCAGTGTGTTTTGGTCAGTCTGCCAGTAAAACTGGTGAAATTTGAACACATTCTGTGAATTGGGCCAGTGTCAGTGCGCTGTTTTTTATATTTCACTATATTCATGCAAGATGTTTCGATTGAGGGGGACCTGGGTGAAGAGTGGACAGACAGAGGGAAGCAAACAAGACGAAAGCAAACAAAACCCAACCCCAAAGCACCAAGATTTATCAAGGAAAACAGAACAAGGTGCTGTCATGAAAAGCCCACGGTCTGACCTGCACTCTTCTCTTGTTCTTGACTGGTATTCATCGGGGGATGGGGTTTTGCCATCTGAAAAGCTTGATTCTTCCATCTTCTCTCCGTGTAGGGCAAACATGAATCCCAGCACACAGACTCTCTGGCTCTTCAGTCCTCCCGGGGGGTCAAAGTGGAAGGCTGCATCCGAATGTATGAGCTGGTGCACAGAATGAAAGGAATGGTAAGTGGCCGCGAAGGAAGGCTGGCTTGAACCTGGGGAGCGGTGCTTAAGTGCACTTTCTCGGGGATGGGAATGCCCACCATGAGCCAGGCACCATGTCCCACCTGCCTCGGCTGCAGACACAGCGTGAGGGAACAGTAAGTGAGCTCTCCAACTTTCAAATTCGGCTTTTGGCTTAACTCTTCCATTCTGTAGATTGTCCTGAAACCTTTGGAAGGATATACAGGATGGAAGCGAAGGACAGGGCTGTTTGATCCTATGTCGTAAATGTCTGTCTACTCCGTGCCTAGCTGGAGTGACAAACTCTGTGACAGAGCGGAAGAGCTGTCCAAGACAGCTGGGTTTAAAGATCAGCCCAGAGGGAAGAGGTGATTGAGCAAAGGTTCTGAGAAGCAAGGAATGGGTCTGTGCCCACGAGTGTCGGGCAGGCTCTCCCGGGCGAGGCAGTAGTGAGCTCCAGAGGGCGTGTGGGTCCTTTCAGGAGGGCTTGCGGCAGTGGCGGGAGGAGCAGGAGAGGAAGGTGCACGCCCTCTCTGAGATGGCGTCGGAACAGTTGAAGCGGTTTGATGAGCGGAAAGAGCTGAAGCAGCATAAGGAATTCCAGGACCTACGGGAAGTGATGGAGAAGAGGTAAGTCTCCCTGAGTTCTGAGCAGGAATGTCAGCGTGGGCCACTGGGACTTTTCCATTGGGAAACCCAAGGGGAAAGCGCTGAACCTCTGAGTCTTTAGCAAAGTAGCCGGAGGCACTCGTAACTTACAAATGACTAGCCTCGATAGATGGCCTCTGTGGTGCAGGAGGAGAAAGGCTTTTAGGGGAGGTAAATCAGTCTAGGAAGCATCCCTGACTAGTCCTCTGGCCACTTTTTCCCCCATTCAGCTCCAAAGAAGCCCTGGGCCACCAGGAGAAGCTAAAAGCTGAGCATCGTCACAGAGCGAAGGTCAGAGCCTGGGACTGTGTGGGGGTTTCTGTGTCTGGCTGACGGGCCCGGCCTGGCCAGCCCTCTTCCTGCTCTGGGCCCATCCTTGAAAATGTGGAGCCCTCATAGGACTGGAGGAACATAGGGGGGCCCAGGACCCCCGCCAAGAGGGCTAACCCGGCAGCTCTGTGTAGATTCTCAACCTGAAGCTGAGGGAGGCAGAGCAGCAGCGCCTCAAGCAGGTGGAGCAGGAGCGGCTGCGAAAGGAAGAGGGCCAGGCCCGCCTCCGTGGCCTGTACGCCCTGCAGGAGGAGGTGTTGCACCTCAGCCAGCAGCTTGACTCCTCCGAGCAGCACAGGGACCTGCTGAAAGTCGACCTGTCCGCCTTCCAGACCCGAGGCAACCAGCTTTGTGGCCTCATCTCGGGGATCATTCGGACCACTTCTGAGGTGAGGACACTTCAGAAGGACTCTCTGAGACTGCCTTAGAAATGCAGAACTTCAGGAGCAAAATTGTTTTCTGATTTTGTGCCATGTGACCACATGACCAGACAGCACAGGCCTGGAGGCTTGGTCAGGCTCATACGTGGGAGAAGGGACATGTGCTTCATGGTCAGTGACAGGTCCTGGTTACTGCATCACGCCAGCAGGCATGCGGTACCTGATTGTCTTCCCATTTGGAAGTGAAAATGGCCAGTGGCTTCCGGTGTAGTCACCCTCGGTTTCACCCAAGAGCGCCCTGCAAACCACTTGCTGCTGGGCAGTAGCTATTGCTGATGGTGCTTTTTTTTTTTTTTTTTTATAGAGGCATGTTTTTATTTGTTTGTTTGTTTGTTTGTTTGTTTGTTTTGTTTATACATGCACTGGGCACAGTCAGAAGCGCGGGAGGGTGAGAGAATTCACCAGAGCCAGAGCGGGGAGCAGAACAGGCAGAAGGACCGAAGTACACTGCTGAGGGGAGCAGCGGGCAGCAGGAGAGGTCTGCACGCCATGTGGGACTCTCCTCCAGTGGCCGGGGAGCAGCCGGGGATCGAACCGGCGCTGCAGAGGCTGTGGGCAGCTTCGCAACCCAGCGCTCAACTGCTGTGCCACCGGGGAGGCCCGCTGATGGTGCTTTTATCTGATGCTTCACCGGGGGCGATGAATTTTGAATTTTTCTGATCCTACCTTCCTGTCTATATTTATTACCTTAAATTATGCTACAAAGAAATTTCCTCTTAAGCTATTGATCTTGAGGTCAATAGCTACAGTCTAGGTAAGGGAGGAAAGATAAATGTTTGCTTCCTTTCATTTTTGGAATAATGAGTCGCTGTTCTAGCATTCTCCTGCAGGGATGAATGAGTTTGTTTGTTTTTTAACTATCGTTAAGAAGTTAGGGATTTGAGGAGCCTCCCTGGTGGCGCAAGGGGTTAAGTCTCAGCACTATGAAGCTATCCGTAGCCACTGCAGCACGAGTTCGATCCCCAGCCAGGGAGCTGACCCACATGGTGCAGCAGACCTCTCCTGTCTTGCCCGCTGCTCCCCTCGATGTATTTCAGTCAATCCGCCTGTTCTGCTCCCCACGCTGTCTCTGGTGAATCCTCTCACACCCCCATACCTCTGGCCTATGCCCCAGCTCTTGTATGCATAAATAAATAAAACTTAAAAAAATAAAGTTGGGGCATATATATATGGGACTCGTAAACACAGTCCCATTTTTATCTAGACCACTGTCACTAGTTTAACACACATTCCAGGGCCTCCCCGGTGGCACAGCGGTTGAGCGCTGGGTTGCGAAGCTGCCCCCGGCCTCTGCGGCGCCGGTTGGATCCCCGGCTGCTCCCCGGCCAGCACAGGAGGGTCCCACATGGCGCGCAGACCTCTCCTGCCTCCCGCTGCTCCCCTCGGCAGTGTGCATCGGTCCTTCTGCCTGCTCTGCTCCTTGCTCTGGCTCTGATGAATTCTCTCACCCTCCCGCGCTTCTGACTGTGCCCAGTGCATGTATAAACAAACAAACAAACAAACAAATAAATAAAATAAATAAATAATGCATGCCTCTTTAAAAAAAAAAAAAAACACACATTCCAGCCAGCGTTGTCTGTGCTCAGACACTTTGGCTGTGGTTGGTGAGTTGGTATCACCTGGCAGAGAACAGGAGCACAACAATTAATCAGCACGTTGAGTGTGGGTACTCTATTGGCACAGTGATTCCAGTTCTAGAAATGTGTAGACTTGTGCGAGGTGTGCTGCAGCCGCCTGTGCAGTAACCTCTGAGCTCTGTGTCACTGACAGAACGGCTGTCCAACAGTGGAAGACCAGGCCGAGGCTGAGCGGGTACTGCAGGAAATGCGGGACCTCCTGGCTAGCCTGCAGCAGGAGCTCGCCAGGGCCTCTGAGGAGAAGCGGAGGCGGAACGAAGAAGAGGCCCAGGCGAAGCTTCGGGAAGCACAGATGCAGCAGCGGCCAGAGGACCGCAAAGAGTCCCTGGCTCCCAGCCTGGGCCCAGGAGGAAAACAGAACGAAGGTG
Source organism: Talpa europaea (assembly GCF_964194135.1). Lineage (NCBI taxonomy): Eukaryota > Metazoa > Chordata > Mammalia > Eulipotyphla > Talpidae > Talpa > Talpa europaea. The sequence continues at coordinate 4,675,195 of NC_140074.1, read as the reverse complement.
GGTTTGGTGTGGATACAGTCCTTTAAACTGGTGTTCCTTCCAGAATGTGAAAAGAGACAAGGATGTGTTCTGAATGTGATGCTAAGCTACAGGACAGCTTCCCAGAACTTTGCATGCTATCAGATCAGTGTTGGCTGAGGTGGAGCCTGACTTCATAGTCCAACACTTTCCATGAGGACTTGAAATTCTATGTAATTCGAGTAAATATATTACTAAGCATTGCCGCTACTGAGTATTTTACTGAGTGTTTTAAATCAATGTGCACAAAATACAAGTGCGTTTAGGCCTGGCTCCTGAGTGTTCAGCGAGCTCCGGCTTCTCTGTTACCCCCCAGACCTGCAGGTGAAGGTGCAAGACAGCACGATGCAGTGGTACCAGCAGCTGCAGGAGGCAGGCAGTCAGTGCGTGAGGGCCTTCGAGGGACTGACCAACAGCAAAGACAGCCAGGTGGGGATGTGCTTCAGACAGGAGTGCACTGGCCTGGCAGTGCCCTCAGCAGCCTCGTGTCCCAAGGGAACGTCATTGAGTGTCACCTTCCCTTACCCTAATGGCATCTTTCAAATCACTGTCTTCTTACTGTTCTCTTCTGGCAGACCAAAAAGATAAAGATGGACCTCCAGAAGGCAGCCACCATCCCCGTGAGCCAGATCTCCACCATTGCAGGTTGGAGCGCATGTCTCTCCTCTTCATTTATTATTTTTTGACTCCAAATCTACTTATCCGTCAGGTTCCCATAAACTCTGAACAAGTGTTGACAGTTGGGTCGGCCATGTGTAGGGGACGTGTGTCCTGTTTGCATATTTGCTTCTTGGCTTCCCCTTCAGCAGACACAAGGTAATCATGTGTCTTCACTCACACCTTAAGTTACAAGCTAGTAGTAAACTACTTAGGTGGCTCTTAGCTGAAGTTGAATGTTAGTGCTGGAAACACCCCAAGGGGAGCCTGATGACTTACACAGCATCCGCTTTTCCAAACTTGAAGCCTGCCTTGAATCCCTCAGACCTGTCCTTTTTCTCTTCAGACACTGAGATCTAGAGAGTGAGAAACTGGTGGGAGAGACCGTTCCTCCTCTTCTTTCAAACAGAGGTTCATGTTTATCCAACTCTAGATGAGGACGCCTCCAAATGCCTGTCTGTGCTGCCAGGAGGCCGGGGCTGTCCCGCTCGTCAGGGCTCTGGTCCTCCCCACTGACTTGCTGTCGCCTCAGAAGCATAGGAAGGTCTCAGGTCCTGCCCGAGAGGCTCTGTCAGAACTTACCTGTCAGCTTGCGACCTGAAATTCTTTCTAGGACAGGGCCAGGTGTAAATAAATAAACAGGTATCACTTTCTAAGCAGGTTTCCTTTGATGGCAGCAGCATTGGGAGCCATCCTACACCTTCATCCTCCTCAGCTTATCCTCAGCTGACCGCAGGCGGCCTCGTGTCCTTTGTCAGGAAACTGGAGCAGTCAGGCGTGCGCTCCCCAGGTGCCGCCCTCCAACCCCATGTTTACCTCTTGGTCTCCTGCTCAGGGGCCGAGGTCGCCTCCCGGCCCGTGTTTACCCTTCTTCCTCTGCTCCCCTCCCTCCCCTCCTTCAAGACCGTGCCTTGTCACCTATCACCCTTCTCTGCGCTGCCTGCAAAATGACTCTTGTACAGACTCCTTTGCCTTTAAATATGCTGGGGTCACATCCGAAAATGATTCCTTGATTCCTTGTCTACGAGGCACTTTCCGATCTTCCTCCATTTCTACTCGTTGCTGTGATCGTTTCCTTCTTTATGAGCCTCCACCTGTTTGGCTGCCCCTCCGTGGCGCTCCTCCTCCCTCTCTCCTATGGGCTCTTCAGTCTCCTGTCCCACCTCAGATGTCGGTGGAGGCCCCCTTTCACCCCCAGTTCTTCTCATTCTGTGCACCCCTCAGACCTCACCTGTACACAGGTCCATCTCCATCTAGTTCAGCCCTGTCCTCCGAGCCCAGCACCCTGGCGGACATCCCTGCCCATGTGTCTCTCAGACACCTCAAGTTTCATGTGTTCAGATCTGAACACAGCTTCCCGATGCCACTTTCCTCCTGTCCTCGTTGCGTGGTGGGTCACGCGCCTTCCTGCCGGCCACTTGAGAGCTGGACGCCTGCAGTCCCATGCCTGCTGCCTCTCCTTCTCCACACCTCGTTAGGCTTGACTGTGCTGGGCTTCATTTTTCTGCCTACTTCCCACCTGTGATCCTCTGTCTGCATCATCAGCGTCAGCCCTTGTCGCACTTACCGTCCAGCCAGACATACACGTTCTAGAGTAAATACTCACCAGATGCTGCGTGACTGAGGAAGAGGGGCGCTCACGGCTGCGTCTTTCCAGCTGGCTGTCCCTTGGAAGCTAGACTGGGAGCAGACGGGCAATGTGGGAATGGTGCTGGTGGGGCAGGTGTGGGTGGAGGCCGAGACAGGCAGAGTTGGGAGCTGACTCCTAACCAGGAGGCCGGGAGGAAGGAACTGGATGGGGATTCAGCCCGTGAGCCTTTGAAATCAGCCAAGTGTAAGAGTGAGGTCGCAGGAAGGGAAGCTGGGTGTTTTCGTAAGTTAGTGTACCTACTGTCAGGTCTCCTGAATGCTTGAGTCTCTGTTTTGTTTCATGTGAGAATATTTCTTCCTACTTTTCTCCCTAAGAAAAGCACTTGAATTTTTTTTTTTTTAATGAAACGGCATTTGGAGAAGATATTTTAGAGATTTTTGTAACATTTCTTTTTTTTTTTTTTTTTTTTAAGATTTATTGATTGATTGGTTGATTTATAAAAGCACTGGGTACAGTCAGAAGCGCGGGAGGGTGAAAGAATTCACCAGAGCCAGAGCGGGGAGCAGAGCAGGCAGAAGGACCGAGGTACACTGCTGAGGGGAGCAGCGGGCTGCAGGAGAGGTCTGCGCCCATGTGGGACCCTCCTCTGGTGGCCGGGGAGCAGCCGGGGATCGAACCGGCGCTGCAGAGGCTCGCAACCCGGCGCTCAACCGCTGCGCCACCGGGGAGGCCCTGTAACATTTCTTAAAGTGAGTTGGAACTTGACAGGGTGTTTCTAAACAGGAGGTGCTGTATTCACTTAAGCTTTGATTGCAAGTCATGGACAGCAGTTCACAGCAGTTTATGCCAAAAGGGGGCATCTGTCCTAAAGATAGTGGGGACTCACTGAACACCCTGGCAGGAGTGGGACTAGCCCCGGGAGCAGGTACTTGAGGACCCTTTTCTTGTCCCTCTGCTGCTCTGCCTGTATGCACCGCGCCCCCCACTCGAAGGACTGGCCTGAGCTGGTAGACTCAGCTTGACTCTTGGCTACCTAACAGTATTAATTTAGTATTTAGGAACCCCCTTCTGTGTCTCTGAGGATGGAGGAAGACAGACCCCTGAGTAGGGGGGAAATCACTGTGAGTAGGGAAGTTCCTTTAAAAGATTTTTCCTAGAGCGGCCTCCCTGGTGGCCTAGTGGTTGAGTTTCAGCACTGTCACCTCTATGGCCTGAGTTCGATCCCTGGCCAGGTTGCTGACCCACATATGGCACAGCAGACCTCTCCTGTCTCGCCTGCTGCTCCCTTTAGCAGTGTATTTCAATCTGCCCGTTGTGTTCCCTACTCTTGCTGGTCAATCTTCTCACCCACTGCACCTCTGGCCTATACCCTAGTTCTTCTACACAAAAATAAAAAATATATATAAAAGATTTCCTAGAGAGGCTAATGACTCCAGTAGCCCCAGGAACCTGAGGCAAATCAGCATCTATCACCGTTTTCTGTGTCAGTTTCAGATTTAGTCCATTCACAGGAATTCAGTTGCAGTGGTGACGTGTCTTAACGCTTTCAAGCCCCCACATCCTATGTGTTTGTCATGTTTCTCTGCATCATTATTTTGGTTTTCGGCTCTGAACTCTGAGGGCATCACACCTGGATCTGCAGATTTGCACCTTGTTCTTACATGGAGGGAAAATGGATTGTTCTGCACTTCCAGCTGTTAACTGACTTTCCCATCACACCCAGGCTCGAAGCTGAAGGAGATCTTTGACAAGATCCACAGCCTGCTCTCTGGGAAGACTGTTCAATCTGGAGGCCACTCCGTGTCCGTCACGCTCAATCCCCAGGGCCTGGACTTTGTCCAGTACAAACTGGCAGAGAAATTTGTGGTGAGAAACCTGGTCTAGAGGTTTGGGAAGAAGAGTCTGGTGCTCAACATTTGAGCCTTTCTCTGGTGTCAACTTACACTTACCACCTCTCTGTGTTCTAGAAACAAGGAGAGGAGGAGGTGGCCTCCCATCATGAAGCCGCGTTCCCCATTGCAGTGGTGGCGTCTGGGATCTGGGAGCTGCACCCCAGAGTGGGGGACCTCATTCTTGCTCATCTGCACAAGAAGTGTCCTTACTCCGTGCCTTTCTATCCAGCTTTCAAGGAGGGAATGGCCTTGGAAGACTATCAAAGGTGAAGTTGTTTTTCTCCTTACTCGGTCCCAAGTCGGTGAGGGAAACAGAAATAGACTTGGGCTTCCTCTTACAGCCTCTCATTTGTCCCTTGAATGTTCTACCAGAGAATACGTCTTTCATGCAAAACTGGACAGTTTTTAGAATTTGTGGGTTTAGGTACCAATAATCAATATAGCTTTCTGGAAAGAACACAGGATCTAGAGTCCAGGGGTGTTGGGATTTTATCCCAGTTTTGTCATTTAATTGCTTTGCAGAAATGGGTGAAATCACTTAGCTTTTCGATCATCATTTTCCTTATCTGGAAAAGGTGGTGATGACCTCGGTTACCTCCTGGGGGTTTATCTTGCGGGGCTGTATGTGAACACAGATTTGATGATGGGTAGGAGTGCTTTGTCAGCAAAGGTTTTTGCAAATTAGACGTCAGTGATAACATATTCTAGGAGTACCTTGTTGCTTTTAGCCAGTATTGTAAGCTCTGACCCGTCACCCTCACTTCGGCCTTTTTACACTGACTTTGCTCCCGTGCAGGAAGCTTGGTTACCAAGTGAAGGACTCCAAAGTGGAACAGCAGGACAACTTTCTGAAACGCATGTCTGGGATGATCCGCCTCTACGCTGCCATCATCCAGCTCCGGTGGCCGTATGGAAACCGACAGCTGGTAGTAGACAAGGCCCCTGTGGCTAAAAAGAGGGCAGGCCAGACTCTGGCCTCGGGAAATAGCAGCTGTCTCCCAGGGAGGCCATGTGGTGACAGGATGGGTCGCTGTGCAGATGCTCTTAGAAGCCGGCGTTGGTGCCCGGGAAACTTGGGCTCGTCAGAGGCATTTGTTCAAAGACCGACTCTGCTGAGACTGCAAAGAACTGAGTTTATCAGAGTCCATCACGGAGTCTGTTATCAATCAGTCGTTAAGGTTCCAAGATATTATTTGAAGAGGAGTGAGAAATTGTCACATTAGACTTAGTTGGGGCCTTATGCCATTTGGATGGCACATCTTAGTTCACACATGGCCCAGCAAGCGCCAGTGACAGAGCCGTGACTGGGCCAGGGCTTGACTTGCCAGTCTGGTTCTTTTCAAAGAATACAGATCAGAGGATGAGAAGTTAAGGGACTTGGAGACCTAAAGAGAAAGGAATATAAGTTGCCTGAGCCCACACATTTTTATTATGTACCTATTGTGTGCAAGGTTCTGTGCTACGGGCATCAAGAACAACAAAGCATCTGTAAGAGGAACTGTTGGCCCAGGGGACCCCGACACTGTGTTGAAGGGTCCCGGTAAAGTGTGTGGACACCAGTGTGGTGGAGCACTTGACCACAGGATTCATCGGGCCTGTGTTGTTTCTGCCCCAGCATGTGCTCCGTTTGGGTGGTCTGGAGGGTTGTGTCCATGTAGTGACCAGTGGATGGGAGGGCTCCGAACACAGTGAGGTCCGTCATGACCACGCCTGTCTCCCCCCAGGCTCACCCTCATGGCTTAAATCATGGCTGGCGCTGGCTGGCACAGATCTTGAACATGGAGCCCCTGTCAGATGTGACAGCCACCCTCCTCTTTGACTTCTTGGAGGTATGTGATGCAGTTATCATGAGGGAGAGCAGTGGTCAGAGCAGAATGGGCCCCAGTGTGACAGAAGGGGAAGTAGCACAGGCAGGAGCTGTTGGTGCCTGGCAGCAGGACCCAGGGGCTTGCATTTTTTCCTTAGCCCTAGGACAATTCCTAGTGTTTGAGTTTTCTTCCCACTTACCCTGTGTGGCTGTCATCTCCTTGTAGCCCAAGCAAAAAGGGAAATTATTCTGGGGCTGTAGGTCGAACCCCTAGAACCAGGGGTAGGCTGTGCTGTGAGAGCGGGGGAGGACCCCAGGCTCAGAACTGGGAGTCACCAGGTTCCAAGACAGTCCCTCGGGCTACAGGGTCTTTCATGTCTACTTCTCCTGCAAGTTGTCTCATTCTGCTTTCTTAGGCCACTTTCTTGAATTCCCTGCCCGTTGAATTGCTGGAGTGGGGAAAAGGGAAAAAGAATGGCCTTCCTGTCTATGTCACTCAGCCTCATGCAGCCACCCCGTGCAGCGGGGCTGGGGTCCCACCGCTGTGATTCCTAATTCCCAGGAAAAAATGTCTGCTTAGCCGGCTTGAGTCGGCTATCTCCCCCTTCCAGAAGGCCCCACACAGTCCTCTCGTCCTCTGAGGGTCCACCACTGTGTGATAAGGCTAAGGATTTCTGTGGAAAGGCTCCGTGCACGTGCCGTGACAAATCTGGGACCATAGTCCTATAGTGCCAGTCATTTCTAGTCACCTTAGCAGCTCCTGAAGTCACAATAGATGAGCAGTGACTCTGAGTTGATGAGAATACAAGTGGTCCTCCGTGCACTTGTCTTGCTAAGGTGGAGGGGTGTGCCAGACCCTTGAAAAGGTTTCCGTCCCGGAGACTCAAAGAATACAAGTGTACCTTGTACCATTGTACTTTGTAAATATTGCATTTTTTTTTTTTTTTCCACAAGACCCTCCACCAGCAAAAAACATGATTCACTGAAGGTTCTGATGAGGGTTAACATTTCTGAGCAATAAAGTATTTTTAAAGTATATAGTTGTTATATAGACAAAGGCTACTGTACATGTAATAGTATGGTACAAACACCTTTCACATGCACATCTGTGTGGCTTCATTGTGATGCTTGCTTTATTGTGCTGAGCTGGGACCACACCCACGATATCTCTGAGATAGGCCAGTAGTTCATTAAGTTGGATTACATTTCCTGGTTTTCCAGAACACCTGGCTACCTAATACTCTGAATACGCGGAGATATTTTCAGAAGAAAATTGACTTTTTCTATTTCTTCCCTCAGTTAGCTGGCTAGTGGCCTTGTGACTGAAATGCGTGATAGGAATGCAGGGCCGAAGGCTGCTTGTGCCTTCTGAGTGTGAATTTCTGTTCTCTGCTCTGACCGTGCCTCTCCCTCTAGGTGTGTGGGAATGCCCTCATGAGGCAGTACCAGGCCCAGTTCTGGAAGATGATACTTCTCATCAAAGAGCATTACTTCCCCAGGTACTAGAACTGTTGAGCGGGTGCCAGGGTGTTTGATAGGTACACCCCTGACATCGGACACCCTCGGATGCTGTTACTTGCTGGTTTGACTCAGCTAACAGCCCCTGAATTAAGTGTGTTAGGATCGCCCACCTTGCTCCTCTTTGATATTTCAGTAAACACAGTATCTCAGAGGAATGAAAAACAAACTAGAGAGATGTTGGATTCAGACACCTGGTGTTGAATTCTTCCGAACGCCCTCTCGTAATTTCGGCTGGTGATTACGTACAGCCATTCAGGAGACCAGGAGCTGTGCCCCACAGTCAGTCAGGAGTTCCCTTGACTCTGGTGACAGTCACCGCTGAGTTCCTAGGGTTCTTCTCAAGCCATGGCACCCATCCCACCTGCCCACAGACACCTTGGGGGGGGGAAACAGCGCTCTCTCCTCCCTCATCCCCCTGTTGAAAAGGTCAAGGCCATTTGGAGGAAGGGACAGAATCCTTATCTAGAAGACAGCTCCTTGAGTCATGGATCTGCTGCTTCGCTTCAGATCAGCTGCGACCCTGACTCCTCTCCGCAAGAGGGGTATGACTCGTGTCTTCTTTCTCTCCCTGTAGGATTGAAGCCATCACAAGCTCAGGACAGATGGGCTCCTTCATTCGCCTCAAGCAGTTCTTGGAGGTGAGAGACCCCTAGCCCGACACGCCCCCGCTCTCATGGCCTTGTGGGCCTGTATTGGCCAGGCTTGGCCCTCTGGGTGCCCTGATTTTTCCAAACCTAGCTTGTCAGTGATTTCCCCTTAACCCTCTGGCTGCCATTTCATCATCTTGCCAGATTCCATTCTCCAAACTGCCTGTGGGGGGTGATCCGAGGTGATGCATGAGATATCTCACCCATAGCTGTTTGCATGTTGGCCACAGTGCCCCCCTGTCTCAGGCCTGGGGCGGGTAAGTGGGCACTGTGCTCAGTGAACACACTGCCCCTGCAGCCAGGCTCCTCCCCTATTTCCAAGCACCAGAAAACTTGAAGGGGTTAGTTTTGACAGCTTAGAACACGTGGTAGGTCTACCCAGACAGTGCACTGACCTCCAATTCCCAGTAGCCCAACTGGGAAAGTCATGATGGCGAAGGCGAGGCCCTGCTGCTGGAGGCCAGGGCACTGCGGGCGTGGTGGCCTGCACATTGGCACTCAGTGTCCACATTCCTGGCTGTCCTGCTGGCCTTGCCTTCCTCATCCACTGTCCCGCAGGGCCAGGACTTGCTGCCCGTCAGTCCCTCCCAACTGTTAAGGCTTGGAAGCAGTGTTACCAGAGAATTCCTCTTTTCTTTACCAGAAATGTTTGCAGCGCAAGGAGATTCCTGTCCCCAAAGGCTTCCTGACGTCATCCTTCTGGCGTTCCTGATGCTCCCGGTTGCCCAGCACCAGCTCCGTGGTGCTGCAGCAGTGCAGTAATAAAGCAACCGCAGACTCCTCACTGGGGAGAAGTCATGTCAGATCTAGACCTCTGCTGAGCCGTATTTCATGTGTTCGTCCCTTGTGACTAGGAGAGAAGATGGCGTGGGTTCCAGGCTCTAGGTGGTCCCTCAATAGGTCTGTGGCTCCTTAAGGCTCCACATGAAAGAGCAAAGGGAATGGGCCTTTCTCGCTTTTGCAAGAATTATGAGAAGAGGTGTTAGCACTCGATTTCACCCTTTGTTTCCTTGTCTCTGGTATCTTTCAGAAAGTAGGTACTAGACCTCAGCCAGTTCACCTAGCTGCAGTGAGCACACCACTTTTACTTCCCCCTCGCCCCCACCCCAATTCCTGTTCAGAGGAATTCCCAGAAAGAGCAAAGGCGCATAAAGTCCCCTTCAAAGCATCCAAATCCTTACTTCCACGTCTGAGTCACAGTTGTTTGGCTTTTCTCAGCTTGCGCAGTAATTATAAATTCAGAGGCGCGGCCTGCTGGAGCCGAGCTGAGGCCTTGCGCCAAAGTGCTTGGTGTCCTGGGACCGGCGCACATACCGCATTGGGCCAAGAAGCACCGTTCGTCCTCTTCCTTTGGAGTTGGGCCCTGGGAGGGGGCGCGCGAGCCAGGGCAGTGCCTTTTTGTTTTTCAGCTTGACTTGAGGTGGGCATGCACCATTCCACACGGCCCGAGCCTCCACAGTGAACCGGGTGGAGTAAGGGGTGTGAGGGAGGAAGGGAGAACTGCTTGCTAGAGTTTTAGGTCTTCTGAGTATTGATGGTGATAGATTTGCTTGACAAAAGCCACTACAAACATCCAGAGCTTGGCTGTCAGATAAGAGTTGAGATTGTGTGGAAAGACTGTTGCATGTGCTGGAGGGGTGGCCCCACCTTACTCTGTGCTGAATGTCCTGTGGTGGGGTGGGGGGCAGCCCCTGCTGCTCTTGAGCGGCTTGAAGTGACCTTTTGCATGAATTACTGACTCTGGTGCCAAAAACTAAGGAATAAAGCTTGATTCTTCACAGCCCCTTGGTCTCACGGGTCTGGTGTGGTCATGTTCCTTCCCTGAGCTGTGTAAGTCTCTAGGGGTGTGGTAGGTACAGTCTCTGCATGGATGCGTCTGTGTTTTTTCTCTTTTGTCTTCCTCACCTTCACCTTGGGAGAACTGCTGTTTTCTGGCATTCCTTTATGAATTATGTGCCAACAGCTGGCCCTGTTTCATCTAGCAGAAGTAGCAAAGTGCTGAAGTCTTTTACTGTGATGCAGCAGGAGGAATACTGCAGGAGGAGTCAGGAGACCTGGGCCCAATTCACTTTTAGGTTTTGTGACCCGAACCTTAGTATCCCCACCTGTGGGACCAAAAAATGGGACAAGTTGTTAGATGAGTAGTTTTCCAACTGTCTGGTAGCAGCATCTTAGGGCAGAGCTTGCCAGCCAGCTGGTCCTGGCCCAGGAGCCTGGGCCCTGGGGCCCGGGTAGGCGGAGACCCCAGGTACATCTGCCATTTGCACTTCCCCCCTGTAGTCAGCACTGGAGGCTTTGTGCAGGTATTTAAAAGGCACCCCTTTCTGAGCTCCTGCTGCCATCTGCTGGAGACGAGGCCTGTTACTAAGTGAAGGCCTGTGAGCTGTGGGGTGAGGGTGCTACTGGCCTCTTGCAGCTCCCACCCTTGAGTGGGAGCCAGGAGGTGGAGGGGGAGAGGAGCATCTGGAACCCTCTGTATAGCAGCTTTACCTTCCGTGTTGGGTGTGCGGGTCCTAAGTAAGATTACAGAGGACTAGTTCCTCTTCCCAGAATGAAATGTCAAAAATCCCTAAACAAGAAAATGTCTTTGGTCACCTGCACTTTGAGTTTGTCCCACTCCATAGAAAATAACCTGCCAGAGTATTTGGAGGCTCTTTCTACAGACAGGGTTTACAGTCGTCCTGTCATCCGACACCTGGTTTTCCTAATGGGTTCTTTTTTTTTTTAATTTAAAAAAAAGATTTATGCATATAAGAACTGGGGTACAGGCCAGAGATGTGGGGGTGAGAGGATTCACTGAGACAGTGGGGAACAGAACAAGCAGAATGACAAACACACTGCCGAGGGGAGCAGTGGGCGAGTCAGGAGAGGTCTGCTGCACCATGTGGGTTGCTCCCTGGCCGACTGGGGATCAAACTCGTGCTGCAGTGGCTGCAGTTAGCGTCATAGGTTACGTCTTAACCCCTTATGCCATCAGGGAGGCCCCCCTAATGGGTTCTTGATAAAACAAGAAGAGCAATGGGAGGCTGAGAGGCCCCTTGTAGTATTGTTCCAAGATGGGGATTACTGGCCAGCAGATGGGACTCCTCATGGGCATCACGTCAGATGCGCTGAGTAGAATACTAAGGACTACATTCAGTTTTTAAATTCAAGTACTCACTTGCCTGCTTGCTTGACCTCATTTCTCAGGCAGAGCGCCCACATTTTTGTCCTATCGCTGTCCTACATCATCTTAAAGCACACTTGTAAGGTGAAAATTCTAATTAGACAGAAATGCTCACATCCCTTGGACAGAGGGATGGAACTGTTGTGGGGGCTTCCCACCCAGGTGTAGGCGTGTCCCCCTGCTTCTCCAGCTTCTAGGAACACAGCAGTGACCTGATTCTGTTCAGAGGGCTTCTCAGTGCCCGAGCCAAGGGCCACAGGGCTTCTGTTTCAGGTCTGGTTACTCCCTCCCCTTTTCTCTGTCCCACCTAGAGAAATCCTGATAGATTTCTCATGGCTCTGCATGAGTGCTGTGGCCTTCCAGCTGTCTGATGAACCTACAGAAACACCCATTTATCCTCCGGCTTACAGGCAGGCTCCCTCTTTTAAAAACCCCAATTTATAAAGATGGTGCATTCAAGAAGCATTCTTCTCTTAACTCCTTCAGGATGTTTCCACTAAATATAACACATCATCCTGGACTGGAACCTGGACCAAAATAATATCTGCTAAAGGACATGGAGCCAATTGGCAAAACTTGAATAAGGCCTACGCATTAGGTCATAGAATTATCAACATTAGTTTCCTGACTTTGTGTCTATAAAAATGAATGTCCTTGTTCTTAACATACACACAAAGTACTTGCGCATCAGTAGCCTGATGTCTGCAACTTATTCTCAGTTGATGTCAAGGGGAGGAGGGCATATGTCTCCGTGTATGTGTGTGTGAGGAAATCCATCCATAGAACAATAAAGCCAGCCTGGCCAAACATTAACAAATTAGGGAATCTGGGTGAGGTGTGCATGGGTGGAATTTTTGTAGTTTTTGTGACTTTTCTGTAAATTTGAAAGTTCTGATGAAATAATAAAACCAAGCTCTAAGACCTCCAACCCTGAAAGCAGGACCATGGAGACAAAGGTTACTTGAAGCCAACAGCCTGTTTCAGCCATGAAAAGCTCACTTTGAACAGGTCTTACCGAACACTTCCTCATCAAGATAAATGGGTGACTTGGATGTAGAATTTTAATTAAATGGAGACTATGAGTTAAGTACTTGGCAGTGTTTGATGGTTTGAGCTAAAAATTATTGGCGCACATAATATAGATTTAATTTAGGGCAGCTTTTCCCAGGGAGTTTTTCTGCTCAGGGCCCTAAAAAAGAGTCCAGCAGTCCCAGAAGTTTGGGAAATATGTCTTGAAGGTGAGCTGGGTGAAATGAGAGAGGAAGTAAGACAGCAGAGTGTTGGCAATTGTCGGAGCCGGGTGGTGGGCAGATGCAGGTCCATTGTACATCCTGTCTCCCAGGCTTGGCAACCCGCCATTATAAAATGCACAGAATCTAAAGAAAAGAAAAAGAACCTTTTTTTGCAGGATATTTGGATGCCTTAACTATGCTACTTTGATGGTTTCCTTCCAAGAGCTTGCTGTGTGGTGCCACTGTGTCAGAAGGCACGCACTGCCAAACTGCTCCTTTAGGAAGGTTCTACTTACATAAATTCAAAACGGGAAAGATTCGTCAGAAATGAGTGGTGGAGGGGCCTCCCTGGTGGCGCAATGGGTTTGGTTGGTTCACTATGAACCAATCCGCAGCCTCTGCAGCACAAGTTTAATCCCCGGCCGGCCAGAGAGAAACCCACATTGCGCAGCAGACCTCTCCTGTCTCGCCTGCTACTCACCTCAGCAGTGTGTTTCAGTCAGTCTGCCTGTTCTGTTCCCCACTCTGTCTCTGCTAAATCCTCTCACCCCCACCCCCCGCATCTCTGGCCTGTACCCCAGCTCTTGTATGCATAAATAAATAAACATAAAAAATAAAAATGAGAGGTGGATATTGGGAAACCGTTAATAGGGATGTTCCCGACAGGGACATTACAATTGTAGGGAGAAAAGTATAAGCCCAAAGCATGATGTTTGAAAAAAATAAATAACCTATTTAAGGGAGTGGCTCAGCTCAGATCTGGAGAAAAGCAACAGGACATGATGTTGTGTGAAGGTAAGGTGAAACGAGCTCATGGACCCTCTAGAATCTAAGCAATTTAGATATGATGGGCTGTTCTGTAGGCAATGGGAAGCTGAAAGGTTTGACTTGATTTGTGGAACCAATTCCAACTCTATGTTCAAGATGAGCAGGAAGGATGGCGATGCGGGGTCTCAGCAGGCTGACCCACAGGAGTACAGATGTGGATAAGCCGGCATTGGGAACATGCTCCAGGGTTGCAGGCGCACCTCTCAGCTGTCACCCGAGCCCTGTTAGGCTAGCTAGCCTGTCAAGGTCACTTCTCAAACGTGGGCCCTGAGGTCAATCAGTGTTTTGGTAATTTTATCTTTTGAAGTGTCATTGCAATACAACATGTAAGTTTCAGGTGTGTAGGGTTAAAATTAACAGGTGCATCTAGGTGTTAATTTCACCACTAAGTCCAATTCTGCCCTTTACTAACTACAGTACCATTGACCCCTTTCACCTGATTTACCCACTCATTGTTCTTAGGGTCTAAAGGTTTGTTTTGCTAATTGTTTCTTCATTGTAAAATATACATGCCACGAGATTGACCATGTTGTGTATAACCTGTCACCACCAGACAGCTCCCATATGGAAACTCTCTCCCCATTAAATGCCACATCTCTATTCCTGCCCCGCCCCTGGCCCTCCTGCTCCATTTCTGTGTGTATGAATTTGGCTACTCTAGGGACCTCCCACGAGTGGAATCCTGAAATATTTGACCTTTCGTGTCTGGTGGGTTTCACAGGCATGTCCTCAAGCTTCCTGAAGTCGCTGTTTCGAAGATTTGTGGTAGTCCATGCTGGCCCCAACGGCGCAGGATATCGCGTGTCCACTAGCCCGTGGGCCCCTGCCCAACCAGCTCGCCTGTTGGGAGGAAAAACAGTGGAAATGGTGCTTGTTTGTTAAGTGGAGGGGGTGGTGTGTGCACGTGTGTGTGTTTCCCAGGGAGGTCACCAAGTTTCTTAAGCCTTGGGTTCAGTCGCCCCCTGCTCTTGGGGAGGCCAAGAGCCAAGTGGGTGAAAACAGGGACACGAGGGTTACAGGGTTGCTTCCCAGTCCCTGTACCTTTTTGGCTGCTTTTTTCTGAATGAGCTTCTCTCAGAAAACAGGCCCATCATCTACTTCATCATCTGCCTCTCCCCACACCTAACAAGTGTTAGGCATCTGGTGAAATTGGTGGGAGGTGGGGTAGGCAGACAATAGAACACGTGAAGGGCGTTTTAAATATCTTATTCCCAGAGCCAAATGCAGCCTGGGGTGGGTGAGCGAGTGGGAGGTGGAAGGGGCTAGAGGTTCTGTCTTGTGGCCATGTTTCAGATGAAACAAAGGATCCACGATTAAGATTTTTATTTTGGCATCAGTACAGAAGCTTCGGCACAGGTCTCTCTGGCAAAAGCAGCAAAGCCCTTAATTCACTAGGATACCAGCGTAATTTAAAAAGGAAAACCCTCCCTGCCGTGGTCTTGAGACCTGCTCTGTGTGGGAGCAGCGGCCTTGGAATTTGGGAGCACTCATGGCGTTAGCCATTTTGTGCCTGGAGTGCAATATCTGATTGAACATTTTGCTGCTGTTCACGGGAGAAGAGGCAGTGGACGCCATCAGCGGTTCCCAGAAACGCACACACTGGGGAGAAACTACCAGGTCCTGCTGTCTCTGAAGATTGCAGGAAATGCCTCTCAGCTCCTATGTTTTTCCTCCAGATTCTGCAAAGCTGCTTCTGGGGTGTGGCCACTCCTTTTCTGTTCTGTGAGGGCGTGAGTGTGGAGGATTTTCCCTCACTATCAGGGCTACTGACAGATTGCAGACCCTACGCACCAGGGAGGAAGCCAAACTGCAGAGGCCCAGGAGGTTGGGGGCTGGGCCTGGGTCCGAGTTCTGGTGCAGTGCCCAGGGCCTTTATATTTATTTAAAGAAAGCTGCCTGGTAACAAAGCTGAGGCCTTCCTGAGCTGCAGGACCGCAGGTCTGCCTGACTGCACAGGAATGATCTGGGTGTAACTCCCAATGGCTGCGCCCCAGCTGTCACCGGAATGGGGGTGGGGAAAGGGCTGCAGAATGTAGAGTCAGTTTGTCTTCAAACTGTTAAAACAAAGATACAGAAACCCTCTTATTTTATAGCTGTTCTCAGCACCCAGCACCCCATGTCTCCCTTTCCTGAGCAGGAAGCAGGCCAACACAGTTTCAGGGGTTCTGGAACTCAAATGCTTTTGCTGTTGCTAGCCTCCTGACCTAGGACAAGCCACCCACCCTCCACGTCCATGCTGGTTTGTAAAACGGGCGAGTAACACCCACCTCAAAATTATTGCTAAGATTTTAAAAAATGGTAATGCATGAATTGCTCAGCAGAGAGCTTGAACCATAAGGAACTTCAATTAGGGCAGGAAGGACTTCAAGGTCTTTATTAATAGGCCTGATGCCTCACGTCTCACGGGGACCTGCGAGAAAGCTTTCGCTGTAAGAATTTAAGGAATTTTTAACTCCCCAAATTCGGGAATAACTGCAAATGAGTCGACTTCTTTTTTAATGGTTGGATTTGGCCTTTTTTAAAAAACCAACCTCCTTAAACTCGGAGCCCAAAATTCTCTTGGGGTCTGTGACCCCAGCCCCACCAGAGGCGCAGCAGCCCTCCAAGGGAAAGTGGGCAGCAGGAAGAGAGGCTGCGGGTGACCTCACCCTTAGGGACGGGGCGTTTTTTCCGGTCGGGGAGCTCAGCATCCTCAGCCAGACTGCAGCGGCGGCCCCCGCCCCGCCCCGCCCCGCCCTTCGCTGCGGTCCTGGAAGGGCGCCCAGGGGTGGAGGGTGGGGCGCGCCAGAATCTCTGCAGGGCGGGAGTGGGGGATCCATGTGGCGGGCAGGGCCGTGCGGGCCCGAGCATCGCCCCAGCCGCGGCGGAGGCAGCGACCCCTGCACCCCAGCCCCCCCCCCGGCGCGCGCGCTCCTTCCCCAGCCCACCGGGGCGCGGCTCTGCCCTCCCCCGGCGCTTCGGCTCCTTCCGGAGGCGCTCGGCCCTTTCCGCCGGGCGTCGGGAGGCGAGCCCGCGAAGGCCCCGCCCCCGCGCTCGCGCCCGCCCGCCGCCGGGGCGCGCGTGGCCGCCTATAAAAGGGGCGGGGCGCGCGCGCCGCCACTACCCGCTGCGGAGCGAACGGCGAGGCGCGGAGGCCGCGGAGGCCGGTCGGTTCCCTCAGCAGCCCTCGGCCCGACGCACCACCGCCCCCACCACCCAGGAGCCGGTGAGCGGGGGGCCGGGCCGGGCCGCGGGAGCGGGCCCGGGAGGGAGCCGGGCGCCCCGGCCGGGGCGGGGCCGGCGCGCGGACAGGTGAGCCGGGCCGCCCCCGGCCGTCGCGGGGAGCCGCCGCCCCGGCGCGCGGGCTGCGTGGGGGCCGCTGCCGAGCCGCGCGCCCGGGGCGCCGTTGACTGGGCGGAGGGCGCGAGGCCGCCGGACCCCGCGCCCGCCCCGGCAGCCCCGCCCGGCCCGGCGCCAGGTGGGGCGCGGGCCCTCGCCCCCCTCCCTCAGGGCCCCCCTCCCTCAGGGCCCCCCTCCCTCAGGGCCCCCCTCCCTCAGGGCCCCCCTCCCTCAGGGCCCCCCTCCCTCAGGGCCCCCCTCCCTCAGGGCCCCCCACCCCGGCGCCCGCCCGGGGGGAGCGACTCCGGCCGCTCCGGATCCCCGGCCCCGGCGGCCCGGCCTTCGGGGAGGGGGAGCCCCGCGGACGGCCGCCCGCCGCGTCCTCAGCCGCCGCCCGGCGGGGCCTGGCCGGGGCTGGCCGCGCCTTTCCGGCCCCGGCCGCCGGCTCCCGCCTGCCCAGCCGCGGTGGCTGGTAAATAACAGGTAGACGCGGCTTTCGCTTGGTGTGGGAACCAAAGGCCATAACTTCACGCCTTAGAGGGTTTTTTTCTCCCCCTTTTATTCCTGAGGCCGGGTTTTTCCAGTCGGGGACAGTGTCATTAATTATCAGAAATTTCTCCAGGCGTGCGGTGTAGAGTGCTAGAGCCGTCTTTTGTTTGCAAGTCATCCCTGCGAAGTGGATGAGATGCTTCCCAAGGAAAATCGCCTGTCGCAGTCTCTGATGTCCTGGAATAAAAGATTTTAAATAAACAAGACGAAGGGTTGACTGTGTTCGAAATGAAAAGCCTGACTAGCCCCGAAAACTGGGTGGAGATGGCTCGAACTGCTGCAGCACCTTGTCGAGTCTCTTTTATATAATCCAGCCTCAACTATGTAGCCCTTTGTTCTGTCTGCATTGTGGTAGTTAAAAGAACTTACACCATCATGGCTGAGGAGGGAGAGCATGTGAAGTATTTTTTTCATCGTGATTTTTGAGAAATTGCATTGTCATAGCAATTGGACTTAAGTAAAATGGAATGCATCAAAGATGGAAGGGTGGGGGTGTCTTGCAGCCAGCACACAGACAATCCGAAGAATGGCAGTAGGAACACCCAGCGTGTGAAGCCTTTGAGCCAAGGCCCCAGCTCCTTAAAGGAGTCATTTATTTCCCCTTTCATTGCAGCTCATGGCTTGGATTTTCAAAGGTCAAATTGAAGTCAAAGTTTGAAAAATGCCCTGCAGGAAAAAAAGAATGCTGCAGCAAGGTCCCTGTGCAGGAAATTAACAGTACGCCTTTTTTAGTAATTGGGCCAGTAGTGACTCAGGGGGACCCTCGAAGTGTGTTAGCTGCTCTCCAGGGACCAGGGCGGGAGACGAGACTGGAAAGGATTTGCTCTGCGCTGGACAGGTCCGAAGCCTTTCCCATGGGAAACTGTCAGCTCAGAAACATTCTCTGCTGTGCTTTTGGTCTCGGCCGTGTGTTTGTAGTAATCAGATAACTGGGGGAATCTGATATGTCGCAGGCACTCATCGGAGCCTGTCAAGAAATCTGAGGACCAGGTTTTGGTAGTGAGAGCTATTTTTTAAGTCTATCTTTTGGTTCCCTGGGTTCGACTTTTCCCTCTTCTCCATACCTACTTTCATGCTAAAGGGAAGGGCAGAGCCTGAGAAGTGATGTCAGGATTAGTCCCCAGTCCTGTCATTGCTGAACCTGCACTGAGGACAGTGGGCGCCAGGCCAGTCCCCTGCTCTGTGCTGGGGGCCGCTGGAGGACTTGACTAGTTGTGTGCTGGGTCCCCGCAGCCAGCCCATCGCCGAGCAGACAGGCCTGGTGGCGAGAGTGGAGGAGGAAGGCAGAGGGGTCACTTGGGACTGGTAGACAGGAGCAGCTGAGCTGGGCGTCGGGTCCCTCCTGTTGCTGTTTTTTTTTTTTTTTTTTTTTTTTTTCCATATTCCTCTTGTACCAGTTTGAAACAGGAAATAGTATTCTGAAAAGGAAGTGCCCGTAACTGGGCCCAGGTCACCTCTCTGTAGCTTGACTTCTTTCTTGTTTCTGACGATTTCATGAAGTCGTGCTAGCTTATTATCAGGTGGCAGGGGCTGTTGGGGACCGTCCAGTTCTGGGGCTCTCGGTATAGCGGAATGTGGGTTAGTGGGGGCCTGTTCAGTGTGTCAGAGTGTATGCAGTATCTTTACTTAGAGACGTGGGGAGACAGATCCAGAGCAGGCGTGACTTGGCCAAGGCAGCCCGTCTAGAAAGACGGTAGCTGCTAAAATCAGGGAACGTGTTCTCGCCACATTTGAAATCCCCGGTGAGACTGAGAAGCTCTGTAGAATAAGAAAATGTATGAAATTTGATTTTTACCTGTATTCATATATTTTTAAACGTCTCTTTTCTTCATTTTGAAATTATTTGGTTGGGTTTGCCTCAGAAGCTTGTTATCTCGCTCTCCCCCCTTCAGACGCCACATTCCTCCATCATGTTGTCATCGTTTCGTAAACGCAGAGTCCAGGTATTTGACCCGCATGCAGGAAATGTGTGGCCTTTTGGGGGTTGCCTGCCTTGCAGTGGAGACCATTTGTGTCCAAGAGGTTGAATGATCCAAAGAGAGGGATACCTGCTGCATGACCTTCCTGTTAAACCAGTTGGCTAGGTTTGGGGTTTGGGTGTTACATGAATAGACGTCATAGTAAAGTTAGTCTGAAATTTCCAAAGCCTCCTGTTTTTTTACTCTTTTTAAGGCATGAATATCTTCATTTCTTGTCACCCTACTGGTGTTTGCATGTAGTGTCTGCTGATTTATTTTTTTTGAATGGTTACTTGGTTCTTAAGAACCAAGGGATAATCAGATTTTCCTAGCTATTTGGGGAAAAATCTGAAAACATGTTATAAAAAATCATATTTTAAAATTTGACAAATTATGTAAACTTGGGTTTGTTTCCTGTTTCCATTTTTTTTCTGCCACAATACCCGTAATAAAATGGAATTGTTTTCTTGTTTTTTTTTTTTTAAAGCTCACTATACATTTGTTTTATTTGTATATAGTTTTTGAGTGTTTGCTAAATTGGACTTTAAAAAAAAATACTTAAAATTAATGTCTAGGTAATCCCATAAGGAAAAATGTAAACTATACAAATTTCTAGTGATTATAGGCGATAAATCCAAGGCAGGCCCTTTTATAAATCAGACTGCTTAGTTATTTAAACAAGGTTTATAAAAATGGGCCACACTATAACATTTTCCTGTTTTGAATGTCCATATAATGGTATTTTGCACTTATAGAGCTCTCATCTGAATTTTACAGGTTAAAAGGTAAGTACCAGCAAGAGAGCATATGGGAAGCATTCGGAAGTAAGTTTTCTCAGTCTGCATTTCTGGATTTTGATGCAATGCAGTATGAATCTTTTGCTTTCTTAAAGCTAAGTCCTGCTCACTGCAGAATCATGCTAATGAGTTGAAATGAATTAATCAATTTGAAGACTGACATGTGGATCCACAATCCTGATTGGAATGTAGTTTAAGAAGAAATATTTGTTTTTATTCTTGGTTAAAATTCTTTACGTATTATTTACTTCTACTTACCATCAGATATGCCACTAAAATCTGCAGCTTAACTGGTTTTGAGTTACCTCGTTTGAGCTGAGAATCAGCTGGTATAAGATTTTGTGGGTGCTAACCAATTCTGGGGTGGCTTGTTCTGGGGAATTTTATTCCACATCCATGGATATAGTTCTCTTGCTTTGGAAATGTAAAATTTGGTAACAGGAATCCCTAAGCCATGGGGAAAATGGCCTCGTCTGTTCTGCTCCTTTGGGCTCTGACTAAGCAACAAAAATAAAATTAATAAGTGGTTTTTATGACCTTTTGCTTTGGGTGATGTTTATGAATTTTTGAATAGAGCCACATGCTCTCTTCATCCTGTTAGTCCCTGAAATCTCTTTCCTTCCAAAAAGTCCATCCAGTATCCTGCCTGAAATCAGAATTCCTTTTGTAGTATTCCAGACACCTCTCCAAGATGCTTTGTTTCAAATAGTGACTCCTTTCAGTACAATTTTATTCTCTTCTGGGGTTCCAGAGAAACTGCTGAATTCTTCTACTCTCTGAGATCCCTGTGAGGGGAGGGTGTCCTCACTACTCACTGCAGGTGCCAAGTTTGCAGAATCCAAAGCATTTGACCTTTGGTTTGAAAATGTTTGTATCTGCAGTCTTTTCTGTTGCCTAACATGCTGTCGTCCTCGCCCACTGCCTCTCCCCGCCCTCCAAAGACAGGCGTACCCCCTCGCACAGGGGGTCCATAGTTTCAGATTAGGTTGGAGCATTAAAGATTCCCTACATACCAAGAACCGCCCAAACAGCTGTCCCTTGGCATTTCTCAAGAGGGCAAAGACATGCGTTCATGCCTGGCCTCCTCTGTGGGACCCCTGTTCCCTTGATGCTGTGTGTGTGTGTTTTTGGGGGGGCGGCAGGTGATGAGTCCTTCTCAGGCATGTTATGTCTTTGGGTTAAATGGAATTTTAAGATTCATAGCTTTAGACCCCTTCTTTCTCCCCACAGAGCTGGCAATCTTGAGAATGCTGACAGGTTCTTTTTATTTACTACAGTAGAGGACATAGTTGTAATTCCTGCTATATTCCCCTGAGATCAGTTCACAGTGCTTGCGGAATGATGCAGCTAACATTTTGACTGCTGCATTGCAGCATTTGTAAATACCCTGCACCTTCAGTCTCCTCTAACAATATTTGCAACAGTAGGACTTTTTTCTTTAGTGACCTTGAGTCGGCCGGTGTCCCAAAACACACAGGGGAAGCTTTCAGTGCTTGTTTCCTTATCTTCAGTCTCCCAGTTCATAGACTAGCTGGCATAGTCAGAGCTGACAGGCTGCTCTGAGATAAGCCGTCAGTGGATTGCTAGGAACAGATAGTCTGCTGAGATTGGAGATTGTTTTTTAATGGCACATTTCCCAAATTCTTCCTTTCTAGCTCTCAAAAGGCGTTAATCCCATGAAGGCTGGGAACAGCTGGAGACCTTTTCTGTGGAGTTGGCCTTCTCTGCATGTTTCTGGGCAGGGTGGGGCTTCGCAGCTGCAGCCTCGGTCCTGCAGAACAAGTGGTGCACCTAGGCAGGAAACTGCCGACTCGCACATAGTTTTGAGTGGCAGAGGTTCCTGGTGACATAATTGCTTTTTCCTGTGTTTAATGTAATCTGGTGAAATGAAGGAACTGGGACTTGTATAGCTAAACTAGGGACAGCCCTCTACCAGGTTAAAAGGTGGGGGGCGGACTCTTAAAAACCTGTAATCTTAAATTCCTTAATCACACAAGTGGAAATTCTGAATGTCACCCGCAGCGTGTGGTGGCTCTTAGATGGGCTGCCTCCCCAGGGACAACCAGCTGTGGCCAGCTGTGGCTTGGCAGAGCTCCATCTCCTGACGTCAGCTGATCTACTGCAGGAAAGAAAAGTCCATTATTGCCTGACCAAAGCACTTGGTATAGAATTGACTTGTTCTACTTCACTGGGGTGACAAAGAGGGCCTTTTAGGCAGGCCTCACTGGACTGTCTCCCTGGGCTGGTAGGGCCAAATGCACGATTGGACCCCAGCAGGGGTGATTGCCCAGGTGGAGCCCTTGCAGTGTTATGATGGGACTTTCCTCATCGTGAAGGGATGCTCCTTTATGATGGGATTTCTTTTTTTTTTTTTTTAAAGATTTATTTATTTATTTATACAAGCACTGGGTACAGTCAGAAGCGCGGGAGAGTGAGAGAATTCACCAGAGCCAGAGCGGGGAGCAGAGCAGGCAGAAGGACTGAAGTACACTGCTGAGGGGAGCAGCGGGCGGCAGGAGGGGTCTGCGCGCCATGTGGGACCCTCCTCTGGTGGCCGGGGAGCAGCCGGGGATCGAACCGGCGCTGCAGAGGCTGCAGGCAGCTTCGCAACCCAGCGTTCAACCGCTGCGCCACCGGGGAGGCCCTATGATGGGATTTCTTAGAAATTTCCAGAGCAGCATTCCAAAGGAATTTAGAAATGCAGTGCCTCTAGTGACACAGGAGGCAGGACAGTCACCACAGATGTTAGCCATCTCGCAGGGACTCTTGGCAGTGTAGTTAATGTTTCGGATGTAACCCACCTTCCTCAGGAAACTTGTTTACAAGAGAATTTTGTAAACAAGCACATTAGACATGTCACTTCCTGCTGTTTTTCCATCTTAACTGCTTCCCGAGGAAGGAGAACCTAAGAAGTATAGAAAGACATCAAACCCTCAGGGCAGCCGTGGGAAGCCCGCCTGCTGCCTGGTGTCACCACGGAAACTGCTCTGAACAGACATGTTTCCAGGCTGCCTTCAGTCCTGGGTTTTCAGGACTCTCTTAAAGTCCACTTAGAATAGAAAGGATTTTTCTCAGGCCCACCTCCATATCGGTGACACAGAGCCCTGCCTTCCGGAGCTTTCTTTCTCCAGGCCACACCCTACCAGTGGGAAAAGAGCAACTCATTTCTCGAATGTACTGCCATGTGGTCCATGCAGGGTGAGTAATTCAGACTTACTCATTAGGTTGACACCTTGTTTTGAAGCTTTAGTCAGCACATTCTTTGTTTGCTCTTCTCATTATGAATCTGGCTTTTACCTGGATAGAATTCCAGTTTGACAATATGGGAAAGGAAATCTAGGCAAAAACTCTTTTGAGCTCTCCCTTCACCCTTTGCGATGTATCAGCTGTAGTGCTCACCGTTAATTCATCATTCATTCAACAAACACTTCTTTTTTTTTAAACATACTTTTTTTTTTTTTTTAAGAGTGATTGATTTATTTATACAAGCACTGGGTACAGTCAGAAGTGCAAGAGGGTGAGAGAATTCACCAGAGCCAGAGCGGGGAGCAGAGCAGGCAGAAGGACCGAGGTACACTGCTGAGGGGAGCAGCGGGCGGCAGGACAGGTCTGCGCGCCATGCGGGACCCTCCTCCGGTGGCCGGGGAGCAGCCGGGGATCAAACCGGCGCCGCAGAGGCCACAGGCAGCTTCGCAACCCAGCGCTCAACCGCTGCACCACCGGGGAGGCCCTCAACAAACATTTCTAATGACTTCTGTGTGCTGGAGATTGGGGCACGAAGATTAGGTTGCTCCGTATAATTAGACCGTGGGAAGTGTAGGCAAGTGCTTTGTGAAGGTGCAGAAAAGTGCGATAAGATCTGAGGAGGAGGGAAGAAAGGTGGGTCCAGGTGGCAGGGGCCTGCAGCTCACTCCTTTCAGCTGGGTGCTGAGATGATGAATGGGAGTTCCTTAGGAAAGAAGAGATGGAGCCTTCTACACAAAGGAAGCACATGCAAATGGCTTGGGGTCTGTAAAGAGAATCATGTATTTGGCGAATACTTCTCTGTGCCAAGAGGGGAGGGGCGCGGTTGAGAGATGTGGGCGGGCAGGTGTGTTGAGCTGATCAGAAGGTCTTGCTAGCCAGGTGGATTGTCTCAGGAGAGAGCTGTCAGCTCACAGAGCTTGCACAGCACGATGTGGCAAAGAGTAGGTTTCTTTCATAGTAAAATAATTAGGCAGGACTTTTTTCTTAAAGATTTATTTTCTTTATTTATGCATACAAGAACTGGGGTACAGGCCAGAGGTGTGGGGGGTGAATCAGGCAGATTCACTGAAATACACTGCTGAGGGGAGCAGTGGGGAGACAGGAGAGGTCTGCTGTGCCATGTGGGTAGCTCCCTGGCCAGGGATCAAACTCAGGTTGCAGTGGCTGCCCATAGCTTGATAGTGCTGAGACTTTAATCCCTGCATCACCAGGGAGGGCCAATTGGTAGGACTTAGAAGGAGAAAAGTAACAAATGTTAACTGGTTATTTAGTGGAGAGTAATTTCGAAGGGAAGGTGGAGAGAATACAGTCTCCTCATTACTTGCCCAGGGAATGCAGCCTTCAGAGGAAGGTGGTCCTTCGGTGATCAGGTACAGACAGTGCTTTCTCGCGGTCCCATGTCCCTTTACTCCCTAAAGAGCTGGCGTCTGACCTCACTCTGTCTCCTCACGGCCAATGTAGAGGCTTGCTCGCTGACCTCCTCAGCCTCAGCACCCTTCCTGGCAGTGGACGAGCTCTCCAGTGTTTTCCCAGTAGCTGTGAGCTGGAGGGGTGTAAGGTAAATGAAGCTGGTCAGGCTTTTTTTGGCCTCTGTGCCCTTCACCTGCGGACCTGATCTTGGTAATATAGAAGGTGTGTGGATGTAGAAGCACGCATGCCTGACTATGGGCACCTGAGCATGGGTGTGCATACATGTGCAAGTGTGCACACCTGAGCCTAGAGGTCAGAGCTGTGAGGGCGGCGTGACTCTCAGCCAGCAAGGGCAGAAATGCTCTGAGAGGAGGAAGAGGCCACGAAGAATGCCAGAGAAAGCTCGGAGAAAAGAGGGAACAGATGTGCAGGGGCCTCCAGTTGCTGGCTCCCTGCCGGTGTGTTGCCCCTGCGTACCAATAAAACCTGTGAGAATGATGCCAAGGGCGCTATAGTTCTTCCAATTGCTAGAGCCAACAGTGAACCTACCTGGCCTGGTATGTTTGCAAGACAAGAGACCGTAGCTTGTTTGGGCTGCTGCTTTTCCAAACCTCGGGCTGTCCTCTGCGGCATGTGATTTTTTTTTTTAATTTTTTTTCCTAGAGGCATGTCTTATTTATTTATTTATTATTTGTTTTGTTTTGTTTATACATGCACTGGGTACAGTCAGAAGCGCGGGAGGGTGAGAGAATTCACCAGAGCCAGAGCAGGGAGCAGAGCAGGCACAAGGACCGAAGTACACTGCTGAGGGGAGCAGCGGGCGGCAGGAGAGGTCTGCTCGCCATGTGGGACCCTCCTCTGGTGGCCGGGGAGCAGCCAGGGATCGAACCGGCACTGCAGAGGCCGCGGGCAGCTTCGCAACCCAGCGCTCAACCGCTGCGCCACCAGGGAGGCCCTGCGGCATGTGATTTTTAAGGTGGAAGGATCGTAAGCCATTTCCACCTGCCAGTTTTAGTCATTCCAGGGAATGGAAGCATTGAGAGGGATGGTGAGTGGAGCAAGGTCACATGTTGCTACAAATTTAGAAACTCGGTCATTAACCTTTACCTGTTTCTTTCTGTGGGCCTCTGGTTGGTAGAGGGTAATAAACGGGCTTATTCCTGTGAAGAGCCAGTGGCACAGTCTAGGTTCCTCCCATAAGTAGGTCAGATTTTCTTTTTGGCGTTAAAATTTGGTGAAACTGTCCAGAAATCTGAGGGTGTAAAGTTGGGGCAGATGGAGTGCTACAGGGAAGAGGCGCGTGCCTGGCAGCCTGCCAGTCTGCATTTGTAGTTCGCTTGAAATTGAAGCTGGACTTTTTCCTTGCTTTCCAGAATAACAAGTAGGAGTAAAGCAGGATAAGTCTTTCGTCACTTTTTTCCTGAGCCACACTGCTCTGTAAACTGTGCATGCAGATGAAACTGAGCCCACTGGGTGCCCAGACTGTGTGGCCTGAGAAGACTTGATATTTGGGGGAAACTGGGGAATCACTTACTTTGACTGGGTAGATCCTACTGGTTATTGATGTAAAGGACCGTTGCTTTGTAATCACTCCCTTTTATTCATTGAATAACAGACTGAGATCTGGAAGGATAGAAAACCTGGTATAAGTGAGAGTAAATTCCATCTAATCTTCACACAATGAAATGCAGAGACCAGTTGAAAGAACTTTTGAGTGAATTTCTCAATAATTCTTTGAGTACCAAAGTTGGTGTTTCAGATTCAACAGATCGTGTAAACACGTGGATTTGTGGCTTGGTCTCGTTGCCATGTAGTTGGGCAACCTCTGAGGGCCTGGAGTGGGTGCTGTAGGGAAGTGGTAGTCTTCTTTTTCTTTACCTTTTGTTTTTTTTTTTAAAGATTTATTTATTTGTGCATACAAGAGCTGGGGTACAGACCAGAGGTGTGGGGGTGAGAGGATTCACCAGAGACAGAGTGGGGAACAGAACAGGCAGACTGACTGAAATACACTGCTGAGGGGAGCAGTGGACAAAACAGAGGTGTACTGCACCATGTAGATCAGCTCCCTGGCTGTCCGGGGATCAAACTCAGTGCTGCAGAGGCTACAGATAGCTTCACAGTGCTGTGCTTAACCCCTTGCACCACCAGAAGGCCCCTTCTTTACATTTTTAAGGACAGGTTTATAAGAAAAAGGAGACCCCTGCCTAGACACAGGTGGGCAGAGAGCCCCCGCTATTGCTGCTGTTGTTTAGCAAAGGGAGAAGGTGTGTGAAAAGAAACACCTGCAGGGTCAAGGTGGGCAGGAGAGGGCCTCCCTTGTGGTGCAGTGGGTTGAGCGCAGGCTCAGCAGTACCAATTCGATTCCCATTCCTGGCAGGCCAGGGAGAAACCCACATGGCAAGACAGACCTTTCCTGTCTCGCTTGCTACTCCCCTCAGCAGTGTGTTCCTCAGTTTGCCTGTTCTGCTCCCTTCCCTCTTTGTCTCTGGTGAATTCTCTCCCCTTCCACACCTCTGGCCTGTACCCCAGTTCTTGTATAAATCTTTAAAAAAAATAGGTGGGCAGGAGAGCTGCTGTTGTTATTTTTATAAAGCATTAAGGAATAGGACCCGGGCTTCATGGTTAAAGCCTGAGTAGGTGCTACCTTCTCACATCATTTGTCTCCTAATTCTGTTAAATCCGTCTTCCTGGCTTATGGTGCTTATGCAGGGCATTCTGTCTTTTCAGAAAATGGACCCAAGTGGGGTCAAAGTGCTGGAAACAGCAGAGGACATCCAGGAGAGGCGGCAGCAGGTCCTGGACAGGTACCACCGCTTCAAGGAGCTCTCAACTCTCAGGCGCCAGAAACTCGAAGATTCCTATCGATTCCAGTTTTTCCAAAGAGATGCCGAGGAGCTGGAGAAATGGATCCAGGAGAAACTTCAGATTGCCTCTGATGAGAATTACAAAGATCCAACCAACTTGCAGGTGTGTCCGATTGCTCCTGAGACGCCTGCTGAAATTTAAGAACTCATACCTTTGCCCCAAAATTATAAAAAAGTCATTTAATTATGACCTCGAGAGAGTGGGCAAGAGGAACTAGCTGAGGCAGGACTAACTCAGCATTCTGGGGAGCCCTCGTGGGTGGATTCGTGACCGGGGAGCCTCGCAGTGTCCATTTGTCTTTTCTGGAGGCAGGGCGCCGCCAAGCCACCATCACTGAGCCTTCAGCATTTTTCAGGGGAGATTTGAGTTCATCTCTTGGACTGTGTGTCCTTGAGAAAGGTGTGCTGACATTGTTGTTCTTGGTGAAAATTTGTGTCTATAAAAATTTATATTAGGAGTCTCTTTAAGCAATTCATTGGTCTTATCACAAGCCAAGCCTTTAAAAATCATTGAATTGGATACAATTAAGACAAGTGAATTTTATAGTGCAAATTATACCTCAGTAAAGCTGTTTAAAAAAAAGAGACAGGGCCTCCCCTGGTGGCGCAGCGGTTAAGCGCCGGGTTGCGAGGCTGCTCGCAGCCTCTGCGGCGCCAGTTCTATCCCCTGCCACTGGCGAGGGTCCCACCAAAAAAAAAAAAGAGAGAGACAAAAACCATTCTCATTGATTCTGGTGAAAGGCTTTTTATTAGCAAGTGGAGCAGCAGTTGAGTCCGTGGTTCTTTCACTACTCCAAGGTCGTCTGAAATGTGAAGGTGGGTTTAGGTGCAGTCCCTGGCTAGCAGAGCCCACGCCAGCTCCATACTTGATGGAAAGAGGCATTGAGAAAGGACGTGGACGCCGAGTCACAGAGTGGGGCTTCTGAAGCCAGCTCACAGTGTCATGTCATGAGGGGACGTGGTGGGGTATTTAAGGCAAGCTTTTCACACTAAGAAAACTGTCAGTTATGTTGTTTCCAGAAGGGTTTGGATGTCCTTACAAAGCCTAATTTCCTGATAAAGAATAAATAGGGTATTTTATCGCTTCTTACCATATGCACAGTTGGTGACCCTTGATGGCCAACTCCCAGAGGGCACGTCTGAGTGAAAAGGCAGATGGGTGGGATGCCCAGGGCGCTAGTTCCGTGTCTGCAATTAGAGGGCATGGGATTAAGGAGGGGAGGGAGGATGGGGGCCGAGGGCCCCACAGGGGTGCTGTGTGGTTGCATCTCTAGCTCAGCTGGTGGTCTGCTGACAGGGCAAGCTGCAGAAGCACCAAGCCTTTGAAGCAGAAGTGCAGGCCAACTCTGGAGCCATCGTTAAGCTGGACGAAACTGGAAACCTGATGATCTCTGAAGGGCATTTCGCCTCTGAAACCATAAGGGTGAGTAGGATGGTTCCTTCATCTGGCAGGGAGTGGGGGGTAGGGGGAGTGGGTGGGAGGGAGTCAGTGAATGCGTACCTGCGATCTGTGTTCTTAAACAGAGACTTTCCAGCTTTTTAAAAGAACTCGCGGAGTCTCCTCGAGGAATTTCCAAATCCTTCCTTTGCTGTACTCAGCTTGAATATAAACAAGTATGTGTATACTCAGGAAATTAATACTTTTTGCCGAATTACTATTTTGCTGTACAGATTAGAATGTGATTATCATTTAAAGAAGATTGCATGAATTAAACTCTTAACGCTGACACGTGGTAACAGTGGGTAGGGAATATTAGTGAATTTGGTTTTGGGGATGAGGATGGAAAGATCAACAGGATGAATCACAGACACCCATCACTATTGGCAAGCTTGCTCTCTGTTCCTGGAAGGGTTTCCTGAGGTTTGATCAACACGCCAGTTCAGGGTCCAGCTGTAAAGAATGCTCGTGGCACCTGCTGGCCAGTCACAGTGGTGATTGGGCTGACTTTGAAGCCAGAGTGCTCACTCTTTAGTCTGGCTTGTTTTAGTGCTAGTTCATTGGTTCAGTAACGGATCTTGGCTTTGCTTAATATTTGCTTTGTTTAATATTTGCAATTCAAGATATTAAGGAAAAGCAGGCCTCTGCAGGGTGGAGGCATGTACACTCGGTTTCTCGAAGTCGGTGCTCTTACCTTTGATTTCCCTCATCTCTGTCTTGTGCTTTGTTCTTTGTCCTCCAAAGTCATGTTCTATTTTGGACCAGCCTTTTCAGTCCATTGCCTGTCAAGGCAATCCCAGAAATTTAGATGAAGGCTACGTCCTGAAACCGCAGCTAGAACTGTTTCCTCTCCCACTGTTTCTGGCACCCCTGGTGGTGTTTCATTCCCTTAGGATTTGGTCTTGTGGTTTCCAGCAATAAATACTTAGCTCTGTTTTGCTCTAGAATACTCTGCAGTCTTGTTTTGAACACTTGCAATTAACCATAAGCTCATTATTAATAATTATTAGTAGTAATAATTGTAAAAAGAAAATAAAATTACCCAGATTTGGGTAATGTGGTACATGTCTCTGCAATTAAATGCAAATATTTATTTGCCCATCTTACCACTATTTTGTGGACCATCTTGGACTAAGTGACATCGACATGTTGATTATTTCCCTGGTACAGATTGCTTCCCCAGTGTGAGTGGGGCTGCTGTGTAGTGTTATGACCAGGTTACAGGTGAGGGCATGAGAACTAGATCAAGTGGTGGGCTTTAGGATTAATCTGGGGGTGGGGTCCCATGGGCTCTCCATTCCACTTTGCTAACAGCCCTGTTTAGCTCCTACTAAAGCCATTTTTTAAATATATATATTTTTTATTTTTTACATCATTGTTCATTTTTAAACAATATTTGCTTCCCCCAACCCCCTCAGGTGTAGTCCCCATAGAGTTTCCTTCCCCAGTGCACCCCTGCACCATCACCTCAGTCCCCTGTGCTCCTCCCTCCCTCTGATCCTTCTCCCTCCTCCTTCCCTGCAATATGTCTGATTTATAATTGTCCGTTTTTGCTTTGTTGTGTTTTGTGTGAAGCCACATTTAAAAGGATTTTCATTGCTGTTGAGTGGCTCTTAGTAGCTATTTGTGTGCTGCACTTTGCTAGGAATTTGACATGTGTTATCTCCAATCTTCAGACACACTTGCAAGGTCCAAATTATCCCGAGATTGCAGGAGGGTAGAGACTGAAGCACAGAGAAGTTTGAGTACCTTGTCCATTTTACCAGCCTGATAGGAAACGGGACTTGAATTTTAATGCTCTCCTTTCCTTCCCTAGTCACAACTATTTGCTTTCTTTTTCCAACCTATATTTCGTTCTGTTTGACTTTCCTTGACTTTTCCCCAACTGCTTCTCTGAAAGTTCCTGCTGCTTGCTCATGCCCTGTTGAGAAATGCACCTGAGTCAGAACGGGCACTCATCTCCACCCTGTCGCTCTGTGTGTTCAGGTGCGCCTGCCTCCTGCCCACTCACACAAAAGTGAGCTTGTGCAACTGGACTCTGACTGCAGCATTTACAAGATCAGATACACCAGGAATGGGAAAGTTGTCCCAGTACTGGAGCAGGCCTTGCCTTAGCTCTGTACTTGACAGTGTGAAGATGATTTTTGTGAGACTGACTTGAGGTGTTTCTGTGGGCTCTTTTTAATTGAAGCAAAGGACTCTTGACTTTCATGCTCACACTTCCCAGGGTGAGCCTGGCTTGGTCATATATCAGGCCTCAAAACTCAGCACCTAAATTTGGCAGCAACATGAATGTGGAGGAAGGTGGGTGGAATGTGAAGGCTGTTCTTAGGTCCTGGATAACCTGTCTGTCGCTGATTTAGACATTCACACCGTACCGGACAGCGTGGCGCCCCATAGTCACTGCCACCCACATTGGGTCCCACATCCGAGTAGGTGGAGTGTGGATTGCTGTTGGTTGTCTCCCTCCCCCTGCCCCCCACCTTGGAATGCCTTTCACTTCCTTCTCGTGGTGGTGCCCAGTGTTAGCCATCAGTGGTGGAAGTGACCTGTGTGAGCACTTACTTCCCCCTGCTGCCTTCTCCTTTCAAACGAAACATTACATACGTGTCCTAAGAGAATCCACCCATGTTGACTACCCCATGGCTTTCAAGTTCTTTGTTTCCTGGGAGTGACATCTCAACAATGGGTGGATCCCAGGTGTCTGTTAGCTTTTAAGTGTTCTGTGTTTGTTCCACTCCTGTCAGTGTGGTACAGCAACTCCCAGTATCTTGGGTAGGCACAGTCGACCACTGAGATTGGTCAGCTAGGCCTGAATTGATGGCGGAACCCCGTGGTTCTTGACGAGTCCTCACTCGGACTGTGCTATGAAAACCCAAAGATGCTGGGAAGCGTTTGGGCCTGTGGCTGCCATTTGGGTGAAGTTTGAAATGAACCCCACTTGAGCTGTTCAAACTGTATTTTCACCAAAACTCCAAAACCTTTTCTGCCAACGCTCTTCTTTGTTAACCAGTTACTTTTTGGGACCTCATCTTTTCTACTTTTTTTTTTTTTTTTAAGATATTTATTTTTTATTTTTATACAAGAGTTGGGGTACAGGCCAGAGGCGTGGGAGGATGAGAGGATTCACCAGAGACAGAGCGGGGAACAGAACAGGCAGACGACGAAATACACTGCTGAGGGGGGAGCAGCGGGTGCGACAGGAGAGGTCTGCTGTGCCTTGTGGGATTCTTGCCGGCTGGCGGGATCGAACCCGCACTGCAGAGGTTGCAGACAGCTTCACAGCGCTGTGCTCAACCCGCTGCTCCACCGGGGACGCCCCATCTTTTCTACTTTTATATTAATGTATTTCTGTTTGCCCATGCATTGTGATTAATCTTTAATGTTTATGATGTTTATTAGCAAGTCTTGTTTTTTCCCTTTATCTCCATTAATTCAAAATATACCCACTGGTAATTTCTGCTTGGTTTCCATGTTAATTCCTCACCTTTCCTGCCCTAGTAGTTGTTTGACTTAGGAATCCCACTCTACTAGTAATAACTTGTAATATCGAAGTAATTGTAAGTAATATGAAGCATTGGTGATTAACAATTATTAATCTCTTGAAGTAAAGGAGGGTAAATCTACCTGTGAAAGATCCCCCTAGGAAGTGTGTCCCTTTTTCAGCCCCCTAGGAAGTGTGTCCCTTTTTTCATTCTCAGTTAAAAGTACCATCTCCCCTCAGTTTAGGATTTGTCTTTTAAAAAGATTGCTCAGAGCCCCACGGGCTCCTGACTTGCAGGGTCTCTGGAGGAGCCACACGTCATGAAGTAGCTGTGAGCTGTACAGGGGGGTCTCACTTTCTTTAACCTCCAGACTCGCTTGATGG
The DNA here is from genome assembly GCF_964194135.1 of Talpa europaea. Lineage (NCBI taxonomy): Eukaryota > Metazoa > Chordata > Mammalia > Eulipotyphla > Talpidae > Talpa > Talpa europaea. Next base: position 4,642,388 of record NC_140074.1, on the reverse strand, counting down.
AGCTGCACCGCCAGTGGGAGTTACTGTTGGAGAAGATGCGGGAGAAGGGGGTCAAGCTGCTGCAGGCGCAGAAGCTGGTGCAGTATCTACGGGAATGTGAAGATGTGATGGACTGGATCAATGACAAGGTGTGTTCTGAGAGGGAAAGCGCCCAGTGAGCCGCATCGCAGGAAAGGGCTGGGGCTCCCCGCCTCTGCAGCCAAGAGCCAGTTAGGCAGTGGTGGTGGGATTGCGGGGCCTCTGGCTGCTCTCCTCTGCTCTCGGGTGTGACTCCAAAGCTGGGGTCTCTCACAGAAATGCTGTGAGCACAACCTCTTAACGAGGAGAGGAGCTAAAGGCACACCACACAGAACTCTCACCTGAGGGAGCCACCAGACTGCTGGTGTTGGTGACTCTGTTTCCGGTGTCGTCCCTGGATAGGAAGCAATTGTGACTTCTGAGGAGCTGGGCCAGGATCTGGAGCATGTGGAGGTTTTACAGAAGAAATTTGAAGAGTTTCAAACAGATATGGCTGCCCATGAAGAAAGAGTTAATGAAGTGAACCAGTTTGCTGCCAAACTCACTCAGGTAAATCACAGTGTGTGCTTCTCACAGCACCATTAGCTCACTTTCTAGTGTTTTCAGAAGAACACTTTGATGATCCTTTGCCTGATTTCTGAGTGAGCCACGTTTTGTGAGCCCATCTGGGCGTTGTTTGGAGCTAAACAAGGCGGCAGTCCTGGCTCCTCCTAAATTAGAAAATGCCTCTTCACTGTGGCCCCGCAGGAAGGGCAGAGTTCAGGTAATCTGCAGCCTCCACCCACTTTCGGGTGGGGCTTGTGCAGGTTTATTGGGCTGCTGAAGCTTGACACAGAGGTTCTCAGACGAGGGTGTGGTGGCCAAAACTTCGTGGGGTTGGCAGATGGCCACATGCCTGCCCCGCCTTTCCTTTTGGATGTGCACCTTCCCGGGCTCTCCGCTGGGAGCTCAGGGGCCTCCAGGAGGGCTTGGCCCCCCTTCCCTGTTCCCTGTTGCACAGTCCTGGGAGCGCAGCTTCTCTCACTCTCTCCACAGGGACAGCGCGCACCAGAGACATCAGTTAGTGGGAACTACGTCATTGTTGCTTTTAGAGGAATTTTATTTGGGGGACTAACATTTTAAATGTATAGATCTGTGTCAAGACAGGTAGTTGTGTCCTCTCTGGTCAGCAGTGAAGGGAAAGAAGAATAAACATCCCTCAGAAATACCCCACCCTTGTGCAGGGACACATGTGGTACCCTCCCCCCAAAATCCTGGAAATGCTGTGGTACCCTCTCCCAAAATCCCCCCAAAACCTCAGGAAATGCTGAGAAATGAGTCAGGCCAACCCCAAGATCTCCCACATGAATCCCAGAGCCCTGACACACTTCACTTTTATTTACTTGACACGTTGTCTTTGTTATTGTTATTAAAACAAAAGAAAGTGGGGTTGATGGGGAAGTATCTCCATTCTGAAGTCTGGAGCAAACCCTAAAGACCATGCATACAGGAAGGCGTGCTCAGCAGCCTTTTTGTGAACACTTGGAAATCCCGGATGGTCAGGCACTTGGGGCAGAGGTGGATGTTCGGAGAAAGCTGCCCGGAAGTGGCTGAAGCATCTGCTGACATGAAGGCTTTCGGTGCCGTTCACCTGAGCGCTGTATGACAGCCTGGTCACTGCTCCGAGATAGGTGGGGCTCTGCCTTTCTACACAACAGGACACAGCGAGCTTTGCCTCATTCCACACCAACACTCAGTAATTCTCGGAATGATGAAGGCACTTCAAGACACCCACCCCAGGGTAACTTGGAGGAGCTAGAGGTTGTGGGCCAGCTCTAATCCCTTCCTCTCTTCCTCTCAGGAGCAGCACCCCGAGGAGGAACTGATCAAGACTAAACAGGATGAAGTGAACGCAGCCTGGCAGCGGCTAAAGGGACTGGCTCTTCAGAGACAGGGGAAGCTTTTTGGGGCCGCCGAGGTTCAGCGCTTTAACAGGTACCCAGCCAGAGTGGGATTCAAGGAGCAGGCACCCTCTGTGGCGTGAGCTCATCAGAGGACGGAACAGCCTGGGTCCTGGCCAGCTGGTGCCCCAGCCCACCCACCACCCTTCCGTGTCTTCACTGGTATCTTTGTGCCGTAGAGATGTGGACGAGACTATCAGCTGGATTAAGGAGAAGGAGCAGTTAATGGCCTCTGATGATTTTGGCCGAGATCTGGCAAGCGTTCAGGCGCTGCTTCGGAAGCACGAGGGCTTGGAGCGAGATCTTGCTGCCTTGGAAGACAAGGTGGGTTTGGGAAATGGTTGGTTCTGTCCATCAGTAGCTGAGGGCCAAGGAGCAGTTCTGAGTACCTGTGCTTCTAGGTCAAAGCTCTGTGCGCCGAGGCCGACCGCCTGCAGCAGTCCCACCCGCTGAGCGCCACGCAGATCCAGGTGAAGCGCGAGGAGCTGATCACTAACTGGGAGCAGATCCGCACTCTGGCCGCCGAGAGACACGCACGTCTCAATGATTCGTACAGGTGGAATCACTGTCCCGTGCTAGCAGCCCCGGGGGGTTCTCAGAGAAGAGAGGATAGTTAAGGGTCAGTGCTGCACAGAAGCGGCTGCTTGTCGTGCCAGGTGTTCTCTGCTAGGAAAATGCAGGTGACTTCCTCATTCCTGTGTTTGGAGGGGGATGGGGAAGATAGCAGGAAGGAGGAGGGTGGGTATTTTGTTGGCTGTGTTGTGTGTGTGTGTGTATAGACACAGTATTTGTAATTTTGACTCTCCATCCTCTTTCACCGTATTGACTGGTAGAAGCTGGAAATCTCTCCTTAGCCACCTGAGCGCCATGTGAAGTACCCTGTTAGAATTGAGTCAGTCAAGGTTGGAAAGGCAAGGAGCGCTTTTCCTGACCAGGACATCGACATTGAGGGCTGAGTTTAGAGGGCTGAGTTTAGCCTTTTCTCGTTTTATTTTACAGTCTAGACTGAAAGAATCATGTATTTCCCAGGACTAGAGTGTGTATGGTTTGTCAGACTTTTGAGAATATGGAATCTGGAGGTTCAGTGAGGCCCTTTCAACCCCTCAACCAGACACCTCTAAGCACTTCCCTTGGGCTTCCCCAGGCTTCAGCGCTTCCTCGCTGACTTCCGTGACCTCACCAGCTGGGTGACAGAGATGAAAGCCCTCATCAATGCAGACGAACTCGCCAACGATGTGGCCGGGGCCGAAGCCCTGCTGGACAGGCATCAGGAGCACAAGGTAATGCACCCGGACCGTCCACAGTGAGGATGTCAGCTTGCACACACCCGTGTGTCCCTGCCACTCTCTGTTGGGAGGCTGAGATTGTTCAAGGGGGACTCTCACCAGAAGCATAGTGATGGGTTGTGCCTCTGGAGCCTTGACTTAATGTGCTTCTCTGGAGGACCAAGTGGTGTGATGATGAGGGATTAATATTGGCCATGAGGCCAGAGAGCCCAGCTGTGACGCAGTAGAGGCACTTCAGTCTTGTGGCTTCATCAGCAGTCTTTGTTGAGATGCTGGATTTCACAGCTGATTTGAGTAAATACAATTTTTTTTAAAAATTTTTTTAGATTGATTGATTTATTCATGCAAGAACTGGGATGGGCCACCCTAGTGGCACAAGGGGCTAGGCACAGCACTGTGAAGCTGTCTGCAGCCTCTGCAGCACGAGTTTGATCCCTGGCTGGCCAGGGAGCTACCCACATGGCGCAGCAGACCTTTCCTGTTTCATCTGCTGCTCCCCTCATCAGTGTATTTCAGTAGATTTGCCTTTTCTGCTCCCCTTCTGTCTCTGGTGAATTCTCTCAAACATAGCCCTCCCCGCACCTCTGGCCTTACCATCATTCTTGTATGCATAAATAAATCTTTTAAAAAAAAACCTGGGGTCTAGGCCAGAGGTGCGGGGGTGTGAAAGGATTCAGCGGAGACAGAGCGGGCAGCAGAGCAGGCAGATCTACTGAAATACACTGCTGAGGGAGCAGCGGGCAAGTCAGGAGAGGTCTGCTGCGCCATGTGGGTTGCTCCCTGGCCAGGGATCGAACTTGTGCTGCAGAGGCTGCAGATAGCTTCACAGTTTGCGTCTTAACCCCTTGCGCCATTAGGGAGGCCCTAGAAACATAATTTTTAAAAATACTTAACAGAAAATATGAGGCACTTGAGAATAAATCTAATAAAAGTTATGGAAGATGCCGTGTAGAAGTGTAAAACTTTGCAGAATGACAGTACATGAAAGCTGCCCAGGATGGGCACAGTCAGGGCTGCTCCAGTCAGAGTCTTAGTGGGCATGTTTGTTTTTGCAATGAGACAAGCAGATTCAAAAATTGATTTGGAAATAAAAAATTCAAAGACATCTGAGGGAATTTTGAAGAGTAAGATGAGGCCAGGGAAGGGCTCACTCTAGCAGGTGCCCAAAATCAGAGTGAGGAAGTCCTTTCAGCACAAAGGGGACCAAGCTGACACCCGGAGCAGAGAACGGTCAGCCCCACTGGGGTGGCACTTGGCAGGCATGAGAGGGCAGCAGGAAGAGCAGTGCTCTCTTGTTGGATGGCTGAGGTGGGTGGATACTGAGAACCTGACCTTGTTTTACTTTTTTTTTTGAAAGATAAGTTTATATATGCATAGAACTAGCTTGTAGGCCAGAGGTGCGGGGGGAGAGGTGAGAGGATTCACCAGAGACAGAGTGGGGAGCAGAACAGGCAGAGGTATGAAATATAGTGCTGAGGGGAGACAGGACATGTCTGCCTCGCCATGTGGGTCACCTCCCAGGCCAGGGATCAAAGTGGTGCTATGGTGGCTGGCAATGTTTCATAGTTCTGAGACTTTAACCCCTGTGCCAAGAGGGAGGCTCTCTTATTTTACTTCTATTCCTCATCTAGATGTGATATTCTGATCTGTAGTGATTATTTAAATTCAACATCTTAGTATTCTTTTAGAATATGCTGGGCATAAGTTATGCCTTTTTTCCCCTGTAGGGTGAAATCGATGCTCATGAAGATAGCTTTAAATCTGCAGATGAATCCGGACAGGCCCTCCTTGCTGCTGGGCATTACGCCTCTGATGAGGTGAAGGAGAAGGTAAGAGGCCAAGGTTTTTCCCTAAACATCCCTGAAAGCTCTCAGATAGGGTCATTGCCCTCCCTGTGTTGTATGAGAAACTTTGAGATCTCACCTAGAGATTAAGGAGCAGCTCCTCTTTTCAGAGACTTCAAAAGAGATCAATTTACAGGTCATTGGTCAGAGACAGACAGTCCCTTTCATATGGAAGACACATGACATTTCCTTTTAAAGGGGACTTGGCAGGGAGTTGGCTCCTGCATTAGTTGTTGGGGCCAAGAGAACAAATTTTTATCAAATTATATGTGTATGTGTACTTAATTATATGTCTCAAAGTATGAGTATAGTATTGCCTGAGGAACATTCAATAATGATACACTTTTCAGTAGTATTTAGACCAAGAAGAGACATTTCAAAGACACTCTTTGCTGTCATTAACTCTGTGGCCTAAAAATTGGGTCTGAGGCAGCCTTGCATTTATGGAGTACCCAGTCTCAGCTGAGAGTCCCTACCCCTTAGATACTGGCTCACTTTTAGGTAGATGCTTGTGTCTTCTACCAAGAATTTTTTTATCTAAAATCACTTGTGATAATGTGGTGATAAATTAACTTGAGGGCATTAGAGCCGGGCCACCCCACATAGATTCACCATAAATAGACAAGCTGCCCAGGATTCATGTGACTTCTGTGAATTGACTGACACCGACCAATGACTTTTATTCTCCCCCTATTGCAATAAGAAAAGGGGCCCACAGATTAGCATGAGGCTGTGGAGTGCGGGGAGTGTGATAGCTCACAACTGCCTCTTTTCTCCTGCCTGCAGCTGACTGTGCTCTCCGAGGAGAGGGCCGCACTGCTCGAGCTGTGGGAGCTGCGCAGGCAGCAGTACGAACAGTGCATGGACCTACAGCTCTTCTACCGCGACACTGAGCAGGTGGACAACTGGATGAGCAAACAGGAGGTGACTTGAGGGCAGAAGTCTTGCCAGCCCCGTGAGAAAAGAAGTCTCTGTTTCTGTTTCGCCAACTCCCCCAAGAGTCTGGTCTCTGGTACAGGAAGTTGTCGAGGTCTGGGTATGAATCAAGTGACGAGAGGGCACTAAGCCAGTCAGCTGGCTCCTCTGTGGCTAAGGGTACCAGGCCTTTAGAAAAGGCTCCTGCTTTTCAGATGCATGTGATATTCTGAACTGAAGATTATTTTCCTTAGAACTTAGTGTTACACATAATCTACACCTAATAGCAACAGAAGCAACTTGAAAAAAATTTTGATAGGAAAATCAAACGGAGGTTTAATGCTGTTGTTCAGTTAGTTATAAGTGAACCTAAAAGGACGTTCCAGAGGTTTTAGAAGTTTAGTACCCATAAGGTCGCTTTCCTTTTTCCTGTATTTTGGCCCAAATAGCCTTTGCTTTCCAGCCTGAGGAGATGAAAGAAAGCAGATACTGTTCTGAATTCTGTTTCCTGTCACAAGGCATTCCTGCTGAATGAAGACTTGGGGGATTCCTTGGATAGTGTGGAAGCTCTTCTCAAGAAGCATGAGGATTTTGAGAAATCCCTCAGTGCCCAGGAGGAGAAGATTACAGTAAGACCCCTTCTTCCTTTTTGCATCTACTGACCCTCAGAGTAGGCAGAAGCTTCTTTTTCTCAGTGGTTTCTAAGACCAGATTTGCGGGGGTCTCCTGTGAAAGGCACTTCTGTGGGTACTGACAGTCTCACGATGGTGCTTCCTGCTGTTTGGGGGGAAACAACTTGATAGTGATGTAAACCTCCATGCTGAGATTTCCCTCCGCTGATTATGGTGAGAATTCACTAAGGGATGTTTTCCCATTGAAAATACCTCTTACAGGAAGGAATTGGAGGGTGCCTGACTGCTTTAGTCCCTTCAGGTGATGTCATGGCATTAGCTGCAAGTGATGTCTCCAGACTTGAACAGAGCTAGCGAGATGTCATTATATCTGATTAATAACATGGAGCAAAAACTCAGAAGCTAAGGGATAAATGTCATGTATGCCTTAGTGCAAAAGCTGACCTGTGTCGAGGTTTTTTTTTTTTTAACTTTTTTTTTTTTTAATTTATTTATTTATACAAGCACTGGATACAGTCAGAGGCGCGGGAGGGTGAGAGAATTCATCAGAGCCAGAGCAGAGAGTAGAACAGGCAGAGTGATGAAGTACACTGCTGAGGGGAGCAGCGGGCGGCAGGAGAGGTCTGCGCACCATGTGGGACCCTCGCCCGGCGTCCGGGGATCGAACCGGCACTGCAGAGGCTGCGGGCAGCTTCGCAAGCCAGCGCTCAACCGCTGAGCCACCAGGGAGGCCCCTGTGTCGAGGTTTATGGTGTTTTGTGATCTGTTGACTAGTTACTTTTTTCTGGACTCCCAGTGAACGCTCATTCTCCTTCTTAGGCATTAGACGAATTTGCAACCAAGCTGATTCAGAACAACCACTATGCAATGGAAGACGTGGCTACTCGCCGAGATGCTGTAAGTCTCCAGACTCTGCACCTACCTTTCCGTATATGGCCGTCCCTCCCACAATGGTGTAGCAATGCAGCCTCTCGAGCCGGAAATCTGTGGGAAGACCTGGAGATTCATTGGGATCCTTGTCTTTCAGCTGCTGAGCCGCCGCAACGCCCTTCACGAGAGAGCCATGTGCCGCCGCGCCCAGCTGGCCGACTCCTTCCACTTGCAGCAGTTCTTCCGGGACTCTGACGAGCTCAAGAGCTGGGTCAATGAGAAGATGAAAACTGCCACAGATGAAGCTTATAAGGTATGCGTTGTTGGCCTCCCTGTAGCACCAGATTAGCAAGCAAGACACAGCCCTCATGAATGAATTGAGCTAGAGAAAGAGCTCAGGAATCCCCAAGGGGCACCGTTTAATGTGAGCAGCCCCCGTAAAGATAAGCGTGGAGAGCTCCAGGTAGCACCTCCTTCCTCTGGTTGGCAGGACCCGTCCAACCTGCAAGGAAAAGTGCAGAAGCATCAGGCTTTTGAGGCTGAGCTCTCAGCAAACCAGAGCCGCATCGATGCCCTGGAGAAAGCGGGACAGAAGCTGATTGACGTCAACCACTATGCCAAGGAGGAAGTAGCGGCCCGTATGAACGAGGTCATCAGTTTGTGGAAGAAATTACTAGAGGCCACTGAACTGAAAGGTGAGAGAATGTGGCAGTGGTTAGGCTGGCATGTCGGCAAAGAAACCCTCCTGGGGAGTGGTAGGAACACGCCACGGGGCAGGTGGAGGGTGACCCGGGCACTGGGGCTCATGCCCTGTGAGGCGTGGCTGGCCATGGGTTCTTGGTACCTTGCTCATCTGGTGAGTGGTTGTGCATGGGGGCCAGAGTGAAAAGGGTGGTGTGGCCGACTGGCCTTGACTGATTGGGGCCTCAAGGTTCAGCAGTGAGCCCAGAGATGCAGCCTCTGTCTCGCTGCTTAAACAGCCTCCAGTTCAGCATCTAGAAGGGAGAGTGGAGGGTGCAGTTTGTTTTCTCTGCTTTTCAAATAGAGGTACAGCCAAACTAAAAGCCTTACTTATCTGTCGCTAAGACACCACCACAGTGAGCAGCACAGACAGAGGGCGATGCTCACACGCAGAAAGCTAAACTTGCCCCTTGACCAGGAATCAAGCTCCGGGAGGCCAACCAGCAGCAGCAGTTTAATCGCAATGTGGAGGACATTGAGCTGTGGCTGTACGAGGTGGAGGGCCACCTGGCCTCAGATGACTACGGCAAGGATCTCACCAACGTCCAGAATCTCCAGAAGAAGCACGCCTTGCTGGAGGCTGACGTGGCTGCGCACCAGGTAGAGGGTGGGCTGGGCGCGCCATGGTGAACACAGACAGGGTGATTTGGAGACCGGACTAGCTTGGGGATGGAAGAAATGGTCGGTGTTCTTTTTTTTTTTTTTTTTTTTTTTTAAGATTTATTTATTTACTTACTTATACAAGCACTGGGTACAGGCAGAAGCGCGGGAGGGTGAGAGAATTCACCAGAGCCAGAGCGGGGAGCAGAGCAGGCAGAAGGACCGAAGGACACTGCTGAGGGGAGCAGCGGGCGGCAGGAGAGGTCTGCGCGCCATGTGGGACCCTCCTCTGGTGGCTGGGGAGCAGCCGGGAATCGAACCGACCGGCGCTGCAGAGGCTGCGGGCAGCTTCGCAACCCAGCGCTCAACCGCTGCGCCACCGGGGAGGCCCAATGTGTCGATGTTCTTAGAGAACCTTATGTCCTGCTCAAGATGAATTGTCCTTCCTCAGAGCCTTCTGGGAGCGAGATGGCAGAAGGACTGCTCTGAGGGTGGAAAGGATCACGCTGACTTTTCCTTGTGTGTGATCACACCACCCCCAATGTAATAAAGCCTGCCTAGAAATGTCCAGAACACTGTACCCAGGCCTGTCCGAGCATTCAAGACTCTGCCTTTCCCATTTCCAGGATCGAATCGATGGCATCACCATTCAGGCCCGCCAGTTCCAGGATGCTGGCCATTTTGATGCGGAAAACATTAAGAAGAAGCAAGAGGCGCTAGTGGCTCGCTACGAGGCTCTGAAGGAGCCCATGATTGCCCGAAAGCAGAAGCTGGCTGATTCCCTGCGTCTGCAGCAGCTTTTCCGTGATGTTGAGGATGAGGAGACGTGGATTCGAGAAAAAGAGCCCATTGCTGCGTCCACCAACAGAGGTCAGTCTCCCTTGATGGGAATCGATTGGGAAAAGGGTCTCCCTTGTGGCATAAAGGGGGCTAAACGTAGCACGGGCAAGGTCAGGTTTAGCCCTGGTGGAAGCCAAGTGATGGTGCTAACAACTTCTTGATAACGTGGGTGACGCGGAGGTCATTGCTGCTTTCAGGCAAAGATCTGATCGGAGTCCAGAACCTGCTGAAGAAACACCAAGCCCTGCAGGCAGAGATTGCTGGACATGAGCCCCGCATCAAAGCAGTGACACAGAAGGGGAACGCCATGGTGGAGGAAGGTGTGTGGCTGTTGCAGGAGGCCTTTGCTCTTGCTCTCCAGCCCCCTTGGGTCAGCGTGGGCACTGGGGTTTGGCTGGCAGCGTGTTGAACGCCATCCCCATTCTCCTCTGTGTGACCTTGACTGGCACTTCCCTCTGTGACCTGCCTTTGTTATCTGAGTCAGGGACAACAACATGTGCTCCCAGCTTGGGACAAGCACGGGAGCGGTGGGGGCTGTCTTTTTGCCCTTTGTGATAAAGTCGCCAGTGCCATCTGGGGAAATCTTCTTAAAATCTTCTTAAAAGGAACAAATCTGTTAAGGTTTAGAACCCAGGCTGAACCTAAAACTTGGAATCATGCCAGGCTTGACTCACCTAGGTGGAGAGCGGCCATGCCACGGTGCCCGCTCTCATTCATGGCCTCCCTCCCCACTTGCCTTCCAGGCCACTTCGCTGCAGAGGACGTGAAGGCCAAGCTTAACGAACTGAACCAGAAGTGGGAGTCCCTGAAGTCCAAGGCCTCCCAGCGGCGGCAGGACCTGGAGGACTCACTGCAGGCCCAGCAGTACTTCGCCGATGCCAACGAAGCCGAGTCCTGGATGCGGGAGAAGGAACCCATTGTGGGCAGCACTGACTACGGGAAGGACGAGGACTCTGCGGAGGTGACCCGAGCTTGGGAGCCTGCCTGGGTGGGGGCCGGGGACCCATTTAGGAAAGTGACTCTGCAAGGCTGGTGCCGATTGTCCCCCTATGTGTTTTGGAATCTGCTTTTCACATTTTACTGTGAAAATTCAGTCACACCAGAAGGAGAGGGGACTGTTGCCACCTCTAGCCATTAACACTCACTGGTCCTGGCATGGCTGCTCCCTGCCACATGCAGATGGATGTACAGGAGCGCTGGTTTTAGACTGAAATTCTTGCATGTTATTCATGAGGCTGCAGGTGGTGCCTTCCCTACCTCTTACATTGCTGGTTTTCACAAAAACCAGAATGAGTTGAATATTGATGTGAACCGCCCAAAGGTGGGAGGACTGAAAGGCTTTGGAAGCAGCCACAGTGGCGCATGAGGAATCTCAAGGGTGGCCCAGCGAGGGCGTGTCCTCGAGGGGCGGTGGGTTCTGAAGGTGCAGCAGATTCCCCCACACCTGCGGCACTGTTCTTACATCTCTATAGTCCAGGCGTGCGTGTTTAAGTACGTAAAGACAGGGAGCCAAGGTAATACTGTCTCAGTATATTCTCCAAATTAAGTGTTCATTCAAAGGGGGAAGCTATGTAGGACAGGAGGGACGCCTCGTAGTGGGACTGAGCAGGTGCTGGAGGAGGGTGGTGTGCGGGTGCAGAGGGAACTGTCCCCTGAGCAGGCCACTCTGTGATCTTGGTTTCAGGCTCTACTGAAGAAGCATGAGGCTCTGATGTCGGATCTCAGCGCCTATGGCAGCAGCATCCAGGCCCTGCGGGAGCAGGCACAGTCATGCCGGGTAAGCTGCTCCAAGTCTCATCAGGGGAGGCAGGGGATGCTGAGGGCGCCGATTGCAGCAGGAACTGTGGGCATGGGTAATCTTGCTAAGTCTGTGACCCAGAAAAGAGACCCAACAGTTGAAGTTCTTGAATCGCATTTTCTTGGTAGCGTCAGAGAACTCGTGTGTATTTGGTCGACTTGGTCAGCTGCTAAGGGCTTAGATGACCCTTCCTGGCCAGCCTTTGACTGTGTTTGCCTTTCCTTCGGATTTTAGCAACAAGTGGCCCCCATGGATGATGAGACTGGAAAGGAGCTGGTCTTGGCGCTCTATGACTACCAGGAGAAGAGTCCTCGAGAGGTCACCATGAAGAAAGGGGACATCCTCACCTTGCTGAACAGCACCAACAAGGCAAGGCTGCAAGTGGGGTGTGCGCTTCCGTCAACCCTGTGTTTCCCAGTGAAGAGACCCTGGGGGTGTCTTTTCCCTAGTGAGACGGGTGTAGAGTCTGCAGTGACACTTGGTGTGGGTTTCTCCTCTGAGGAGTGCAAGCATGGAGGTGACAGTCTGCCTTGGCTGCTGCACGTGGTACTGTGACAGCGAAGGTGTCACCACTGGGCTTTGGCTACTCTGCTACTCTGGGTAACAACGCCTGGCTGGTCAGCCCTCCTGCCCTGGCACCCTCTGGTCTCATGGTCGCCTTTATGGGAGGTGTGGAGGTACGGCTGGGCCCAGAGATGCTCCCTCCCCTCTGGGTTAAGGCTGGAGACTGTCCTCAGCTCCTGAGGACCTCCTTGTTCCCATCACCCTGTGTTTTCTCATCGTAAGAGTTTGCAGAAACCCGTGAGTTCTCTCTTTCTGATGACTCTGGTTTAAACCTAAACCAACCCTCTGGCCTACCTTCAGCTTATTCAGGAGCAGCACAGAACTTTCCAGTGAGAGTAGGCATTTGCTACATGTGGACTGACCCTGCCTATAGTGACTTGCTGCTAGCACTTACAATGGGGCGAGTGCTGCTGAGTCATTTAGTGCTTGTTTTTTGCAGTTACTGCGCTGCCTGCAGCTGGTGGCCACGGCATGGGCAGCACGGTTCTGCAGTCCTGGGCAGACAGTGTCCTTCCTGTGGGCTCACTGCTGCCTCACTTGTGGCCTCCCTGCCTGGCAGGCTGTAAGGGAGCAAATGTCAGTCCTTGCGCAGAGCCCCGTGACGCGGCAGTGGGGTCCTCTTGGCATGGCTGCGGCTCTCACGGGCACTGCCTGTCTGTGTGCGTGCACATGTGGGCAGCAGGTGTCCTCCTCACCTGGGCCTTGCTTTCAGCCCCCTCTTTCCTACTCTCCTCCCCTAGGACTGGTGGAAGGTGGAGGTGAACGACCGGCAGGGCTTCGTGCCGGCTGCCTACGTGAGGAAGCTGGACCCTGCCCAGTCGGCCTCCCGGGAGAGCCTCCTGGAGGAGCAGGGCAGCATCGCCTTGAGGCAGGAGCAGATTGACAACCAGTAAGGGCTGTGTCTGTCTGTCCATCCCATAGCTCCAGGCCCCTGGGGCTCAGCCTGCAGAGGCCTCCACAGGCTTCCTTAGTGAACGTTCCTCTGCCTGTACCCCAGGATGAACTTCCCTGCCTTCCCAGGTCCTAGTTAACCCAGAACATTCTGTTTGGAACGAATGTCCCCGCCGGATACCTGTTTCCAGTGTGTTGTGTGCCTCCCCTCCCCTGCACGCTCATGACTGTCTGAGCTGCATTGTTTAAATCATTATCTTAACCTTTGTCCTGCCCTTCAGGAGATCCTTTCTGAAATCGGATTTTTAGGTGTTCCACACCCTCACCGCTCTGCCTTCTCTAAATTGCTCTTCGGGAGTACACCTCTGCCATGCCTTGTGTCAGGAGAATGGGAGGACTCTTCCTCTCTCAAAGCTGAGCCCCACGTTGGCCTTGTCCTTTCATGAGGGCATGTTTTAACCCTGTTGAAAGCCGTGGGCCCCAGGAGAGATGTGCTCTCACTGGAGTGTAGGCTAGAATTATTTGACCCTGTCTACCCCTGGAAAGGTTCTGTGTTTACTAACAGACTCCTGCTAGGCCTGTAGAGGTGAGAGTAAGAGGTTTGGGCCTGGGCCAGACGTGTAAGAGCAATAAGTTGACCAAATATGTGGCTAATGTTGCAGATTAGCTCTCAGGAAAGACTTTCTCTCAGGGCAGTGCTTATTTCTGGCCTTGCTCTCTGCCCTCACCAGTTTGTCCAGTACGGACGAATTGACTGCCCTTAGAGTGGCCAATTTTTCAGGAAAGTGAAGGTGAAGTAATAACCCCCTCATTTAATTTTCATGCTGTTTCTTGACTGTGACTTCATTCATGGCCTGGCCTGCTTCCAAGAGCTTTTGAATGACTCCCTAATTTCCCCTCTAAGCCTCGGCCGTCCTGGCACCATCGGAGCACCGCTTTTCCTCTCTCTCGATTAATCCACTAACTCGTGCATGCTTTTGCTGTGCCCCCCTGTGCAGGACACGCATAACTAAGGAGGCCGGCAGTGTATCTCTGCGTATGAAACAGGTGGAAGAACTGTGAGTAGGCCACAAGCCTCGCTGAGCGCCGTGTCCATGCTCCACCTTGTCTGTTCTCCCTCAGCCGCTTTTCTCAGAAGGGTCTCGTTCATCCAGACAGATGAGGAGGGGGGAGCGTTTCTGTGCAGCAGCTTCCGCTCACACGGGAGGAGGTGTCGGTGGCGCTGGCCCTGACGGCCCCTTTCCTCGTGGTGGCCTTGCGTGCGGCTATATGTTCAGTGTTGTGGCCCACCTCTCCGCGGGCCCACATGGTCGTGCTAACACTGGCGCAGGTCTATGGCCAGTCGGAAGTGTCCCTCCATAGGAGGGAAAGGACATGCCTCTCTGTAAAGTGCTGTGGTTCTTGGTAATGCATTGCTTTTTATTTCCCCCTCTGGGCAGCTTTGATTTGATGGTGAATATAGATTTTTTTTTTTTAACCATTTAACTCAGTTTTATTGGGTTTTTCATTTTCACATCTCTGAAGAGCAGGTGTTCAGCTTTTGTATTATTTCCCGAAGATTAGAACACCCTTTGGTTCTTCTTAAGAGACCTGCCAGCTGACAAAGCAGTAACAGGCATCCTGTACCTGTCTCCTTTTCCCCTGAGGTTGAGACATAGGGAAGCCCCTGCTGTCCCAAGGGCCCGGTGTGCTCCCCCAGGCCGCTGAAGCTCCATCCCCTTCCCACGCCTCGTCCTGCCCGCGGAGCGAGTGGAGGAGCCCCTGTGGGTGTTGTGCCTGGCACGCTCCACTCCCTGCGGCCGCCAGAGCCCATGTGTGCTGAATGCTACGTTTGGGTTGTGTGTGGTCATGATGTTGTGAGTGCAAATGCGGCCAGGGGTGCCTTGCTGATCTGGCCACCCATTTGTGAGCAGTCAGTGGGTGCTCATCCCCGAGGCACCCTGTGGCCCTTCGGTGCTTCATCTTCATCTCTGTCCAGCACTCTGTCACCAGGGCGCCATTGTCACGCGTTCATGGCCGGGATCGACATCTCGGAGACACCTGGTGTTTGCCTTTATCTTGGCCTCTCTAGAAAGCTAACTGTCTCCTTGCCCTTCTTGTCATTCTCTCTGCTGCACCAGATACCATTCTCTGCTGGAGCTGGGTGAGAAGCGTAAAGGTATGTTGGAGAAGAGTTGCAAGAAGTTCATGTTGTTCCGTGAAGCGAACGAACTACAGCAGTGGATCAATGAGAAGGAAGCTGCTCTGACAAGCGAGGAGGTGGGCGCAGACTTAGAGCAGGTGGAGGTGCTGCAGAAGAAGTTCGACGACTTCCAGAAGGTAGGGCAGTCCAGCAGCTGTGGTGAAATAAATACTGTTCAAGGGCTTGGTTCTCTTGACTTGTGACCACAGATTGTGAGAGAGAACAGTAAGCGTGCCCCACCTCCAACCTCGCAGTCTCACGTGACTTCTGCTGTCCTGGGCCAGTTCGTGTCAGGGAAACACATCATTTTCTCTCATGCTAAGAACTTTTCTAAATCTAAAAATATGAAAAGATGGAAGGAGTAAAGTGTACAATTCAGAAGCATCGTGTACATTCTGTGTTGTTGAGCCATCACCTCTACCTAGCACCAAAATGTTACACTTCAAAGGAGAACCACACAGCCATCACAAACCCTCGCCACCCCTCCGTTCCCATGCCCTGGCCACCGCTGCATGCTGCTCGTCTCTATTCATGCATTCTGGATGCAGCATCTCATGACCTATCGTGTCCACTGAGCAGTGTTTCCAGGGCCCGCTGGGTAGAGGTGTCAGTGCTCCCTTTTTGTGGCCGAATAATACTCAGTTTGCATATACCACGTTTTGTTTGTCCATTTTCCAGTTTAAAAGTATTTTTATTACCAATTGAAAAGGGCTGGGGGGGAATGTTTCTCCCATAGTGGCTGGGCATTAAAGTAACACATTTTCTAAAAACAGTGTGTTCCCTCCCTAAAGAAAGGTTTCTTTAACAATCCATGCAGTTAGCATCATGGTTTGTTAATTACAATAACCAAATAAGTTTGAGACACTCAAACTGTGGTCACCTCATATTTTCTCACTTCTTGATAGTGACAGTCAAGACTGCCGGTCTCGGGTCACTGTCGGGGGACTAGGAAGCCAGCCTCTGGGATACGTACCACACAGTCACTGTCGGGGGACTAGGAAGCCAGCTTCTTGGATACTTACCACACAGAAAGTCAGCGTTTCTAGCTGTCATTCATGAGCCCTGTGCCCCTTTGCTTTTGCCTTGCTCCTGTGGTCTCAGTTACTGTGTTTTTTGCTTTAAAGGATCTGAAGGCCAACGAGTCACGGCTGAAGGACATTAATAAGGTGGCAGAAGATCTGGAGTCAGAAGGGCTGATGGCGGAGGAAGTGCAGGCTGTGCAGCAGCAGGTGGGTGTCTGCTCTTGGACCAGCCTCTGGGCCACAGGGACGTAACCTGGTTCCTTCCTGCATCCTTCACAGCCCAACAAGCCCTGGTCCGTAGTGCAGAATTGTCACCAGGGAATGTCGCATCCTTTGTGACTTAAACCATTGTGTTCAGCTTCCGTGGGCCAGCGCCCTTACTTCCACACCCTTGAGCCCATGAAACATCATGAAAAGGCCATCGCTGGCGGTAAACTCATGTGTTGCTCACGTAAATGAAAAGCTTTACCCATGAGCATTGGTCTCCAGTAGACTTTCGGGAAGCTCTTCAACCCCATGGGGCTGTCCCTCTTTCTGTGATTCTCACCTGTGCCTTTAGGCTGGACTCAGTGGGCACTGCTGAGAGGTGTGTGTATCTCCTATAACCCCCCGGTCTTCCTCTCTTGCAGGAGGTGTACGGCGCGATACCCAGGGTGAGTGCCCGCTGCTCCATGGGGAGTAGCTCTGGGGAAGCATGTGCAGTCCAGTGCCTGTTAAGGGTTTCTGTTGCAGAGCCTCACAGGTGTTTTGTGTGGAAAAGAATTAGAAATTGGTTCTATTTGCTGTTCTCCAAAAGACCAAAAAAGTTCTTTTCTTTGGTCTCTTTACACTTTTTCTGCAATTATCCATTAGGTTTATTTTATTATTTTTTAAAGATTTATTATTTATACAAGCACTGGGTACAGTCAGAAGTGTGGGAGGGTGAGAGAATTCACCAGAGCGGGGAGCAGAGCAGGCAGAAGGACCGCAGTACACTGCTGAGGAGAGCAGCGGGCGGCAGGAGAGGTCTGCGCGCCAAGTGGGACCCTCCTCTGGTGGCTGGGGAGCAGCCAGGGATTGAACTGGCGCTGCAGAGGCTGCGGGCAGCTTTGCAACCCAGCGCTCAACCGCTGCGCCACCAGGGAGGCCCAATTATCCATTAGGTTTAAATTACCCCTTTCCAAGTCCATGAATGTAACACAGGTTGATCATTTTTAAATTAAATTTCCTCATTCTCTCTGTTCTTCTGCATAAAAAAATTAGCCTGGTCCTGTCCTCTGCTCTCCTCACTTCTCTGGGCAGCTGGTGTTTGTCCCAGCCAGACTGCTAGAGTCTGGGGGAAGCCCTGCAGGCATTTCTCACTGCCTCACAGTTAGAAGGAAAGGCAGATGGTCAGCACTGTGTCCTCACTTGCCTGAACTCCTCTTTCTGTGACAGGACGAAGCGGATACTAAGAGTGCCTCTCCGTGGAAGGTAAGATGCCCCTAGGTCGTGTTTCCAGAGGCTTCCACAAATTAAACACTTAGTGTCCTTCCCTGGTGAGCCTGTTTCTGAGAGTTCAGACTTGTGTTGAGCCTGTGGTGGTCTCTAGACCTGCTGGGGCTGGTTTCTTCCGGACATTTTATGAAGCTGTTATCTCTTAAAATGTGATGCTTCATACACAGAAGCAGTGTTCCCCTCAGACCTCAGTGCATGCTGGGGCAGATGCATCATCACTCGTGCTGCTGCCGGAGGACACTTGGCTAAGGCGGCACCGTGTAGTCAGGGCTGGCCCCCCCAGTGGAAGCGCCTTCAAAAAGTTCTTGGCCCTTGATGGGAAAGCTGACAGAATTAAAAGGAAGGCAGACTCACCTTTCATCAGCTATCTAGCTCTTTTTCCTGTGACCTAAGAAAGGCTTCACAGAATAAAGCAGATTGTGAGGAGAGACTTACAAGGAAGAAGAGGA
This sequence comes from Talpa europaea, assembly GCF_964194135.1. Classification (NCBI taxonomy): domain Eukaryota; kingdom Metazoa; phylum Chordata; class Mammalia; order Eulipotyphla; family Talpidae; genus Talpa; species Talpa europaea. The sequence continues at coordinate 4,624,320 of NC_140074.1, read as the reverse complement.
ATGGCTTACGGGGCACAGGCTTCTTGCCTGGAGTTGGATAGCTCTGACCCTGGAACTGGTTGCGTAAAGCATGACCCTAGCATCTTTCCTCCTGGTTATAGGCAGGTTGCTCCCTTCTGAGAGTCCACCTTCCTGAGAAAGGAGGGTGTGAAAATCTAGAAACCCTCCAGCCTCCAGGATGGCTGTTCTCACCCTCAGCCCTCTTGTCTGACCTAAGCTGAAGGGCCTGTTACTTCTGTCCTGCTGTTCACCTCCCTACCTGCGTCTCCCCTCGGGGTGGTCTGCTCATGGAATAGACTCTAAATTTGGCTGGGGAAGGGGGTGTGACTTTTCCAGTTGATTCCACTTTTCCCCTTTTCTCAATTTTAAATTTTCTCACAAAGCAAAATTTAATCATTGGTGACATGAATAGGCAACAGCATTACCTCTGACTTCTGGTCATTTAAGTATTCTTTCAGAAACATACATCAGATGGATTTTTAAACACAGACACCCCCGTCTGGAAGTGGCTGGTGGCTGGGTCTGCCCTTGAACCCTGTGCATGCCCACACTGGTGATAGTGCTGGGGCCATGTGCGTGCGTGCAGGTCACATGCTGTCCTGTGTCCCAGGGTCTTTCAGATAAAACCAGCTAGGCTCTGAGATCCAAAAGAAGTTTATTTTTAAAAGCAGCAGCTATATTACGAGAAAGCTCATTTCGCTGGTTTGTTCTTCCATCTGGTAAGGCTGTTGCCCTTAGTTCAAGGGGACACTGTTCAAAAGCACCAGTAACCACACCTAGAGGTGAAATGATAGGTGTATTTCACTGTTAATATCAGTGTCAGCCACCAGCATCTGTTAAACTGAGTGTGTCTTCTGGACTGCTCTGTGGTGTAGGGGAGAAAAAGACCTGCTCCTTTGTCTTTGGCTGTTTTCCTGTCTAAGCAGTGGTCTCAGTTGTGGTTCTCCCCACTCACTCTCCAAAAATAACCATTGAGCTGGGTCTGATTGCGCACTTGGGTTTTTCCATGATTTTCTAGTAGTTTACTAATGTTCCTGCTTAGAATTTTGACAGTATCCCTTTAAGGTAATTTTGGTTGACAATTGGGGCCTAATTAATGGTGCTTGAATTTCAAATTTCTGTGCCATAATTGGCAGACACTTGATTATTCTTGCTCTTCTGCTTTCCTCCCCTCCATAGTCTGCTCGCCTGATGGTTCACACCGTGGCCACCTTTAATTCCATCAAGGTAAGAAACACTGGCCCATACCCTGGCTTTCTTCCCTGGCTTCTTTCTGTCTTCAGCGGAGCTCTGTCCTAATCAGTACATCAGCTGTGCACTTGTCACCTCCTGGGTCCCAGGTCAGAGCAGCTGTCTTCATGGCAGCAGCTGGCTTGGCCACCTCTCCTGGTGGGGTCTTTCCATTTGGTGACAGAGCTGGTCTTCCCCTGGCTTGCAGGGGGCATCTGCTCCGGAAGGTGATCCATGGTCCATGCCTTTGTCGCCTCCTCATAGCAGGGGCTCAGCTCCCTCTCTGGCGCCCATGTGCTCAGTGCTGGGAGAGCAGAGATCCTGGGATGTATCCACTCGGCACTTACTACAAAACCCATGCTGAAGGGCTAGTGGGCTTGGTGTGGAGTCAGATAAATCAGCTGCGTCTCTCCAGCTGCCTCAGAAGTGCTTCCGGGTCAGGTGTTGGTAGAATTTTGGTGAAGGTCTGACTTTCTGGACGTTTGCTGGAGTTGTGCATTCATTGTGTCCACTAGGAAGGCGGGAAACAGGAAATTACCTATGCACGCAGCCTTTCAGGTGTGGCCTCCAGAGCTCTGGGCCTTGGCCCTTCCTGGAGCCTGGTGTGCTGGCAGAGGGCTTACAGAAGAGCTCACCTGCACTGTCGCCTTGCAGGAGCTGAACGAGCGCTGGCGGTCCCTGCAGCAGCTGGCCGAGGAGCGGAGCCAGGTGTTGGGCAGCGCCCATGAGGTGCAGAGGTTCCACAGGTGAGGGGCAGTGTGGGCTGGAGGGGGTTCCCACCCACGCTTCCCAGATACGCTGGCTGAGACCTCTGCCTGCTGTGCCGGGTTGACACTTGTGCTCTGGCCCCAGGAGCACCCGACTCAGCGGCGTTGCTCGGGAAGAGGAGGTCTCGCCTTCTAGCGCAATTGGGGTATCCCCCACAGTGTTCTTGTCCGCTGAGCAAAACCCCTGCTCGTCCTGTCGTCGCGGCAGCTGTTCTCGGCCTTTATTAACCTGGAGTATGTTTCACCTGCAGAGATGCCGATGAAACCAAAGAGTGGATTGAGGAGAAGAACCAGGCTCTGAACACAGATAATTACGGCCACGATCTTGCCAGTGTCCAAGCCCTGCAGCGCAAGCACGAGGGCTTCGAGAGGGACCTCGCGGCGCTTGGAGACAAGGTGCGAAGACACCATGGCCCCAGCGGAGTCACGTGCAAAGGCTCCCCAGCTGAGCGCTCTTGTTTCTTGCTCTCCTCCCACAGGTCAATTCCCTTGGGGAGACGGCCCAGCGCCTGATCCAGTCCCACCCTGAGTCAGCAGAAGACCTCAAGGAAAAATGCACGGAGTTGAACCAGGCATGGAGCAGCCTGGGGAAGCGCGCGGACCAGCGCAAGGCCAAGCTGGGCGACTCCCACGACCTGCAGCGCTTCCTCAGCGACTTCCGGTAAAAGCTGTGCCCCCTGGGCTCTAGGGCGCAGGGCCATCTCCTGGTGCCTTTCACTCAGAAAATCAAGCTCCGTGTGAGACCCACAACCTCCCCTTCTCTGCTTACCTCTCCAGGGGCGCATGCGCACGCCCTCCCCTCCTGCCGCCAAGTGGTGGTACAGTTCTTCTTAGATGTGTTTTTCATTTCCTGGACATGTCACTTAGTCTTTTCACAAATTTTTGTATTAAGAGAAGTTTGAGGGCTACAGGGATGTTGCACGAGCTGTACCCTTCACTTGTCATCAGCTTTTTGTGACATTGCTTCCTCTGCATTTATTTTTCTGACCCACATGAACGGAACAGGTACCTGGGCCTTACCCATAGCCTCAGCATGTGTCATGTGTCTCCCAGAACAAGGACCTAATCCTGTGGGGCTGCCTCTCCATTAGCACCCCGAGAAACCTGGCCCAGTGCTCTTCTGTCACTTCATGGTGGGGACACGTTCTGAGCAAGGCAGCGTCCTCTCCGTCGTGCAAGCGCATGCATCCTCGCCGCACTCCTCGGCTCCGTGGTGTCCCTGTGGGACACTGGCAAGTGCAGTTCCTCATTGGCCAAAGTGTCACAGAGCAGCGCATGGCTGGACAGCAGCGCCCCAGCCATGCCGTGTCTCCAGGTGCCCTGAGTATATGTAGCTAGTGTTGATTTTTGGATCCACGATCTAGTAGAGAAGTACCATGAGGCCTGCTAGTCATGCCTCCTCCAATATAGAAGTGTCCCACCACCCCTAGCATCTTTCCTCTCATGACAGTCACTTTTTTTTTTTTTTAAAGATTTATTTATACAAGAACGGGGGTACAGGCCAGAGGCATGGGAGGGTAAGAGAATTCACCAGAGACAGCGGGGAGCACAACAGACAGACAAAAGCACTGCTGAGGGGAGCAGCAGGCGAGACAGGAGAGGTCTGCCGTGCCATGTGGGTATCTCCCTGGCCAGCTGGGAATCAACCCGCACTGCAGAGGCTGCAGACAGCTTCACAGCGCCTCACTCAACCCGCTGCACCACTGGAGAGGCCCCTCGTGACAGTCGCATTTGGAAGAGCCGAGGACAGTTGTCCTGTGGGAATCCTGTGATGTGGCGCCTCGTCTTGTTAGGGCTGTGCTGTGTCCCGTCCAGGCCGGCTTATGAGCTGCCTGACAGGCCACTTGGGACAGGCACTTGTGGTTTTGTGCTGCCTCTGTATAAGGGTGTGTGTGTGTGTGTGTGTGTGTGTGTAAACAGTCTCATGCTTGTATGTGAGTGTGTGTGTGTAAACATTTTGCCTGGATTGGGTAGGAGTTGGGAGATGATGTGCTTCCCTTCCACACACTTCTGGGAGGCGGCCCCATTTGGCTTCTTTGTTTTTTCCTTTTAGTGAGGTTTATGGTCACACAACACACAGATAACCATTTCGAAGCGTCCCACCCCCTCAGTGGCACTGAGCATATTTGCAGTGTTAGCGCTCTCCAGCCAGCAACAGGAACTGGTCCCGCACCTTCTGTAGGTGCACCCCCAAGCACAAAGCACTCACAAACCCTGCTCCTCATCGAGCCTGCTTTCTGCGTATGGTTTGCCTAGTCAGCACGTGTTACGTAGAAGAAGCAGAGGATGTGTGACTACACACGCTGATTCTGGGGCCCTTGTCCGTGGACACCGCATGCAGCTGGCCGGAGCATGCATAGCCTGGGGCTGTCCAGCCACAGTCCTTGAGAACGGTGTTTCCATTTGATGCTATGGAAAATGTGAGCCATAGCGATGGTCTCTGTTTGTACTATTTCAGTTTTAGGGTGAGAATATCTTAGTAACAAGTCTGTTTTTTTTAATAAGATTTATTTATTTATACAAGAACTGGGGTACAGGCTAGAGGCGCGGGAGGGTGAGAGAATTCACCAGAAACAGAGTGTGGAGCAGAACAGGCAGACGGACCAAAAACACTGCTGAGGGGAGCAGCAGGCGAGACAGGAGAGGTCTGCCACGCCATGTGGGTATCTCCCTGAGCGGCTAGGAATCGAACCCGTGCTGCAGAGGCTGTGGACAGCTTCACAGCACTGCGCTCAACCCGCTACGCCACCAGGGTGACCCAAGACTGTTTTTCTTGAGGAATTTTTAGTTTTCCTCAATAAGATGAACAAGAGGCTCTGAAACCTTTTTGCTCAGAGCTCTAGCCCTGTTCAGTAGGTTAACTTGTGACCTTCCGAGGCAAGAAATAGCGGTTCTCTCCTTCCTAGGCAGAAGGCTTGCCTGCCAGATAACATATTAGCCGTTCCTCTGTGGGTCTGGTTTCTAGGGACCTCATGTCTTGGATCAATGGCATACGAGGGTTGGTGTCTTCAGACGAGCTTGCCAAGGATGTCACCGGAGCTGAGGCTTTGCTGGAGCGACACCAGGTGGGTGGCCCTGTCTGCTGAGAGCAGAAACGCAGTGACTTTTCTGGGCAGGGCAACCTCCTCCGGCCCCACTGCCTTTGTTGTGAGTTGTGGTCCACTGAAGTGGGCGACCATTGCCAGCTGCCTAATTCCTTCTCTCCTCTTGGCAGGAACACCGGACAGAAATTGATGCCAGGGCTGGCACTTTCCAGGCATTTGAGCAGTTTGGGCAGCAGCTGCTGGCTCATGGGCACTACGCCAGCCCAGAGATCAAGGAGAAACTAGATATTCTAGATCAGGAGCGTGCCGATCTGGAGAAGGCCTGGGTTCAGCGCAGGATGATGCTGGACCAGTGCCTCGAGTTGCAGGTGCGTGTGCGCAGGCATGGCTCCTGCTCGGCTGCTGGGGTTCGTTGCCCAAGCGCCATCCTCTCACCTGCTGCTCCCCCACCAGCTCTTCCATCGGGACTGCGAGCAGGCTGAGAACTGGATGGCTGCCCGGGAGGCCTTCTTGAACACCGAAGACAAAGGAGACTCGCTGGACAGTGTGGAGGCCCTGATCAAAAAACACGAGGACTTTGACAAAGCCATTAATGTCCAGGTGAGGCCTTTGCCCCTTTCAGTCTGAATCTGGATTTTTTTCAAATTTCTATCATTCCTCGTTGGTTTTTCTCATTTCCTGCCTGGTTGGTGACGTGATTATCTACGCTGTCGAGCTTGGCAATTTCCTTCAATTAAAACTCTTGGTGTTGAGGCCACAGAAGTGACAGGTGCGTTATATCTCCAGGAAGCACCCTGTAGTTTAGGACAAGGCGTGCACGCAGGGAACCTGCTTGACTTTGCATATAAACGCTGGTGTCCTGAGGCTTCAATGGCAGGCCACGGGGGACACAAAGGGAAGGAAACAGATGTGTGGGCATGTTAGGGAACACGTGTGCATGGCCAACTCAGCAAGTCGTGAGACTTTGATCTTCACACCATCTTGTTGAGGATTTGACAATCTTTTCCTCGTAAGCCTGATTTTTATGTAACGTCTACTGGTGTCCTGGCCTCTGCCTTTCCCCTGAGTGGCCAGGAATCTTCTGAAGTTAAACTCTACTCAAGTAATGATTGAAATCAAACTTTCCTCTGGCTTTTTACGCTCGCCTTCTAAAGTGTCGATGTATTCTGATCCTGTCACCGTAGTTCTCAGTCACCCAGTAACCATCCTCAACACTGGCCGTCCAGGTGGGGCGGCGCCACCTCCACACCTTAACTTCACGTTTTGTCTGCCGGCAGGAGGAGAAGATTGCCGCGCTGCAGTCCTTCGCAGACCAGCTCATCGCCGCAGGCCACTATGCCAAAGGCGACATCGCCAGCCGGCGCAGCGAGGTCTTGGACAGGTGAGTTGCCCGCGTGCGATGGCGCGCGTGTCCTGCCTACACAGCCACATTCTGTGTCGGTTTCTCTTTCTCAGGTGGCGGCGTCTGAAAGCTCAGATGATCGAGAAGAGGTCCAAGCTAGGAGAATCTCAGACCCTCCAACAGTTCAGCCGGGATGTGGACGAGATTGAGGCCTGGATCAGCGAGAAGCTGCAGACAGCCAGCGACGAGTCGTACAAGGACCCCACCAACATCCAGGTGCGCTGGGCCGCCGGCCTCCGGACACAGCCTGCACCCTTGAGGAGCTTTATTGGCAAAGCTGCCTTACCAGGCAAATGTGCTGTGAGACAGTTTCCGCCTGTCCATGGGGAATCCAGTGAGAAATGTTTCACTATGCTGAGCCGGGGACAAGCCTACGGAAGCCTCAGCAAGCTCAGAGTGGCTTTCCTTGTGTGTCTTGACACCACGCTGCCACAGATCTGTGGCAACCCAGCGCTGAGCTTCCGGGGAAGTGTGACAGCAGAGTAGTGTTTATGGCTGGCGTGTGTGTTCACGGCTGTATACTGAACTCTTATTTTAATCTATTTTTGTAGCTTTCCAAGCTGCTGGTAAGTTTTTTTATTTTTTTAAAGAGTTTTAGTTTAATGAGCTGCAGTATTTGTGTCCTTCTGTATGGAGTCTTGTTGCTGGTGTCTTCATCCTTTCATTTCTGATCACCCATCACGTCCATTCCCGTGTCCCGTGGGCTATGGCTTGCTCTCGCGTAATTAGCCTGCTGCCCTTGTTCCCTCCTCTCCCAGTTTATCACTTTGGCAAGTTCTGTACAATGTTTGATTTGGGGGGCAGTAGTTGACTGCTTTCTTTCAAAAGGTGCTTGTCTCCACTTTTTCCATGTAACTTGGGCTCAGTCCTGCGTGGGCTGTGGTCCTCAGTGGCCGAGGGCGAGGGCTTTGTTCCACACCCAGTTTGCAGCCCAAGTACTGGTCCCTGGGAAGGGACAGCACTCAGGGAGGCAGGGTGTTGCATCCAATTCTAACGGCAGGCGGTTGGGAACTAAGGTAAAAGTCAGGCGTTACCCAGGGGTGAGTGAAAGGGACTTTCCAGATGTAGCTCAGAAATCACTTACATGGATGAAGAAGTTCCACTTACAAGGAACCGAAGAGGTTCCTTGTTTTGTCAGGACAGCTGGGCACCTGAGGCCTTGGCCTCCTGACGTGGGCAGGCCATGCACACATGGCACAGGTGCCTGGGCAGCCCCAGCGGGCTCCCTCCTTGGCGGTTGCTGCCCCTGAAATGAAACATTTGATGCAGAATCCTCCCTCAACTGTACCGCTTCTTTTCTTTCAGTTCTTTTCCCCAAATAACTCCCTCCCCTGAGGCCCCGCATTTCTCACCTAGAGTTGTGCCACTGCTATGTCCTCGCATCTGTCCTGTTTGTGGAGTCCTTAAACCATACCAGGTCTTGGCGTCAGGACCCCATCGTTTTCCCAGCCCTCTCTTTACCTAGCAAAAACTGATTCCTCCCATAGTCAGGTTTGAGAAGGACCACATCCTGGAGTTGGGTTAATGACAGACACCACACCAGCAAAAGCGAGGTGGCAGCAGAAGCCGTGGTGTGCCCCGTGTGGACGGACAGCCTGGCCTTCATGCACGGGCTTCATGTTGATGCTGCCTCAGATGCTGAGATGGCCACACTGTGGTTTGCAGCAGCACTTTTGTTCACTAACAAGAAAGCTGTGGGTGGAAACTGGTGTACAAGTAGATTCCAAACCATCACCATCATCTGCAAGTTATTAGAAAGTACATCTTCGGGGCGTTGCTCCCTGAAGCTGGGTTAAGAATTTACTCAGTTTTCCTACTCCTGAGCTGGCATATTTCCCTTCCCCTGGCACAGCCTCCTGCTGAACTCCCCAAAACTGACCCCTGCAATATTTCAAAAAATTCTTGGATGACCTTTCAAAAGTGTCGACACTTGCCCCCCGGTTCTTGACGTTTACTTCCATTCCCTTCCTCCTGAGAATTCCCTTCTCCCTGAGAAATACAATTTAGCAGGTCCTGGCTTTGAAATGTGGTTTTTTGGATGTTTTTAGAGCAAGCACCAGAAGCACCAAGCCTTCGAAGCAGAGCTGCACGCCAACGCTGACCGGATCCGTGGGGTCATTGACATGGGCAACTCCCTCATTGAGCGCGGGGCCTGTGCAGGCAGTGAGGACGCGGTCAAGGTATGGCCCATTGGCTCCTGCCCTCCTGTAACATCCTTGAGGCAGACAGAAAATAAACCATGAGAAGACTTTGTGGGGTGTGATGGGTGGGGAGCGCCGGTGAGAAGGGCACCAGCGGTGTCTCCCATGTCCTCGGAGAGTCCTCCCGGGCTGCTTCAGGGACTCCGCCATCTGCAAAGGCTCCATCTCCTCCCCCAGGCCCGGCTGGCAGCCTTAGCTGACCAGTGGCAGTTCCTCGTTCAGAAGTCAGCGGAAAAGAGCCAGAAACTAAAGGAAGCCAACAAGCAGCAGAACTTTAACACCGGAATAAAGGACTTCGACTTCTGGCTCTCTGAGGTGATGCTGCACGGCTTCCCCTTCCCCTCACGGGGCTGTCAGTCAGTCACCAAGGCCAGAACTCTGGAAAGGCAGGCTCCCCTGGGCCTGCTCACTAGAAATCTCATCAGATGTGTGAGTCATGTGCTGTAGGGACTTGTCAGCAGAGGGCATGACCATTTAGGGAAGAGGTTAGTTTGGGTGGGGCTCCATGGGGGGTGCAGGTCGGAAGAGATGTGGAGCGTGTGCTGGGCAGTTCCCGTTGAGTGCCCGGATGGCTGCTGAACAGCAGCACGTCAGGGCTCAGAGTCCAGGGTGCATTCTCTGCATGGATCTGGAGGGAGCGGGAGGTGGAAAGAATGGGGCCTTGCAGGAGCTCTCCTCTGGCCTGTCGGTTTCTCCATGAAAGCCTGTTTTTGCACACAGCTGTAGTACGTGAAGTGGGATTGCTGTGTGTTTTGCCACGTGCCACAGTGTGAGGGCTCAGTGACCTTGGTTTAACCAGAGTGGTTAATTCATCAGCTCTTGAGTGTGCGTTGATTGACAGAGAGAGGTCTTGGACCCTGCCAACGGATCCAGCTGAGTGGGCATCACAGTAGCTAACGCTTGTGTCCCAGGACCGGGAACAGCAGAAGAGGGTCCTGGGCTTTCCAGAGCACTGAGTTTCCTCCCCCTTTGGTGTTTACTGCCAGGTGGAGGCCCTGCTGGCCTCTGAGGATTACGGCAAAGACCTGGCTTCTGTGAACAACTTGCTGAAGAAACATCAGTTGCTGGAGGCAGATATCTCTGCCCACGAGGTGAGTAGGGGACAGCTAGCCAGCATGCAGGGCCCACAGCACGTGCTGGCTGAAGCAATGGAGCATGTTTGGGGAAGGGCATGTGCTGCTTGAAGTGAGGTTTGCAGACACGGCAGTGTCTGTGCCATTTTGTGCTCAGAACAGTTATGAGGTCCCACCCTGAGTTTGTGACATGGGTTTTAGCAGTATTCACTAGTATTAACATGGAGCTTTTTTTTTTTTTTTTAAGATTTGTTTATATATTTATACAAGCACCGGGTACAGTCAGAAACGCGGGAGGGTGAGAGAATTCACCAGAGCAGGGAACAGAACAGGCAGACTGACGAAATACACTGCTGAGGGGAGCAGCGGGCGGCAGGAGAGAGCTGCGCTCCAAGTGGGACCCTCGCCCGGTGGCCAGGGATCGAACTGGTGCTGCAGAGGCTGCGGGCAGCTTTGCAGCCCAGCGCTCAACTGCTGTGCGACCAGGGGAAGCCCTCTAGCAACATTTTTTTTTAAGATTTATTTATTTATTTATATAAGCACTGGGTATAGTCAGAAGCGCGGGAGGTTGAGAGAATTCACCAGAGCGGGGAGCAGAGCAGACAGACTGAAGTACACTGCTGAGGGGAGCAGCGGGCGGCTGGAGAGATCTGCGCGCTATGTGGGACCCTCGCCCGGCAGCCAGGGATGGAACCAGCACTGCAGAGGCTGCCCAAATGGCTCAGCAGACCTCTCCTGACACGCCTGCTGCTCCCCTCAGCAGTGTGTTTCAGTCAGTCTGCCTGTTCTGCTCCCCACTCTGTCTCTGGTGAATCCTTTCACCCTCCACATCTCTGGCCTGTACCCCAGCTCTTGTATGCATAAATAAATAAATCTTTAAAAAATTAAAAATCCACAACTTCGTCTTGGACTTCAAGTTAGTCTTTTTTTTTTTTTTTTTTTTTTTTTTTTTAAAGATTTATTTATTTATTTATTTATTTATTTATACAAGCACTGGGTACAGTCAGAAGCGCGGGAGGGTGAGAGAATCCACCAGAGCCAGAGCGGGGAGCAGAGCAGGCAGAAGGACCGAAGTACACTGCTGAGGGGAGCAGCGGGCGGCAGGAGAGGTCTGTGCGCCATGTGGGACCCTCCTCCGGTGGCCGGGGAGCAGCCGGGGATCGAACCGGCGCTGCAGAGGCTGCGGGCAGCTTCGCAACCCAGCGCTCAACCGCTGCGCCACCGGGGAGGCCCCAAGTTAGTCTTGCCCCCCGCACGTGATGTCGCAGTCACTTGGAAACACTGGTTTGCGGTGTCCCACAGGTCTCCTGCTTGTCCTCATGACCTCAGACTCCACTGTCCACACCCCACCCGGTCTCAATGCAGCATCTTTATGCATCAGAAGTTGTCAGCTTGTGGAGGTGGATGCAGATTTTCCAAAATTCTAATTTCCTCACTAAATGTGGGATTTTTATCTTTAGTGATAAACTCAGATTTCCTTAAAGTGACAGGTTTACTTTGGGATCCGATCTTGCTTGTTGAGAATGAATAAATTCTGAAAGACCGTCATTCCTGCTGGTGGTTCTTCCAAGGAGAAACGGTGGCCCGTGATGCAACGGCCGCAGCGCTCAGGAGACAGCAACTTCTCCCGCTTCACCAGATGGGGCTGAAGTGGCCTCTGCTCCATGGTGGAAGCTTGGCACAGTCAGTGACTTTGCTGCACTTTCGTGGCCTGCCTTAAGCACACGAGCCTCTCACTGTGAGCACTTGGCCGTGAAGAGCCAGACTTCTGCTCTTGGCCTGGCCTCCCACTGCCTGAGTGCCGCCACTCCACACAGCCAGGAGGCTGATGTCTTGTCACAAAAGTAGTTTTGCTTTTTAGAACCCCAGGGATCCACATACACACACATTTGGCAAATATCAGTGCCCCGCACAGATAAATCTCAAACCGCTAGTCAGTGAGGAATTCCGAGTCCTTGTTTTCCAGTGGAAACTCGGGACACCTGGACTTCTGACCTCTCCCATCATGTCCCTGCCCCAGGACCGACTGAAGGACCTTAACAGCCAAGCTGACAGCCTGATGACCAGCAGTGCCTTCGACACCTCCCAAGTGAAGGACAAGAGAGACACCATCAACAGTCGCTTCCAGAAGATCAAGAGCATGGCAGCCGCCCGCCGAGCCAGGCTGAATGAGTCCCATCGCCTGCACCAGTTCTTCCGGGACATGGATGACGAGGAGTCCTGGATCAAGTATGTGTGCCTGGACCTCAGGCTCGAGCTTTTAATGGTGGGAGTTGAGGCCCCCAGGGTGGAGGGTCGATCAGGAGTTCCAGCGTCCCTGGCCTCCGTAGCTCCTGGGCTGTGGTGGCGATGCTGGGAAAAGCCCAGGGTTCCCGCTCTGGGATACTCATTGGGCCCTCCCAGTGGCGATGTTCAGTATTGGGCTCCAGGCAGGCGTGTGATGCATGTTGGCCACCGGGACTGGTGTGGACCCTGTCCTTCCACCACTGGAGCGAGCTCCTCTCTGAAAAAGTCAGCCTGAGCACCCAAGGAAAAGCAGTTCTTGGGAGAGTTGTTTGGTTGACTTTTTTTTTTTAAGATTTTATTTATGCATACAAGAACTGGGGTGCAGGCCAGAGAAGCTGGGGGTAAGAGGATTCACCAGAGACATAGTGGGGAGCAGGACAGGCAGATTGACTGAAATATACTGCTGAGGGGAGTAGCGGGGAAACAGGAGAGGTCTGCTGCGCCATGTGGGTCAGCCCCATGGCCGGGGATCGAACTCCTGCTGTAGTGGCTGCTGATAGCTTCATAGGCTGCATCTTAACCCCTTGCGCCACCAGGGAGGCCCTGTTTCTTTTAATTTTTTGAGCCCTCCTTCCACCAAAGATTTCAGTCTACCTTTTCCGGTTGATGTAACATGGAAAGTCTCTTAATTTCTCACTTCTTTAAAAACAAACAAACTGTCAACACTTTCACATTCTCTGTGTGATTTGTGTTTGATGAAGGGGGTGGGTGGGGCCAAGCCACTGGCGCCTCCTAGCGCCGCAGCACCCCAGCCCCTGTGCGGACAGAGCAGAATGTGCTCCCAGGCACGCGGCAGGCACGGCTGATCGGGAAGCAGCCTCTGATTTTCCGCAGACTGGCACGCGTTGTCTTGGGGGTCAGTGGGTGTGGGTGATGAACATCGCAGGGTCTCAGGTTTGGCCAAACCTCTGCTAAAACCATGGTGGTGCCAAGACTGACTGCCCACCTGCCCGCATCATCCAGGGAGAAGAAGCTGCTGGTGAGCTCCGAGGACTACGGTCGAGACCTAACCGGCGTTCAGAACCTGAGGAAGAAGCACAAACGGTTGGAGGCAGAACTGGCTGCACACGAGCCGGCCATTCAGGTGAGCAAGCCCGTGCCGGGAGCGGCGGGGGGCCCACAGGACACAGAGAGCTCCGTTGCTCTTGCTGCCACATTGCCACAGTGTGGTGACCCCTCGTCCCGAACCAGGAAGGAGAAGGTCTGAGTGTGATGTTGCGGCCTTTCATGGAATTAGGCAGCAGCTGTTCATCTCAAACCTCTCGGCCGGTAGGGCGTCCTGGACACCGGGAAGAAGCTGTCGGACGACAACACCATCGGGAAGGAGGAGATCCAGCAGCGCCTGGCACAGTTCGTGGAGCACTGGAAGGAGCTGAAGCAGCTGGCAGCAGCCCGGTGAGCCGCCGGTGCAGGGCACACGTCCTGCTGGGGGGACGGCAGCCACGCCTGCTCCCCAGGTCACCCTCTGCTGCGCCTCGGCTCATCTTGGTATCCAGGGGCCCACGCGGGCCTCTCACGGCCTGTGTTGACTGGGCCCTGGTGTGAATCTGGGTCACAGACGGTTCCAGAATTTCATGTTTGACCAACACTGTCTGCTTTGTATCGCAGGAGGCTTGACTGTGCCGCTCACTCCCACGCTCTCAGGAGCACTTACAAGTATACATTACCTCTCGGGAGCCAGCTTGAGGAGTCATGGCTGAGTTTCCTTGTCTCTTGTCACTAGGGGTCAGCGGCTGGAAGAGTCCTTGGAATATCAGCAGTTTGTAGCCAATGTGGAGGAGGAGGAGGCCTGGATCAATGAGAAGATGACCCTGGTGGCCAGTGAAGACTATGGGGACACTCTCGCTGCTATCCAGGTCAGAGCACCTGGGGTGCCGCTGCTTCCCCCTTAGCAGCGCCCACTATCCCCACTCCTGCCTGTCCATTCAGGGCTGGGCTCCCTGGGGCCCGCAGAGTCCGCAGCCAGGACCACTGCTAGTCACTGCCCTCAGGACCTCATGCTAGAGACAGCTGTGGGCAGAACTGGCCTGGTTCTCTGCTCAGCGTTAGGAGCCCATCCTCAGTCAGGGTGTCGTTAGCGTCACCCCCATACCGCTGCAAGGACTCCGTTCCCAACGGCTGCCGTCCCCAGGTACCACTGATGGCGTCTTGAGCAGTAGAAGTTCATGGTCTTACAGTCTGGAGGCTAGAAGTCTGGGATAAAGGTATAGACAGGGCCTTGCCCTCTGAAACTTCTAGGGGAGAGGCCGCCCCTGCCTCTCGCAGCTGTGGCAGTACCCCCAGCCCCCCACCTCAGCCATGCCTCTCCTGTCACCGCTGCTTCCCCGGCTCCTGGCTTCCTGTGCCTTTTTCTGCTGGGTGTGTGTCCAGAGTTCCCTCCTCTTGTAAGGACACGGTCATACTAGAGCAGGCTCAGTTCAGGATGAGCTTGACTGCATCTGCAGAGACCCCTTCCTCCCTTCCCGATGCCATCTACCATTTAGGGGATGCCTTCAACCCATCATGTGCTCCCCATGTAACAGCCCCCAGAACAGCAGCTTCTTTCCCATGACTGGGAGTTGAGGGCATCCCTCTGCTGCTGTCCTTGCGTCCCTGGCACAGCCTCATTCAGGCTGAGGTGCTCCATGGGATCACCCGCCCGCTGTTGGCTGGGCCCCCTCAGCCCCTCTGGGAGGCCTCATCTCCACGCAGGCTCGGTTGCCTTCCCTAGGCAGCCGTCAGCAAGGCCAGCGCTGCCAGGTGTCTCATCACTTGGGCTCAGGTGGCCCCCTAACACCCTACTCCTTGCCTTCTGTGGCCAAAGTGATCACAGGGAGCAAGGGGTCACTAGGTGGAGGGTTGGACTCCCCAGGTGATTGGGGCAGCTGCCTCTCACGGCCAGATGCTGGTGAAGGCTGAGGCGGCAGAGTCTGTCCTGAGAGTCAGGGAGGCCCCACAATCATGCTCCGCAAGGCCACAGGGAGCCTGTCTGTGGAGAGAGTGACTTCTGTCCTCTGCAGGATTGAGGCAGACTCAGTACTAAAACAGCTGAGGAAAAGAGGCTTCACCGTCCTTTAGAAATGTGTTCAAGCCAGACCTCAGGATGTGAGGTTTTGTTGGTGTTTATCTGAAACTTGCTTTGTGTTCTCTGTGGCCTTCTCGAGGAACAGAGGGCACTGTACTGATTTGCAAGAGCTGGGCCCTCAGAAGGGCCTGCCCTGATGGCCAGTTCCTCTGGCTGCATCCTGGTCTCACTGCAGGGGTATTTCTGTCCCTGTCTCGTCTCCATCCCCACCGAGACTACCGCCCTCCATCCTGGGGCTGGCCCCTGCTGGGTGCTCAGTGCAGGCCTTGCTTTCACTCCAGGGCTTGCTGAAGAAACACGAAGCTTTTGAGACAGACTTCACTGTGCACAAGGACCGGGTGAGCGACGTCTGCGCTAATGGACAAGACCTCATTAAGAAGGTGAGCCGGGGCCTCCCCTGGTGGCACAGCGGTTGAGCGCTGGGCTGTGAAGCTGCCCGCAGCCTCTGCGGCGCCGGTTTGATCCCCGGCCACCGGGCGAGGGTCCCACATGGTGCATAGACCTCTCCTGCCACCCGCTGCTCCCCTCAGCAGTGTACTTCGGTCCTTCTGCCTGCTCTGCTCCCTGCTCTGGCTCTGGTGAATTCTCTCACCCTCCCACACTTCTGACTGTACCCAGTGCGTGCATAAATAAATAAATAAATAAATAAATCTTTTTTTAAAAAAAAAAAAAGGTGGTGAGCCGGCCGTGGGGGCGTGTCCCCGCCCATCTCCACCAGGGCGCCTGCTGCCCTTCCATCACTGTGTTCCCCGGGGAAGGGAAAGGTTCCCGACCACTTGGCTGTTTCCCTTGTTTGGGGCCAGCTAAGAGAGTTACTCTGCAGAGCTATTCTTCCTGCCTGAGTTAAACAGAAACACCTCCCTGTCGGGCCTTCTGTGACACGAGCCCGCCCAGAGTGTGCGTCTCTCGTTTCAGCTGAGACACTTCAAATGACAAAGCTCCTTCTAGAGAGAGTAGAAAGTACAAGCAAATCATAAAAATCACCCATGCGGCCCCCTGACCAGAGATCAGAACCGCAGAGCTTTCTCGTCTCTCGTGAAGTTGCTCCCCAATGAGAGCAGCGTGGGCTGAAAGGCTGTGGACACGGGCCCGCTGGGCGCTGCTCCCTTCGTGCTGGCAGGGCTGTCGGAGCTGCAGGTTCTTGCTGTTGCCTAGCACCACGAGGAGCCCCCTCATGTCCAGGAAAACCTCAAAATTCATAGTAGAGTTCTACTGACTAGTTGCTGCTTTCGCACCATCAAGAACTTGAAAGTAGACATTTTTGGGGTGGGTAGTGGCCTGCCTGTGTTTTAAGCTTTTTCTGATTTTTTGCTATCAAAAATCATAACTAACAGCTACATTGTTGCACCTTAGCTTTTCAGCACAGTCCTCATTATTTCCTTAGAATCAAGTCCTGGCAGGGGAGTGGCCAGTATTCAGGTGAAAGGCGCTCATCTGCAGCCTCTCACGCTGGTGCACGTGGAAAAGCCGGGTGGCTGTGCTCCCCCTGGCTGTGGGCAGGAGGCAGTGGTCCCTCCAGGGAAGAGCCTCCCAGCAGGGACCTACGGATGAGGAACTAGCCACTGACCAGAATGTGATTCTCCCGGCCAGAACAATCACCACGAGGAGAGCATCTCCTCCAAGATGAAGGGCTTGAACGGCAAAGTGTCAGACTTGGAGAAGGCTGCGGCCCAGAGGAAGGCGAAGCTTGACGAGAACTCGGCCTTCCTTCAGTTCAACTGGAAGGCTGACGTTGTGGAGTCCTGGATCGGTGAGCAGTGACGGGCGAGGCCCCGGGCCCTAGCCCCAGGCCAGGAGGAGCCAGCAGGTCTCCTTCCTCGGCATTCGGCTCTGCCGCAGGAGTCCGTAAGCTGAGGCCTGCGCAGCTGCAAGCAGCAGGTGACACCCGAGCAGAGTGGGCTGTAGTTACATGGCCAGGTCGCTGCAGCCCCCTGCCATGAGGAATTAGGCTTCGGGACCCCTGTGACCTGGGTGGTTGCTGTCCCATAAGTAGCAACTGAACCACATCTGGGACGGGCAGGAAGGACCTCTTCACGGCGAGGCAGAGGGTGGGGCCTGGGGTCCAGGGAGGAGCCAGCAGATGTGGGCTCACGACTATTGTTAGGAATATTGGGGTTTAAATGTGACGGGACTGTGATCCTCTGCTTTCCTGTTAATTCACCTCGCTGCACCGAGAGTGCGCTCCATCTCCACACTTGGCTTTCTAGGTGAAAAGGAGAATAGCTTGAAGACGGACGATTACGGCCGGGATTTGTCGTCTGTCCAGACTCTCCTTACCAAGCAGGTCAGTGGGGGCCACTTCGCTGGTGGCTGACATTTCTCAAATGCCTCTTCCCGGCGGGTGGCTGTGGACTGCATCTGAGACCGAGACCAAGACCACTCCCCATTGGGCCCTGTGGCCTCCAGACCAGGCCCCTGTGCTGATCTGAGAGTGCTGAGCACACAGCACATGATGTGGCGTCGCCCAAGACGGACCTGGCCAGTTTCCAGCAGGCCAGGGGGATGGGACAGGTCTTCTAGGAGGCGACAGAATCTGAGCTAGGTCAGATCACGACAGGTGGACTGAGTGGGGCGCTTGTTCTAGGCAGAGGTGGTGGGGGACCCCAGTGCCTCAGTCTGCCTAGAGTACGGGGGCCACTGAGGTGGAAGGCGGTGGACAGGCAGCGGCCAGCTGTCTGAGGAGATGCTGTGGAGCGGTTGGCGACAGTTTGGCTGGGCAGATGCTGGTACCATCTGAACTGAGATACCCAGAAAGAGTTCAGGTTGCAGACCGGCTTCTCCTTGTTCCAGGAAACCTTTGATGCCGGCCTGCAGGCCTTCCAGCAGGAGGGCATTGCCAACATCACCGCCCTCAAAGATCAGCTGCTGGCCGCCAAGCACATTCAGTCCAAGGCCATCGAGGCTCGGCATGCCTCCCTCATGAAAAGATGGAGCCAGCTTCTAGCCAACTCAGCCACCCGGAAAAAGAAGCTGCTGGAAGCTCA
Organism: Talpa europaea; assembly: GCF_964194135.1. Taxonomy (NCBI): domain Eukaryota; kingdom Metazoa; phylum Chordata; class Mammalia; order Eulipotyphla; family Talpidae; genus Talpa; species Talpa europaea. The sequence continues at coordinate 4,606,269 of NC_140074.1, read as the reverse complement.
GAGTCATTTCCGTAAGGTAGGGTGGCCCCCACAGAGCTCAGCTGGCCCAGCGTGCAGGGCGGGCAGGCCCAACTTCTGTGGGCGGCATTCTGCTGCATCTCAGCACGGAGGTCAGACAGGGCCTGGAGGCGGCTGCAGCCACAGAGGATGCCCCCAGCACAAGGAGAGGGCAGAAAGGACTCACAGAAGTGGGAAGAAGGCGGCAGGGAAGGGAACCAGCCCTCCTCACCCTGAGCCCTGGGGCACTGCCCTGCCCTTCCCACTCGACACCCCTGGGCTGCCCTCCTGCCCAGCCCTCGCAGCTGTCCCAGCTTAGCCTCCTTGGTTGCAGGTGGAGGACCTCTTCCTCACCTTCGCCAAGAAGGCTTCAGCCTTCAACAGCTGGTTTGAAAACGCAGAGGAGGACCTGACAGACCCGGTGCGCTGCAACTCCCTGGAGGAGATCAAAGCCCTGCGTGAGGCCCACGACGCCTTCCGCTCCTCCCTCAGCTCAGCCCAGGCTGACTTCAACCAGCTGGCCGAGCTGGACCGCCAGATCAAGAGCTTTCGCGTGGCCTCCAACCCCTACACCTGGTTCACCATGGAGGCGCTGGAGGAGACCTGGAGGAACCTGCAGAAGATCATCAAGGTGCCCGTCCCGCTGGGGCGGGGCTCTTCCCACTGGGACAGGGATGCGGGGGGCACAGGCCTTGGGTGCCACCCACTGCTCGGCCCGCCAGTCCCTTCCCCCTGTGCCAGCCATTCCTGCTCCTCCCAAACTCTAAGGCCAGCGGGTCAGTTCCAGAGGGTGGCGCCACGTCCACTCTGCGCCTACCCCGGAGGTGGGCCGAGGGTAAACGGCTCTGCCTCCTTGGCCGCTAGGAGCGGGAGCTAGAGCTGCAGAAGGAGCAGCGGCGGCAGGAGGAGAATGACAAGCTGCGCCAGGAGTTCGCCCAGCACGCCAACGCCTTCCACCAGTGGATCCAGGAGACCAGGTGCCGCCCGCCCTGCCCCCTGGCTCCGTAGCTCCGGGGTGGGGCCTGCGCTGGCTGGAGTGGGCAGAGGGCTGTATGGGGACTTGGCCCAAGGCCCAGGGGCCGGGTCCTGGGCTCGGTGGGACTGGGCACGGCCCAGAGTAGGCAGGATCTGGAGCAAATGGCGCAGGCGACTGCAGCGTGGTTGCTGACGTTCTTGGTTTTGTTCTTTTTTTGTTCTTTGTCTCTGTCCCCGCCTCCCACTGCTGCTGCTGCCACCACCGCCCCCCCCAACTCCACCTGGACTACCGGCGGCCTGGACGCCATCACCACAGAACGTATCTCCTCGATGGGTTAATATTGTCTTATTTCTCTGGGCCCGTGGTGTGGTGGTGTCTTGTGTGCTTGTTCCTCCGCCCCCGGCCCCCCTGTGGTCTGGCTTGCAGAGGATCCCAGGATGGGCCTTCCTGCCCAGGGCCGCTGCTCCCCCAACTCCCCCCTGAACAGCCTGCGGTCAGCGGGGGGAGGGGGGAGAGGGAAGCCACTTCCCTCCTTTGTTCCCGCCCCAGGGGTGCCCTCAGGTCAGGGGTGTGATCATGCCGGAGGCCAAAGCCTCAGGATCCCCGTGCTTGCTCGGTGCCTGGATGCTACCAGACTCCTGCCTCTGCTTTCCCAGTGTCCCCTCCAGACCATGCGTAGCCCCTAGGAGATCAAAGGCATGAAGCAGGAAGCCAGTGTACGGGGACTCTCCCGGAGGGGGGAGGCAGTACCCTTTGCCCTCATAGAAAGCAGAGGTGCCAGGGCTTCCAAGTGATGCAGACAGGGCTCGGGAGGAGCCCCCAGAGGAGCAGGACTGTCCATTCCTGCACCCCCAGGCCTGGGCCTCTGCCCAGGTCGTCATCTTGTCCTCTCCCAGGCCCACTGAGGGCCGGGTCAGTGGGCCGCAGCGGCTCAGGCTAGCTCTCCTGAGCCTCTGCAGACAGGAAAATCGGGTACTTAAAGGTGGCGATGGGAGAATAAGGTCACCCGGCCCAGCCACGCTCGCAGAGGGGAGCGGAGTGGGTCCAGGGACCGCAGCTTCTAACTTGAGCTCTGAGCCACCCTGGCGCCCGCGCCCCTCCTGCGCCAGCTGGTCTGGGTCTCGTCTCCGGGAGGTGCCAGCTCCTGTCCGCGTGCCTCCTCCCCAGCCCTGTCCAGCGTGCGCTGGTGCCAGGCTGCCTGTCCCGGCAGGCTGGCCATGGGTACCACCTCCACCGGTCCCCGCCTGCGCACCACCAGCCTGGGCCTGTGGCGTGTCTGTCTCGTGTGCTCGCGCCCCTCCTCTGGTGTATTCATTTGGTTTCTTTTCTTTGACTAGCATAGCGTATCGTCGGGTCATTCGTGTCTATCAATATGAAGTTGGGGATGATCTGTCTGGAAGGTTCTTCTCCTTATTTCTCTCTTACCTCACTGTGGTTTACCGATGCACTCTTGACTTCCCCAGGCGGCTCCGCTTTCTGACTAACCCACCACCCTCGGCCGCTTGGGAAGAGGGGTCTGTCCCCCTCCCACTGCACCTGCACCCAGCCTCCCGCCCCCAAGTCCCGGGGGTGTGCTTTCCCTGGGGGACGTGGCGTGACTGTGAGTCTGATCTGCGGGGGTAGGAGGAAGCCCAGTGCCTTGCCTTGCTAGAGCACTTTGAACTCGGGGAGCCGGCCTAGCTAATCCTGGCTCGCTGGCTGTCAGAGGGAAGGTTGGGGCAAACGGGGGTTCCCGGGAGGCTGGGCTGAAACCCCACCGTGGACACACGCAGTGTGACTTGTCGTTCACGTAACCCCAACTCGTTTGTTGTCTTCGTTCACTGGTGCCCTTCTGTGACCTCGCACTGTGCTGCGTCAGGAGGTGGGGGCTCCCCGGAGCCCTCTGCCCTGCAGGGGCGGGCCCTGGAAGGAGGCTCCGGCACTGACTGTCTCTAGCTCCGCAGCTGCATCCGGGGCTCAGGCACAGCCACCGCCACCTCCAGGCTAAATGACAGCCACGTTCAAAACCCCGATCTGGCCATGCTCTCAGCACACCCAGAGGGGTGCCTCTCCCCCCACCGCTGTCACCCTAGAATGTGGCTTCCCCCCCTGCAGGAATCTGCTGGAGACCCCAGGGATTTTCAGGGCTGCCTGGCACCTCTCTGCCTCCCCTCCCCGAGGCCTCCCCCCCCACACACAAGGTGGCAAGCAAAACGGCCTCTCTGTTCCCGAGGCCCCCACCCCCGCCCGGGCTTGGCCAGGCACTGTGTCACACCCGCTGGGCCTGAGGCGTCACACGACAGAGGGTCCAGGCCAGGGAGCAGGCGGGGCTGTGCCACCATGAGCTGCAGCGTCCCTGCCCTCCCTGGCTCCTGTGGCCACTTAGAAGGGAGCTGGTGGGTCCTACTTCCTTCTATAAGGAACGTGAGGCCTCCAGGCACTGGTTTACCCGGTAGCGCGGCATTTGGAGCTCGGGACGTGCCGCCCTCAGGCCGCGCTCCTCACTGCACATCTGTGTCTAGGTCCTGCATGGTGGAGGAGTCCGGGACCCTGGAATCCCAGCTGGAAGCCACCAAAGTGAGTACCTGCTCGGTTGGAGGTGCAACAGAGGGGCTGGCCGGGTCTCCCTTTTATTGGCTTAATCAGGACCCTGTTTCAGTCTTTGTCTCTGATGGGGGGGCGGGGGTGGGGCCTTTTGTCCTCGCCACGGTGTCCTGCAGGTCAGCCCCTGCTGCTGCGGTGACTGGTCACGGAGGCCTTCCCGCTCCCAGCCCTACGAGGCCGCGGGCCAGGCTGGCGGAGCCAGGGCGACAGGGCTGTTAAGCAGGCCCGTGGGCCTGGTGACCAGGCCGGAGCCGCGCCCCATGCCTTTCTGCCTCCTCCCTGCAGCGCAAGCACCAGGAGATTCGCGCCATGAGAAGTCAGCTCAAGAAGATTGAGGACCTGGGGGCCGCCATGGAGGAGGCGCTCATCCTGGACAACAAGTACACGGAGCACAGCACCGTGGGCCTGGCCCAGCAGTGGGACCAGCTCGACCAGCTGGGCATGCGCATGCAGCACAACCTGGAGCAGCAGATCCAGGCCAGGTGGGCCCAGGCGGCAGCGCGGGGGGCGGTCCAAGCCACAGGCCACCCGGCTCCAGCAGCTGGGGGGGAACAGAACGTGTCCCGTGCTGCGTGGGGCGGAAGGCAGTCCTGATTCCGTCCTTCCTTGCAGGAACACAACGGGGGTGACCGAGGAGGCCCTCAAAGAGTTCAGCATGATGTTCAAGTAAGTATCCCCGCGCCCTCCCCAGCTGGGGAGGCAGCAGCCCCGGGCCTGGGTGCTGAGCTGCCCTTGGCTTTGTGCCGCAGACACTTTGACAAGGACAAGTCCGGCCGCCTGAACCACCAGGAGTTCAAGTCCTGCCTGCGCTCCCTGGGCTATGACCTGCCCATGGTGGAAGAAGGGGAGCCCGACCCGGAGTTCGAGGCGATCCTGGACACTGTGGACCCCAACAGGTGAGCGTCGGGCAGCCGTGGGGGCACCTCCGCCTCCAGCTGCCCCGCCTGCCCCTCATGGCACCCGCTTCTCCCCAGGGATGGCCACGTCTCCCTGCAGGAATACATGGCGTTTATGATCAGCCGCGAGACGGAGAACGTCAAGTCCAGCGAGGAAATCGAGAGCGCCTTCCGGGCCCTGAGCTCCGAGGGGAAGCCCTACGTGACCAAGGAGGAGCTGTACCAGGTGCGGGCGGGCCGGGCCCCGGGAGGGCGGTGCTCAGGCCCCACTTTGGAGCCCTGCCCTGCCCGAGCGGGGGTTTTGGGCCTGGCTACCATGAAACGCTCTGGGCCAAGTCTCGAGCCACCGACAGGCTGGGCCCGAGCGGCCTCGACGGTCTGCCCGGCCTCCCTGCTCGGGCGCGGCGGGCTGACGGCGCCATCTTCCCCCAGAACCTGACTCGGGAACAAGCCGACTACTGCGTGTCCCACATGAAGCCCTACGTGGACGGCAAGGGCCGCGAGCTCCCCACCGCTTTCGACTACGTGGAGTTCACCCGCTCGCTCTTCGTGAACTGACCCTGAGCTCCCGGTTGGCCCGGCCCACGCTGCTTGCTGCATGTCGACTCTGCGCCCTTCAGTATTCCAGTGTTGCTCTCCAGTGTAGCCTTGAGCCCGCTTAGCCTTGGGGTAAGATTTAGTAGAAACGGTGCTTCAATAAGCCAGTTCCTGTCCCGTCGCTGTCACCACGTTGCCGTGGGCGCACCGTGCCTGCCGCGAAGCAGCCGCCCATTCCGACGTCAGAAAAACCTAAGCTGCTGGCCGCCTCCCTCGGTCTCCCTCCCTCGATTTTGTTTTCATGTAAAAGACAAATAAATGACTCCCCCGCAAGCTTGTCTTGTCTTCATTCAGCCCCCGTCAAAAATACATAGCTCGGCCTCGCCCACCTGCCTCTGGGCTGGGGCTGCTGGCGCCCCCGCCTCAAGCGGCCACCTCTGCCGCCAGCCGGTCCAGGGCCTCGGTCTCCCGGGCTCCCTGCTCGGTGAACTCGGAGCTCAGCTGCCACACCTTCACCGTGCCCTGGGCGTCGCCCGCCGCCAGGAGCTGGGTCTGCTGGCTGTTAAACTCCAGACAGTAAACCGGGCTTTCATCCTGGGTCTGCTGGATAGAAACCGTGGGCCTCTGGGAGTTTTTCTGGAGGTCAAACAGCTGCACGTCCCCTTCAGGGAGAGAGAGAGGAGGGGTCCCGCCTCAGCCTCTCCAGAGCGCCCCCTGCCCCTGGGAGAAAGGGAGGCCCCCGCAGGAAGTCAGGTGAGGCCAGGTGAGCTCTCCCAACCTGGGGTTGCAGGATTGCGCTGGGCCCGCGTCGCCTACGCAGACCCACGCCCGGGACCCATCCCCTACCTGCCCCAGAAGCGGCAGCAAACACCAGCGGGCGCACCGGGGACCAGCGCACGGCGAACAGGTACTTATGGGACAGCTGCAGGGAGGTCAGGGGCTGGGCCTGCAGCATGGAGTACAGGTGGACGTGGCCGTCGGTGCCTGCGCTCAGGAAGAGATTCCTACACGCGAGCAGAGAGAGCCGGAGGGGGTGAGTGCCGGGTGGGGGCAGGCCGAGCCTCTGCCGGGCCCCTCCCTGAAAAGCCTCCCCCAAACCTGGGGCCAGTCCTCGCCCGGTTCCCCGGAAACCAGGGCTCACGTGGGGTGACCTGGGCAGCTCCCTGGTGTGGCCCTCACCACCACCCCCACCCGTGCCTGTGACCCCGGGGCTGACGGCGGCACCGCCCCAGGCCGGGGCCTTCCCTACCTGTGGAAGGGGGAGCAGCTCACAGAGTAGACGGGCCCGCCGTGGGGAGAGAAGGTGAACTGCGCAGGGGCCCTCAGGGGCACAGAGCTGGGCATCCGGGTGAGGGCGGCCTCCTCCACTGCCAGGGAACACTTGAGCGGGAAGCCGCCTTCCGTGCCCACGACAAAGAGGCTGGGGTCGAAGCTGGAGAAGGCCACTGCCGTGGCGCCCACCTGGGTCTCCCCGCGGTGAGGCTGCAGAGTCACAGGGGCGGTCACAGGCTCTGGTGCACGCTGGGCCCGAAGAGGTCACGCCGCGGGCCCAGCTCAGCTGGCCCCCAGGCGGCCCTGCCCTTCCACCCCCAGGCTGGCCTCCTCGGGGACGTCCCGCCGGCCAGGGCCGCGGCCTCAGTCCCGCGCACCTTCTTGAGCTTGGTGTTCCGCGGGAGCTGCTGCACCACCAGGGCGAACCCCTCCGTGAGCTGCAGCTGGCCGGCCCCGGCCCCCTGCCAGAGCAGCACCTTGCCGTCGGTGGCCACGCTCAGCAGCTGGAAACGGTGGCTGTGCCGGGGCTCTGCCAGCCACAGCACCTGGGAAGGTCAGGGCCAAGGCTGGAAAGGGCGTCCTGCCCCCACCTCCGAACAGGACCAGGTGTCACGTTCCACCCCCCCTTCTCTTCCAGGAAATAAGGGACAATGCTGGGGGAGGCCTGGCAGCCAGCCTCATCCTCAGGGGCATGACCGGAGGGTCCCCAGGGCCCTCCCCCAGCAGAAGCCGGGACGCAGAGCCCCTCGCTGCAGCCCGCAGGAGGCTGGGGGTGGCCTGGGCCTGCGGTGACACGCGCGCCGAGAGCTCTCGAATGCACAGCAGCCGCCAGCTCCCCGGTGCCGTGGCCCTCCCGCAGGGCCAAGCCCCCACCCCAGTGACGTCGCCCTCCCCCAGGGCCAAGCCAGGCGGCTGCCTTCCCTCCCGCCCTGCCCCAGGGGCGGGCCCGTGCCGGCGGGACCTGAGGAGGCTCTGACCTGGTACACGGGGTCCGTGTGGGTGTCGTCGGTCAGGCCCGTGCGCCAGAGCAGCGGGTCCTCGGGGCGGCCGGTGTCCCACACCAGCACCTCGCCGCTGTACAGGCCCCCTGCGGCAGCGAAGGGGCTGAGCAGGAGCAGACTGCGCCCTGCAGCCGGCTCCTGGCCAAGCACCTGCCCCGCCGCCCACCCGGAAAACCGCCCCAGGAGGCGCGGCCCTGCGGCCCCACCCCGCAGTCTACTTGTGGGGCCCAGCACTGGCCTCCTTCTGCATGACCCCGCGCCCACAGCCCAGCAGGCGCAGCCCCTACCCTCAGGCCCGGCCCGCCCAGTGCTGCTCCCTCCTGGCTGCAGCTCCACGCCCCTCCCGGCCCCTCCTACATCCCGGCCTGGGGGCTGAGGGCCCAGTGGAGAGCCACTGACCTGCGATGTGGGACGGCTGTGTGGGGTGGAAGGCCAGGCACATGACGGCGCTGGGCACCTCCACCACCACCGAGGGCTGCCGGGGGTTCAGGCCGCGCCGGTCCAGGTTCCAGGCGCACACGAAGGCCTTCAGGGTGCTCCAGTCCCCGTCATCCAGCCTGCGGGGACGCACCGCGCTGGCCCCGCCGCCCTCCTGGCTCCCAGCCTGTCACCCCACCCACCCCGGCCCACCACACACACAGGCCCAACCAGCACAAGCTCGTCCAGGGCACCCCAAGAAAAGGGAACCCAGGAACCAAGGATGGGCCCGTGACATGGCAGGGGGGGCCCACTTGGCTAAGTCGGGGAGCAGCTCATGGAGAAGGGGTGGGGTGGCTGTCAGTGGGCGTGGGGCGAGCAGGGAAGGCGGCCGGCTGGCAGGCAGCAGGCGCCCTCGGGGCCAGAAGCCCTCCCTCCCCGCCAGCCAGGGCCAGCGCTGCCGGGCAGCCCCGAGCAGACAGCCCCGGGACGGCCAGCTCTTCGCCAGGCGCGAGAGAGACGGGTGCAGGTGAGGGCCTGAGGTGCTCCCCGTGCCCCGACACCCCACCCTACGCACCGGCCGTAGGCGCAGGCCACCACGGAGCCGGTGGTGTTCCAGGACACGCTGGTCACGTGCAGCCCCCGCGCCTGGGCCGGGGGGTAGCCCAGGGTGTGCAGGCAGGTCACCTGCAAGCGACGAAGACACCAACCTTGAGGCCCGATCCGCCCAGCAGGGCGCCCCATGGCGACCAAAGCCACACGGGCCTGGGCCTGGGCCCTGAGTGGCTCGTGTCCACTGCTCACTCGGGGGGTCAGGTGCCAAAGAGGATGCGGCCAGAAACCCGGAGGGAGAGGTGCTGAGGGGCGGCCCTCGGCACCTTCCCCGGACACCCTCCCACGGCTCTGGCTTTGGCGGGGAAGGGCGGGCCCAGCAAAGGGCCTGTACTCGGTGCCGCAGAGACCCACTTAGCAATGGTGATGGGGTCCCGTAAGGTCACAGGGAGGCACCTCACGCGCAAAGAAGGCTGTGGAAGCCCCAGCGCCCGGCGTCTCAGCGCGCGGCAGCCCGAAGCCCGAGGGAGAAGGCGGCCGAGGCTGGCGCTGGAGGACCAGGCCAGACGCTCTGGAAGGCGAGTGCACACGGGCCGCAGCTCCTGGGAGAGCTCTGCGCTGCTTCCCTCAAGAAACCTCCCAGGAAAGCAACAAAGTCCGCACAAAGACCATGCGGCGGGAGGGCTGATGTCCTGCGCGCCTTCCCCCAGGGCAGGAGAGATGGGGGGTGGGGGGGCAATAGCCGCACCCCCTCAGTGTGTGAGACCCTCAGTCTCACACACACACACACACACACACACACACACACACACACCACCCCCCCACCCCCCACCCCGGGCACTGCACAGGCCGGCGGGCTCTAGAGGTGAAGCGGATGCCTGGGATTCCGTGCCTGGGCCTGAGGCGGAGGCGTCTGCACCTGCAGCCGCTGGGAGGGCCCTCGCAGGAGACGGAGGACGAGGGGACAGCGGGCCGCACGGCGCCGTCCCCGTCCTTGGGAAGTTCTCCCTGACGAGGCGGCGACAGGCACCGCATGTCGCTCCCGCACGGGACAGGCCAAGGCTGCGCGGCCTGCCCCCCGCCGGGCGTTCCATAAAGACTGGGCCTCTTGTGGGGAACGTGGCTGCTTCCGTGACCAGAACATCCTGTAAAGGGGCGGAGGCCGGCACTTGGAAGGCGGCTGGGAAATGGGGCGTCGGCAGCGGGAGAGGCCAGAGCAGGCGGAGGGCAGACACCCCCTGGGTTCCTCCTGCGGAGGCTGCGCAAGACACCAGCGCTCGGGGCGGCCGCGGGGCCCTGCCGACTTTTTCAGAGCGATTCTGAGGATTTCTCTCAAACCAACCAACTCTCCAAGGCCTGCCAGCGATTTGGTGGGCACAGGGCGGCCACCAGCACGGCGCGGGGAAGCAGGAGGACGGGCTGAGCTCACGCCCACTGGAAACACACTTAACTCAGTGGCGAAAGGACGAAAACATCGCATTACCGTAAGTTTGACCAGGAACATGGAGGCTGGCGTGGCGGGGTGGGTGGCCCTTCACGCAGAGGCGCCCGCGTGGGACACTGAGGCTGTGCCCAGGGGCACTTCGGGGTTCACTGGGCGGCACTCAGGGCCGGGTCTTCTCCAGACCCCTGGAGGTGCTGGGGCCCAGAGCACAGCAGGGAAACCAGGCAGACCAGGCCTGTCACAGCTGTGCGACCCTGGCCGGGTCACTTAGCCTCTCTGATCCCCGTCCACCAAGTGGAGCTCCTACAGTTGCCCTGAGGAGTAAGTGAAAGCCCAGACTCCCTAGCGCCTGAAGGGAGCTGATCCAGAATGAGCTTCCCTGGTTCAAATCTCGCCTCCACTGGCTGCTAGTTCACTGTGATTCTGGAAAAGTTACTTCACCTCCTGGTATCCGTCTCAAGTATCAAATGGAGGTCAAGGCTGCACCTCCTTCAACGACAGCAGGGAAGGCGCTGTGATTTATAAAACTAACTCAGGTCAGAACCTGGCAAAAGGTAAGAGCTGGGTGAACGCTGGTGCCATTATGGGGACTGTTGTGACTGGGGCTGCAAAAGGGGAGGGCGAGGCATGGAGGGAGGCTGGACCTGCGGCCTTGGAGGGAGACAGCGGCCCAGCCCGCACCCCCCCTCCACCCCGCCCGTGTGGCTCCCCTACCGTCTGCTGCTGCTCCGTCCAGTTCACCTCAAAGCCGTCAAAGGCGTGGCTCTGCCAGTTCTTGTTCAGCTCTCGAATAACCAGGGGCTCCACTCGGCGAAGAAAGGCTGCCAGCCGCGGGCCTTCGTGCCGGGACACAGCCAGCACGCCGGCCGGCGCCGGGGCCTGCGTCTGCACCTCGGCGTCCGCACGCTTCCGGGTCTGGGCCGACGCCTCGGCCGTGGCGATGCTGGCGGTCTGGCAGCTTTTCTGGGGGAGGAGAATGACACTGAGCAGTCGCAACTGGTGGGTAAGGTGGGGAGACTGACGCTGGGGGTCAGGAAGTACATGAGCCCCTCGACTCTCCGAAACGCGCCAAGGAGAAGTAATGCACGGCCTGTAACGCAGCCGGCAACGCCAGTGTCAAAGTCACTGAAAGGGAGTCGTTTCTCCAGCCGGCCACTGGCGCTGCAGGCCACCGTTGACCTTTCACCTGGAGCGAACGGCCTATGTCAATTACTCTTCAATTTCAAAACCCAAGAGCAGTCCCCGCTGGGCTGCGCGCGCCGGTCACCACCCCGGGCTCGCCCTCCCCCCGGCTGAGCACCCCCTTCCGCGCCATTTCTGCTCAGGCCAGCGGAGCTGCTGCTTCCGTGCGCCCAGAGTCTGGCGCTTCCTCTAGGAACTAGTCCATCTCTGGAAGAGGAACCCAGTCTGCCGGGTGCGAAGACCCCTCCACCCTCCTAGCCCACGGAGGAACCACAGGGACCCCCAGCTTGCCAGCCAGAGCGCTGGCCCACCCCCAGACCACAGTGAGTGGTTCAGGGCGCCACATGACCCAGAACAAGCCTGACATTGGAAGGGAGCCAGGAGTGCCCGTTCTGAAGATGCCAACAGCTGAAAAGCACGTCATCTTAGAGCTGGCACGCGGGGAAGCTGAGATCTGCAGAGCACTCGCTGGCTTCTCCCTGCCCTGGCAGTGCCTCTCGGGGGCCGGGGTACCTGCCAAGGCCCCGCGTGACCGCAGGCAGCACGCGTGTGCATGGGGAGCAAGTTGGCAGGAGGCAGGCTACTCCCCACCTGCCCGCTCCGCACCCTGCCAGCCGCTCCACCCTCGCCCCCAGGCGGGCTGCGGCTCCGGCCAGGGAAGGAGCTGCCAGTCGCCGTTTCTCATGGACATGGGCCTTCCCAGCGGGCCTCTGTCTCCACTTGCCAGGCACTGCCTGGGCGCAACGGATGGAGCAGAAACTGTGAAAGAGTCCCGCGCCCGGGAGGAGGCTGTTGGCGACAAGAACTGATCAAATGATCAAATGCACACGGCGCCAGCGCTCGTGGCACTGAGGGCAAGACGGGCGCGGCCAGGGAGGCCGAGGGGGGGGAGAGGGGGGCCGGGCAGCACTCGGCAGGCAGCGGAGCAGGACAAGGACAAGCGCTGCGGGAAGGAGTGTCCGGGCGGGGCGCAGGGTGGGGCTCCGATGCTGGCCGAAGGGAGGCGGCACGTGGGGGCCACCAGGGGTCTGAGCGCCAAGAGGGCAGGTTTCCAGCAGGTTTCCTTGGGTGTAAGCGCAGGACCCCACAAACAGGGTCAGGACCTGAACCCGGCACGGCCCCTCTGGCTGCTCAGGAGAAAGCAGGGTGTGAGGAGGAGGCTGGCAGCCCAGGCGGGGGGGTGACCGGGGCAGAGAGGGTGTGGTCGCAGAGGTGGGGGACCCGGGGGCTCCAAGATGTTGAGGACAGAGAGTGGAAAGGACGGGATGGGCTGGGAGCACAGACAGGCGGGAGGTGTCCCAGCAGCCCCTGTGCTGTCTGCTTTGAGAACAGGTGACAGGGTGACAGGCGTCTGTGGGTGCTGCCCGGCCCCCCTCCAGGAGACGCCTCCCAGACATCCACAGGCAGGGGTCGGAACGCCCCAGAGCGGTCAGAAGGCTCTGGAAAGTGCCAGACGAGATGGGACTTGGAAGCCACAGGCCTGGAGGTGGCCACGAGGGAGCCGCACGCCGAGGAAGGAACGGCCGGCTCAGGATCGGGGCGCGCACACACGTCTCACATCCAGGCATCGCGGGTGAGGCTCAGACTTCCTAGACGCCACGAGGACGGGCGCGGGACCAGCTAGCTCTGTCCCCAGAGCTTCACAGGGTCACCTGACCTCACAGCCCCCCTCTCAATCAAATCCTGTTTTTATACGCCGGCGGTGGCGCCGCGGACAGAGAAGTTAAACAACTCCCCCACGGTCGCACAGCAAGAGCCTGAACCCGGCAGCCCGGCCCCTGACACTACACGGCCCTCCTGAGGCATCTTCTCCCGGCCGTCTAGATCCCGCCCCGATCCCACCGGACAAACTCGACGCAGCGTTTCCCAGAGAATGTGGCACGATGGTCTCAGTATAAAAATTCCTGTGAAATCACAAACACACGAAGAGAAGCTTAACATCACCGATCACTGAGGGACTCAAGCCACGGGAGAAACCACCCCCATCAGGGGGCTGCGGCCAAGAGCAGAAAACAAGCCCTGGTGAGGACACGGAGAATCGAACCCTGGGCACTGCTGGGGGAATGCTACAGTGCAGTGCAGCCACCGTGGAAAAGAGAATGGAGCGGCCCCCAAATTAAAGACAGAACTTCCATGGGCCTCCCCTGGTGGCGCAGGCGGTTGAGCGCAGCGCTGTGAAACTGTCCACAGCTTCTGCAGCGCGGGTTCGATCCCGGCCGGCTGGCGAGAATCCCACCTGGTGCGCAGACCGCTCCTGTCTCCCCGCTGCTCCCCTCAGCAGTGTCTTTCATCAGTCTGCCAGTTCTGCTCCCCACTCTGTCTCTGGTGAATCCTCTCACCTCCCCGCGCATCTGGCCTGCACCCCGGTTCTTGTCTGTGTGAATAAATCTTTTTTTTTTTAAAGATTGATTTACTTATTTATACAAGCACTGGGCACAGCCAGAAGCACGGGAGGGTGAGAGAATTCACCAGAGCCAGAGCGGGGAGCAGAGCAGGCAGAAGGACCGAAGTACACTGCTGAGGGGAGCAGCGGGCGGCAGGAGAGGTCTGCGCGCCATGTGGGACCCTCACCGGAGGCCGGGGATCGAACTGGTATTGCAGAGGCTGCGGGCAGCTTCGCAACCCAGCGCTCAACCGCTGCGCCACCGGGGAGGCCGCCATGAATAAATCTTGAAAAAAAAAAGAACTTCCATCAGATCCAGCAAGTCTACTTCTGGGTCTGTACCCCAAAGACCCAAAAGCAGGGTCTCAGAGACACTGTGCGACCATATTCACAGCAGCATCACGCGCAAGAGCCGAAGACAGACACCACCCAAGTGTCCAGCGACCACCCAATGGGTGAGCACAACATGGTCATCGATGGGGAGGAATATTATTCAGCCTTGAAAAAGGAAATTCTGCCCCTGCTATGACACGACACGGATGAGCCCAGGGGAGAGGACACCAGTGAAACACGGCGGTGACAGGACAAACATTGTGATCCCGCCTACATGAGGGGCCTGGAGTCGTCCAGAGTCAGCGTGGAATGGCGGGAGGGCAGGGACCAGGGCTGGGGGCCAGTCAGGACACAGTGGGGCCAGCGCTCCAGACTGACAAAGCGAAGAGTTCTGGGAACAGAGGGCAGCTGGTGACGGCTGCGCAACCACGTGCAGACTGGACAGCAGCGAACCGTCCAGAGACAATGGTTAAGGAGGAAAACATAGAAAGGTCAAAATGGTAAATTTTGTTTTAACACAACAAAAAAAAGTGAAAAAAAAAAAATCACCCCAGCAAAAAGGTCCACAGAGCACGTTCTGCACAGCTGTCTGCACCCCTCGGCATCCCTGCAGGGCCTGCTGACACAGGCAAGTGGGCAGAAGCCAAAGGAGACTTCTGGGAAGAGAACAACGCGCAGCCAATGACACCGCACGGGCACTTCCTTCTGCGGACTGCCAAGAAACCAGCGTCAGTATCTGTTCACCCTGGGCGCCTGCCCCGAGAACCGGCCTGGGCAGTGCTGAAGGCGCAGGGCGCTGGGTGCAGCCCGGCCCCCCACAGCTCAGAGGCGGAGGGGCCGCGGGGGGCGGGGGCTCACACTGGGCAGCCAGAGGAGGAAAGGACCCATTGCCAGCCCAAGCCCACCCGGCTCCGGGTCTGCGTCTGAGCCTCAGTGGCCACAGCAGAGCTGGCGGGAGGCGGACTCCGTGGCAGGGGCTCAGACAGGCGAGGAGACACCTTCCGGGGACCCGGCCGCAGGCACCCATTTCTCAGCAAACCTCCTACCCAAGCCACAGGCTGGGCCCCAGCACAGAGACGGATGAGAAGCATGCGCTGACCCGGGCTGGGCCACGGGGGTTCTCCCAGGGAGACCCAGAACTGACCGTCACCAAGTTAGCCAGGCACCCCGGAACTGAACGTAGAAACTGGGTGATGAGCCCAGCCACCGGCGCCACAGAGAAGGCGTCAGGGGAGGCATGGCCACAGCTGAGCCGGGAGGTGCAGGGGCCCCGGGGGTTTCTCAGGACCAGCGGTCCCTCCACTGAGGCGCGGAAGAGGCCTCTGCATCCTAAGAGGGGGCAGGAGCTGGTGTGGGCTGCCCCGGTACCTGCAGGCAGACTCCCACATGGAAGGAAACCCCAGGGGGCGGCCTAACTCCCAGACCTCGCCCGGAAGTAAGGGGTCTGGGCTGCTCTCAAGGACAATGACTTCGAGGCCCATCGAGTTCAGGGACACCTGTCATGACGGAGGAAGCGGCCCCTCCGGGACAGGCAGGGCCCACCAGCCCATAGATGGCCACGGCCAGGCGACAGGGGACCAGCTCTCCCTACTTCGTGGACACCAGGGTCTAAGGTGCGTGTGAGACTCAGCCATTCAGAAGCCGCGTGCCAGGGAGAGCCACTGCCGGTGTCCACCCGGGGGAGGCGAGGGGTTCACGGCCACAAGCCGAGCCCCCGGCCTAATGGAAACACGCTCCGGGGGTCTGTGACTGGGCAGCGAATCACACCAATCGCCCGCAACCGCTCTGTGGGGAGGCGACGTCACCACAAGGACCCGTCATGAGACATGCTCCTTTCTAAGATCTGTTGCAATTTGTGGGGCCGGGTGGGGTGGCCTGCACCTGAGGAAACGGAGCACCCACAGAGAGGAAAGTGAGGTCTGGGAAGAGGACCCCTACTCCCCTGGGCCGCAACAACCACCAGCAGGTGCTGAGCTCACAGCTTCTCACCTCACCCCCAAGCAGCTGGCCACCTGACCCCAGAGCGGAAGGGAACCTGAGAGAACATTCTAGACTACCTAGACCAGTGTTCTTGGTGAGGGGCCCCAGGATCACCTGGAGGCTAGAAGACAAACTGCGGACTGCCCCCTTTTTGCCTCCAACCAGTTTCAGGTTTGGTGAGTTTGGGGTGGGGCAGAGAATTGTTAACCAGCCCCCAGGTGACGCTGATGCTGCAAACACCAGATACAGGCCTCGCCCTCAATGTCAGCTCCCCTCCCTCCCCGCCACCACGCTGGCCTGGTGTAGTCAACCCTCGCATGACCCCCTTCCACTGTCCCCCTACTCTGGGGGCCTGGGTTCCACCTGGGGCAGGTGGGACAGGGCTCCTCCTGAGGCTGAGGAGCGCTATCAAAGGGGAGCCCCCAGGGTGATGCTGCCCAGAGGGTAGGCGTGACAGCCGGGGGTCACCCTGCCACTTCCCTTCAGGCCACCTCAGTGGCTCCTCCCAGAATCCCCTTCCCTCAGGCTCCCTTCACCTCCACTCTCCTCAGTCCCGCCCACGCACTCTTGAAGGCTCAGGTGTGCCAGGAGCCGGGCTGACTCCACCTGATTCAGGGCTCTCTCCACCCCATACCACAAACCCCGAGCATGGACGCCGCCAGTTTGACCCAGGTATCAAGTTCAGGTTGACGCCAAGAAGCAGACGCGGCAGCGGAACTGTCTAGATCGCGTGGAGGTGAGCAGGTGAGTGGAGGCAACGTGGACAGCTGAGCGGCCTCCGGCGCGGCCTCCGAGAGCGAGGGGTAACTGAACCCTGCACAGACGGGCCTCCACGCCCAGTCTCTGGCTCACTTGAACTTGCCTTGGAGATGATCAAGGCCACGGCCCCTCACAGGATGATGTGGAGCGACTGTCAACCAAGAGGGTGACCATGGGCACTTCCCGAAGCAGGCGCCTGCTGGGCTACCCCTCCTTCCGAACTGTAATTACTAAGGTCATTTTTGCGTTGTCTTAGTTCTTTTAATCCCTTCCCATGTGCCCTGAGAAGAAATCTAGATCAAACCCAGAAAGGTTAAGAACCAGCTTAGGGGCCTCCCTGGTGGCGCAGTGGTTGAGCGCTGCGTTGCGAAGCTGCCCGCAGCCTCTGCGGCGCCGGTTCGATCCCCGGCTGCTCCCCGGCCACCAGAGGAGGGTCCCACATGGTGCACAGACCTCTCCTGCCGCCCACTGCTCTCCTCAGCAGTGTATTTCGTCGGTCTGCCTGTTCTGTTCCCCACTCTGGCTCTGGTGAATTCTCTCACCCTCCCGCGCTTCTGACGTACCCAGTGCTTGTATAAATAATAAATAAATCTTTAAAAAAAAAAAAAAAAAAAAGAACCAGCTTAAATTCTAGAAAAACCAAGTGCAAGAATCAAGGCGCAGGCGGGAGACGCCTCCAGCAGGGGGCGCCAGGAGCTGCAGGGCCGATCCCACCCCGGCGGGGAGACGCGCAGCTGAAGCTTGCCCATGGGGTGAGGGCGCACAAGAATCACCCAACAAGTGTTCCCTGGTTCCTCTGAAATGCGAAAGCTCACAAGGCGCTGCCCCTGCCCCCCAGGAGCTCACGATCCCAAGGAGACGGCCCAGGCGCGGGAAGGCCCCCCAGGAGGGGTTCGGGAGCCAGGGGGTAATGGTTGCCCACTGGGGATGTCCTCGACAGCACTGCGGGTGGTGAGTTGTACATTGTTTGTAAAGAATGTGGATGGATGAAAGCGGTGGTTCTGCAGTGTTACTCTGCCTTCCCAGGGCCTGCGGAGCTTTTAGAAAACCAGATTCCCGGGTCACCCACATACCAGCTAAGTCAGAATCATGGGGGGCTAAGACTCAGGCACCTACACCCCTCAAGAGTCTCCAGCATGCAATGGTCAGCCTTGTTTGAGACACAGACCTGAGCAGGGTGGGAGGGAGGGAGGGAGAGGCCCTGGGCCTCCACAGGGGCTGGTTCCTGAGACTCCCACCCTCCCCCTGACCCTGAACACTGAGTTTTAAAACTTGCTCTCCTAGCTGCAATCTCATTGGACCCCACAGAAAGTATTCCTGCAAGATCCCCTCCGCAGGTGCCGGCCCCAGGCCAACCCAGGTCTCCCACCCAAATCCCAGACTCTTGTCCCTCTGGACAAGAAAAGTCGAGTCAGACCAAAGATCATTAACACTAAAAAATATTTTTTTAAATCCATCACTGGAACATGGAAGGACATTCCAATACTGCTTCACTACATGGTTTGAATTAGTCAAAGCACTTACAAAATAATTAAGAAGCCAAATAAAAAGTTAGCTAATGGGCCTCCCAGGTGGCACAGCAGTTGAGCGCTGGGTTGCGAAGCTGCCCGCAGCCTCTGCAGTGCTGGTTCGATCCCCGGCTGCTCCCCGGCCACCGGAGGAGGGTCCCACATGGCGCGCAGACCTCTCCTGCCGCCCGCTGCTCCCCTCAGTAGTGTACTTTGGTCCTTCTCTCTGCTCTGCTCCCTGCTCTGGTGAATTCTCTCACCCTCCCGTGCTTCTGACTGTACCCAGTGATTGAATAAATAAATAAATAAATCTTAAAAAAAAAAAAAGTTAGCTAAACACTCATCAGTGATATTATTGATAATAGGAAAAAGCTGGAAACAACCTTAAACCCATCCACAGGGGTTGGTTTAGATTAAATGAAGTTGTAAAAAAAAAAAAGTCAACTGTCAGGATGGGCAAGGTTTAGTAAGAGGATCCATAAAATGCCATTTTTGTAAAGAAAAATGTGGGGGGAAATGGACAAAATAGAGACGGGACAGGAGAAACCATGGCTGGGGTATGAGATTGCGGGGCAATCTTTATTTCTGCTCTCTTTGCTAATCCAGATTCTTCTAAATTTTGGTCACAGGTATAACCTTTCTAAAGAGGAAAAAAAAAGCTTATTTTAGAAGAAGCCGTTTGCTGCTTTCTTCAGGTGCCTGCGATAGTCTTGTAACTATGAAAGAAGTTCCGTCAGCAAGCCAGGTAAGACTGCTTCACGCCGTGCGCCTCACCTAGGAAAGCACCTCAATTATTGCAGCAGTTCCTAGGGCCCGACAGGTGAAAGCTGGATCTACAGGCACATTAACAAGCCTCACCATTCAGGGGAAAAAAGGGCAGATTGGATCAGCGGTTTCCAATCTGGAGTCTCTGAAACTGGAAATCCTCGGCAAACAAGAGTTATTTCAAGTCTTTTCTCTTCAGGCCAGTGGCTGCGAGGGATACCTTTCTCTGCAACTGGATGGGCAAATTTCACTAAAATATCCACTGCCTTCGCTTCTCTCTAGGGTCACTGCAAAGCGGCCTGAAGCTGGTGTGGTGGGAGAGACCTGGGCTCTGCAGGTGCAAGCCGAGCCTCAGCTTTCTCTTCTGGGAAACAAGCGACGCCCCCCACCCGTCTTCATGCTCCTGTTCTTCACTGAAAATAAGGCACCATCTTTACATCGTTAAAATGACCTTTAAGGCCCTATTTGATCTGCCTCTTCAACCTGACCCGGGACCACGCTCCCCTTCCCCAACTGCTTCACCTCCTGCCACCACCCCTGGCCTCTGCACCCACAGCGGCTGGGCCTGGACCCAGTTTGTATCCGCTTGGCTGAGGCTCCCCAAGTCTTTGCTCAAACGCCCCCCCCCCCCCCAATGATGACCACCCTCTTCCCCAGCCCGGTCCTTCTTAATTCCTGACTTTCTGTGGCGCACAGCCCCTTGTTCGCCGTCTACACCCTGCGGCTTCACTGGCTGCCAAGGGCTGCGCCCCGCGGCCCCCCACGCGCGCCGAGAGGGAGCAGGGCCCCCCCGGGGTGGCGCCCCCAGCGCTCTGCGCAGCCAACCCTCAGAGGACCCACCCCCGCGGCGCAGCCCCTCTTCTCCTCAAAGCCCCCCGTTGTGTGCTTCTGACGAAACCACTAGAAAACCGAAGCGTCCTGGCGCGCAATCTGCTCGGGTCGCAAAACCCAAGTCGGCTGGAAATGCCCACAACCTGCAGCTCCCACGAAATCCTTCAAAACGTGGGGTCTCTGTAGTTCTTTAAAGAAAGAACTTTGTTGCTGTTGTTCAAAGACTGGGGGAACCGGGGTGAGCGCATCCCAGGGGTTCGTTTCTGGGGATCAAAATACAAAAACAAACGGTGGGACGTCGGAGCCTGGCCCGGCGGCCCCTCGCCTCCCGCCCGCGCCGCCCGCGCCGGGCCCGCGCCCTCACCGTCTCCCCGCGGATGCCCTGGGCGCCCCTCCACTGCGAGGGCACAGACGCCACGCCCAGGGTCTCGTCCTGCAGCGGCCCCGGCCGCCCGGGCCCCGCGCCGCTCGCAGCCCCGCCTGTCGCCAGCTCGCCGCTCCCGAGCTTCCCGCCGGCCGAGCTGCCTGGGCTGCGCGCGGGTTGCCGTGGAAACGGCTCCGCCCCCTGGCGCCGGCGCACTGGGACGCGACCTTCGCCCCCGCGCCTCCGTAGCGGAAGACTGGGAAGATGAGGCTATCGGCGCCATTTTTCAATTGGTGACAGCGCCTCCCCAAGGCCTCGGAGAAAGCGATTAATGGTGTATTTTCGGCTGGTGCGATAAGTTTGACTAGTTTTGAAGACTCCATCTCCAAAAGGGACACGCTGGGGGCACGTAGGGCTACTCCCAGAGGGGAAAGTAGTGCGGAAATTGGGCACCTCTGCCAGGCTCAAAGATGGCGCCGAGAGGCCAGGCGCAGAGGCGACGGCGGGACACTGCGGCCGGGGCTGGGTGGAGTGTTCTGGAGCCGTGGGGCGCAGCACTGTTTGAGCAGCCGGGTAAGCCGAATACCGCTGAGCTCCAGTTAGCTGACACCTCGAAGCCAGGTGCTCCCCCTCTGAGTCTCAGTGTCTGCCTCAATAGAATGGGGATTTTTTTTTTTTTTAAAGATTTATTTATTTATGCATACAAGAGCTGGGACCGAGGCCAGCGGGGCGGGGCGGGGCGGGGAGCGGGGAGAAGATTCACCAGAGACAGAGTGGGGAACAGAACAGGCAGGTTGACTGAAAACACTGCTGAGGGGAGCAGGGGGCGAGTCAGGTCTGCTGCGCCATGTGAATTGCTCCCTGGCTGGCGGGGGATCGAACTCCTGCTGCAGTGGCTGCGGATTGCTTTAGAGGTTGCATCTTAACCCTTGCGCCACCAGGGAGGCCTAATAGAATGGTGATTTAAGAGATCTCCATGCAAACCTGAACCGGACCACATCTTTTCGTGTTAATTGAAAATAATTCGCTTAATCAGAGAATCAAAAATCGTTGCAGACAAGGGGGCAGAAATGTACCCCTACTTACTGAGAAGGCTGAAGCGCATAGCTATGACCAAAGTCACGACCATGAGCTGGCCGAATTCTTATAGAAAACCCTTCAGAAGGCCTGGGATGACTCCAATTCCAGGGACTAGCAAGCCACGTACTCAGTGACATAGATGTGTTCCCACCAACTAAAACTGTGCTGTGGACCCACAGTGAAAGGGTGAGAACAACGCCAAGGTAAGAGGCAGGGGGAGCAGCACCTCCTTCCTGCACCTGCACCTCCCTCACCTCCCACCCATTTGCCACTTCCCTGGTGGTACCCTGCAGTGTTGGAGTTCTGCAAGGACTCTCTGGGCCCTGAAGCCAGAGAAGCAGGCAGCAGCAGTCCATTGATCCTGGTTACCACCGCTGGGAGCCCATGAGCCCCTTGGGGCGCCCTAGAACATGAGTCCCAAAAGGCTGGGTGGTGGATCTTCCTGTAGCAGTTCCAAAGCCTTATACAACCAAAGTAGGAACGTGACCAGGAGAACCCGAACTGCACCAGGTCCTATGGAGATATCTTCTCAATGGCAGGAATGGCTGCAAGTTCAGCTGAGCTTCAAACCTCAAGGGGAATGTTACATTGTCACCAAATAGGGAATGGTGTGCCTGCAAGAAGGAACTAAGACCTGACTGGGAACAGAGAAGCCATTCAGTCATGGCAAGCAATCAGAAGAGCAATGATGGACTTGAGGGCTCCTTATTTAGAGCCACCTGAGCCAGTAGGCGCCTAAAGGCACACTGTTAACTGGAGCACCACTCTTCTATCATAAAGCTCCTGAAACCCTAAAATTAAGACATGAGCTCCAGTCTCATTATGAGTCAGGGCTAGATGGGTCAGTTAATGACTCCAAACAGGCCTTCTATATGTTGGACCCCAAGATGCTGAGGGCATACCAAACCTCACCCAGAATCTGGCCCACAGAGGGCTGGTCCTGAGCTCTGGCAGAGGCTATATCCGTACCATGCTGGCAAGCTCCTCACCAGAGGGCTGTCCTGAAGGAAGCCATCATGAAGTCCAGGAAGAGGCCTGGGGGGAGTGCACCGGCCCCCAAGTTTGGGACACTCAGTGTAACAGCTTTCACAAGTCCCTACGTGTTGGTACCTTGGCATTGGCCAGCCCAGAGGCTTCAACGGCCAGGCTACCTCCTGGCCACTGTCTGGTCACAAATAGGTTCTAAAAACCATGTGGAGGGTGAAATCTGGGAGCAATGAGGACCAGCTGTTTGGGCACACAAGGAAATGCCGGAAGACAAATGGAGGCTTGAGCAGCTATAACACTCCCTATACACAAAACCCCCCACCATCCAGAGTGTGCTTGAGGAGCTGGAATCACAGATGAGGTTGTATATAGAAATATGCTTGGGCCTCCCAGATGGTGCAGCGGTTGAGCGCTGGGTTGCGAAGCTGCCCGCAGCCTCTGCAGCACCGGTTCGATCCCCGGCTGCTCCCCGGCCACCGGAGGAGGGTCCCACATGGCGCACAGACCTCTCCTGCCGCCCGCTGCTCCCCTCAGCAGTGTACTTCAGTCCTTCTGCCTGCTCTGCTCCCTGCTCTGGCTCTGGTGAATTCTCTCACCCTCCCGCGCTTCTGACTGTACCCAGTGCTTATATAAATAAATAAATAAATCTTTAAAAAAAAAAAAAAGAAATGTGCTTGTCGAAATTCAAGACCCAAATAACTTCCAGTTATTGTGTGACAGCAAAGACTCTAGTTTCACGCATGTGAGTCTTATTCAATCCTCAAAACAACTCTGAAGAAACGACTGTTAGACAATAGATAAAGCAGCTGACGGTCAGAGAAGTAACTGCTCAAGGTCACCTTGTAAAGCCTAGCTCACATTTGCCTAGGACTCAAGGATGGCTGCTTGGCACCGAAGCCTAGTTCTGAACTCTTGGCAGGAGGCCTCTGGTCAGGTCCTCTGGGCCACTTTCCTCTTATCCCCGGACTCTCAGGGGACCTGAGAATCAGAGGAAACTGCCCAATCAGAGGCCCCTTTGCACTGCCCCCCAGTTTTGCACTGCTCCTCTTTAGGCTTCCCTTCAGCCAAGGCCACAAAGATTAGATTAGCAACACTGGAAAAAACACAAAAGAAATTCCTTCCTAGAAAGAAAGTAGAGCCAGACAAAATTCTCGTGGATTCTCCTTTTCACACCAAAAGAATCTCCAAACCGGGCCTCCCTGGTGGCACAAGGGGTTACGATGCAAACTATGAAGCTGTCTGCAGCCTCTGCAGCCCCAGAGGCCAGGGAGCTACCCACATGGCACAGCAGACCTCTCCTGTCTCCCTGCTGCTCCCCTCAGCAGTGTATTTCAGTGAGTCTGCCTGTTCTGTTCCCCACTCTGTCTCTGGTGAATCCTCTCAGACCCTGCATCTCTGGCCTGCACCCCAGCTCTTGTATGCATAAATAAATAAATCTTTAAAAAAAAAAAAATCTCCAAACCTCCAAGGATTCTAAAACTCACACTCACAAAAGAAGCTCAAGTCTATGGGTGTCGGGAGGTCTGAGTGGCCCTGGGTCCTCACAGTCGTGCTGCTTCCCTGCATCTTAGTGTCCTGTCTACAGCGTGAGCTCATGCAAGAGGCCCTGCCTTGCCTGCCATCGAAGGGGACTAGTTCAGGAAGAGAAAGGCAGTCCTGCGTGCTGTGTGGCCAAACACATCCACAGTGATAGAGATCAGTCCTCAAAATTGGCATTTTGGGTGATAAAGAACAATTCCAGTGGAGTGATGGGGACAAAAGCCAGCCTGCAGAGGATGTCCGGAAGAAAAGGGGAAGTAGAGAAAACAGCCAACATTAGGAAGAACCTAACACAGGAATCGGGTGTGATTGTAAATTGGGAAAACCTAATTGGAGGGTAATTGGACCTTAAAGTGTGCCCCCTCTTTCAACTAGAAATCTCACTTCACAAAGATGAAAACAAAAAAAATTCTGGGCCTTGCTGGTGGCAGAAAGGATTAAGTCTCAGCACTGTGAAGCTATCCGCAGCCATTGCAGCACATGTTCGATCCCCAGCCAGGGAGCCACCCACAGGGCGCAGCAGACCTCTCCTGTCTTGTCCACTGCTCCCCTCAGCAGTGTATTTCAGTAGATCAGCCTGTTCAGCTCCCCACTCTCTCTGTGAATCCTCTCATCCTCCCATCTCTGGCCTACACCCCAACTTTTGTATGCATAAATAAATATAATAATTCTCTAAAAAAATAGCATTACTGTGACCCTTCAGTCATCCTTAGTTTCTAAGCTGAGTCTCCAGGTACACTGCAGGTGTCATTATGTATTCGAGAAAGCTGGCTTGTGGTATGCTTCTGACACAATTCTTATGTAGATGTTTAAGAGTGGCAACTGTTGGGCCTCCCCAGTGGCTCAGCAATTGAGGATTGAGCGCTGGGTTGCAAAGCTGCTCACAGTCTCTGCCACGTCCGTTCGATCCCCGACTGCTCCCCGACTGCTCCCCGGCCACCGGAGGAGGGTCCCGCATGGCGCGCAGACCTCTCCTGCCGCCCGCTGCTCCCCTCAGCAGTGTACTTCGGTCCTTCTGCCTGCTCTGCTCCCCGCTCTGGCTCTGGTGAATTCTCTCACCCTCCCACGCTTCTGACTGTACCCAGTGCTTGTATAAATAAACAAATAAACAAACAAACAAATAAATAACTTTAAAAAAAAAAAGAGTGGCAACTGTTAAATGTTTAAGGCATAGAAAAGTTTTCTTAAGATGCTATTTACCCACAGTGTATCCTTTTTATTTTTTTTAAAGATTTATTTTATTTATACAAGAGCCGGGGTACAGGCTAGATGTGCAGGAGGGTGAGGGGATTCACCAGAGACAGAGCCGGGAACAGAACAGGCATCATGACTAAATACACTGCTGAGGAGGGCAGCAGGTGGGACAGGAGAGGTCTGCTGCGCCATGTGGATTGCTTTGAGGCCAGCGGGGATCGAGCTGGCACTGCAGAGCTTCACAGCACTGCGCTCAACCGCCTGCGCCATCAGGGAGGCCCTAAAGATTATTTTTAAAAAAGATTTATTTATTCATACAAGAACTGCAGTACAGGCTAGAGGTGTGGGAGGACGAGAGGATTCACCAGAGACAGAGCGGGGAGCAGAACAGGCAGATCTACTGAAATACACTGCTGAGGGGAGCAGCGGGGAGACAGGAGAGGTCTGCTGTGCCATGTGGGTAGCTCCCTGACCGGAGGGGATCGATCATACTGCAGTGGCTGTGGATAGCTTCACAGTGCTGAGACTTAACCCCTTGTGCCACCAGGGAGGTCCCCCTTTTTCTTTTTAGACACATAAAATGTCTCTAACAAAACCTAGAACTAGAAATCCAAAATTTTGATAGCCGTTGCCTGTGGGTTAGTTTTATTTTTCTCCCTTGGGAGTTTTTGAGTTTTATGGGACTTATCTGTGAAAAGGAATGAGTGAATGAAGGGACTGATGCTGAGCTGTGCTGGAGAGAGCTTTATACCTAGGGGGACCAGGCACTTGGGGAAACAGCTCCTCCTCAGGATGAGTCTGGAGCAGGCACGTGTGCCAGAGGGGAGGAGACTGAAAGGGAGAGCAGAGTTCGCAGGAGGAGGGGGTTGGAGCAGGAGGACTGGAGGGAGGAGGAGGAACTAAAGGTGGAGATAAAGGTGGAGATAAAGGAGGCGAAGCAGCATTGTGCTTAACCTCTTGTGCCACCAGGGAGGTCCAGATATGCCTGTTCTGCTCCCCACTTTCTCTGGTGAATCCTTTCACCCCACCCCTGCATCTCTGGTCTACACCCTAGTTCTTTATGCATAAAGAATAAAATCTTTAAAAAAATAATGGCCACCAGCTTTTTCAGATGAGATGCCTTCTCTTTGGACCCTTTGCAAGACCCACCTTGAACACGTTGGAATGTTCTCTGAGCAGACGCTGAACATTTTGTGCAGCAGGAGGTAGGAAGCACAGGACCTCCTGGAAATGGCCTGATGAGCAGGGTGGGGCCCAGTCCAGACTTTAAAGGGTGTCAGACCTGGTTGGAAAGCCAGAAACTGACCTTACTGCTGGCTAGATGCCAATTCAGTTAGTCTTTGCTGCATGCCAGGCACAGTGCTGGGCTCTGTGACAACCATGGTGTCCAGGCCGGTGGATTGACCTGCTGAGGCGGACAGACATGGCTGCCTTGCTGCTGAATTGCAATTCTGAGGAGCGAGTGCGCCAGAGGAGAGAAACTCCAGTGCCCCCAGATCAAGCAAGGGACTTGGAATCTGGTCTCCTGAGAAAGAAACCTCTCCAAGGAGGTCTGAAGGTCAGGAGGGTGGAGAGGAACCCCTCCCTGGAGGGAGGGCTCAAAGGGGAAGCCAGGCCAGGCTGAGGAGGTTTTGGTTTTTGATTTTAGCTTTTTAAAAAAAAAATAAATGTTTATTTTGAGGAAATTGTAGGCTCACAAGCAGGTGTGAGGACGAAGACAAGATCACCTGCCCCCTATACCCAGTTTCCTCCATGGCAAATTTCTGTAAGACTCTAGTACAACATAACCTAGACACCGAGACAGCAGAGATACAGGAGTTTCCATCACTCCAGAACCCCTCCACTTCTGTTTTTTTTTTTTTTTTTAGATTTATTTATTTATTTATGCATACAAGAGCTGGGGTATAGGCCAAAGGTGCGGGGGGTTGAGAGGATTCACCAGAGACAGAGTGGGGAACAGAACGGGCAGATTGACTGAAATACACTGCTGAGGGGAGCAGTGGGGAGACAGGAGAGGTCTGCTGCACCATGTGGGAAGCTCCCTGGCTGGCCAGGGGATCAAACTCATGCTGCTGAGGCTGCGGATTGCTTCATAGTGCTGTGCTTAACCCCATGCACCACCAGGGAGGCCCCAGTTCTGCTTTTTTAGAGCCACACCTTCTTCCCTCCTGACCCTGCCCCCTCCTTTATCCAGGGCAACCCCTCATTTCCACCATTTTGCCATTTCAAGAATGACAGATGAGGGCCTCCACCATTTGCCAAGAATGAAACCACTGGTTCTATTATGAAAACACCTCCGAGTAGACAGAGCACTCTATTTACATGAATCCTCACAACATGGGACAGGTTGGGTATTAGGAAAGCGCAGAGAGCTTTAGTAATTCACCCCAGGTCCTGCAGAGCTAGAGAGTGATGGGGGTTGGATTGAAACCCAGAACTATTCCATCCAGAAGCTCATGCTCCTTTTTTAAAGTCACTCTATTCCTCGGTTTTCCAGCCTGTAAGTTGGGATGCGAGGGTCCATCTCATCAGGTTGAACAGGATGGGAATGAGCCAAGTGGGTTCCCATGGGGGAGCTGGGACACAAAACAGCTCAAATGATGTTATCAGTACTTACACTTCTTAATTATTAACATCATTACCGCCAACGCCATCAGGGATCAGAGAGACCACACAAAGTGTGGGGGGGGGGGCTTGAAGATGGGGAAGATTAGACCTGAGCGCGCACACACACACACACAAACACACATGACTGGCATCCAAACAAGTGCCCTCCTGGCCAGGGCACCATCACTGATGTGTCAGGTGCTTGCTGGGCTCTGCGGACTGTGTTGGTTTCTGCCCTTAAAGAGCTTACAGTCCAGGGCCTCCCTGGTGGCACAGACGGTTGAGCACCGCACTGTGAGGCTGTCCCCAGCCCCTGCAGCGTGGGTTTGATCCCGGCCGGCTGGCAAGAATCCCACATGGTGGCGAGAATCCCACATGGCGCAGCAGACCTCTCCTGTCTCGCCCGCTGTTCCCCTCAGCAGTGTATTTATTCAGTCTGCCTGTTCTGTTCCCCACTCTGCCCTCTGTCCTCTGACCCTCCTGCACATCTGGCCTGTACCCCGGTTCTTGTATATATAAATAAATCTTGCAAAAAAAAAAAAAAAAAGAGCTTACCGTCCATACAAGAGAGATAGTTAGGTGAGCCGGGCCTTGGTTCTGAGGGGTGAGGGGGGCTGAGAGCTCAGCATGGCGCCACCACATTGTGCATCAGGAAGGGCCTCGAGGAAGACAAGGCTGAGGTCTGAAAAAAGTCAACCAGGCAAGGCTAGCTTTAAGGCAAAGATAGGAGTGGGATAAAGGGGAGTCTCCAGAGAAGGCCGTGAGCTTATGAGAGACACTGGGTCCTTGATGCTGCCACATGGGCAGGTACAGTAGGGACAAGGAGCCTGTACTTTATCAGTAGGCCTCCGAACCATTGGAGGTGGGTTTTCAGCAAGGGAGCGACTTGACTGGATTTCTGTATTAGAAGCAGCTGCCTGGGCTGAGCGGGAACAGGTCCTGGATGAGGAGGCCCTTAGTGAGCCTTGGCGTTCCCTAGCCACTCTTTTGCACTCTGAAGTTTCAACCTACTTACTTAGGAGGAATTCCAGAATGATTTAAGGGCAGCACCAGTGAACTGAGAAGGAAAATCCCCCGGAGTTCTAGGCAACAGGCAGGCAGCCTGCCCTGCTCAGCCATCGACCCTGTGCACCTCGGCCAGCCACGCAGTCACTCCCTCAGCACATGGGTAGCCCACACGGTCTGTGTGGCAGCGACTCTGTGCTCTGGAGCTGTTCTGTCTTCTCTGAGTTGACACTCGGAGCTGAGGCCACACACCTGAGTGGTTACAGGGTGAGGAGTGTGGGAAGAAGCTCAGGGTCTCTATGTCTGGTGGGAGGCTCCAGTGACCTGGAACACAGGGCTGAGGGAAGGGAAGATAAGAGGTTCAACCCCTGCCTGTCACATGGAAGCTACAAGTAACTGTCTCGTTCAACAACTGCTAACTGAATGCCTAGACTAGGGCAAGCCTGAAGGAAAATAAAGCAGGGGAGGGAACGAGAAGTGTGGGGGTGGGACAACAGTGTTATCCAGAGCGGACAGGTGAAACCGAGGGAGAATGCAACCCCTCCAGACCCTAAGGTTCCCGGCCTGGCCCTGCACCTTTGCTTGTCCTGCTCCTAGCCCTCCTCCAAGGCCCCAGCCCACCCCCACCTGGGAAGGCCTAAGTTTGAAAACTGAAAACTGACAGAAGACAAAGGAAACCTAATAAACTCATTAAAACAGGGTGAAGGGGGGCCTCCCTGGTGGCACAAGGGGTTAAGCACCTCACTATGAAGCAATCCACAGCCTCTGCAGCACGAGTTCCGTCCCCGGACGGACGGAGAGAATCCCACATGGCACAGCAGACCTCTCCAGTCTCACCCGCTGCTCCCCTCAGCAGTGTATTTCAGTCAGTCTGCCTGTTCTGTTCCCCACTCTGTCTCTGGTGAAACCTCTCACCCTCCGCATATCTGGCCTGTACCCCAGCTCTTGTATGTATAAATAAATAAATCTTAAAGAAAAACAGTGTGAAGGAAGGGAGGGGTGGGGGCTGGCTGAAACGCCTGCCCCCTTTACCTCCTAGGGCCCAGGATGATCATCCTCCCACACCCAGGAGAATGACTATAGGTTGGATCCCAGCAAGCCAGAACCATCTTGGACTGCTGCGCCTGAGCCTCCACGCGCCACTGGTTAGTGTCCTGCTAGGAGTCTGGCTTTCAGTCCTGACTCTCCTGTCCATCAGTGGGTGACCTTGTGGCCCTCTTGTCCCTCTCTGTGCCTCAGTTTCCTCTGCCTGGAACACTGTCTCCCATCTGCTCAAGAAACTTTTTCTGTCTGAGAATGAAAATGTTCTCCTTAGGCCGACCTTCCCTGAAGACTTGACAGGAAAAGCCATTCCTTCCTATTCTCTATGCACCCTGGTTGGCTGCCTTCTTGGTGGCCTTCTCAGCTGGGAATGGCATGTTCCCTGTTGGTTTCCCTGCTGGTGGTTGGTGTCTCCCAGCTCCCCCATAACTGGGAACATTGTTAATCCTCAAAAAGTATGTATCCACTTTGAAAGAATACACACAGGAGATGCTATTGCCTTGCCGCATTGAACAGCTACAAGAGCATAATAAATAGTCCTGCCGGCCTCCCTGGTGGCGCAGGGGTTAAGTCTCAGCACTATCAAGTTATCACCAGCCACTGAGGTCTGAGTTCCATCCCCGGCCAGGGAGCTACCCACATGGCACAGCAGACCTCTCCTGTCTCCCCGCTGCTCCCCTCAGCAGTGGATTTCAGTCATTCTGCCTGTTCTGTTCCCCACTCTGTCTCTGGTGAATCCTCTCACCCCCCGCACCTCTGGCCTGTACCCCAGTTCTTGTATGCATAAATAAATAAAAATACATCATAAAAAAAAAGAATGAAGACTTATTCACCAATATGAAAAAAAAGATAATTAAATGGTCCCTGTAAGTAAAGAACCTATCCAGCACAGTGCTTTGTGTTTGGGGTACCAGTGGGACCCCACAGATGGAGAGTAGAGACAAAGCAAGTAGGTGAATATTCAGTACCCCAAAATAAAGATAGTCCCCATTATACAGATTAGAAGCAAACAACTGAGGTTCACAAAGGAAGAATGATTTGCCAGGAAAATGAACAGATTTATTTTGTTGGTAGGAACTTAAACAGAAATTAACCTTTAGTCAGTTACTGATGAAGGTTATGATGTATTTCTTCCAGGGCTACAATATAATTCCTTGTGATAATGTCTCTAGAGCCATTTTTTTAGTCCTTTAGCCCTTAAAAATAAATATATCCTCTGTCCCTTGAAAATGGATTTTTTTTAAGATTTATTTTTTTTTATTTATGCGTACAAGAACTGGGGTGCAGACCAGAGGTACGGGGTGGTGAGAGAATTCACCAGAGACAGAGTGGGGAGAAAAACAGGCGGATCTACTGGAACACACTGCTGAGGGGTGTAGCAGGGAGACAGGAGATGTCTGCTGCGCCATGTAGGTCAGCTCCCTGGCCGGGGATCGAACTCAGGCCACAGTGGTGAGAGCACTGAGATTTAACCCCTAATCCACCGGGGAGGCTCCTAGATTTTATTTTTAGAGTCAGAGTAGGAACTAGATGGTGGGGATCCTATTGTGTAGGCACTGATGCTGAGTGGTAACACTGCACACCTGAGAACTATAGAATGGTATAAGCCAATGTGACATCAATAAAAAATCTTAAAAGATTTATTCAGAGACGAATGACTAAGCTGGGAGCTAGCTGGGCGATCTCTTTTGATCTATAAAATGGTTTATGAACATGACTTCTGCCCTACTTCATTCAGAAGAATAAACCCAAGAGAATACTCAATAAATGTTCTAAAATGAAGAATAATGATACGGCCAAGTCCTACCACATATGAAGAAATAAAGTCAGATGTAAAAGGTAACATATTGTATGCTTCCATTTATATGAAATGTCCAGAAAAGGCAAATGTAAAGAAATGAAAAAATGGACAGGGGCTGGGATGGGCATGGGGCTTTTTTTTTTTTAAAGATTATTTATGCATACAAGAACTGGGGTACAGGCCAGAAGTGCGAGGGAGGGGGTGAGAGGATTCACCAGAGACAGAGTGGGGAGCAGAACAGGCAGATCTACTGAAATACAGCGGGCGAGTGAGAAGAGGTCTGCTGCGCCATGTGGGTCACCTCCCTGCCCGGGGATCAAACTCGTGCTGCAGTGGCTGCAGATTACTTCATAGTGCTGATGCTTAACTCCTTGCGCTACCAGGGAGGCCCGGGGCATGGGGCTTTTTTGGGGGTGATGGAAATATTCTAAAACCAGAAAGTGGTGATAGTTGTGCAGCTTTGTAAATATACAAACAATCATTGATTTTATGCTTAAATGAGTAAAATAATGGCATGTAAATTAAGCTGTTTTTTAAAAAAGAGAGAGAGTCTAAGTAAAATAAGATAAAGAATATGGAATGGTACCGAAATGATCAAGATATGGGTTTAAAATACCGGATGGTCTCACTCATAGCAGGAATCTAGAGAACTTAAATAAGGGACCAGGAAAATGAATATAAGAAAGTGAAAATCAAAATCAACAAAAAACTATGAACCAGAGACACTTTTTGGGGGGTGGGGGGCGGGAGGGGAAGGATTGGGGTCAGAATGGGGCGTTTGCAATTGTATGGGGGAATATAAAAATAAAATTTATTATTAAAAAAAAAAAAAAGATAAGGGTTTACCTGAATAGCAAATCCAAAAACAGTCTCAAGTATATATATATATATATATATATATATATGTGTGTGTGTATATATATATATTTTTTTAAATACTTATTTATTTATACAAGCACTGGGTACAGTCAGAAGTGCAGGAGGGTGAGAGAATTCACCAGAGCCAGAGCAGGAGAAGAACATGCAGACCGACGAAGTACACTGCTGAGGGGAGCAGTGGGTGGCAGGAGAGGTTTGCGCACCATGTGGGACCCTCGCCCGGTGGCTGGGGATCGAACCGGCGCTGCAGAGGCTGCCAGCAGTTTCACAGCCCAGCGCTCAACCTCTGCGCCACGGGGGAGGCCCCAGTCTCACGTATATTTTGCAATGATGACAACTGTGACCATTCAGAGTAGAATGAGTATTAATTTTTTTCTTTCCTTTTTTTTTTAAATTTTTGCATAGATCTGGGGTGCAGGCCAGTGGTCTGGCAGGTAAGACGATACACTAGAGACAGTGGGGAGCAGAACAGGAAAATTCACTGAAATACACTGCTGAGAGGAGCAGTGAGCAAGGAGGAGAGGTCTGCTGTGTCATATGTGGGTCAGCTACCTGGCGGGGGACCTATATCAGGCCACAGTGGTGATAGCACTGAGACTTAACCCCTAAGCCACCAGGCAGACCCTGGAGTATTTAAATTGTTCAGTCAATGCTGTTTCCTTAAGTCCCTGAGACCACATACATTCTACCAGTCTGTGAGATTTGCATGATGAGACTATATGGTTTCCATTTTTGCAAACTAAGGCATGGTAGCTCAGACTGGAAACATAATACAGTCATTCCATACAAGCCATGTGGGTCACAAGGCTGACCTGTCAATTCCCTGCAGTTTTCAAAGTCTCAGATATAGGGAATTTTCTTTTTTTTTAAGATTTTTTATTCATGCATACAAGAACCAGAGTACAGGCCAGATGTGCGGGAGGGTGAGAGGATTCACCAGAGACAGAGCAGGGACAAAACAGGCAATATCCTGCTGAGGGGAGCAGCAGGCAAGACAGGAGAGGTCTGCTGCGCCATGTGGATATCTCCCCCACTGACCGGGATTGAACCCTCGCTGCAGAGGCTGTGGACAGCTTCATAGTGCTGCATCTGAACCCCTATGCCACCAGCGAGGCCCCATCCTGCCTGTTTTGTTCCCCGCTCTGTCTCTGGTGAATCTTCTCAGCCTCCGGTGCCTCTGGCGTGTACCCCAGTTCTTATATAAATAAATAAATCTTTATAAATAAATAAATAATAAATATATCAATTTCTCTGGTCAACATTATGAATTACAGTACCAGTCCTATTGAAAAAATAATGTGATAGGTAATGTAAGGCCCCCATCCTTATATTGTAACCAGAATTTTCACATAAAAAAGACTTAATCAATATGTATTGAATTAAAAAAAGTGTTGGACAACTGACCAATCATTTGGGAAAGAAGCCTAATCACATCCCGGTCTCACATCATACTCCACAATGAACTGCGATGGGTCTTAACAGGCAAGGTTCACAAAGAAGACAGGGGCCTCCCTGGTGGCCTGGGGTTAAGTCTCAATGTTATCACCACTATGGCCTGAGTTTGATCCCCGGCCAGGGAGGTGACCCACATGGGGCTGCAGACCTCTCCTGTCTCACCCGCTGCTCCCCTCAGCAGTGTGTTTCAGTCAATCCGCTTGTTCTATTCCAAACGCCGGTCTCTGGTGAATCCTCTTACCCCCCTGCACTCTGACCTACACCCCAGTTCTTCTATGCAAAATAAGTAGAAGAAAAAAAAATATGTTAGTGAAACTCCAAAGTGTTAAAACATCTAAAAAAATCAATACAGGGGGCCTTTTTGGTGGCCTAGGGGCTAAGTCTCAGCACTATCACCACTAAGGTCTGAGATTGATTCCCAGGCCGGGAACTGACCCACATATGGCACAGCAGACCTCTCTTGTCTTGTTTGCTGCTCCCCTCAGCAATGTATTTCAGTAAATCTGCCTGTTCTGCTCCCCACTCTGTCTCTGGTGAATACTCTCAACCTCTGGCCTATATGTACCCAGTTTTTCTATGCAAAAGTAAAATTAAAAAAAAAAAAATCAAGGGGTTAGGACACAAGGGGTTAGGACACAACCTATGAAGCTGTCTGCAGCCACTGCAGCACGAGTTCGATCCCCGGCCAGGGAGCAGCCCACATGGTGCTGCAGACCTCTCCTGTCTCCCTGCTGCTCCCCTCAGCAGTGTATTTCAGTAGATCTGCCTGTTCTGGTCCCCACTCTGTCTCTGGTGAGTCCTCTCACCCCCCGCACCTCTGGCCTACACCCCAGTTCTTGTATGCATAAATAAATACATTTTTTTTAAAAAATCAATACAATGAAAAGCAAATAACAACCTGAGAGAAAAAGTGATCACAATACGCATGAGAGAATTATGTGCTTATGATACGAAATGCACATATAAATTAACAAAGCAAAGAGAAACAGCCCATAGGAAACTGGGCAAATTGACATGAATGGACAATTTACAAAAGAAGATGTACCATCAGTCTAGAAACATCTGAAAAATGGTTCTATCTCACTCCTTATATCAAACCCGAGATGAAATTTTCTCTGGAAGCTCAGAGAATGAGGCAGAGTGAAGTATGCACACAGTGGAGAGCCCTGAATAATTGGGCAAAGTGTTAAAAACACTAATTTACATACTTGTTCACTCAGCAATTGTCATTCTAGGGATGTTTTCTACGGAAATAATCACAGATAGATGCCCAGATGTAGTTGCTGGGATGCTCATCACAACATTGTTGAGCTCAGCTAGGCAGGAACATCTGAAATGTCCATTGTCAAGGTTTTTCTTTTTTAAGATTTTTTTTTTGGGGCCTCCCCTGGTGGCGCAGTGGTTGAGCGCTAGGTTGCGAGGCTGCCTGCAGCCTCTCCTGCCACCCGCTGCTCCCCTCAGCAGTGTATTTCGTCACTCTGCCTGTTCTGTTCCCTGCTCTGGCTCTGGTGAATTCTTTCACCATCCCGCGCTTCTGACTACCTAATGCTTGTATAAATAAATAAATAAATCTTTAAAAAAAAAGATTTCTTTTTGGGGCCTCCCTGGTAGTGCAAGCTGACCCACAGGGCAGCAGACCCTCCTGTCTCCCCACTGCTCCCCTCAGCAGTGTATTTCAGTAGATCTGCCGGTAGTGCTCCCCACTCTGTCTCTGTTGAATCCTCTCACACACCCCCTACTGCACCTCTGGCCTAGATCCCAATTCTATGCATAAAAAAAAAAAGTGGGATACCTGTCCCACCTTTTTTAAAGATTTATTTATTTATACATACAAGAATTGGGGTATAGGCCAGAGTTGTGGGGGGGTGAGAGGATTCACCAGAGACAGAGTGGGGAACAGAACAGGCAGACTGACTGAAACACACTGCTGAGGGGAGCAGCAGGCGTGTCAGGAGAGGTCTGCTGAGCCATTTGGGCAACTCCCTGGCCAGGGATAGAACTCTGGCTACAGAGGCTGAGGTGAGCTTCATAGGTTGTGTCTTAACCCCTTGTGCCACCAGGGAGGCTCTACTCTCCCACCTTTTGATCTTAATATTCTAAATCTTAATGATAGTGCTAGATTAAGTAGCTATTGTAATTTTAATGAGTATCAAGGAGCCAAGGCACTGTGGGGCAATAAAAGAGGAACAGTGAACTTTGTGCTCTGGCACCTGATAACTAGGTTTCTTCATCCCAGTGCCTCCTCTGAACGGAGAACCTGGGAGGGAAATCTACCAGGAGATGGCCTGAGGGGATCCAGGTCTGGGGGCCAGACAAGCCAGGCTCTGGGTAGCAAGGAACCCACCTGTTTGCATCACATTAAGAGTCCCCTTGGGTATACAGAAGTCAGGATGACGGGCCCAAATTCTCCTAGTCCTTTTATTTTGGGACAAGATTTTGTAAGTCCAGATGCTTCAATTGGTTTGATTTGCCCATCTGTAAAATAAGGACATAATATTATCCTAGAAATGTTGATGAGACTTTCAAAAGGATCATGCTTAGTAAGTGCCCTGGCTCCCGCTAGTGCCTAGTTCATGGAGCCTCTCGAGCTGCACAGATAACTAAACAACAACAAAATGATGTAGTTAGATATTTTTGAAACTTCTGGCTTCCAGAGGGCACCTGACCTCAGGGTTACAGAACAGCAAAAGCCTATTGGCTTTTGGGTGGGGTGGAGGGAGTCCATTAGCCGTGCCCCCACCTTGCAGGCAGCTCTTCTTGGAATAGAAAAAAGTTGTACAATTGCTTAATAACAACTCTGGGAATCCAGGAAGTGAAAATGTTGGAAGCTATAGAGGAAAGGAAAGGTGGAGTCTTGCATGTTGGAACTTACTCTGGCATCTGCCAATTGGGTCTATGCACTGGTGAGCAGGATGGTTGATTCTAAGTACCTGAGATCAGGTAAAAAATTTTTTTTAATTAATTAATTTATTTATCCAAGCACTGGGTACAGTCAGAAGCGTGGGAGGGTGAGAGAATTCACCAGAGCCAGAGTGGGGAGCAGAGCAGGCAGAAGGACCGAAGCACACTGCTGAGGGGAGCAGCGGGCGGCAGGAGAGGTCTGTGTGCCATGCGGGACCCTCCTCTGGTGGCCGGGGAGCAGCCGGGGATCGAACCGGCGCTGCAGAGGCTGCGGGCAGCTTTGCAGCCCAGCGCTAAACCACTGCGCCACCGGGGGAGGCCCAATTTTTTTTTTTTTTAAAGATTTTATTTATTTATACAAGCACTGGGTACAGTCAGAAGCGCAGGAGGGTGAGAGGATTCACCAGAGCCAGCGCGAGGAACAGAACAGAAACACACTGCTGAGGGGAGCAGTGGGCAGCAGGAGAGGTCTGCACGCCATGTGGGACCCTTGCCGGCGGCCGGGGATCGAACCGGCGCTGCAGAGGCTGCGGGCAGCCTCGCAGCCCAGCGCTCAACCGCTGCGCCACCGGAGAGGCCCCAGGTAAAAATGTTTTAATGTAATATAGTCTTGAGATTCACAAGTCAGTAGAATAAAGAGTGAAACATCACCCTGTTATCTGGGTCTTGTCATTTCTTACCACCCAGGGCCCTCCCAAGTGTTTATATATCACTTTCAGGGGAGGCTATGAAAGCTGTGTTAGAGGTATAGGGGTAAGAAAACAGACAGGTGTATTTTTTCCTACTTCCCTTTTACTCAAATGGTTATGGTCTTAGTTTAGGATTTTTAAGACTTTATGTATTTATTTTTGCGTAGAAGAAATGGGGTGTAGGCCAAAGGTGGGGGGGGGTGGTTAGAGGATTCACCAGAGACAGAGTAGGGAGCAGAACAGGCAGATGGACTGAAATACACTGCTGAGGGTTGCAAGGCAGGAGGCATCTGCTGCGACACATGGGTCAGCTTCCTGGCCAGGATAGAACTCAGACCATAGTGGTGATAGCATTGAGACAACCCCCAGGCCACCAGGGAGGCCCCCGTTTTAGAATTTTTTGTTTCACTTCTTCCTATCTCTGATTCCCTATTTGTTTTGATAGTTGCAGAACTTCTGCTGTATGGATAGTCCATTGTATGGATTATACCCTTTGTTCCCTGGTACCGTAACAAATTATTAAGTTGCAAACCTTTGCCTTTACAATGTTGCAATTAATTGCCTGGTATAAGCCATTTCATAGTTGTCAGTAAATCTGTGGGATAAATTCCTAGAAGGGCAATTTTTAGGCTTATGCTTTGCAGTTTTGTTTTTTGTTTTGCTTAGATGCCCTAATGGCTAAAGGCCTTGCCTAGGGGCCGTGTCCATTTAAGTTGCCCCTTGTAAGGAGACCACCTGTTGTGTCAGCAACACCCGCAGTGATAAAGAAAATGAGACAGGACAAGCTAGGGTTATTAGGCAGTTTTTAGGGACAGTGCAGGAGGGGACCTCTGAAGAATTTAGGGAGGCTTCAGAGATAAGGACAACCAAAGAAATATAACCAATTCCATTAGGAAAACAAACACCCCAGGACCACGAATAATATTAATACTGTTAATGCTAGTCCTGTTTTCCTTCAGGTGGTAAAGGGAGGCGGAGATTGGAGAAATGGAGAGTGGTTTAATTTATGGACACATTAGAAGGGCAGCTGTTTAACTTCAATGCAGGGATGCCCATCCAGAAGACTGGGCCATAAATTTAAAGATGCAACTAATGGGGAAAGAGAAAGCTGTTAGATAAGGAATGTGAAGATCCCCACTCAGTTGCAAATTAAGTGAGATAGCCGAGAACTAACCAATCACAGAGAGACTGGTGGAACTTTAGAATAATGAGGGGAAAAAGGTATATATTCCCTGAGACACGACTCCACTTTGGCTTCCTTGCCCCTCCCAGGCCTGGTTCCCTGGCCTGGGAGTCCCACTTTATTTCTGCTCTTTTCCTCCTCAATAAACTTTTTCTTCTAAACAAACCTGACCTGCCTCTTCTTGCTTGCTTGCCTGAGCTTCTGCGAAGTCCCTGCTGCGGCTCCGTGAGACACCAACCCGTGGGGGTCTAGTGGCCGGGGCTCAGTGCTGCCCTGCAGCCTGGGATCCGTTCCTGGCTGAGAGACTAGGCCTGACAATTCTGGCATCAAAAAGAAACTGATGTTGTCGAGCGGGCTACAGGATGCAGGATGCTCAATGCAGGATGAGGATGTCTTCCAAGAGCAAGATCCTGGCCTTTTATTGACAGAGAAGGTGGGTCAGACTGAATACTGGATTTTGGGCTTTAGGGAGGGTAAGTCCAATGATAGACATCCAACTCCCACCCATTGATCCAATCTTATTACCAAGGGGTTCCACTGATCAGGCTCTGGGATGCAAAGCACAACAGTCAAGCCCCCCCACCCTCCCTCACCCCATGTACCTGTTCATGCCTAGGGATATATATTCCTATTACCCCAGGATGATCAGGCTTCCTGCGCTTGTCTAACTTGAAAGGCGCCTTGTACCCAACACCCACGGCCCCTCTCCTCACCCCTTCTCCCGGGCAGGGTATTTGCAAACTTTAGGGCCTCAGGTGGGTGGGGTGAAAAAAAAAAAGGCAATCTATGGTGTCCCTGGTGGCTCAGGGGATGAAGACAGCTCTAGCAAGCCATGGCCAGCCACTGGAGAGTGAAGTTTGATCACTAGCCAGTCAGGGAGCTACCCACAGGGTGCTGCAGACCTCTCCTGTCTCCTGCTGCTCCCCTCAGCAGTCTATTTCAGTGGATCTGCCTGTTCTGCTCCCCACTCTGTCTCTGGTGATCCTCTCACATCCACACCCTTCCCACACCTCTGGTCTACACCCTTGTATGTAAATATTTTTACAAAAATTTTCATTTTTTTGTTTTTGGACAATTTCTGGGGTGAAAACAGGGGAAAGCTGAGCCATGGTCCTGAATTTGAAAGCCCTAAAAGACAGTGGCAGCTGTTACCCATTTTTCAGATGTGGGCACTGAGACTTAGGCCTGTGAGAAAGCACTCCTGGGCCAATTGACCAGTTGTTCCAGCTAGAACTCAGGTCTTCTTCTTTGACCCTCGCCCCTCGTAAATCTGGGCTCCAGCCTGCCTGTCTTGGGACATTAAGACACTGTAACTGCAAATATCTCAGAAGTAATTTGTAAACAATTATTTGGGTAAAATGAAACCTTAAGAACCTTGGTCCTCAAAACATGCTTAAGGAACCAGAAGTCCCTTGAAGCTGAGAAGGGATGGAGGGATGGAGGGAGCAAGAGGTGACGGGAAGGGGAGAAAGAGAAAGCTCAACTTGTTGTCAGTATTGACATCTTTGACTTATGCCTCCGATTTATTTTGTCGAGAGTATTTAATGGGGAAAAACAAAGAGAAAAAAATGGAAACTCGGGCCTCCCTGGTGGCACAGGCGGTTGAGCACAGGGCTGTGAAGCTGTCCACAGCTTCTGTAGTGCCGGTTCGATCCCCATGGCGAGGCAGACTTCTCCTGTCTGGCCCCCTGCTCCCCTCAGCAGTATAGTTCGGTCATTTATATTCAGTATAAATATATATTTCATTTAACTGCATTTGAAAGTGTTAGCATTTCAATATGAACAACTGACCTTATTTTGTTGTCCTATCAAAGGGAATTTTATTTTTTCTCTTTTGAGGTAAGTTGTTTTATAACGAAGTTTCATTTCAAAATGCATTCTGTATTTCAAAAGAACATTAGTTAAAATATTCATCTTATAGAGGCCTCCCTGGTGGCACAGCAGTTGAGTGCAGGGTTGTGAAGCTGCCCGCAGCCTCTGCAGCACCGGTTTGATCCCTGGCCACCGGGCGAGGGTCCCAC
The DNA here is from genome assembly GCF_964194135.1 of Talpa europaea. Classification (NCBI taxonomy): domain Eukaryota; kingdom Metazoa; phylum Chordata; class Mammalia; order Eulipotyphla; family Talpidae; genus Talpa; species Talpa europaea. The sequence goes on along the minus strand of NC_140074.1, from coordinate 4,566,107 downwards.
ATGGTGCGCAGACCTCTCCTGCTGCCCACTGCTCCCTTCAGCAATGTACTTTGTCAGTCTGCCTGCTCTGCGCTCCGCTCTGAGTCTGGTGAATTCTCTCACCCTCCCGCGCTTCTGACTGAACCCAGTGCTTGTATAAATAAATAAGTAAATCTTCAAAAAAAATTCATCTTATAACTGAAAGCGAATATTTAAAACTACACAGTACAATTTCACAATGCCATATATTCTGGGATGAACGCATGCCTGTTCTATTCCCTGCTCTGTCTCTGGTGAATCCTCTCACCCTCCCACATATCTGGCCTGTACCCCGGTTCTTGTATAAATAAATCTTTAAAAAAATATATTGAAAAAATGGAAACTTGGGCCTCCCCAGTGGCGCAGCGGTTGAGTGCTGGGTTGCGAAGCTGCCCACAGCCTCTGCAGTGCCGGTTTGATCCCCGGTTGCTCCCCGGCCACCGGGTGAGGGTCCCACATGGCACGCAGACCTCTCCTGCCGCCCGCTGCTCCCCTCAGCAGTGTACTTCGGTCCTTCTGCCTGCTCTGCTCCCCGCTCTGGCTCTGGTGAATTCTCTCACCCTCCGGCGCTTCTGACTGTACCCAGTGCTTGTATAAATAAATAAATCTTTTAAAAAAAAAAAAAAGAAAAAATGGAAACTCTTTGGACAAGGCAAAAGGTTGGGAACATAGGGGTCACAGGCTGAAAGAAGCCTAACAACATGTTTTATTTGGTCTACAAAGTGTGTGTGTGTGTGTGTTTGTGTTTTAAGCTTTATTTATTTATGCATATAAGAACTGGGGTACAGATCAGAAGTGTGTGGGGGGGTGAGAGGATTCACTAGAGACAGAGTGGTGAGCAGAACAGGCAGATCTACTGAAATACACTGCTGAGGGGAGCAGCAGGCCAGGCAGGAGATGTCTGCTGCACCACGTGGGTAGCTCGCTGGCCAGGGATCGAACTCAGGCCATAGGGGTGATAGCACTGAGACTTTACCCCTAGGCCACCATCCTTATTTTTTTTAATATATTATATGGAAATTCCGGGTTTAATATTTTTAAAATAATTTTTTTTAATATCAGTTGCAGTTTTTTAAATTATTTTATTTATTTATACAAGAACTGGGGTACAGGTCAGAGGCGCGGGAGGGAACAGGCAGATGGACCGAAGGACACTGCTGAGGGGAGCAGGGGGCGAGACAGGAGAGGTCTTCTGTGCTATGTGGGTCAGCTCCCTGGCCAGGATCGAACTCATGTTGCAATGGCTGGTGATAGCTTGATAATGCTGTGTCTTTAACCACTGTGCCACCAGGGAGGCCCTACAAAGTGTGTTTTAAAACATTTAATTAGTTACTAACTTTTAAAAATCCAGAGCTTTCCCACAGAAATCGCTGGCTTTTCTTTAGAAAATAAAGACCTGGCGATGCAGGTTTTGCACAGCAAACCCAATAGTGCAGCAATCCCCAGACCCAGGAAGGGGGTGTAGCCAGCGCTCTGGAGACCCTACTGCCCCCTTCCAGTGACTCCCCATGACAAGGGAACACCCCCCCCCCCCCAGCTCTGGAATTGTAACAGAGGGGATCAGGTTTGCCTCTTATTGTACTGGAGGCAGATGCAGCAAGTGGCTGAGGTTCCTGTGGGGTCACTCTTCTGTCACCTCCGCTGTGGGCAGTGCTTCCAAGGGCTCCATTCACTTTTTCATATTTGATAGACATTTGTATTGTTTTCAGAGATCTGGCTACTAGGACTCTGCTGCTGTGAACTCTCTTCTGCACTGACCACACATATTGGTGTATTTCTGTCAGGAGCGGAACTGCAGCCAAACCGTGACCAGCACAGTGCCTCAGGCGCTTGTGCCACCTCCCTGCCCCTGGCTGTTGTCACCGCCAGTGGCCGGTCTTACAGTGATCACCTGAAGGTTCCCAAAGGCACTGGGGTTTGTAAGCCTCTGCCCAGACAAGATGCCGTCTTTGAAATGAGTGGTGAATGGTTGGCCCTTTTAACTCCTCTCAGGGGTGCCTACTTTCCCCCCTTTCCTTTGTAATTCTTGTTTGGGACTCCTTTATTTGGACATGCATTTATCCCTTCAGCGGAGACCCAGAAGTGGGGAAGGAATTAGCGAGATATGGGGGTTGGGGGCGGAAATACTGAAGAATGTTCCTGACTGAGGTGAGGAAATAGCATCTTCTGGAGGCCATAGTTTAACAAAAAAACACAAGTTCTCAAAGGGGGCCTAATCCTAGAGGACTGGGAAAAGGACTGGGGGATGGGCTGCTTGTGTTTCAAGTTAGACCAGGAGAGTGCCAGAGAGCGGAGAGCGCTACTCCCCACAAGGAAATACCTCCCCCACCCATCCAATGCCCAGAAGGCCCCAGTAGAGAAACGCTGGGAGCAACTAAAGGAATTTGATCTTGATTGGAGGGTGGGTAGGGAGGATGAGGCTGGGGGAGGGGGAATGGGTGTGTGTTCCACTGTCATGTAAATATCCCCTCCAGGCCCCGCGGCTCCAGAGCAGATTTAAAGCTGGGTCACCTGGCAGCCTCAGTCCTCAGAGTCTCTTCCAGGCGCACCTTTCCCTCGGATCTGCTTCTGGGACTTTCCTAGCAGCATGGCCCCCAAACGCCAATCTCCACTCCAACCTCAAGCAAAGAAATCAAGACTTCCTGCCGTGCCCAGGCCGGAGGAGACCTCAAACTCCTTGGACGAGCAGAAGGGAGGTATGTCCTGGCGTTCATTTTCTGGGAGAAGAAGGGATTTAGGTGGATTATTTACATTTTGCTATCTTTTCTTCTTATGCCTTTTGAAATGTTACCGCAAACTCCCCTGAAGGGTTGTTAAGGGTGGGGTGAATGGATTAGGTTTATGGGAAGAACCAGGAGGGGTGAAACTAGGAGACATGTGGAGCACGTGGGTGCTCATCCCGGCCCCCAAGCACACTTGCTGGGTTGGCCTCTCAGTCCCCAACTGACTCTCCTGGGGCTCCCTGTCTAAAGAAGTGGCACCGCCAGCCAGCCTCAGGCTGGGGCGACACACATGGCCCCTTTCTTTCCTTCATCCCTCCACATCCTGTCAAATCCCGAGTCTGGGGGATCCACCTCCTCGATACCTTTGTTTCCCGGTGCCCCTGCCTGCCCACAGCTCGGGCCGCGTCACTGCCACCCCTTCTGTCTTTCAGCTCCCGCCTCCCCTCCAGCCTGAGCAAAGCCAGGCACCCCGCTCCGGGCTTAAAAACCTCGGTTGCCCTCCCATTGCCCTGGAGGTGTAGACTGAGCAACTTGGACAAGCCCTGCTCATCTGGTCTGGGCTGGCCTGTCCAGGGTCACGTTCCCCCCAGCCCCGTCCCTCCTTCCCTCCCCGAGCTCCGTCCGATCGCTCTGCGCCTCCCTGTGTTCTGCACCTCACGGACTCACCGCGCCAGTCACTGGCAGTCTTTCTCCTCTCAGTCATGCTGTTGGGCTTTAGGTGCCCCCTTTCTGCTCTGGCAGCGCCTAGTCCCCCCAGCCTGGTTCTTACGTCTTACACTGTAATTGTCAGTTTTGTGTCTGTCCCCCTCCCCCCATCCCCATTAACTTGGAGGTGAGGGCTGCAGTTTTGCAGACACATGGCTGGCAGCAGAACACAAAGTGGATTGTTTTGGTGATTAGGCCTCCCTAATAGAGTGGGGATGTAGTGGGGCCTTCTCGGGGTGCTTTTGGATAGGAAGAAGGCAGAATAGTGTTGTGCTGGGGAAAATGTGGCAGCAGGCTGGCTGGGGGAGGGGGAAGGGGAGGCCAGGGACTCGGGCCTCAAGGATCTTACTAGTTTGCTGACTTGGCTCCAGCCATCTTGGTGAAAGGAGCACTGGATGAGGAGTCCCCAGGAAAAGGCTTCTGTGCATCTGGGCTACTTGGCAAGTGTGATCTTACTGGGTTAGTCCTTCCCCTTCCAAATGGGATGCAAACTAGTCTATGTTTCCCCCACCTCCACCTCCCCTCCCTGGTAAAGCTGGATTGCCAGGTTTGAAACTCTGCTCTGGCTGGTGAAGTGACCTTGTTGGGCAAGTGACATAACCTGTGTTTTTTTTCCTCTCCTGTAAAATGGACTCAGCAGTACCTAATAGACTAACTGTGAGGTTTATTTATTTATTTTTAAATAGAGGCATGTTTATTTATTTGTTTGTTTGTTTGTTCATTTTGTTTATACATGCACTGGGTACAGTCAGAAGCGCGGGAGGGTGCGAGAATTCACCAGAGCGAGAGCGGGGAGCAGAGCAGGCAGAAGGACTGAAGTACACTGCTGAGGGGAGCAGCGGGCGGCAGGAGAGGTCTGCGGGCCATGTGGGACCCTCCTCCGGTGGCCGGGGAGCAGCCGGGGATCAAACCGGCGCCGCAGAGGCCGCCACAGAGGCCGCGGGCAGCTTCGCAACCCATTGCTCAACCGCTGCGCCACCGGGAGGCCCCTAACTGTGAGGTTTAAATAGAAGTAAAACACTGCAGGCCGATGGGTGCATAATCAGTGCTCTCAAGAAGGATAATAAGTTCCCTTCCAGATGGGAGCTGCAAAATGTCCTTCTGGTCTCCCTCCATTCAGCTTCCTGGGAGAATTAACTGGACCAGAAAGAACAGGAAGGTGCAAGCACAGCCCCTCGGAGGTGGTCCCCCCTAAAACCAAATACCAGCTCAGTGGCAACTTATCTTCCAGGCACTGTGCTAAGTACTCTATTCATCACCAGTATCCCTGGATAACCCCAATTCTCAGATCAGAAAAAAGAGGTTCAGAGAGGTGTGTTGATGGGTGGGGGCAGTGTGACAGCCATCCTAGCTAGATTTTCCAGGCATCCTGGGATTCTGCCACCTTGTAGGGGACTCTGGCATCTTTCTGTCCAATCTGAAAGCTAAAGCTATGGGTTTGTTCCCCTTCACAGGAAGCTGGGGAGGAGAGAAGAAGGGGTTCTGAGTAAGGCGAGAGGCCTAGGAGCATGCAGAGCTCCTGGTGCTGGAGAGGGGAGAAGGAAAGCAGCACCTGGTTCTCCTGTGTGCGCGCTCGGTGAAACATCCCTGGTGTGTCCACACCACTCCCTTGTTTACTGACTCTCTTGCCCTTTTGCTTTCTCTTTCTCTTGCACTTCCTAGTGTGCTCCTGGCATGCATTGATCTGGAAAAGTGCTGTGGGAAAGGCCAGGGCAGTTCCCGGGTCTGGCATGGAGTAGGAAGACTTGCAGCCCCACTGCTTAGTTAGAGGGCTTTACTAATTCCTTGGGGCTCCTGCGGATGTGTGGGGAACTGGTAGATCGGGCACTTTGGAGGTGTTCTGGGTCACTGGTACCCACCTGTGAGCAGGCTTCGTGTGTGAAAAAAGCAAGTCCTCACAAACTGTGCTTTTCATCCCATTAGTGTCATGAAATCAATTTAGTGGAGTTCGACCTGCATTTTAAGAAAATAATGTAGATTAGAAAATTAAGAGGAACATCACCCTTAGTCTAAGTTGATCTGTCTGCTGGGTCCTGGTGTCAAATGTATTTCCTGTTGTAGGTCATGTGAAAAAGCAAAACAAAACCAAACCCCGTTTTAGGGCAGGGGTTTTATCTACCCACCTGGCTTTGAATCTCAGTTCTGTCACTTGCATTAAATGAGATTATCTGTGAAATGACCATGTTCTTACCTACCCTGTATTTCATAAGGATTAAAGAGGGAAATGCACGTAGTTGGCACTGCTTGTGCTGAGGGCACATGTTTCAGCAGTGCAGTGGGAAAACAGTTATTCTAACTCTATTCCAGTGACACTGCAGCAGGAGCTTGAATACAGTCTTGGTGATAGTATTTATACACCACTGAAATCAGCAAGTGCTACCAATGAGGGGGTTGTTTTTGTTTTTCTCTTCTGGAAGCTGGTTGTCAAACACCAGCTTGTCACTAGTGCTAATAGTTCTTCCTATAACAAGCCTGTCCATTGGGATAGGTATAAATTGGCATCATTTGGATTCGATTGAGAATAAGATCTGGAAGGGAAGGAATTGACTGTAACACATTTATCCCTTATGGAAAATAGGAGACTTTTTACATTGCCTTTTTAAATGTAGAAGATATTCAAGGGCCTCCCTGGTGGCCCAGGGAGTTAAGACACAACCTATGACTGCAGTTCTGTTCCCACTCTGTCTCTGGTGAATCCTCTCACCGGGCCCCCCTCCACCTCTGGTCTGTACCCCAGTTCTTGTATGCATAAATAAATCTTTAATTAAAAAATGAAGATATTCAAGAAAAACCTGCATTAATTTTGGTATTAAGGAATAATCAAGGATTCTCCATTCCTGATGTGAGTTGATTTGCAGGTAACTAAAAGATTCTTAAAAGCTAAGCGGCATTTTTTTTTTCTTAGAAAACTTTTTCATAAGTTCATTTGTTCCAGTTGTTTTTTCAGACACTTTTCCCCACCTTTAAATGTTTCTCATATATATATATATATATATATATATTTCAAGTCTGGAGGGGAAGGATTAAGAGGAATATCTGTGTTTTGAGGGAAGTCCCAAGAAGCCATTTGTGTTCTCCTGGATTGTGTGCCGTTTACTTCACATTTATCAGTCCTCCATCACCATGGACTGTGCTGGAGGCTTTTTGTTTTAAAGATTTATTTTTATTTACTTAAGCCTACAAGAACTGGGGAGTAGGCCAGAGGTGTAAGGGGGTGAGAACATTCATCAGAGACAGAATGGGGAGCAGAACGGACGGATCCACCGAAACACACTGCTGAGGGGAGCAGCGGGGAGACAGAAGGGGTCTGCTGCGCCCTATGGTTCGGCTTCCAGGCGAGGGACGGGACTCAGGGGATGGAACTTCGTGCTGAGACTTAACCCCTGCGCCACCAGGGAGGCCCCTGTGCTTGAGTTTTAAGAGGTGATGGGAAGATGTGAGCGCAAAGACAAATCATCCAGCCCCCAGCTCTGGTTACCAGCACCCTGGGAGAGGTTTCAAGCTCTTCCAGGTCTATTCCTGGGGTCCCGAGGAGGGCGGGAGCCCAGGGCTCCCTCAGGCTTGGCCTCCCAAGCAGGCTTCGCTGGGGCTTCCGCGTCACCTGGTTCTTGGCGCTTTGGGGACTGCTGGGGCCAAAGCGACCCTCCTGCCTGCAGGCGACTTCCACTCCCGCGCCCCGCTCCTCAGGCGGCCCCGCACTTTGCAGCTCGGGTGGACAGAGGTGCGGGGCGCACGGGGCTGCGCCCTCAGGGGGCGCCGCGAGGAGTCCACGGCCGGAGCGGGTCCCGGCGGGCCGGCCGCTTCAGGTTCCCCGAGCCGGAGGGGTCCGCCCGGGCGCCGGCCTTCCCGCGGGACGCCCCGGGCACGTTCCGGGGCGCGGGCCGGGGCGGGGGCACGCGGCGCCCCGAGGTGAAGCCGCGCGGGCTTCGGCCTGCGCCCGGGGGCGGCGGCGCCCCGCGCCCCGCGGAGCAGGGAAGCCGCTCCGCCACCACGTGACGCCCGCCCGGGGCCTGCGCGCTGCCGGCGAGGCCCCGCCCCCCGCCGCCGCGCGCCCGTAGCGCGCAAAAGTCCCGGGTCGGCCTGAGAAGGGGAAGGCGGGGGAGGGGCGCGCGGCGCCGGGGGCCGGGCCGTACGTCGCCGCGCTCTGCCTCCCGCCTCTTCGCCGGCCCAGTGTCTCGGCCGCGGCTCCGCCCCCTCGGCCCGGCGCCCCAGCCAATGGCGCGGCGGCGCGAGCCTCCCGGGCCGGGGGCGGGGCGTGCGCGGGGCCCGGCGCGCCTGCGCGCTGCCGCCCGCCCCGCGCCGCGCCGCGAGGAGGAGGAGGTGGAGGAGGAGGCGGCTCGGGAGAGCGAGCAGCGCCGGGCGCGGAGCGCGAGTGAGGAGCGACCGCCGCCGCCGCCGCCGCCGCAGGAGCCCGGGCCGGGCCCGGCACGCCGCAGCCGCCCGCGCCGCCCGCCGCGAGGCCGCGCGCGACCGGGGGGGCGAGGAGCGCGGACGAGCGCCGAGGAGCGGCCGGACCGAGCGGGCGCCGCGCGTGGCGTGAGGAAGCCGCCGCCCGCCCGCGCTCGAGCCGACGCGGAGGCACCATGTCGGCGCCGGCGGCCAAAGTCAGCAAGAAGGAGCTCAACTCCAACCACGACGGGGCCGACGAGACCTCAGGTGCGGCGGCGGGCGGGGGCCGGCCCCGCCGCCATCTTCGCGCCCGCCCGGCGCAGGCCCCGGGCGCGGGGGGCGCGGGCTCGGCGCCCTTTTTGTGCGCGCGCCGGGCCGGGTGGCGCCGCGGCGGCGGCGGCGGCGAGGCGGGGGCGCTGCGGCCTGCGCGGCGGGCGGGGAGACCCCCCTTCCGCTCCCGCCCGCGCGCGCCCCCGCCCTCCCTCCGCGAGCCTCTTTATTGTGCTCCGCCATGATGCCTCGCTCCATCCGCCGCCGCCACATGGTGCGGCCGGACGCGGCCCCGGCCGGGCCTCCGCCGGCGCCCCCCGCGCGCGGCCCGCCGCGGCGCCCCCGCGCCCCCTCCCGGGGCCCGGCGCGGCGGGCGGGCGGCGGGGCGGGGCGGGGCGCGGGCCGGCACGCGGCGCGGAGGATGCTCCGGCCGGCCGGGCCCACGTGGGGCGGCGGCGCGGCGGGCCGAGGGGTGCGCCGCGGGCCCGGCCGGGCCCCTCGGCGGGGGGCGGCGCGGCCGCCGGAAATGAGCCGCGCCGGGGGGCCCCGCGCGCCCACCGGGCTCCGCGGCCCTCGCGGCCCGCGCCGGACAAAAGGGCACCTTTCCCGGGGCCCCCCCGGGCCCGGCCCCCCCGCCCGCGCCGCCGAGTTTCCCGGCCGGGGCTTGCTCCGGGGAGGCCGCGGCCGCGCGGGCCCGGCCGCGCCGGGGCCGGAGGGGTGAGCACGGGCGGATGGGCGCCCAGGGGTGCCCGGTCCCCGAGGGTCCAGCGCGCGTTCGCGGCGGCGGCGCCGGGGCCGGCCCCTGCGGCCGCGTCGGGGGTCTCGGTGGGAGGCGGTGCCGGGCGCCGCGCTGCTCCCAACTTTTCCGAAAGTGACTCTGCCCCGCGGAGCCTCATCGACGGCTCGGCGTCCTGGGCTGCGCCGCGGTGTCGGGGCATTTGGGGGGGTCGTGCGTGGCTCCTAGTCTGCTGCAGGTGGTGTGGCCGGCGGGACAGATCTCTGAATTGTTTCTTCCCTAACAGATTTTAACACTTGGTCTGTTTCTTGTAATGGAACTCGGCATTTTGAGTAGCCTAACCGCATGATTCGCGAATAGACTTAATTAAAAAGTAATTTGTCAGCCACACACATGGAACACGTGGAGAGCATGCGTTGTAGTGGGCGGTTTCTTTTTTAGCAGCTTTATTGATAAATTCCCATATCACAGGCAGTGTTGGCATCAGGGGGACTGGCTAGGTTTGTTTTCCACTTGATACTGAGTCTTACGCACCTTTTTCTTTCAGAAAAAGAGCAGCAAGAAGCAATTGAACATATTGATGAAGTACAAAATGAAATAGACAGGTAACTGTTTTTTGTTAACTTACTTTAGAAAAGTTATGAGATGCATCTTGCAGTCTGGTAATCATTGAAACTGCTGTGGTCAGATAAGTACTCCCTGGCTAAGTGGAGAGGATTATAATTTAGTTTGAAATAATGAGATGGTAATTTTCTGTGAAATAAACGTAGGGTCATTTGATTAACCTTGTACAGATTGAGTTTGCTTCCAAAGGCTACAATTTGTCTGAAATGTATGTGGGGACTGCTGATAGTCCAGTTAGGGCTTCGTGTTGGTGCCCACTTACAACTTTGTTGCTTGACTAGCAACTGTTTTCTACTTGAACGGCTTGAGGGAAATAATTGGTGATAGTCTGTGGATAGAGTAGAGGCAGGAAATACAGTGTTGCTGACATACTCAGCTTGCGAGCTTTAGAAAATGTCAGTTGAGTTGATGATGGAGGCTAGATTGTTATTTGAGTTTTGATGTGAGTGAGCAGCTATCCATAATCTTTGTGGTGACTGACTTATTATAAATAGGTACCTTTTAATGCCCTAAGGCTAATTAAAAATATTGTATATTCTGGGTAATTTTTGTATTTGTCAAGTACCGTTGGTGTCAACATGTTTTTTCATTTAATTTTCTTTAGACTTAACGAACAAGCCAGTGAGGAGATTTTGAAAGTAGAACAGAAATATAACAAACTCCGCCAACCATTTTTTCAGAAGAGGTCGGAATTGATCGCCAAAATCCCAAATTTTTGGGTAACAACATTTGTCAACCATCCACAAGGTATGGTATGTCCACTTGGTACAGAACAGAGGGCCTTGGTGAGCACTTGGCCCAACGTGTTGGGTTTATGCAGAAGTTGAAACACTAGGTGAAGATTTAGAGTTAAATCTTTCTATTTGCGTAAATGCAGGATTGTTAATTACTTGATAAAAGATAGTCACCGCTCTGATATTCAGGCATTTGATATCAGCTAATAGATCTATGGCCCTAAAGATACTGAATTTGGGAAATCTTAAAAGAAATCACAAGAGCAGTTACTTACTGTTTGCCTTTTTAATATTCACTTGACCTATATTTTCCTGATGCTAGTGTCTGCACTGCTTGGGGAGGAAGATGAAGAGGCACTGCATTATTTGACAAGAGTTGAAGTGACAGAATTTGAAGATATTAAATCAGGTTACAGAATAGATTTTGTAAGTATCAGTAATACATCTTGTTTGCTACTGTGGAAATTAACTTGAGATTTGGTTAGAGGAGCTGTTGGTATTGATTTCTTATTGTCTAATCATTTATTACAGTATTTTGATGAAAACCCTTACTTCGAAAATAAAGTTCTCTCCAAAGAATTTCATCTGAATGAGAGTGGTGATCCCTCTTCAAAGTCCACTGAAATCAAATGGAAATCTGGAAAGGTAGGCGGCAAGTTGGGTAAAGATGACATTTTGCATATTGAATCATTTACCTGTGCTTTGATGCTGTTTTAAAGGCAGATCCTTATAACAAGTTGCTTTTTATTAAAGATAAAGACTATGGTTTGGCGTTCTTTATGATCATGAAAGATTTTGAAGAAATGTTCTTTTTTCTTTTTCCCCCTTTTGGTTTTTCCATTGGGTGGCTGAGCTCTTTCAATGGCTTACCACTTCCCGTAATTCTTGTCTGCATTTGAGAGTTAAATGTATTGTAAATTGTGTTAAGGTACTGGTAGAAAGACTTGTAAAAGCCAAATTTATGTGATACCCTTTTTTGGACAGGTTTGTCGTACAAATTTGACAAGTCTTTAAAGGCAGACCTAGAAATTGAGGACGATTCTCTTCAACCTGTTGTAAACGATAGTTCTTTCAGATCAATAAATAACAGCCAATATGCCCATGTTCGTCGTTTACTGTTTTTGGTTTATGTTTTGTTTGGGGTTAAAGTTTTGTTTAAACCCTAATTTCAGTGTTGTTGACAACGTGTGCCGTAAATTGTTCTGTCCTTGTTTAGGATTTGACGAAACGTTCAAGTCAAACACAGAATAAAGCCAGCAGGAAGAGACAGCATGAGGAGCCAGAGAGCTTCTTTACCTGGTTTACTGACCATTCTGATGCGGGTGCAGATGAATTAGGAGAGGTCATCAAAGATGATATCTGGCCAAATCCATTACAGTACTACTTGGTGAGCTGAGAACCTTCTTTTATTTGAGTTTCCACTTGTTTGTTTGAAAATGAGTTCTTACAGAAACTTTTATTTGAAGGTTCCTGACATGGATGATGAAGAAGGGGAAGGAGAAGAAGATGATGATGATGATGAAGAAGAAGAAGGATTGGAAGACATTGATGAAGAAGGGGATGAGGATGAAGGTGAAGAAGATGAAGATGATGATGAGGGGGAGGAAGGAGAGGTAAAAGAAAATTGGTTAAATCCAAAAAGGCAATCATTAAAGATAAAGAACTCACCAAGTTACTTGGGAGTGTGTGTGTATATATATATATATATATATATATATATATATATATATATATATATATATAGTGTAATGGAACAGACTCACCTAATGGTGGGAGAATTCATAGCAAAGATAAAGTATTTAGCTAAGATTGAAGGAAGGAAGTTTGGGAAGCTCACTGTATCAATGATTTTTTAACTAGTTCTGCTTTTTGTGGTTAGTGTTATGACTAATCAGTCCCATCTTTCCTTAAACAGTACTTAACGAAAGCAACGTGGAGCATGCAGGAGGTCAAGTTCTGAGAAATCTCCCCCAAATAACAAAAAATTAGTATCTTTTGCAAAATTAAAAATTGTGACGTTGGGATTGATTGGGTTTTGCTTCAGATCATTTGGTCTGAAAGACATCCAGTGATTTGGTTAGTGCTGCAAAGTTGACTGATTCATTTGAAATACATCTCACTAGGTCTTAACCATCAATTTGATGCAGATTGATGTATAGGCTCATAAAACTAGATGGCCTGTAGCAGGTTGTCTCTAGGTTCTGCGGAATCCATCATGGGCCATGTGAACTTCGGGAGAAGACCTTAGAATTAACCCTGAAGTGAAGATTAATTGCCCCCCTCCCGTTTTTTTCTTACAGGAGGATGAAGGAGAAGATGACTAATGGAACACTGATGGATTCCAACCTTTTTAATTTTCTCCAGTCCCTGGGAGCAAGTTGCAGTCTTTTTTTTTTTCCCCCTTGTGCTCAGTCGCCCTGTTTTTTGAGGTCTCTTTTCTCTCCTTTATACCATGGTTCTCAACTTATTTTGGGGGGAAATACCTTGAGCAGAATACAGTGGGAAAAGAATCTCTCTCTACTCCTTTCTGTTCCAAATTCATTTTTATCCCTTCCTGTCTCAACAAAAACTTTATGGAATCAACACCACCGTGCTCTGTGGGAAAAAAGAAAAACCTTCTGCTCCCTTAGCTCTGCTGGAAGCTGGAGGGTGCTAGGCCCCTGTGTAGTAGTGCATAGAATTCTAGCTTTTTTCCTCCTTTCTCTGTATATTGGGCTCAGAGATTACACTGTGTCTCTATGTGAATATGGACAGTTAGCATTTACCAACATGTATCTGTCTACTTTTCTCTTGTTTAAAAAAAGAAAAAAAAAACTTAAAAAAATGGGGTTATAGAAGGTCAGCAAAAGGGTGGGTTTGAGATGTTTGGGTGGGTTAAGTGGGCATTTTGACAACATGGCTTCTCCTTTGGCATGTTTCATTGTGATGTTTAACGGACATCCTTGCAGTTTAAGATGACACTTTTAAAATAAAATTCTCTCCTAATGATGACTTGAGCCCTGCCACTCAATGGGAGAATCAGCAGAACCTGTAGGATCTTATTTGGAATTGACATTCTCTATTGTAATTTTGTTCCTGTTTTATTTTTAAATTTTTTTGTTTCACTGGAAAGGAAAGATGATGCTCAGTTTTAAACGTTAAAAGTGTACAAGTTGCTTTGTTACAATAAAACTAAATGTGTACACAAAGGATTTGATGCTTTTCTCTCAGAACTGATAAACTTAATATGACTTTCCAAGTTTGACTGATGTAACATATCGTCAAACTTTGTCACCTTAACTCGTATTTTTTGATACGCACTTTGCAGGATGACCTCAGGGCTATGTGGACTGAGTAAAGGGATTTGAATCAATGTATTAATGTCCCCGTAGCTGGAAGCATCATGGGTACAATTTGCCATCAGTTTGTGAAAATTGTCACATCATGCCGGATACCAGATTGCTCAAAACGCAGTTCTGAGTTATGTCGTATCCTTAAGTTTTATCAAATTGGCGTTTTTAAACAGGCCTTTATTTACCTGGATATAATAGTGCCTGCTGCCACCATCAGACCTGGTGCCTCATGCTGCGTTTACACACAGGCAGTTGCTGGCAGTTGGCACTGTAAGGTGTGGCCCAGGCAGCAGTGGGCTCTCAGCCAGAAGTCCGGATTGGTGGTAGTAAACTCAGGAGTACTTTCGTCTCAAAGTACCAGCTATTTAGCATCCAGCTCTCATTGAGACCCATCTCTGTGAATCTGGGTGAGGTGGACTCTGCTCTGTCCGCTAAATGATAACGTTTTGAGAAGCTACCTAATGCATATAGGCTTTTTAATGCTGTAAAATAAAGTAGCTGAAATTAAATGCCACTTAACTTTTTCAGAGATTAATTAATGGACAGCCTGGTCAAATTCAAAGCTTTTTGATGTATAAAACTTTATAAATGGAACTATCCCATCAGTAGGCAAAGTGTATCGAAAACCTGTCTGGATGGATAGTATGTAATTTCTGCACAGGTCTCTGTTTAGTAAATACATCACTGTATTACGGTCAGGAATCTTGCTCCAATAAAGGAACATAAAGTTTTTTTTGACTGGGGTCATTCTCCTTGTTTTGTAGAGAAATGTTACTTTGGGGGTTAGATAAGCTAGTTTTTTGTCTGGTTATGTGACTGGGGGAGGGAGCGGGGAGCTTTAAACAAACGCCCCATAGGTGCGTCTCCACAAAGGTACGTGCAGTCCTGGACAAGTCTGTCACTTGGGATACAGTACGGTGAAGAGCTTCAGTTCATTTATGTTAAAGTGACTTGATTCACAAAGAGTTTACCAAAACTTGAGGTGTGGGAAAGCTCAGCACTGGCAGGTTACAGGTCACAAGTTTTATAATGCTTATCTTGGGGCATGTCAGAGGGTAGGCGGCTCCTAAGGTAATCTTAGATCCCAACAAGAGTTACCCCTAGATCCCCTGTGCCTGTAAATTCAAATGGGAAATTACTCCCTGAGCAGCTAGAGGAGCTTCCTGCGGATTGCCAGGGGGGCAGTTCTTGAACTGGGCTGTGCTGGGAAGGGCAGATGAGTGAACCTTTAGTAAGGGCATTTTAAAAATGCAAATAGTGATGTTTTGGTAGTTTTTCTGGGGAAAGGGGACAACCTTTACCAAAGCTAACTCAGCTGATGACCCAGAGAAGAGTAGGTTTATGTGTGTCTTTACATTCAACTTCCAGAGCTTCATACTCTATTTTAGGCCACCCTTGCTGAGGTGGGCTCTCCCATGTTCTGATTTCACTAAGACAGATGGATTCACTGACCTGTGGCCAATGTTTCACCCCTGTCTGGCTGTAAAACACAAGCTGTCAGGCTCCTGAAACATGGGCTGGTTTGTACTCAGGGTAGTTGGTACTCAGGGTGAACTTTTGGGCTAGAGTTCCTGGATTGTTTCTGGATTGATTGGGCAATTTATCGCTTTTTTTAAAAAGGGTTTTATTTTTGCATAGAAGAACGGGTGTCGGCCACAGGTAGGGAGGGAAGTGAGGATTCACCAGAGACGAGTGGGGAGCAGAACAGCCGGATCTACTGAAATACGCTGCTGAGGGGAGCAGGAGGTGAGACAGGAAAAGGTCTGTGCCATGTGGGTCAGCTCCTTGGCCGGGATTGAAATTGGGCCATTGGTGCTGTTGTTGCAGTTGTAGCACTGAGACTTGACACCTAGGCCACCAGGGAGGCCAATCACGAACCTGTGCTGTAGTGGCTGCAGATAGCTTCGGAGGTTGCGTCTTAACCCCTTGCACCACCAGGGAGGCCATTACTGCTTTATAACAATTGCTTTCAGGGTTCCATTTATTTGGCCCCAGAAACATGACTTTTCTGCCTTTTTTGTTTTTGTTATGAATTCATTTTGGCCAATGATGAATGATAAGCTTTTGTAAAGAGAGACTTGTGCATGCTTTCCTGAAGACAGACCAATCCTTTAGAAGGCAATGAGCAATTATTCCTTTTTTTTTTTTATAAGGATTTATTTATTTATACAAGCACTGGGGTACAGGCCAGAGGCTCAGGAGGGTAAGAAAATCCACCAGAGACAGCAGGGAGCAGAACAGGCAGAAGGACCAAAATACACTGCTGAGGGGAGCAGCGGGGGAGACAGGAGAGGTCTGCCGTGCCATGTGGGAATCTCCCCAGGTCAGGCGGGAATCAAACTGGTGCTGCTGAGGCTGTGTGGACAGCCTCACAGCGCTGCACTCAACCCACTGTACCACTGGGGAGGCCCGATGTCCAACTACTACTTTTTTTTTTTTTTTTAAACATATGCTCGCTTAGACCTTCCTGGGTTTTATTTTTTTTTTAGATTTATTTGTTTGTTTATTTATTTATTTATACAAGCACTGGGTACAGTCAGAAGCGCAGGAGGGTGAGAGAATTCACCAGAGCCAAA